>NC_088644.1:39350348-39440348 GCF_964019385.1 Sycon ciliatum
TTGGGAATGGCGTTGATATTTTCCTGACCCAGTACGAGTACCATGCTGTGCAGACTCATCTACATGTCGATCTACATGAATGTTCTCCTTCTCTCTCTCTCTCTCTCTCTCTCAGCTGACCGGATATGGTGAGCGTGAAGCAGTGCACTTGGATGTGAGTGCCACCACCTCCGACGGCCAGTCCCATCCGCTGTTCTTCTGCAAGACCGCCGGACGTGACGCGCCCACCAGCTGCCACGGCGTTCCGCTGAGCGACGGCTCCCAGGCACTGCGGTTCGTCTTGAGGCCGGAGCAAGAGAACACATGCGAGTAAGTCACAGTGTGACGCAGGGAGCCGCATTGTTAGGGAGTCGTATTACCATGATTACCGGCGGTATACGACTCCCTGGTGTGACGCTACTGCTGCTAGCTGCTTTCTGCTGATTTGAGTCTGCCATTTTTGCATTTTGGTGATTTTGGAAACGTTTGTGCCTGATAATTATTTCGTCAGTTTGTGAAGTCGGCATTTACGTAGTCTTCAGCAGGGAATCGTACCCAAACCGTTGGGTATAGCTCCCTGGTCTTCACTTCAGTCAACAGTAGAATGGTCGATATGTCGCTGGCTTTCAACACTGTCACTAACGAATATTGCCGCAGGCTTTGCACTGCAGATGCAAGAGTAAAGATAAGTGCAGCGACTGTCTGAAGTGAAGCTGCTATACTGTTACTAGCATTGTTCATATTAATAATAAAGTCATGGCCGCCTCTCATCTGCTTCCTTCCTGTCTTCTTTTCTCTCCCGTTTTTAGCCTCAAGCACATCGGCGTGGTGCGCCTCCAACGCGAGGCTGGAGGTGACAGTGGACGACTGGGGCTGGCCGCCAGTCAAACAAACTATTTTAACCTGACCGTCACCGCGCACATTCCGCACCAATCCACCCCGGTAACACTCCAGTCAGGAGCCATCAAATGCAGTAAGTGTAGTCGTAGATCTACTGTTTAGAGTGTTGGTAACCTTACAGGCTTGCATGAACTCCTTACATCTGCCATGGCTATGTGATAGTACAATCAAAACATCGCCACAAACCGTGTGGAGCACACGGTCACTGCTTTTGCACAGGATGTGAGTGAAAAGAGAATACTGACTGTATCCAGAACAGTGGTTTCTATTGAGCATATTTTTAAAAGTGCTCATCACGGTGCTCGCAGTGAAGAGGAGATCATCAGTGTGGTGGCAAGACCCTTCAGCTCAGCAGAGCAACTGGTCTCGGCTTTCACACAGCCAGGATGCAGTTGAACATTGTCATAATTATTGTTCAGCTTACTCTACCACATGTTCTCACCGTTCAGGCTTTTGCCTCGATTTCCCCACTACTATTGGACCTGGGTGGACCATATAGTGGTGGAGAGCTCGAATTTTAACTGGATCAAAACATCTGAAAGCGGCTTCTTATTTTTTCTTTCAACAAAAAGAATGCAGACTGCGTGGATTTTAGTCACACGTGGTCAAGTTGAAGAGGTATCATTGTGACATGATTGTTTAGATAATGGCAAGGAACCGTCCAAGGCTGAGCAGTAGCTGCCTCTAGAAAGCATGCCATTTCAGGATGGATGTTAATTGTTATCTCACCAGTGATCTTCTCACGTTGATCTGTGTGTGTCACTTCACTCCGAGCTGGCTCAGACATCTCACTGTCTAAGCCTTGACCTCACACTGATGTTATAGCGCAGTATTGGTTATGATCTCCCTCGTCTGTTTGTGTCTACATTGTACATTGTGTGTGTGTGTGTGCTTGTGCGCGCGCGCGCGCGCGCGTGTGTGTGTGTGTTACAGTAAGCTCAACGCAAGCTGTGTCCAAACCTGTGGTCACGCAGGTGCTCCAATTAGCCGATCGCTCGGCTGCCGGTGCGTCCGTGAAAGTTCTGGCTATGGGGAAAGACTTCCTCCCGAGTGAGTAGCATGTAGCTTGGGTCTGTTTTGAAAACTACATCATGAACCATGTATGGGTGTGGGTGATATGAATAACAAGAAGGAACAACCATGAATTTGCCAAGTACTGGCATTGCTTTCCTGGATCTTCCAAGCGTTCACCATTGCCGGCGTTGAGTGATTCTCTTGTGTTCTGTGTTCTGTTCAGGCACACACTTTCGAGTATTCCAGCAGAGAGCAGGTGAGAGACAGATCCCAGTGCCATCCTTTGTTTATACAGTAAAACCTGTCAAGGCAACCACTCGGATAAGGCGACCACCTGTCCTAGAAGACCACTGAAACCAGGACCAAGGGGTGCTATTTTCAGTCAAATGACCCTGGACAAGGAGACCACCTGGTAACAGAGACTACATTTTGAAGGTCCCTTGAGCGGTCGTCTTAGACAGGTCTCACTGTATGTGAATCTGGAGGCCCTCTCCACCCCACCCCCTAGTTATCCATCTATTTGCCTTGTACACCGAATTCAACTTCAACCAGGCCAAAAGCACCACAGTGCACACTGTAACGAGAAACGGGACCAGTGATAGTTGTCCAATAGGTGTTTGCAGTGTTGAAACATGTGTCACTGCTTGTTTGTCATTGCATTTGCTCCCGGCAGTCTTCTGGACAATGCACTGATATGTATTTTTCTCTGTTGCGTGTACATTTAAGATAAGAGCGTCTGGCAAGTGACAATCCCGCCGGAGGAATGTGTTGTTCACTGTACACATGTAAGAGAACGTGCTAAATTAAACCATTGCAATGCATGGCATGTTAGTCGTGGCTCTCCCTACCTGCCTACGGTAATTGTGGCCCATATGTGATCTAAGGGCCGTTTCACACGAGGTACAAAATCGCGTACATGTCACGTTTCCGGTTATGTTCCCTAGGAGATGGAGCACTTTTGGCGCGAAATGTGAAACGCATCGTGTACGTTTTCAGCAAGACCAGGAGGGGTGTAGAAAGCAGGATATACCCAGCGTTCTACTGACAAACTTCGTTTTCCTTGCATTGTGATCTGTCGTCGTGTTTGCTTTTTTGCTTCTGTTTGCTTTCATTGCTGGTTGCTGGTTGTGCCTTCCGTTTCGGACAATGCCTCACCAAATATTCTCTGATGACCTGGAGGCTAGACTTATTGAGTTGTGGGCCGACTATCAAAAGTCAAAAAGTGGCCAGATGGTGAAGCGTATTGTGAGGGAAAGGGAGATCGCTGAGAAACTCAATGCTGCGTTCCGCTCGGGATGGTTGAATCCAGAGAAAAACTTGAAATTACACTTTGAACAAGCGAGGGCAATGCAGTCCTTCTACGCCTCGCCATCCTTTGCAACCTCTCTCGTCCGTTCATCTTTCTCTCCTTGTGGCGATCAAAGAAAACGAGAATCAGGGAGAGAACAACTCCTTGCCAAACTAATAATAATTATTATTATTTTGTGTTCAAAACTCCCGCGTTCGCGTGCGGATTCCGTATTTTACGACTTCTGTGCGAGGCAGGTCAAAGCTGCCATGGCAACTGCTGCTTGAAAAGCATGTTGCGACACTCGTGTGAAATCACGCGCTGTGTACTGTGCCTAGAACGCCCATTCGTGAAAAGCCATGTATACCTCGTGTGAAACGGCCCTAAGAATGGAAGGAAATACAGTCATGTCTATTGATAAGAAGAAAAGAGCTACAAGTTACGCTTTTGGTCCTCTTTTCTTCTTATAAATGAATCCTTGGCTCTCCTCCCGAGTCTAGTCATGTCTATCCTGATGCTTTGCGGTTCACTGGACTTCATCGCGCCCCCATTTGGCCAGTCACTATGAGAGTATGAGCTCCTCAGACGGCACCTAAGAAGGTCGAAGCAGCTAGCTGTCTGGAGTTAAAAAAATAATAAAAAATTAGACTTTATTTGAAGGATTCTCCAAAGTAAATGGATACTTATCGGTGGGAGGGGGGGGGGGGGGAGTTTTCTGGAAGGGTGGATGAGACGAAAGGGAAGTGAAAAGGGACTAGGGAAAATACTTAGCAGAAACACTGCTGAAGGAAAACTATAGATAAACACACCAGGGAGAAACAGATTACAGATTGTGTATATCCTCATGCAGTGTACAAATCGTATCACGTTTCCTCTGATGAGAAGGCTCTGAAAACGTTCAGGAATTTACATGTACTGGTGAAAGTGTCCGAATAGTGCTACGGTTCATTGTTGTTGGTGTGCCTGGTTGTTTCTGATCTTCTTCCAATCTATACCGCCTCGTTTAGCTGTCTATTGTCCTTATTCTCCCTATGGCCGTAGCCATCATCACACTCGCTTTCATGTTATTGGGTTCTTGCCCGTTTGAAGCTGCGAATTCAAATAAATACAAACAAACAAACAAGCCTCGTGTATATAAACAAAATATTGTTTCGTTTGATCTATTCCAGAATTGTGTGATACAGTTTACGATGCCTCAACCTCCCAGCGATGTGATCAGAATGGGACCGAGTAAAGACCTGAAAGTGTTCATCGATGCTGGTTCCAATACCACTCGGCGATCCATATCCTCTGTGCCTTTGAGTGAAGAGAGAGCGTTCCTATTCCAGTATCCAATTGCCAGCGCATTTCATGGTGAGTTTCCAACAACAATAATCATTCCCGAGTCACTTTCTATAGGGTGTTACACCACATGGTCCTATAGTGCAGTTGACACGTACATGGTGTTGTCACGTCGCCTACTCAGCCAACGTTGCCAGAGGGAGTGTGTGACGGGTGAACGGCTGCAATGCCTGGAAAGCTAGACCTTGCAACAACACACACATGTAGTTGATGCTGAGGCGGCAAAATGCATTAACTGGCGGAGCTAACCATTGCAAAAAAGGGGTACAGCCATGGTGAAAACAAGGATCCATGATTGTGCACATACTCTCTCGTCTATACATGAGGACATCTCACGTGTGAGATACACACCACTGAAACATGTATTCCTGCAGTAATTCAGAGAGAACGAGCATAAACCAACCACGGTGGCCGTATTGCAAAGACAACTGTGGAAAGGGCGAAATTCATGTGGTCTTGTGGGCCGGTGGGTGTGACTCATAAGTTGTAACACCTGTGACTTGGCTAGGTATGGCCTTGGGCTCATCACAATACGTTGCTTCGGCTCTCCATGCGGGGAGAATTCTCACTCATTGGCTGGTACGCATTAACAGACTCATAGGCACTCTGACAGACTCTTTCTGGGGAAACTGGGGATACACTCGGAACAAGTGGCAGACTATAATATTACAGGCGCACAGCAGCCGGTCCGGCTTCGGCCGGACCACTTTTTTTAAACAATGCCAAAAGTGCCCAGAATGCAAGATATTGCACCCCAATTTCAAAATGTTCACGGAGGACCTCCAACGGCGGTGTAATGCGCCTGTAATAGTGAAGTATGATCACATGCATAGTTCATGTATACTAGTATTGCTGGCCTCCAGTGATTTTTGCTAATTTGAGGATCTACTGTGGCAGTTGGTATAGAGCAGGAATTGCAAATGCTTACTAATTCTGGCGCATTGCACGGGCATATGACATGGTCTGTGCCTGTGGACCAGTTAGGCCTTCCGACACCCCTGAATGCACCAGTAAGGCTCCGGCTACCTGCAGCTGCAAGACGGTGAAGACTGAAAAGCAGGCCGTGACCCTATCAAAGCAGTGTACTTTGGTGTTGTTGGGAGGTTTTCCTCCCGTACCTGCAATTTACATCTACATCTAACATGCTGTGCACTTTTCAATTTATCCCTGCCAGGTAAGAGCTCCAACCGAACGGCCTCACTGCCAATCACGTCTGTCTCGCCGATGACTTCTCCAATGACAAGCCAGCCTCCATCAACAGTGAACGACTACACAAAGTCATTCACAAGTAAGTCAGAAAAGCAAATCATGACTGATATTCAAATTCAGAACCAGTACAGAATCTGAAACTCGGATGTTGAGCCATAAATAAATGTGGAAGAGAAAAAGACATATGGATACGAGTTAAGTGTAACTCTCCATCACTGTAACATGATACTATATACAGTCAGAAAGTGCAATAACTAGGCACAAAACTGACAGAGTACTGAAACATTCGACGTCCTGACACCTAGCTTCAACACATCTCCGTAGCGCTAACCGACAGCCTTCCAACTTGGGGGGAAGCTAGGTGTCAGGACGTCGAATGTTTCAGTACTCTGTCAGTTTTGTGCCTAGTTATTGCACTTTCTGACTGTATATAGTATCATGTTACAGTGATGGAGAGTTACTCTTAACTCGTATCCATATGTCTTTTTCTCTTCCACATTTATTTATGGCTCAACATCCGAGTTTCAAATTGCACACCTGATGAGCCGTCACGAACCATACGGCGAAACGTACGTCGTGTGAAACAACTTGTTTTGTAGTCAACTAGTCCATCACAATGTCATGCATGAGGAGTACTGTAGGAGTTTGGCTTTCGGCTTGTACAATTCGTTTTCGCAAAGCTTCCCTTTCTTTACTTATCTTTGATATTTATGACCCACCCAAGTTGGGTGGTGTGCTGCTTTGCTGCTTCGAATTGTAGTTAGACCGCTTTGTCAAATATCGTACTGGTCTCGTCATCGTCCAGTAACAATCGACATTCTTTGTTCCGTTGGGACTGTAGCTTTTGCTCGTTTTCGTTGCGCTTGCCTTCCCCTCTTTGGTCTTTTCCATAACCTTGAACCTTCCAAGTTGGAAGGCTGTCGGTTAGCGCTACGGAGATGTGTTGAAGCTAGGTGTCAGGACGTCGAATGTTTCAGTACTCTGTCAGTTTTGTGCCTAGTTATTGCACTTTCTGACTGTATATAGTATCATGTTAACCCGACTGCTGCATGGACGATAAGTGCTGCGAATAGTGATCATGCGCTCTGGCCTGAGTAGCTCGCTTGGCTAATTGAAAGTCTGCCGACCTGGGCCACATTATGTTGCTAAGGCATGCACAACCCCAGTCACAGCGCGCAAGTTGGTTGAGTTTGGCCGTCAGGAGGCCAGCGCAAGGTATCCGGGGCGCGGGTCTGATTCCAGCGAGGGGCAATGTGGTACCCCGCAGCGCAAGGGTAGCGTGATACCCTAAGCCAGCGTGCGTGCTGCATGAGTAGCGTGATACTCGCTGAGCGCTTTTGCTGTTGCCTAGCAACGCGTTTCTGTCTTTCCTGGGCCCCCAACGCATGTTGGGTGGCCCTGCGCATGACTGCACGTTGTCATAGCAACCTTGGAAACCTCAAGCCGGTTACCAACAAGCTAGGAATCAGACCAAGCCGCCGAATGCCCCCGCCGGCCCCCGGCGCTTCATTGCAATTGAATTAATATTTGTCCAGAATAGTGAGCTAGGACAGATCAAGAGGCGTGGGTGGGAGGGAGAAATTGCAAAACAGTTGGATGCACGCAGCAGCACAGCTAGCAAGAGAAAGAGCCGTGGATGGGTTTGTTCCTGTTTTTGATGGCTGTGGCCATCCGTTGGCCCAGCGGTCTCGTGTGAGTACGGTGTTTGTTCGTGCTGCCAGCTCGCGCCCGGCATTTGTTTGCGCTGGCAGCTCGGGCCCGGTGCGCGAGTGAAACCGAACCGTGACAAAGGCTTTCGCTCTTTAGTGCTATTGACTGGCTTTTCATACGATGCCTATTGATGTCTAGAGACATGCTGTCTAGCCTTCCCCTAGTACGCATTCACGGGGCTTTGTTGAAGTTCGTGCCGTGAACTGCCAAAGGGAACTGTTTGAATGGTGCTGGGGCGAGTGCGACATTACGGCGTCCCTGCAGCCGGCCTAATCGCGTTTGTCGCCACAACCGATTTTAACCCGACTGCTGCATGGACGATAAGTGCTGCGAATAGTGATCATGCGCCCTGGCCTGAGTAGCTCGCTTGGCTAATTGAAAGTCTGCCGACCTGGGCCACATTATGTTGCTAAGGCATGCACAACCCCAGTCACAGCGCGCAAGTTGGTTGAGTTTGGCCGTCAGGAGGCCAGCGCAAGGTATCCGGGGCGCGGGTCTGATTCCAGCGAGGGGCAATGTGGTACCCCGCAGCGCAAGGGTAGCGTGATACCCTAAGCCAGCGTGCGTGCTGCATGAGTAGCGTGATACTCGCTGAGCGCTTTTGCTGTTGCCTAGCAACGCGTTTCTGTCTTTCCTGGGCCCCCAACGCATGTTGGGTGGCCCTGCGCATGACTGCACGTTGTCATAGCAACCTTGGAAACCTCAAGCCGGTTACCAACAAGCTAGGAATCAGACCAAGCCGCCGAATGCCCCCAAATTCCGCGTTGGTCAGCCGAATGACCTTAGTGTGGTATTCAAGCGCTTCAGCTACATGTACGTAGTTCAAATGCGTGCCCTTCGCATGTTTGTTTTCCCTTAGTGACACCGAGAAGGGTTTGAATCGCATGTAGTCGGAGCGTGCGTGCACACATGGGGTGTCCCACACCGCCATGGCATGGGGTGTCCCACACCGCCATGGCATGGGGTGTCCCACACCGCCATGGCATGGGGTGTCCCACACCGCCATGGTCTGGGGTGTCCCACACCGCCATAGCATGGGGTGTCCCACACCGCTAGGTGGGAGCTATAGCACAGCAACAGAGTGGTGCAGATAACTTATCATAAGTATCAGAGGCGTGCGTGCACAGTCAGTGCTAGAACGTGAGTGCATACGTCCGCGAATGGGCGTACCAGCGTGTGCGCAGCGTGTGTACCTGCATGCATGCTTGTGCGGTGTCAGACTGTGGGTGCGTGTACGCGTGCATGCATGTGTGTGTGCATGCGTGGGTGTGTGTGCGTGCGTGTGTATGTGTCTGCGGGTGCGTGTATGTGGGTGTGGCTGTGCGCGCTTGCGCGCCTGCGGACGGCGAACAGTTACTTTCCACAGCGTACATAGTTCTTGTAGCAGGCACTTCGCCATCTGCCGAGTTTCATGATCTCGGATTCGGTGAAGCCGCTCATTGCTCCTGTGGTTGCGGCTCCGGCTCTGAGGCCGTGCAGTGAATACTGGATAGGTGGGTACCCTGCGCTGCTCAGTAGCTGACGGATTAGACGGGTGAGTCTTGGTGCAGTTAGGAACTTGCCACAGCTGTCAACGAACAGTGGTCTATTGGGCAGGTTGGGGCGTCTTGATAGATAGGTATGCATGGCTTTGACCGGGCAAACCGTTGAGTTGGTGGTTGTGAGCCGGACGGAGTGACCCTTGCCGAGTTGGTCGGTCTTGGACTTCTTGATTGTGACCTGTATTGCCTGCGGCGTGATGGAGAGGTCTTCTGTTCGGAGGCCACCGTCTGACATGGTCGTGGCGGTTGTGGAAGTGTACTCACTTGCCCGGAGACACGCAAAGAAGCCCAGGCAAATAGCTGCCCATACCATGGCTCGGTCGGTCGCGTTGAGGTTAGACCGTATCAGGGCCCTGCGCATAGCTGCCATGTGGGGCAGGAGGATTGGCTTACTGGCGTTTTTAGTTCGGTTGGCCTGTGCACGTGCCACTCCTTGAACTGCGAGGTCCACTCTTCGCGACGAGA
Source organism: Sycon ciliatum (assembly GCF_964019385.1). Classification (NCBI taxonomy): domain Eukaryota; kingdom Metazoa; phylum Porifera; class Calcarea; order Leucosolenida; family Sycettidae; genus Sycon; species Sycon ciliatum. The sequence goes on from NC_088644.1 coordinate 39,359,796, forward strand.
GATCTTTGCCGTTTTCTTTGGCAATTGCCCGGATCGCCGACACATACAGGCGGACGGTTGACGCGGCATGTTGACGCGCCAGGTAGGCTACAAACGCCAGCATGATGGTGTCTGTAATCACCTTGGTGCCGACTAGTTGGCAGAATTGGTGCAGTCGTTTCCAGGCTGTCGCGTATGTGGCACGTGTGGACGCTGACAGGCCTAGCCACTGGTAGGCCTGACCCTCCAACATCAGAGGGAGTAGGTGCTCTCGGGCACCGGAGATGGCGTGTCTTCTGCTGTGGGTGCCAGTCGGCGAAATCGGGCCATCTGAAACCGAGACAGAGAGTCAGCAATCGCATTGTCAGTGCCGGGGATGTGGGAGACTATGACGTGAAAGTTGTGTCGGGCAGCAATGGCAAACAAAGTGCGTACCAGCGCCATTAAGTCGGGGCACTTTGTGCGTGAGCGGAGCCAGATGTCGCATACGCTACGGTTGTCGCAGTGGAAGCGGATGCGCTTCAGATGCAGCTGCGGTGCCCATGTGGATGCTGCGGCCACGATGGCAAAGAGCTCCATCCACGCGATGGATCTCTGGGATTGGTGCCTCTGCCACCGGTGTTGGAGCCACCGGCCGGCGAAGAAAGCACCATAGCCGATGGCTCTAGATGCGTCCGTGTAGAGGTCCATATCGGCGGCGGCTGACCACGTGGGTTCTAGGAAGAAGGCGACGCCATTCCAGGCAGGGAGGAAGTCAAGCCACCACTGGATGTCTGCTTTGGCGTCTTCTGTGATTCTGATGTAATCGTTTGGATGCGGGACCGTCGTGCTGAGATCAATGAGGCGGCGCAGAAACATGCGGCCCGCAGGGACCGCCTTGCAGGCAAAGCTGAGGTGACCTATCAGGGACAACAATTCAGACTTGCGGGCGGTAGGGCGGGTATGTTGCCAAGCCTTGAGGGCAATGAGAAGGTCTTCTAACTTGTCGGATGGGAGGCGGATTTCGAAGCGCTCTGTGTCCAGCATGACACCGAGGAATGTCAGGGTTGTACTAGGGCCTTCCACCTTTTTTGGATTGACCGGGAAGCCTAAGTCGTGGCAGGCTACCAGGGCACGGTCAAGCTGGTGCTGTGCGCCGATAGAGTCCGTCGCTCCACCAAGGTAGTCGTCTAAGTAGTGGATGACTGGGGCTACGTCGAAGTTGTGCGACATGACCCACTGGAGGGCGTCTGCGACTTTGTTAAACAGCGACGGTGATGAGCGAAGGCCGAAGGGTAGGCATTTGTCCACGTAATATTGCCCGCGCCAGAACAGGCATAATAGTTCCCAGTCCTCTTTCCGTACTGGACAAATGCGAAATGCGTCTTGGAGGTCGACCTTCCACAGATGGCAGCCACGGCCTAGGGACCGTGCGAGATTTACGCCGTCGTCGACCGAACAGTACTGTACAGAGAATTTGTCGACAGGGATACCATCGTTCACTGAGTGGCCCTGTGGTGCTGACAGATGCATAATCAAGCGCCATTTTTGCACCGACCGTGACTTCTTGGGAACCACACCCAAACCGGAGACCTGTGTAAGTGTGAAGGGGGGCTCTTGGTAGGGACCGGCCATGCGACCTGCGGCAATTTCACGACCGATGGCAGCATCGACAATGTCAGGGTGCTCAATCGCTGATTTGAGATTACGAGAGACTAGGAAGGTACGGGGACCAGCAAACCCAATATCGAACCCGTAAGACAAAGAATGTATTACGAATGAGGCAAAAGCCGGATCAGGATGCTGACACAAAGCGTCCTGCAGGTAAGAAACGTTAATGGGGGTTACAGGCGTGTGCAAATGGATTGGCTCGTGAGCGAGGGTGCGTGTAGGAGAGATGTGAGCAGCTGGGCAGAGTGTGTGAGTGCTATTGGCCTGGGTGAGTGTAGAGTTACCGGTGAGTGACTGGAGTGACCGAGTCTCCAAGCTGGGCAACTGCGAGCTATTGGTCGCGGCTGGCGGCGGCTGGCTTTCCTGGGCATGACTTGGCGGGGTGGCTGCCAAAGCATGTGCTGCACTGGTGGCCGTAGCGACAGGCTGCGCGTTGGCAGCGGCCTTGGTTGTAGTCGCGGCAGACAGCTGGGGCGTTTGGGTGAGCGGTAGCCCCTGACCGCTGTGCCGGAAAGGGGCGTTTGGCTGCTGGCCCGTCAGACAGTGAAGCTAGGCTACGGGCGCGGGGGCAGCGAACTGTTAAATGACCTTGCCGGTTGCAGTGACGGCAGGGAGGCAGGATGGAGTTTGTAAACCACTCCGACCAGAGTTCCGGATCTGACGTGGCAAGGCTAGATTTGCTGCGTGCAGCTCTTGCACGGAACGACATGTCGAAGCCAGACCACGCACCGAATGTATAGCGTGCGGCCGCTTTCACGATTGTGCTTTGGTACTTGAATAATTCCGGACCTCTGCCGGGGTCGTGGTGGAGGGCTACTTGGGCGAAGGCTGAGAACGCCTCCAACCACGATGTCAAGTCTACAACTTTCTTTAGACGGGATGACGACGACATGGCAGATGGCACAAGGGTGATGTGGTCCCCCGTCCCCTGCAGGGTGAACCCACTGTCCGGACCCATGCTCGTATCAAAAGCCAGCTCTCCCAGTACCCTACCAAAATCAACGTACTCACGTTTGATAATCTTGTCCGTGAGATGGTCGCTGAGGGCAGGTAATGGGATGGATGGTGGACGCTCTGGGGCGAGCAAATCGCCGTCCAGGAAGAGACTCTCCTGGTCTGGTCTTAGTGCTGAAGCCAGTGAAGGCTGGACATATTCAGGCTCAGAGTCAGGCACCACAACATCACCAGAGACTGGACCAGCCCGCTGTGCTGCTGTTGCTGCTGCTACAGTTGGCTGTGCATGTGGAGGTACCACCGGTAGACCCATCGAAGTTGTCAATGACGTCATGCAGGACGCCACTGCATCTTGCACGACCCGAGAGATCTCGGCAGATTGCTGCGACGTGAACGCGGGCGACGAGTCAGGCTGGGTCGCGGCCGCGGGGCTTTGAGTGGCCGGGACTGCAGGACTAGCCCGCCGACGCGTGGTCTTTTTTGCGACCTGGCTCGTAGACTTAGCTTTGTTTCTTGCCTGGGCCGACAAATGCTCATGCAGACGGCTCACCTGGGCTCTAAAATTGCCTGAGCAAGAAAGCCCCAGTTCTCTCAGTCGAGTTTCAACTCCGTCGACTTTGAGTTGGCGGAGATCGGAAAGTGATGGCACGGAGCTCATGGTGACGGCTCAGGATCTCCTGCGACTGCGGAACTTTAGAAATTTCAAATCTCGCCGAGTAATTGCAACAAGGAAGAAAGAAATTGCAAAACAGTTGGATGCACGCAGCAGCACAGCTAGCAAGAGAAAGAGCCGTGGATGGGTTTGTTCCTGTTTTTGATGGCTGTGGCCATCCGTTGGCCCAGCGGTCTCGTGTGAGTACGGTGTTTGTTCGTGCTGCCAGCTCGCGCCCGGCATTTGTTTGCGCTGGCAGCTCGGGCCCGGTGCGCGAGTGAAACCGAACCGTGACAAAGGCTTTCGCTCTTTAGTGCTATTGACTGGCTTTTCATACGATGCCTATTGATGTCTAGAGACATGCTGTCTAGCCTTCCCCTAGTACGCATTCACGGGGCTTTGTTGAAGTTCGTGCCGTGAACTGCCAAAGGGAACTGTTTGAATGGTGCTGGGGCGAGTGCGACATTACGGCGTCCCTGCAGCCGGCCTAATCGCGTTTGTCGCCACAACCGATTTTACAGTGATGGAGAGTTACTCTTAACTCGTATCCATATGTCTTTTTCTCTTCCACATTTATTTATGGCTCAACATCCGAGTTTCAAATTGCACACCTGATGAGCCGTCACGAACCATACGGCGAAACGTACGTCGTGTGAAACAACTTGTTTTGTAGTCAACTAGTCCATCACAATGTCATGCATGAGGAGTACTGTAGGAGTTTGGCTTTCGGCTTGTACAATTCGTTTTCGCAAAGCTTCCCTTTCTTTACTTATCTTTGATATTTATGACCCACCCAAGTTGGGTGGTGTGCTGCTTTGCTGCTTCGAATTGTAGTTAGACCGCTTTGTCAAATATCGTACTGGTCTCGTCATCGTCCAGTAACAATCGACATTCTTTGTTCCGTTGGGACTGTAGCTTTTGCTCGTTTTCGTTGCGCTTGCCTTCCCCTCTTTGGTCTTTTCCATAACCTTGAACCTTCCAAGTTGGAAGGCTGTCGGTTAGCGCTACGGAGATGTGTTGAAGCTAGGTGTCAGGACGTCGAATGTTTCAGTACTCTGTCAGTTTTGTGCCTAGTTATTGCACTTTCTGACTGTATATAGTATCATGTTACAGTGATGGACAGTACAGAATCGGTAGTCTTTCTGCCTCGATCAAACAAGATCTTAATTGCAATTACTGCTCCAAGTCTGGCCCAATGAGGAATGCATCCCGAGTTCCAATATATGCCGGTATGAATATCTGCCAATCCATCGACCCGACCCCTCCCTCTGACCAAGTCCATTCGCCTCAGCGAGCCAAAGACGAGCTGGTTATGAGGCGCTGAGAGGCGCCTGAGTCACTTGAACCTTCCGGTCATGATGACATCAGTGTTGTCTTGCCTTGCCTTGCGATTGAGATTTAGATAGGAACTAATCCGAGATAACTTTAAAACTTTGCTAGTAACCGATTGGAATCATAGAGTATTCGTACTGTTCCTGTTCCTTTTTCAGATCAGAGAGACACCTGCAGTGTACGGGCAACGAAGAAGACCATCCAGGACTTCCTGCCCACGGTGCACGCTCCACGCACTGTAAGCAGAATGTCGCAGCCAGACAGTCTGAACGTTCTACCGCCGTTTGAACTGGCAGAGCTGGGCCTATCCCAAGCACTGGTAAGAAGTGAACTGTGCTGCAATGCATGGAATATCATACGTCCACCGGTGCAGAGGAGACTACAAAGCGTGTGCCAAACTGCTAACATGGCCAACGCTTAGACCACTGGTCGGTCGAGTTACTCCCAGTATATCGGCACTTCGTCTCTACAGCCCCTGCTGTGTCTTGCTTTTTGTTGTTCTCCACATGTTTGCCAGCAAGGCTGTGCCCAGCAAGGCTGTGCCCAGCAAGGCTGTGCCCAGCAAGGCTGTGCCCAGCAAGGCTGTGCCCAGCAAGGCTGTGCCCAGCAAGGCTGTGCCCAGCAAGGCTGTGCCCAGCAAGGCTGTGCCCAGCAAGGCTGTGCCCAGCAAGGCTGTGCCCAGCAAGGCTGTGCCCAGCAAGGCTGTGTTCATAGTAAGAACATGTCAATACTACAGTGAGACATAGCAGAATATGTCATCATTCCCATCATTCCCATCATTCCCATCATTCCGCTGTTCAATCTTTCATCTCCATTGAAGGTCGTGTCTGCAAGATGGCTATGAAATTGAATTACAGTCAACTTCGCTAATAACGGCTGCGGATATAACGACAATTCGCGAATAACGACAGACTTTCCATGCCCAGAGCCAAGTCCCATTTAAAGGGGAAGTCCGGTGAAAAATTTAAATTTCACAGTCCGTAGAGTTCGGGTCGCTGAGTCGAATGGTCTTTGTCCGAGGAGGCTGCGGCTTATGGTTCGTCAGATACGCCCAATCGAACATGTGCGAATTTGAGCGCGCATCACCCAGATCCAGGTGATGACGTCACAGCGTGCAGCCCGGTAGCCACACCATCTAGTTGTGTACATAAATGGCCATATTCGGAGCGCGTTCGATTGGGGAACTGTTTGTCGCAGCTTCTTCGGACCTAGACCATTCGATTCAGTGTTACAAACACTACGTACCCTGTGATTTTCAGCTCGGTAAACCTCGAGGTTATACCGTATTTTAGCCGTTTCCGAGTTGGACTTTTTCCGTCAGCCTCTCCGCGCTGTGCGCTGCGTGCATGCAGTGTGTTATCTAGCTGTGGTTTAGTCAACAAACTCATCACAGACGGAACTACTCCCGCACTGCCGTGCTGGGGTAGTCTCTACAACAAGACTCGAGTCACAACTGACACAAGAGTCAAGACTCAGAAAACTAGTCAACACACGGACTTGTCATGTACTACACTCGTATCAGTCGTATTGTACAGTCATGTAGTCAGAGAACGACTTACGTGCGTTTCTCCTTGCCGGTGATTGTGCTTTGAGAAAGAAAATTTTAGTTTTCCGCTCCCGCCTCATTATTCTATGCTACAGCGATGAGTGCACAACCGTGACAAGTGACAAAACAGGGAACAGCTCCCGGACCTAGAACTTCCAGATTCCATAGCGTTGCGAGCGAAGAGTCGTGCCCGTGGTTCAAAGAGCCTGCACTGTTCTCCAATTGAGTAGTCCGAAATATTCCAAGTTCGCACCAAAACATCACCATGTGGCAGGCTACTGGAGTCTAAGCGAATCGAATCGGTATGGAACAACATTTAGAGCACTCGCATCACTCTTCTCCATTTTGGCGACCCTGCTCTCCAGCGATCTGATAATTACAGCAGCCTCGTCTGCAATAGCTGCTGCTTCTTCATCAGTCGGAAACTCAGTAGCGCTCACTCTTGACGGGCCCGCGCGGCCATTTCTTCAGCTGAATACCGAGGTTCTCAGCCCCAGACCGAACTCATGAAGGTCAGCCATGCTGCATCCTCACTCTCACAAGGAGTTACAGGTCTTCGGGGTCGCTTGCACCACCTAATATCAGTCGCCAAATCATTTTGAAATAGCACTGACACTATTGCTTTCACGCACTCCTTTTGACCTAGCTGCACGCTATGACGTTGCAGAGGGTGTGGCGCGGCCGCATGACGTCATGGCGCAGCCCCCGAAACTCAGTTTTTCAAACGGAAATATCTTGATAACGCTTTGTCGGAGACACGTGGGACCAACACCATTCGACTCAGCGCCCGAAACTCTACCGACCCTGAAATTTAAATTTTTCACCGGACTTCCCCTTTAACTGTATACATACAATGAGACTTCGGGTATAGCGACACTTTCTTGAATAAGGACACTTTTCGGATGCCCCGCTGAGTGTCGTTACACGCAAAGTTGACTGTATTGTTGTGCTGTACTGTTCTCGTTTGCTCGCTACCATGCAGACCCCACTGTCCTCAATTCAGAGCTTGGCATCATACGTGAGCATGCAGGCAAGCAGTTGCGGTAACAGCAACAGCAACATGACAAATCAGAATATGCTTCTGCCGTTCGCAATGGACTTTAGCCAGGCGGACGGCATGCCTACAGGCATGGTTCCCTCGATTGGCTATCAAACTCAAGCCGGCCGGTGCGGCATTGGAATCGATGCGGCTGCAGCACAGTGGGGTAGGTTGGGAACAGCTGACAGATGCCTATCTCCGATCGATACGCCATCGCCAATGGTCTCCGAACCTTTCAGCGAGCAGTCTGATCTCGAGAGCGACTTGTCCCTGAACCCGGAGAGAATCATGGCCACGATGTGGACCCCAGCTGCTAGGGCAGCTGATTGAACCAGGAAATAGTGCGCCGTCCTCCGCTCGGCTCACAAGGTCTTATGCAGAGGGTATCATACAGATGGAGACCGGGGTTAATCCGTTGAAGTAAGCTATTAGCACACAGAAACTTGCCGGCCAGCAATACGTCCTATTTTCATTTCAGTCGTGTTTATTCCCGCGTGCACTGGCACTGCTGATAGCAGCAGCCAACACTAAACAGCAACCTGATCTCCCCAAGTCACATGACTGTAGTAGTCTTTATTCACTACCTACCCCGCTCGCAGCACCAATGTAGTATTCTTTATTTTCTCCAGTCCAAACAACAAGAGCCCACCAAATATCATCATGGTGCCGCTGGTCATGGAGTAGGCTGTGTTAGTATCATTTTTTAGTCTAAGGTGAGCGGAACAGTTTGGTGAGCTCGGTACCGTAATTGCTATGCAGCATCTTGAAGCTGATGCAACACTAGAATAGAAATGTGCATTCACTAGTTACAGTGTATAGATTGCAAAGTTTGTCTCGCTAGAATTTTGTGAATGGTACAAAGACTTATTTTCAAATTCCAAGTAAACCGAACCGATAAAATTTTAGTTTTTCTACAAGTAGGTCTATCTTTGTACAGCTGAAATATTACAATTGTTCACGTGTGAATTTACCTTTATTGCTGCTATTTCAATTTCTCAATTTCTTCAAAGTGAAGAAGAGGGTGGTGCGACTTCGGCGATAGTAAGGGAAGAGTGTGTTGCTCCCTACATGGGAGGAAAACCGCGAGCTCCCATGTAGGGAGCAATACACTATTCAATTTCTTCAATTTCTCAATTTCTTCAATTTCTCAATTTCTTCAATTTCTCAATTTCTTCAATTTCTCAATTTCCTAACACAGTAGACAAGTTCTCCTTTTTACCAGACAGCAGCAGTGCAATAGACCATGTGCTCAGTTCAAGATCTTGAGAAACTGGGCAACTCTTTCAGAATTAGAATTTTCCCATTTGCCACTGGACAGTCCACGGCTGTCGCCTCTTACCCCACGGCTGTAGAAAGATGTACATGTGTCCTATTCCCCGTACCCAGTGTTCCCTGTTTTCTTGATGTGGCTGCATGCCCTCTAGTTGTGATATGTAAGTCACAGTACGGATCTATGCCGGTGGCATGGGGTCTGCAGCAACAGAAAAAGGAAAGAACCGGCGTTCTTTCATTGTATGTACTGTCAATTGTGAGGTTATTTGCGCTTGGCTCTGTGTAGTGAGTCGCATGTACCGTATATAGTCTACTCTCCGGAGAGAACATGACTTGCCACTGAAACACTATACTACGGCAAAGATGCTGTGTCAGTGTCAGAATCATGAGTTTTTCAATGGCAACTGGCGAAAACGCGGGAAATTTGAGCGTAGACGCAAGAAAACTTTTAAAAAAGTCGGCTGCGTTGACGCTGCCACTGTATGCACTTGCATGAAAAACGGTCTTTCGAAAAATGGCGTACCATACCATACTCTATCACAGGGATTTGGTTCGCCACACAGTGGTTTTGTGAAGTGCATGCATCCAGCGGCAACGGCAAAAGCAAAAAAATGCAGTGTGACTCCACGTCAGCATTAGCCCTTTCCCAAAGATGCTCGCCACTTGTTTCGCAACTTTCCGTTGCAACTTCCGCAACTAACTTCCGCAACTTTCTTCATTTTCGCGAACTATTTCGCAACTTTTCTGCAACCTTGGCCCCATGGCATGGGGTCAAGATGTCAAATCACCACGGACTACATGTCGGACAAATGCATACTCGCTCATTTCTCGCGTTTATTTTAGGTAAAAATTACCCGTACTGAAGTTACCGAAAGCAAAATCCACCGAAATATTCCGGCTTTACAGTATTCTGCAGTGTGTTCGAGTGCTCATGCAGCTGCTTATGTTTAGCTGGTACGCATCAGCAGCATTTGCATTGGAGTAGCTGCTTGCGCTCCCATTGTGGCCTAAACGTATCCACAGGCAAGTGTGAATACATGACTGTGTGGGTCTAGGTAGAAAAACCTGACTCAGCCATGAACTTCAAAGTACAATCAGTCTTATACTAGGCTTTACTAGCAACACATGTCAATACAGCTTGCCCTCCAGATTGTGATTTTTCTTCTTTTCTTTTTCTACTTGAAGTATGAACACAGCCCTATTGCGGAACAGGTGGAGAACAACATAACAAGACGTAGGGGATGTAGGGACGACGTGCCGTTGTACTGGGAGCAACTCAACCGACCAGTGGTCTCGGCGTTAGCGTTGCAATCAGGCCGCGTGATCGGCTCTGGATGCGAGGCGGCCTCCATCTTCTACTCAAACTAATCATATCAAGTAATCATAGTACACACATAGCTCTCTTATCCGAACTTCAAAGTTACAGCACGGGCGGCGCCTCGGTCCACCGGGCACTCTGGGTTAAGACTAGTCACCGGGAAATATTACTACTCGGAGTTTGCCGATTTTTTGTGGAAATAGTGATATCATGCCAGATTTCTGGCCCTCCCCCCCCCCCCCATTGAAACGTATGCGAACGTTTGCAGGCATTTCAGTGTTATGGACAGTGCCTGGTCCCGGACCGCCCGGATAAGCCAAGATATGAATGTACTACAGTAGTACTTCGAAGTAGTTCAGTCAGCGATGTACATGTATGCAATCAAGCACACTCAGGAGGTCATGATGGCTGAATCTTGCCCAAGGGCTGTAGGCCCGAGGGCTACAGGCAAGGGCAAGATTCATCCATTATGACAGACAGAGCATGCTTGATTTGATTTCTTACAGCATGAAGCAACATATTAGGGAAGGTCAAAGGTCGAAAGGTCGAATTATTCCGGAAATGACGTCAAACGGTCCTGAAATTATCCATGCCGGTTTCTTTTTTCTTCTCCTCCCCTTCTCCCTTCCTTGCCGTGGTTGGCTAACACCCTCTCTCTTTGTATTGGCCGGTGTTCTCACTGTGCTATGAGATGCTGCAATAAATAAATAAATAAATAATAAATAAATAAATTCCGGAAATGACGTCAAACGGTCCTGAGGGCCTGATTATGCCCGCAGCAGGAAGACCGTCTATTGGCTATTGCCCCCGGCAACGATCACGTGTCATGTAAGAAGTATGTAATCAAGCACGCTCAGGAGGTCATGATGAGGTCAAGATTCAGCCATCATGACAGACAGAGCGTGCTTGATTTGATTTCTTACAGCGCGAGGGAACATAATATTATTAGGGAAGGTCAAAGGTCGAAAAATTATTCCCGAGATGACGTCAAACGGTCCTAACATTCCCGACATGACGTCAAACGGTCCTGAAACTCCCGAAATGACGTCAAACGGTCCTGATGGCCTGATTATGCCCGCGGCGGGAAGATGGCCTATTGGCCATGGCCCCGGCAACGATCAAAATAATGTAATGTAAGAAGCCGCATTTACAACACGAACAAATACCGGTAGGCTGTCTATACCAGCTGCACTGATTCGTTATGGTCATGTGTCTTGCTGGCTGCTATTTTCCACATTGTGATTTTTGTACTATCCCCATCGCATATCGCGGGCCGTCATAATAATAATTATTATAATACATGAGCAAGTTAAGAGCCCGTTTGGTTTTTGCCATGTAAAATATTTAAAAAACAGGGAGTTGTAGGGTTTGTACGGCTCCCTGATAAAAACAACAACAACAACAACAACAACAACAACAACAACAACAACAACAACAACAACAACAACAACAACAACAACAACAACAACAACAACAACAACAACAACAACAACAACAACAACAACAACAACAACTCACCATCACCAGTCAGTCACCTTCGCAAGACATGGCCGCGTGGAAACTCCGAAAGCCCAAACTACAAGATTAGTACAAAGCAGGTCTCTTCACGTCTGCACAACATTATCAAGAGTTGTAATCATGTAGACTCTTGTCTTGACAGCATGACTATTAATTAATATTAAAGGGGCACTCCGGCTTCATTTTCGACGCCGAGTTTTCGATGCCAAGACGAAGGTTGGTGAAAGAGAAGACCCCTCGAACAAGAACGAGTCTCCAGAAGCGATCGAGTCGAGCAGGAAGACGACTTTTGAATTTCGGCCGAGCGAGCGCTGATGACGTAATGAGGGATTAGCTTGCCAGTGGAAGTGCATCTGCGCACATACATTTCACATACTTTTTGGCCAATTTTCAATCGAAGAGGAGGTTGTTTTCTATGTTCTCTCAACGTCGTGAGCGATCCCGTCTTCTATACCCTTCCAGGTACCCTGAAGGTCCTCCAGAGGAGAATTTATCTCCAGCAAAGCGTTGTTGATCCGCTAAATTCGTCTCGAGACATATTCACCCAGTGCAGTGCTGACAAATGTAGAATGTTGAATCTGTGATAATTGTCGACGATGGACAGAAAGGTTGATAGCCGCTGTCGCAGGGAAAGTGAAGCTGCTGGAAGTAACAACGGGGAGCTTGTTAGCATCACTTGATCAAAGCAGCTAGACGGAATCGGGGAGTACTGACTATTTGTCTCGCCCTCAGTTTAGTGAATTTTATGATCAGAACATTTTTCGATCAGGATCCCTTCTACAAGATGTGTAGTACAGGTGATTTCTGAACTTGACGATATGGAGACCGACCAGTAGACCTACCAACAACGTGTACCTGCAGGAAATTCACCCAAGGCTATTGCTAATGCTATCCTCTTCAGTGGCTGTTGTTTTTTTAGTAAAAATATGTTCACTTCTCTCAACATATTCCTGCATGGCAGCAAGAAGGTGCGCTATGGAATTCAACGCCACAATCTTCGCCCAGCTGTGGATGAAGCATGGTCAAGTCATGGCAGTACATATACTTGAACCAGATGAGAAATTGAAGTTCATTTGTGGTGCCAAGTTTGACAGCCCCAGTGACCAAGTCAAGCGTTGTCTTTTGCCGTGGCACAAATTGCTGAAGAATCCGAGATGTTCTTGGAATTATGCACATGGATACTACCAGAAATAATGGTGGCATGAACCATTGTGGAATGGGACAGCTCACGGAGAATACTGGAATAGCTCAAGTATCTCTAGGCGATGGTAAATCCTGTTCTGGCTGATAGCTTCGGCCTGCTGCGCCCGTCCATGTACAATGATGGGAACATGCATTTCTGTTTTCTACATATTTGCTATCTACTGTACTGTGGTATTACAGTTGCAGGTCCCTTATATAGAAATATGTTCACCCCCCCCCCCCCCCCCCCCCCCCCCACACACACACACACACATACCCACATAAATATGAACTGATAATTTCACTGTTGGACTCGCCGGTGGCTAGAGAGCAAAGGATTAATTTATAGCAAAGAAAAGGACCAGGGAACTACAAGTTACGCTATAATGTCCACGAACTATTTCACTGTATTTGAAATAATTTTGTTTGATACCCTGAGAACTCTGAAACTTTGCAGCACTGTGGATTATATGTGGATACAACATTTATGGAAGGAACACATAGTTCAAATAATTATAGCACTGGATTGTTGAGATTGTGAGCACATTCCAATCAGTACTCTACATATTTATAAGCGGTGGCAATCGTTAGGAATAGGTCGTGAGTTGTCAGAGTGCTCTAGTATATGAGAGAATGTTTTGTTTGTCTAATCGACGGCTCGTTTGAAGCCAGAGATGTTTGAACTTGCTTCAGTCGACTTGATTCTAGACAGTAATCGAAGGAGTACTATGAAGTATACACCAGGCGTAGTCTGTAAGCTATCTCGTGAGAATTCTGTCGGTACACATCAGGTATCAGCTTGCAAAGATGGCTCCTCTCTGTTTCTTGAAAGCCTGTATAGTTGGACTGTGGCTCCAGCGATTCCCTTCTCAGAGCAGGTACCATACCCAATACGGTCCATGCATATTGGACAAACCTGTGTGCACAACAGAAATAGTGGAGAGAAATCTCTCAGCTCATGAACACATCAGTGAAATTTGAACTGCCGTTGTTTGTGGCCATCAGTATAAACCTATCGACTATAAGAATAATGTGCAAAAAACCCTCTATAACTACAGCTGGGGCCATGGAATTATAAAGCATCTAACTTAGGGAACTGCCAATTCTGGTCGGAGTTGCGTTCGAGGCCTGCAATTCATGATGGCTATCGTATGTTGCATTGACCAGAGATCATATAAAACTTCCATGCCACATTGAAACACGCACTACTTTCGAGTACTTTGGTATCCCCCACCAAATGGGCATTCGTTCCCGGGGTGGCAGGCGTCACCATTCGTTATGCCTGGATCAGATTTCATTGACCCCAACTGTCATGAAGAATCATTTTTACTTCGACTGGATTTCAGTACAAGTTAGTTGTAGAACTGCAGAATAAATTTTGTTGTATTTGGGCAACCATTTCTCTACAAACGCTCTATTTGGAAAATATTTTTTTTAAATATAATACATGTCCAAATTCCACATCTACCCAAATCGGAATACTTGATCACGTATTCAGTCTGTGATAGAGTGGTCCCATGGTAACAGGACTTGTCCAAGCATGCGCATGCTCCAAAGTTGTTGCGCAATGATGTAGTGCCTGTTGTTGTGTTGAGCCCGATTTTGATGGCGGCTGGTATGTAGTCTTTTCCTTTTTGTACTTCCCGTTTCATGTTTGTTCAGTCCTAATAATTATAATATTCCCGTCCTATCCGGTTGTGTTGCTGTGGAGTCCGGGAGGAGAGTTTTCAGTCACAAGTGGTGCCGAAACCCGTTTGCTGAACCTAGTCTTATTCGTTTTTTCTGACAGTGTTTTTGGTCGACGGCCTGTATAGTGATGGCGTCGGGTCCTCGCGTGGACAATTTGCTGCGACCTTTTCGGGGGCGCGATGATAATCTGGATGAATTCTGGCAGAAGTTCCAGGTGGTGGCAGGCATCCAGAAGCTTGAGTCGTCAGCAGCCCGGATGGCCGTACTCCCATTGTATTTGTCGGGTGATGCATTCACTGTTTGGTGTGAGATGGCCAGTGGTGATCAGAAGGACGAGGCCAAGGTAAAGCAGCGGCTCGTGGAGTCATTTTCAGTCACCCCTGCCGATGCCTACCACCAGTTTGTCAAGCGGAGGAAGCGTGCGGACGAAACTGTCGACGCCTACTTGGCGGATCTTCGGCGGCTGCAACGGCTGAGTGGACACAAGGAGGCAGCGGACGGCAAGGACCCGATCCTCTTGGAGCAGTTCCTGGTGGGGCTTCCGCCTCACTTCGCCGTGCAGCTTCGTTTGAATGCAGCCTCTCAACCTGCTGGGGCTACGGTAAGCTCAGTTGCAGCCCAGGCCCGTGCCCTTTGTGCTGCGGGCAGCTTAGTCAAGGAACCCGTTGCTGCTCTGACAGCCAGCCCTGCTCGACGACCCAGTGGCAGTTCCACCCCTAGTCGCCTCTGCTATGAGTGTCATCAGACTGGGCATTTGCGGCGCGATTGCCCGAACCGGCAGAGACGTCCTCCTGTTTGCTTTCATTGTCAGCAGCCCGGCCATGTCAAGCGTCAGTGCCCTCAGCTGAAGTCTAGTGGTGGTGCCAGTTCTTCTCAGACGCCCACTAGTACCGCCTGTGCTGCGGGCTCGGGCTCGTCGACCACGGGCAATGCCTGCCTCAGTGTCGTGGCAAGTCCCTGTTCGTCGCTGCCCAGGATTCATGTCTATAGTGAGGGCCAGGCCAGGCTGCGTGCTGCCGTGGATTCCTGCTCTAGTAAGTCCTTGATCAGCTATCGCGTTGTCTCCGAGTTGGGTGTACCCGTTCAGCTCGTAGAGTCCAACCCGCGCATTACCGCCATCGATGGGCAGGAAGTTGTGGTGTCTGGGCAAGTCCGGTTGACTGTTCATCGTGACGATGACAAAGTGCACCTGCCTGAAGTTACTGCTGATTTCCTCGTTGTCGACACCTTGGATGTGGTTGACGCTGATATCCTTCTGGGACTGGACATTATCTCCTCCGTGGGTGGCGTGCACCTTGGTTATGCCCCCGATGGTGTCCTCGCAACCGTATGGTTTGGTCCCCCGCGTGATCCGTCAACTGCATCCGATACCACGTCCGAGTCTGACAACCCGGAGAGCTCCGCTAAGTTGCCACGCGATGTCTCTGTGTCACGAGATGGGCCGAATGTCACCCTGTCCATGGGTGATGCTGAGGTCGCCTTCGACGCCGAGCGTGGTTTTTGGGAAGTCCAATGGCGTTGGTCGGCAGGCGCACCACCGCAAGCCCCTATTGGCTCTGGTATTGGCGAATACTCCCGCCAGAAGTTGTCACCGGAGCAGGAGGCCAAGTTCCAGGCCGAGATTGACCTTTGGCTGGCGGAGGGATGGCTTGTACCGTATGATGCTGATCGACATGGTCCACCAGGCGCCGTACTGCCACTGTTGGCTGTGTGTCAGGAACATAAGCCTACCACACCCGTGCGTCCGTGTTTGGACTACCGTGCGCTGAACGTTCGGATCATCTCCAGCCCTGGTCGGGAGGCACCCGCGTGCCCTGAGAAGCTTCGCGAGTGGCGGCAACGGAAAGGCGCGTCCAAGATTGTCGACATCCGTAAGGCCTTCCTGAATGTTCGCATCCACCCAACCCAGCAGCGGTTCCAGATGGTCGTTTGGCAAGGACGACAGTACGTGATGGAGCGCATGGGCTTTGGCCTTGCCATTGCGCCGAAAGTCTTGGACACTATTGTGAAATGGGTGACCCGTGACTTCACCGACACCGATAATTACATTGATGACATCATCACGCCGACAGATCAGGCGGAGGCCCTTGCGGACGCGCTGACCGCCCATGGATTGCCTACGAAACCTGCTGTGGACGTTGATGCGACTCGCGTCCTTGGTCTGCAGACGCACGATGGCCAGTGGGAGCGACGCGAGCCACTGCAACCCCCTCCTACCCAGATGACTAAGCGGAATGTATTCCAGTGGTGTGGTCAACTGACTGGTCATTATCCGGTCTGTGGCTATCTGCGCCCTTTGGCTAGCTGGCTGAAGCGCTTGGCGTCTGCAACAACGGATGCCTGGGATGCAGCTGTCCCCCAGGAGTTGTGCGACCTTTGCCACGATGCGGCAAAGCGTGTGGAGGGCGACGACCCTGTTCATGGAGCCTGGACTGCGGACGATCCCCAAGACTGGCGTGTTTGGTGCGACGCCTCCAGCATTGCCTACGGTGTCGTGCTCGAAGCTGATGGTACTGTACTCGAAGACCAGTCGTGGCTCCGCGGTGCCACCGATAAACGCCACATCAACGTCGCCGAGCTAGATGCCGTGGTAAAGGGCCTCACTCTCGCGTCGTCTTGGCGTATCCCGAAGTTGTGCATCATGACCGACTCCCAGACGGTGCATGGGTGGCTGCGTTCTCTGTTCGACAACATCAAGCGGGTTCACGTCAGTGGGTTGCACGAAGTCCTCGTGCAACGCCGGCTGCAGGTTATTCTCGATATCGTCGACTCGTCCGGCATGAGTGTTGACGTGGTCTGGGTACCCACACAGCAAAACATTGCTGATCAGCTCACACGTGTCCCACCGCCGTTCCTCCGCTTTGCCCGCCAGACTGCGAAGATGTCTGGCCCGATTGGTGATGCCGATGTCGTTGGCGCCGCTGTCGCTGATGATGCCGCCTGGCGTGTCCTAACCCTGGGCGAGATTGCCGCGGCGCAGCAGCAGGACGAGGTGATTCCGGTTGTCGTCGAGGACCTTGTGGCCGGCCATGCTGTCCGTTCGCCGGCATTCCAGCGTGTTCAGCAGCAATTGACCGTCGTGGATGGCGTGCTGATGCGGAGCGTCAAGCTACCCCCTAACGAGGTCATGTCAGTACCAGTCGTGCCGAATGACATCGAAGAGTTCGTTCTTCGGGGTGCCCATCAACAGACTGGCCACGCCTCCTGGGAGGTCATGTGGCGGTTTCTCCGGGGTGTCTGTTACTTCCCCAACATGGCCGAGAAGTGTCAGGACTTCATCCGCCGCTGTCCCCCCTGTACGGCTGCAAACCCTCGTGGTGGCCCCGGTGTGCCACCGACACGACCTGTCTCCGCCAACGGCCCCTGGAGTGTTGTCTCCATCGATACCTTGGAGCTTGGTGTCAGCCGTTCTGGTTACCGCTACGTACTCGTCTGCATCGACCATTTTACCAAGTGGGTCGAAGTTGTCCCGATGAAGCGCCACTGTTCAGCGGAGGTCGCTGCTGCCATGGTCTCTATCTGCTCACGATGGGGCGCGCCTGAGGTTGTGCGTAGCGATAATGGCACTGAGTTCGTCAATGCCATTGTGTCAGCCCTGTTCAAGTCCTTTGGCGTCACGGTCCAGCGGGGCGCTGTTCGACATCCCCAGTCACAAGGTTCTGTGGAACGTTTCAACCGGACGCTGTTGACGATCATCCGCAAGACGCTCGAGGATGATGACGACTGGGAGACTGCCCTCGAGCTTCTGTTGTTCCACTACCGTTCTCGCCCGCACACCGCTACGAAGATTAGCCCGATGGAAGCCATGCACGGCTGGCAGCCTCACCGTCTTCTCATCGAACAAGATTCCACTGAACTGTCCGACAGCGCCTGGGTGGACAAGTTGCAGCGGAAGTCTGCCCGCCTGCGCGATCACCTCGAAGTTGAGCTAGCACGGCTTGACTTCCTCGATGCTCCCGTGCCCGAGTGTCCATACCCCGTTGACACTGCCGTCCTTCTTCGGCGTCCGGAGCGGCATTCGAAGATTCTCACCCCCTTCGAATCTGGATGGCACGTAATCCGCATCATCTCCCCGTCGACAGTCCGTATTGCCACAGCTGATGGTCGCTCCAAGCTGGTGAACGTGGATTTGCTGAAGAGAGATCCACAGGCTCCTGATGCGCATGGCCCTGCCGACGCGCCGGCGGCAGTGGAGGCTGACGACCGGGACCCCGTTGTCCAGCTCGTGTTGCAGACGCCCCCCGTACATGATGCCATGCCTGACACGCCCGTCCATGGCTATGGTTTGCGCGACCGTTCCAGTCTGCAGGTCCCTGGTCGGTTCCGTACGTAACTCACACCGTTGTGTTCATTTACTGCAGTTTCTTGCTGGTTATTCTGGCCTTTCCCGCATCCATATGACATGCCTTGTAGAGTCCTATTACCACTGTGTGTGTGTCTCTAGTTTTGGTGCAAAATCTGTTTTGTCCAATGCCGCTCGCTCGTTAGTCTCCGTTTCCTCTTCCATGTACTGCATGTGTCATTCTGGACTTTTTCGTGTGACGGTACATTGCACCATATGCTTTGTGGCTGCTCGTGCCGCATCTATTCTGGTTGCGTGGGTATTCTCTTTTCTATTCGGTTCCGGTATGGTTGCCCTTCACTTGCTGTTTGCCATCTTTTATGTATATCCGTGTGTATGGTCCATCTGCGAGACCGTTGTCTTCTTTCCCGCATTTTGTGTCCCTTCTTTCCACTTTTGTCCCCTTGGAATGTTTCTTTGCCCGTTCACTTTGGTGATACAATTTCCCTGTTACCAGGCGGAGGAGTGTGATAGAGTGGTCCCATGGTAACAGGACTTGTCCAAGCATGCGCATGCTCCAAAGTTGTTGCGCAATGATGTAGTGCCTGTTGTTGTGTTGAGCCCGATTTTGATGGCGGCTGGTATGTAGTCTTTTCCTTTTTGTACTTCCCGTTTCATGTTTGTTCAGTCCTAATAATTATAATATTCCCGTCCTATCCGGTTGTGTTGCTGTGGAGTCCGGGAGGAGAGTTTTCAGTCACAAGTCCTACACGGAATGTTTAGAAAACGCCAGGGAATAGGAATTTGCTAACGAGAACTCCAGGCCAGGGTACTAGCATACGAACAAAACAAGATAAAAACTCACCAGTATACTTGTAGTAATTCATGTCGGTGTAATATTCACGATAAGCAACGAGGCACCCTCCGATTTGGTCAAGCTGCTTTGAAGTCTGGTTGTTCAGGTGATACAAACGGGCTCCCTGTTGTTACTTCCAGCAGCTTCACTCTCCCTGCGACAGCGGCTATCAGCCTCTCTCTCCATCGTCGACAATTATCACAGATTCAACATTCTACATTTATCAGCACTGCACTGGGTGAATATGTCTCGAGACGAATTTACATGATTTAGCGGATCAACAACGCTTTGATGGAGATAAATTCTCCTCTGGAGGACCTTCAGGGTACCTGGAAGGGTATAGAAGACGGGATCGCTCACGGCGTTGGGAGAACATAGCAAACAACCTCTTCTTCGATTGAAAATTGGCCAAAAAGTGTGTGAAATGTATGTGCGCAGATGCATTTCCACTGGCAAGCTAATCCCTCATTACGTCATCAGCGCTCGCTCGGCCGAAATTCAAAAGTCGTCTTCCTGCTCGACTCGATCGCTTCTGGAGACTCGTTCTTGTTCGAGGGGTCTTCTCTTTCACCTACCTTCGTCTTGGCATCGAAAACTCGGCGTCGAAAATGAAGCCGGAGTGCCCCTTTAATTAATATTTTGTAGTCGACTGTGCATGTGCATGTGCCATGTGGTAAATCTACCACGTGGCACACTGGAGGATTGGCAATCCTTTTGAAAAATCAACTGATCGCGCGCACCATGAAAGGCATGATGGTAGATCTACTGACTTTAGTGTAGATAATTCCTTCCATGGGGATCCATCCGGGACTCTCGCTTCCACAAGGACTTCTAGATTTGCGTCTTTGATTCCTCTACCAGTGGTCGAAGCGAGTCTCAGCTCGAAGTTTGGGTCTGTTGCTGTTGCGGATGCAACAGCCTGGCATAAATAATTGAAAAGAAGTCAGTCCCGAACTCAAAAACATTTTCATCATGGCCATAACAAATTGCTTGACGTACTTAGTGCCCATCGCACTGGCTGTACTGATAATGGTGCACTATCCTGAGCCAGAGTTGCCTGCAGATATACTGGCCATGAGAAGAACAGGCTCATATTTCTCTTTCAAATCGACCGCCAATGGAGACCATCTGCGCATCTTTTTCAGAGGTGAGAATAAAATACGCGTATACATGGTATACGCGATATACGGTGCATTCCCCTCCCCTGCCCCACGATACGATAGCTACATACCACACACACATGTTATTAGAGAGGTTAAGTTCATTGCATTCCCAACTCATCACAACCACGCGCTCTTCAGCCGAACCATACAGACACAGCAAGGACACTTCCGTTGAGAGATAATATTGCTCCACGCCTCTAGACAGCTGTTTCGCTCCCTGTCGGAGCTCATCAGTAGAGGATGATAATGGAGGAATGATCATTCTTATACACCAGAAATGGCGCAAGTGCGCGCTTTCCACATATCAATGGCATATGGAAGCTGCTAAAATGGTAAAGTGTGAGAACAGCGATAAATAATCATAGTACTCGCTCATTGGTGGAGAAACACACCACACACACCATTTTAGCAGCTTCCATATCTTTATCCTCAGATTCAGTATAACAGAATACTCTGTAGACGAATTCCAGGTCATTCTTCTTTTCCATTGTGTACTGTTCCTCGTCAGTGTGCCGTTCTGTGTGGAGTGTACACGTGCATGTGGTGTCCGTTGTGTCTGTTTATGTATGGTCCGTGCGCTGGAGTACTGCCGCCGTACAAGCTCACTGCCTTTCAGGCAGTGAACATGTACGGTGGCAGTGCCCTAGCGTACGTACCGTGCACCGGGATTTATATTCTATATAAGTCCCGCGCGGGATTTATACTGGCCAATATAACCATGGCTAGACGAGCGCTGATTGGCTGAAAACAGGCCCTCCGTACCGTACCATGGTATAATTTCAGGCATATCCTGGGATTCGAACCCGCACTATCGCCCTACATGCATTCCCCCATTCACTTCGCATTCATACCCATTCTTCCAAGTTGCTTCACGTTATGATCTTGCGTTTGGAAGCCCTATTTGAATATTGCGGCCAGCTGTGTTTGATGGTACGGTACGGTACGGGACAGATACGGGATAGCGCCAGGCGTGACACAAACAAACAAACACACAAATACCAAATTAAAGCTGTGTGGACCCTGGCTAGCGCCAGACGTTACTGAAGTAACGTCTTCTGCATAGCTACGGGAATAAATACTGTGTACTGATGCACATGTACTCCATGCGGCCGGCCGTGCCGAGGTCTCAGCTTTACATATGCAAACGGTCATGGGGAAAAGGGAGAAAGAAAAAAAGATAGAGGGGAGAGATAGGGAGCTGGAATAGAGGTGAGTGGGCATGACGTCTGAATAACTTTTAAAAGAGAGCGTAATTAAAAGGTGTAGGCAAAGCAAGAGCTCTCGAATGCATGCTGCTTCATTTGGATGTACTTCGTACCAGTGTTTAATTAAACTAGTGTACATGTATGCGCGTGTGTATGCATGCATGCATGCTTGCGTATGTGTGTGTGTGTGTGTGTTTGTGTGTGTGTATGTGTGCATGTGTGTGTGTTTCGTAGATCTGAAAGGCAGCGGACCTGCCACCAGGAATCTTTTCTTGCTGCACGGTTTCCCAGTCAGCTCCAGCGATTGGAATGAGGTCGCTATTACAGTCTAGTCATTCCCCTAATCTAGCTTTCAGGCAATCCATGTGCTACCCGTAATAGAGCTGCATGGGTTAGAGACTTAGAGTCACTATTCTCACGTTACTCAATGGGACAAACATACTTCTACCGTGTATGGAAGATCTGCCAGTTGAATCATCCATACCGTGCAGGATTCAGTGGGTTTTAACCGTTAGTCAGTGGGGGATGCTGCGCATAACGCAGTGTCATGGTTATCGATGTAGACAGGCAAGGAAGATGAAGGCAATGAAAATCTGTTCATTAGGAGCTTGTGCAAAAGCGAGAACTTCAAGTTGTTCTTTCTGCATGTGAAAACTGAACACCCTTTTCGCCAACCTCTCTGCCATATTCGAATATGGACGAATTGTGTATGTCACGTGGTGAGTGCAATAAGTCCAATGCCCTTGCTCTCGTCTTTCTGAAGCTGCAGGGTGTAGTGCTGTATGCATGCATCTCTAGGTGGTGACTTTACTTTTTTTTCTGTGACACCAGTGACCTGGTGTAGCATGCTGTGTACTGTTCAAGTCTGGGATGACTTCATTTTCTTATTGCAATGGTTTTTTTTGTATACTGTAGGCGTAACTGGCCAGAGAAATCCAGCCTCATGAATAAAATAGCACCGGGTGCTACGCAGCCCTAGCCCTAGCACTACACACACTGTTCTGTGCACTCGAACGCGGCGCTACTATATTCACGAGGTTGGATTTCTCTGCCAACACAATATAGAATGTTGCAGCAAGTGTTGTAACAAGAACCGTCACTCTGTTTATCGTCTTCTATTTCTGTTCATTTGTGCCCTTTGAAAAGGTGATTCCTGGCCTTCAGGAAGAGTTTGGACGTCTGATAGTGCCTGAGCAGCTTGGTTATGGACTGAGCGACAAGCCGGTTAGTGTAGTGGATGGCTGTGCTTCCTACCCTACTCATTTATTACGCACACGCGAGAACACACCCGCGTGTGCACACACACATGATACACACACACACACACACACACACACACACACACACACACACACACACACACACACACACACACACATGGTCATGGTCATGGTAAACACTGCCATTACGGTCACGTGTCCCCTTGCAGGGCCGACAATATGGAACGACAAGCGACGGCAGTCCGCTGAGAGAGAGGTACTAGGTCAGGGACTCAGGGACCATGTTCGAGAGAGCCATCTCTGGCAGCTATGGATCTGGCTTATCATCGGAAACGATTCCTCTCACGGCTTCCGCTGGAACTGGTCCATTACTCTCCACAACAGGGCGAACATTCCATGAGCCAATGCTCAGAGTCGTTCCAAGTCGTCGTCTTCGTGCGGTAGTTTGCTCCACTCGCGGGCTTGCAAAGCCTCGCGAAGGACTTCCGAGGTGGGGGCGACGAGGAGAGTGTCGACATCGTAACTATCCGACCAAGTCTCCTGTCGTTGAAGACCCCACGTCAGGCACTGTTGGCCTGGACGGCTGGGGACACCCCAGGCCGTCCACAACGACGAGAACAAGCACGGACTGAGGCCAGAAACAAGAGCCCAAAAACGTACAACCGTCCTCCACCAGAGCAGAGAACACACACACGCACACACGAAAACCGTAGCTCTGTGAATTGCCCTAACTCTGACCCCGATGATGCTCCTATCCCCTCTTCTTCTCATCTCTTCAACTTTGAGCTGCCCCACTCCGTGGAGATTGATGTTATGACTGCGCTCATAAACTGACTAATATATGCATGAATGGACAATGGATTGTCTTGCGTACTACAATTGCAGTTGACAACTCTGACTGGACTAATTTTAAAATATGTGTCTATGTGTGGGTGTGGGTGTGTGCGTGCGTGGTGTGTGCGTGCGTGCGTGCGTGTGTGTGTGTGTGTGTGTGTGTGTGTGTGTGTGTGTGTGTGTGTGTGAGTGTGCATGCGTGTGTGTGTGTGTGTGCCCGTGTGTTCATGATGTATATGTGCAGTGGCCACACAACTATACAATCTTTGAGCAGGCGGACATCATGGAAGCTCTGTTGAAGAGTAGCGGCGTTGGCAATGCCCATTTCCTGTGCCATGACACTGGTCTGACAGTGTGTCTGGAGATGCTGGCAAGGTGAGTCAGGCAGGTGTAGAGTTTCTGCAGAATGAACTGCTACCCACCCAGACCCACATCCATAGCCCTGTGCATGTGCGTGCACATGCAAACACACACACACACACAAACACACACACACACACACAAACACACACACACACAGTCACACACACACACAAACACACACACACACACACACACACACACACACACACACACACACACACACACACACACCTTGAACCTTGAACCTTGAACGTGCCCATTGCCGATGGCAATGATAGCGAAGGGACTATCCGCTAGCTTTGCAGTACGGAGCGTGGCGCTTGAGGTCCCCGGGACGACGGCAGACCTTTCCACATGCGCAGCGGAAGCCAGAGTCAGGATCAGGAGGAGCACGGGCGGGAGGACGACGATGAGCAATCTGCCTCCAGGCAGAGCGATCCTGGGCAGCATCAAACCAGCAGTCAGAAGGCACAGGGGGGCTGATGGAGCGGAGATCATCCACGATGACGTCACGCCACCGCTTGCGTGGACCATGGCGAGGGCGTGTTGCAGGGAGCTCCCCAAACAAAACTCGCTTCGGCATGCGGTCGTCGTTCATCCGGCCAACATGGCCAAGCCAACGCAGTCGATATACCCGGATGATGTCCGCGACGTCACAGTCAATGCCGAGGTGACGCGGTTGTCCCACTGGTCCCGCCTGGATACGCCAACGATGATGCGAACACACTGGTGATGAAAGGTGTTGAGAGAGCGTAGGTCCGGTGCCTTCGGCGTCCACGTCTCTGCTCCGTACAGGAGGGTTGTCAGCACAAGGGCGATGTACACGCGGCGCCGACAGCGGAGAGATAATGACCGATTCTCAAACACTGGGACACGGAGACTGCCGAACACACGCGAAGCCTTGGCGAGACGGGACTGAACATCATGCGAAGACTGCCCGTCCTGATGGATGACGCTGCCAAGGTACGTAAAACTGTCAACGGCCTCGATGGTGCTCTCACCAAGTGACACCGGCTCATTCGTGGGCGAATTGACAGTCATGCATTTGGTCTTCGATAGACTGACCGTGAGGCCCCACCGCGCCGCACACGAAATGAACAATTCCGTGCACCGATCAGAAATCGGCTTAGTGGTGGCATACACTGCAGCATCGTCCGCAAACTGGGACTCTGTGATGACATCACGTTGCAGGCGGGACTTGGCAGTGCGGTCTCCAACCAACTTTCGGCCAACTCGGTAGTGCAGCTCAACACCAGCGTCCGGGCACATGGAGCGCCAATACCCAACGACTGCAGAGAAATGCAAGTTAAACAAGACGGGTGCCAAAGTACAACCCTGACGCAGACCGTTGTTGACATTAATGGCAGCAGTGACACCGCCCTCTATGCGGACCTTCACCTCCATCGACTCATGCAAGGACTTGATGATACTGAGCATCCTTGGGGGAACACCAAACTTCTGGAGCAAACACCACAGCGCTGGACGGGGGATCGAGTCGTATGCCTTTCGCAAATCGACAAAGAGAGCATACAACGGCAAGTCATGTTCGTAAGATTTCTCAATCAATTGCCTGGCAACAAAGATCATGTCTGCACACCTTCTGCCCTTGCGAAAACCAGACTGTGACTCGGGAAGCATCTTCTCCGAGAGTGTCTGCAGCCGGTTCTGAAGAATCCGCGCAAACAACTTCCCAACAACATCCAAAAGGCTGATACCCCTCCAGTTATCACAAACTTTCAAGTTGCCTTTCTTAGGTATTGGAACAACGATGGCATCCCGCCACTCAGCGACAACCGATGCCTCATCCCACACCAAATCCATGAGCTGAACCAGACGATCATGGAGCTCCTCACCACCCGAGATAATCATTTCGGGAAGGATACCTGATTCCCCACCGGACTTTCCAACCTTCATGGAGCGCATCGCCGCAAGCATCTCTGCCTTCGTCGGGGGATCATCCAGTTCGGTCTGCAGTGGCTCATCCGGGATAGCTGTCACACACACACACACACACACACACACACACACACACACACACACACACACACACACACACACACACACACACACACACACACACACTTGTACTTGTACTTGTTGCACACTGCCGAAACTGGTCACGTGGGTCTCCCCAGGAGAGGGGAGAGAGACTCAAAAGGAATCTTGGAAAGATGACTCAATTGGCTATTGAACTGCCCAACGGCCGACACCCCCTGAAATCCCCAAAACTCTGGGTGGACTTGAAAATGATCCCATTTATGGGCTCACCACACCTCAGTAAGTGGGTGAGGACAAGGTGCAGAAAAAGGATTGACGGCATCAGGGTATCCGTCCTGGGATCCAACTGCAGTTACCCCTGCCCCCAGTGAAGGTAATACATGCTACTAGTGTGCGTGGCTAAATCAGAGTGGATCTGATATTAGATTCACCAGCACCATTGATTACACAAGAGTTAATCTAGCCAGAAGCAGTCCATGGTCAACAGGTATGTATACTTCAAATAGAAAGTAAATGAACCCTGGAACCAACAAAGGTGGCAGGTACAACATTACACCTTCAAGTAGCCGAGCCCGTTGGCAACAGACCCAACACAATCAGGCATAAGTGTACCCACCAACCGAACTAGCTCACACACACACACACACACACACACACTACTACTACTACTACTATTGACAGCTGCCAGGATTGGCCACGCCGCTCCCAGATGGGAGGTACTGTCAGAGAGGTTAGGGGGGAGGAAGGCAATGCTCCAAGTGGCGTTCCAGATCTTGCCGCCTCCGGAACCGTCGGTTGTGGCAAACTTGGCAGTGAAACTTGAATTGTTGGCGTTCAGCCACAGTAGGGCGCTTTGGACAGGTTCCACAACGGTGACGCTTGAGACCCGCAGCCGATTTAAATGAACGCTGACAGTTGGTGCAAGTTACACCAGGAACAACAAGAGGCGCAGGGGCAGGGGCCGGCGGCTGGTCGACATCGCCTAGCCGACACTTATGCACCGCAAAGCCTCCTCTGCTACGTAGCCATCGGTTGCATGTTGGACACTGTACTGATCCAGGCTGCTCCGATACCGGGAGCTGACGGATTGCTGAACACTTGTGCCGGGCCATGTCGGAACTACGGCGGAACAGACGGTTGCAGGTTGGGCACTCGATGCTCTTCGGGGCGGGTTCCTTGTCCTCACCTGCTGCTGTCACCACTCCACGCCACTCTCCACGATCGCTTGCCAACTCAAACCAGTTACGCACTCCCGCCACGGATAGGTCCGTGTGAATGGTGTCCTTCCAGCGACGACGAGGTCCACAGAATGGCCGAGACTGAGGGAGACAGGCAAACAGCAACTGCTTCGGTACTCTGGTGTCATCAAGACGAGCCAGGTGCCCAAGCCACTCCAACCGTCTCTGCTGCACCATGCGTGACAATGGTGTGGGATCACCCCACTGTGCTCGCAGTTCCTGTGAAGAGATGCGCTGTTCCCACTGTCGGCCTCGCGATACGCCAAGGATGGAGCGAATGTTGGCATGGTGAAACCGGTCCATTCTATCTAAATCTGCCTTCAACGGCGTCCAGCATTCTGAACCATACAGAACCGTTGACAGTACGCAAACGACATACAGGTGGCGCCTGGTAGGGAGGTTCAGGCTCCGGTCATGTAGGATGCGCCGAAGACCACCAAAGGCCCCTGCACCCTTTGCTAGACGGCTCCGAATGTCCGCTTGCGACCGCGAGTCTGGAGTGATGGTGGAACCAAGATAGGGGAATGAGGTGACTGCTTCAACCCTATCACTGCCAATGACCAAATCAGAGCAATCAGCAGGGCAAACTCCGAAACCTGCAACGAGAAGCTTGGTCTTGGTCATGCTCACTGTGAGACCCAAGCTGGATGCGACCTCACAAAAGGCACACAGGGATTGATCGGCTGTGTTGCGAGTTGTAGCGAGCAGTACAGCATCATCCGCAAACTCGAAGTCATCAGCATGGCCGGACTCGGAGTGGGGACGACGCCTAGTGACACGAGGGAACAGCTGGCCATCAATTGTGAAGCTGAAGTCCACACCAGACTCTATTCCACGCTCAACGAGAAGGGATCGCCAACGCTCAATAACTAAGCCGAAGTACAAGTTAAACAGTACAGGTGCCATCGCGCACCCTTGGCGCAGCCCATTCTTGACAGATATCGGATCCGTGCAACCACCGGCAACGCGAACGCAAGCTGACATGTCTGTATGGAATGATTTGATGATGGCCACAGTCGGGGGCGGCACACCCAGCCGCAGCAATGCCTGCCAAAGAGCTTCGCGAGGGACAGAGTCGTACGCTTTGCGGAGATCCACAAATACGCAGAAGAGCTTCGATCGATGTTCGTACGACTTCTCGACAAGTTGACGGACAGAGAAGATGGCGTCCGCACAACCACGGTGCCGCCGAAACCCGCATTGGGATTCAGGCAGTTCCGCCTCAGCAATACCTTGCAACACACACACACACACACACACACAGACACACACTCACATGTTTTTTCTTCATTATTTGAATTCATTTAGAGCACAGGCAATTCTACCTTTTCACCAGCGGAAAGACCTCCGGTTCCTACAAAGAACGAATAAAACAATTGTGAGAGTAATACTAAAGACGGGGGTCTAAACACGAAATGAACGATGTTCGTTTTAGGGACGACAAAGAACTTTTGCGACAACCCCGAAGGAGTTTCTATCCCCAAGAAGTTTGGTTCACCGGAACCAAGAAATACTTAAAAAGGCAACGAGTGGATTTTCTTTTTGTACTGGTGTTCACACTATTGCCCAGAAGAAACAATTTCTTTAATGTCTTTTCTTGAGTCTCACTCAGAGTCACCATTGCTCAATTGACAAGTCTCGATTCAAGTCGCGAAGTTTTCCTTTCCCCAGGAAGTAGTTACGAACTTAATTAATTGCATTTTGTGCAGAGCCAGCTTAAAGGCACACGCCGCACTGTGTACCAGAGTATCACTGGGAAGTGCATTCCACAGAGCGTTTGTACTTCCCATAAAGGATAGTGATTGACCACTGACCGTATACATTAGAGAACTGCACTCTCAAGATGCGCAATGTGATTGTGCTGCTGCTGATTCTCGACACCTCAGGTTTAACGCACGGAATGCGGACAAGGACACGCGAGACAGCGGCGTTGTCATCCAGTCGTTTGCCTTCAACAATGGAGGTACGTGTCTGGCATGCGTTGCTTCCAGAAGAGCTCATGTTTGTGGTGCTGTACGATTCCTCTAATGCGCGGCTCCTTTTTATCAAGTAGCCCGTCAGATACACATGTGCTTAGTCAGGATGACCTCAATGACCTCAATATGCAGTTCATTCTGCTATACTTGTACTTGAGACATTTGATTTGTTGCTGGAACCCAGACACAGTTCTAGTATACTAGGAGCATGACGTAAAGAACTGAAGAAAGTAACGTTAACTAGGTATTGTACCGGCTATGAGTCGACCTTTCATGACCTAAAAACTGAACTGAAAAAGAGGTCGACTTCCAACAGTGGTTCAATCGCCATTGAACTGGGAAATCAAGGCCCCAACTTGGCCCCTGAGTGTTGCAGGTCAACTTACGACTGGTGAAGAATGTAGCAATTACGAAACAGGAAGTAAATTTTGGCCGGGTTTGTTGAATTAGGGCAGGTTTACACGCTACTTTTCATAACTCAAATTTGCTCAACCGTTTCTGAGTGGACTGTCTGGCAAATTCTGTCTCTGTCTCTGTCTCTGTCTCTGTCTCTCTCTCTCTCTCACTCTCTCTCTCTCTCTCTCTCTCTCTCTCTCTCTCTCTCTCTCTCTCTGTGTGTCTCTCTCTCTCTTTCTCTCTGTCTCTCTCTGTCTCTGTCTCTCTCTCTCTGTGTGTCTCTCTCTCTCTGTCTCTCTGTCTCTCTCTGTCTCTCTCTCTCTCTCTCTCTCTCTCTCTCTCTCTCTCTCTCTCTCTCTCTCTCTCTCTCTCTCTCTCTCTCTCTCTCTCTCTCTCTCTCTCTCTCTCTCTCTCTCTCTCTGTGTGTCTCTCTCTCTCTCTTTCTCTCTATCTCTCTCTCTGTCTCTGTCTCTCTCTGTCTCTGTCTCTCTCTCTCTCTGTGTCTCTCTCTCTCTCTGTCTCTCTGTCTCTCTCTCTGTCTCTCTCTCTCTCTCTGTCTCTCTCTCTCTCTCTCTCTCTCTCTCTCTCTCTCTCTCTCTCTCTCTCTCTCTCTCTCTCTCTCTCTCTCTCTCTCCTTAGGGATGTTCTCAGCACTGACAACTCCTACCCTAATGCAGAGGGTAAGAATAGTTGACAGCACTCACTGTATAACATTCCAGTACAACTCATACATACATAAATCAATACAGAATGAATTGTGAGTGTTGAATAGTGAGTGTGTTTGTAGAAATCTGCATGTACCTCTCGGGCACGGTGCCATGTCTAGTATACATGTGATATAGAATCATATATTCAAATTCCACGGGCGTGGACGTGCACATGTGCAAGCGAATACTACTAGAGAGGTTGCGCACAATGAAAATCCGTAGCTCCGTAACGAAGAGTCAAGACAATAAAAAAATCGACGGGTTCGCGTACCGGGCAGGTCAAGAACAAGGAGTCGTACAACTCCCTGGTCAGACAAGGAGTTGTAAAATATCAGTATTTAGTACTCCATGTTACGAATAATATTTTCCTAGATCTGCTCTGTTGTCATGTTTTGGTCGTGTTTGGACGAATCTTCGCAGCAAATTTTGTTACTCGAACCCGGACGATCCAAATCTTATGAATTTTCGTTGTGCGCAGCCTCTCTACTGTTATCTTCAGGCCAAGGCCAGCACTTTGTTGCAAGTTCATACTCCATGATTGGCATGAAGCAAGCCAAGGTCATTCCACTTTTATTTGCATGGTGTCTCGCTAAAATCTTGTTTGTGACTACTTGTAGTAATGTTGCCGTCTTCAGACTTTTCCCCGTGTCAATTCTCTCGAACTTATGAATATAATGAATGTTGCCTCACCGCTATTTCCCACAATTAAACTCTAGCCTCCTGCCCATTGTTCGATAACACGTTTAAAGTGTTCTACCTGTTGCGTCTGACATACTCTGTGTTTCCACAGCTTGTTCTTTTGCCTGTGCTTGGCGCAGCCGTGACGGCTGTGGCACCACGGTTTGTGACCGAGAAAAGGTGGGTGTTGGACCTGTTGGCACTGACGAAAGCACCGATGTCTGCCTCAGTCACAAATATTTACAGCGAAGATGCCAGAAACGTTGTGGCGCACCTGCATGCTACAGCACTCATGATGATCTGTATTTTTAGTATACGTAGCTGAAGGTAGTTTATATCTGAGGTTAATTGACTTAAAACATTGATTTAGAGCCAGGCTGCCGTGCTAGCATACTGTATGAGTATGGTCTGTGAAGCGCTGCTTTGTCTCCTAACACAGTGTTTCTCAATGAAATCCAGCGTCGTGAATACGCCATTGCCCTACACCTGTGTATGGTCTTGTGTTCACCGGCCTGAGGCTGCACAGCGCCCATCGCTAGTCGACACACACACACACACACACACACACACACACACACACGGCTGGATTTCATTCAGCAGCACTGTAGAAGCTGTGCACATGGTGCAAGATTCTGGCTTTAAAGCAATGTACTTGTAGAGTGCCCTTCAATGTACACTGTACTGTGAACATAAACGTGACTATTGTTTAGACTGCAGCCGGTCTGCTAGTGCTTGCTGTCATTGCAGTACGGTTTCCTGTGTTAGTCAAACAGCCTGTTGGTTACGGACAAAAGTCATCTCCTCAGTCCTCGGCTGTGCTGCCTGTTAGAGCATCCGGTATTTGCCTGTTGCTTTCTTATGTCTTCCATTGCTGTTCCCACAGTCTGATGGAGGCGTTTGGCCCACGCACTAAGCCCAGCCGGCAGTCTCTGAACAGTGCCATCGCACTCATGTACCGCCAACGCGGTGCCATCGTCTTGAGCAGGTAGGTGAACATACATACGGCAATCTACGCTTCATTCTCCCCTTCCTCCCCCCCCCCGCCATTTCTTCGTGCTCGGTGAACCGCGGGTTTGGGGGGGGGGGGGGGGCGCCCTGCCCCCCCCCCCCCTTCAAAAGTTTCGACCTATGTTTCGAAAAATAAAAGGCAGCGCGCGCGGCCTGAAACGATCGTCCAAAAGCGGTTGCGCGGTATACAGTGCTCGAGCTGGTGTTGATTGTACACACTACAGTCTACAGAGTACAGTGAGCATGCACGACTACAGAAACACGGTGACCTGACTGTGTACACTGTACTGTTGTACAGTGTGATCCCTGCAGGGACGCGCTTGACGCGTCTTCAACGTACCGTATTATCTCTAATATAAGCACGGTCCTTTATTTTTTCAATGTACCTCCTCCCCGTGCTATTAATGGAGACGCTCCTTTATTGGAGACTGTTCCATTATTATTTCAACCTCATTTCAGAGGCATGTTGCCATGCCAAATTCATGTCAGACACACACATTTCAGGGTTTTTTCGCCTGTACAGATAATGAATTTACACAGTGTGTTTATCATGGAGACTGAGCACTTTATTTTTTGAATGCTGCCCCAAGGTGTTCTATTATTGGAGACGTGCTATTATTGGAGACTGTGCTTATATTAGAGATAATACGGTACAAACATCGAAGAAAAGTCTTCGAGTCAACCAAAACACGATTCGAATGCCGAGGGCTCAGGCGATCATCCTCGTTCCAATCGTGTTTTGGTTGACTCGAAGACTTTTCTTCGATGTCTCAGCGACATCCCAAAAGGCCTAGCTCTAGCCAGCAGAGCCTGGATGGATTTTTGCAAAGCGTTCCTGTGGCGGCGCAACTCCTGCCGCTGCTCCAACAGGAAACAGTGGGAGTGATGAAGTCGCTGTTATTCCAGTTGAACTTTCGGAGCGGACTGACAGTCACACTCCGCCAGACGTGGAAGCACCTGTTGTCAGTGAGCAGCCAGAACATGAAGAACAGCGCACAGTGTGCATAGCTCCCAGTCCACAGGTTCATCGACTCCTCGCCAGCACCCAATGTTTGCACTATTGTTTTCCCCCTTATTGTCTTGCTCCCTCTTATGTTCAGGCTGCCTGTTTTGGAGCCATCAGTTGCCTGGTGATCGTGATGTAACGTTTAACTCGGAGTAGCAACACAGTTCTCTTTCTCTCTCTCTCTCTCTCTCTCTCTCTCTCTCTCTCTCTCTCTCTCTCTCTCTCTCTCTCTCTATTGTGTACCGTATAAAGTATAGCTCTGGTGTTGTTGTGGTCTCTGCTGTAGTGTTATTGCCTACATACATGAGAGAGCGGTGCACGAAGACAGATGGATTGGTGCAATGATCAGTACCTCTATCCCAGGTATGTGTACTGTTTTGTTTTACTATTCAGTTGTTTCATGACAGTGAGTGAGACCAACAGACAGACAACGAGCAAGAGCTTGATTCTCCAAATTAATGATGACACGCCAGTGGCAGGCCCAGCTAGATAATAGGGACCTTTCGCACCACGCGTACGGATACGAAACGAATGCTGATTCGTCACCTGGGTTCGAGGATTCATCAGAGTCTCTGCGGAGAGCTCGTTTTCACG
Source organism: Sycon ciliatum (assembly GCF_964019385.1). Classification (NCBI taxonomy): domain Eukaryota; kingdom Metazoa; phylum Porifera; class Calcarea; order Leucosolenida; family Sycettidae; genus Sycon; species Sycon ciliatum. Next base: position 39,393,451 of record NC_088644.1, read on the forward strand.
AATGGAAGCCTCTTCATTCGTGGCGCGCTCCGAATCCGTCAGGTACACATGTTTTGCCAGGTACACCTTGTTCCCTTGATTCCATGATCCATGCACGTGTGCGTGTAAACACCCGTACAGCTGTCTTCGTAGTTGCCATGCACATTTGCATGACGACTTGCGAAACCTGAATCTATTTTCAACGAAACGATTACGAGCCGAATCAAACTTCGTTTTGCATTTGATTCGTAGCAAATGCGAAAGGTCCCTAATATATAATATACAACAATCACTAGCTAGATTGCCGAACCGCACAACGGAGAATGGAGCTCTTGCTTGATGCGAGTTACTCTTTTTGATTTTTCCTGATCGACCCATCAATTTATTGGCTGTGCCGTGTCCTCCACCATTATCAACGTCATTCTGACGAAGGCCGATATGATGGAAACGTTAACATTCGTCAGTACTAGTATCAAGTCTTGCTCCTGTTGTGCAGTTCGGCTATCTATTGTTGTATGAGACAGAGAGAAAGACAGACTGAGAAGGAGGGAGGGGACTCTCCCATGACCTTCAGAGAAACCCACAGAACTATCGTCAATGTGCAAAATTGATATCCGTAGCAAGCTGTTTGTTCCCCTAAACTGTTTCTTCTGCTGTGTTGTTTTTGATGTCGTTGTTGTGGTTCTGTATGTTCTGTATGTTTTTAACATCATAGTCCACTACATCTATAACCCAGCTGATCCAGTCAACAAGGAGGAAACCTTCCAGCACTTCAAGTAAGCACTCTCCATTCTTACTTCATGCTCCTGCCCGTACTCAGGCTACCAATGATTGCCAGTGTACATGTAGCAGTGCACAGCAGGATTAGAGAGTTTCTGCTACACGGTAACACGTGCCAAAGTACATATGGAATCCTTGTCCGAGTTCGAGATCAAGTTTCACACGGATTTTTCATACCGTTCTCCGCGTGGAGCATGCTTCACGCGGCCTGGTCTCCGTAAGAAAGCTACGACGGTGTCAAGCATTTTGAGCATGACTAGCGCACAGAGTGCATGTGGCGGGAAGCACACAATCGTGTACTCTCTGTGCGTCACGTACAGCAGAACCGGAGCACCGTACTCCGTGTCCAACGTCACAGCGGTTGACACGCAGTTTGATACGTAGTTCCGTGTAGCAGAAACTCACTATTATTGGGATGGAAAACTAGCCTATTCAAAACTACCAGTAACTGTACTTGCAGCTCCATCCATGCCCTCTTCTGGCTCACATGTGTACCTTCTGCCATTGAACGTGGCATGCCTGCCCAGCATGTACCGCATGGGGGGGGGCTTCTTTGATGACAGAATTTGTAATGCTATGAAATTAAACTAGTCGAATTGAAACTATTGGTAGTAGGTCTGACCTGTGTACGTCTCTCAACTGTAGAGGCCATACCCGACGCTTCTGATGACATCCAAGTGCTTGAAGTAGTCTAGGAGTAGTACACTATCATAGATACAGTAGGACAGGCGTAGCGACTTTCTTTGCATTTGTGTGCTTGGCTCGTAGGAAAACTGTGCCGCATGCCACAACCAGTCGAATGCCTGAACACATCGGACACTGGGGCATGCTCGAGGACCCAGAGACCTTCTTGGCTCGCTACTGGCAATTCTTCTCTACCGTTTCCAAATGATACCTGATGCTCCAATGCCCTTTCTTGCTTCTGCATTCGCTTCTATGGACTAAATTAGACATGTTTGTAGCCGTCCATGTTTACAAACTGATCTCCTGGGAATAGAGTACGGTACGATACTGTAATAAGCAATCTTATCAAGGACGCTGTCCGTACTAGGGTTCCGTATAACAAGGCCATGCCTGTTGGGACTCCCCTAGTCAAATAATAAATACTACTACTAATACTAATACTACTACGTACCTGTTACTCGACAGTTAACATGTTTCTTTAGGCCCTAGTAGACTGCTGGTGCTGGTGATACTGATGCTAGTGCTGGTGGTGCTGCTGGTGCTGCGCTGGCGCTGGTGGTGCTGCTGGTGCTGCGCTGGCGCTGGTGATGTTGATCATGCTGGTGGTAGTTGGTGGCAATGTGTCCTAGGGCGGGTAGCTGCTCTACGTACCGTGTCCGGCTACATGCACATCTACAGTGTACACTGTATAATGTACTGGTGTACTGGTCAAGATGTTGCTTTACTCACTGCATGTGTTTAGAGAAAGGTTGACGATGGCTACCTGGCCGGCCACCCGGTACCCATCTGTATGCACAGACATCTTCCCATAACATTTCTTCAAATAACGAAAACAATTGGTCATTAAAACGTTAGACTTTGTGACTCGTTAGACTTTCCGGTTTTACGGTACTCAAGAATCGGAATTTGTAATGGCCTCTTCCACGTTGTCTTACTCTCTTTTTTTTTACTTCGAAGTATTTTTTTATTCAGTTTTTACCTTTCACTGTATATACCAGCTGTGTCTGGTTTCTCCCTTATACTAGTAATTATATTATTACTAAGTTGAAATACTAACCAACCTCTTCCACTTCCTCTTCCTACCAACCTCTTCTTCTAATGATATTAGAAGAAGAGGTTGGTGCGACTTCGGCGATACTTCCCCTGTGTCTTGTTTTGTGTTTGTCTCCACATGTCTCTTTGTAGGGCTGTGTTCTCAATAAAAAATAAACTTATACTTATAGGGAGCACCTCATCTCACCCACTCAGTCCAGCCATTTTACCTCATCTCACCCACTCAGTCCAGCCATTTTACCTCATCTCACCCACTCAGTCCAGCCACAGCCATTTTACCTCATCTCACCCACTCAGTCCAGCCATTTTACCTCATTCTTGTACATGTGTTTAGGAATCTTTCACCACCAACCTCTTCTTCGGAGTAGACTGGCTTTCTAACATGAGCCCACTGCCGAGTGGAGGTCTACATACGAAATTAAGTTACTTGTCAATGAGCAATGAAATTTGGTAGAGTTTGCGTCCAATCTGCAGCAGTGCACAGCCCAGTGTTCACATGCAGGTCTGGGGCTGCCCAGTACAGAGCTCAGCACCGTGACCATGGTGACATGGACTGGCAAGATCGGATTTCATTGAGTTGCCCTGTTCAGTGTATGGACCTATGCAGGGAGTCGTATGGTACCGGTACATGTACGACTTCCTGGACCAATGGTACGAAGGTGGCATCTTGCCTATAGTAAGGATATCCTGGTCTCCGTGCGTCCGTGACCCGTCTTCCCCAAGGGTGTGGCCTCTTTGCTCAAAAAGTTCACTAGCAGTCTGTGGGGTGCCGAGTCGAATGGTTTTGGTCCTAGGATTCTGGAAGCTTAGATGGTCTCTTCGTCCTATTTCCAATCGAAATCACACACTTCCCCCGAAACTGTGTGAGTGCAACATACCGTTTTCCTGTTTGCACTCTGTCACATCAGAGCCATCATGTATGTGCCACACCTAACACCTTACTTCTACACAGTAAGTATCAGTATCACCTGGCGCCTTGCGTTTACACTATCAGTATCACCTGGTTGGTCTGTAAAGTGAGAGAAGCTCCGGTGGCGGTGATGGAAATACTGGGTCTAACCTTGGTTGGTTGGTCGGTTTCTATTTCACTTCGCACATTCAAACGGGATGACGACCCAATAAAATGACGGCGAAGGCTTAGCCTAGAAGTGGCTATGGAAGAACATAGTAAAAGCTATGGAAGAACATAGTAAGTGAGTAGTAAGGAACGAGCGGGTTCTGGGACAGGGGGCGCCCGGGTCCCAAAAAATGGGGTATTATTGAAAAATGGGGTACTAATAGTACCCCATTTTTGCGGTGAAAATTATTTTTGGCCCGGTTTTTTTGCGGATAAAAATATGTGCCAGGGGGTGCCCCTACCTCAAAAAAAAAGGGGGTATTATTGAAAATATGTATTGGGGTGTTATGCTCTACCCTAAACAATAAGGTAATATGGTGTCATGATTATGTAAGTATAAAAGGTGTGTTCTTGAATGATGATCCAGTCAGTTTCAAGTTGTTGTGGTGCAGTGAAAATGGATTCTGAATTTGAGATCCTGTATGCTTATGTACGTTCAAAGAAGCAATGTGCGCTGGAGGAAAAGAAGAAGAAGAAGAAGAAGGAGATAGAGGAAAGTGAAGAAGTGTGTTATCATCGTGAAGAACAAGTTGAGCATGCTGGTCATAGAGTTTGTTCTCAGTGTGCATTGGTAATGTCGGACATTTACATGCCCGAGGTAAAGTGGAGAGAGCGTTGTACTAGCATAAAGACCTACACGGATTCCGATCGCATTCAAGGTGTGAATCGTCATCTTGTTCATTTTCTCAACAAGATCGAGTTCACTTTACCGCATGCACAGTTTCACCCTGTTCAAGAGGCACTGCAAGCAATGAAGAAGTCCAGTAGCTATAAAAGCATGAACTATGCAATAGCATTATCGTGTATACTTCATGAGGATCATGATGCAGTGCGCACACTGCGTTCTTCTTTACCGCGCAGTAATGTATCATGGTTGAGAAGCAGCCGCATTACACAACCTCTTCCATCATGTTTTCCACTGATGTTTCTTCTACATCTCATGGAACACATCAAGGGTCCTCTGTCCGCTAGACAGCTGAACACTCTGAAAGTTAATTTGTCCTTGATGTCACCTGCAGACCTGTCCATGATGCATCTTCTAATAGATGCCTATTGTTGGCATGACTACAGTCTGGAATATTTAGTAGATCACGTGACCTCTATCCCACCTGATCTTGCCAACATACTCTATCAATTTACCAAGACTGCAGTACGTCATCAATGTTAGCAATGCGTTGGAGATTTACACTCTCGGGAACCTGTTCTGAGACATGGTCGAGACACGTTCAGTCATGACCGAGACATGTTCCGACAGGTCAAGTGCAAGTCGTGCTGTGATTGGTTAAATCTTATCATCCGCTCACCGTGTCCTCTGATTGGTTGATTCTTGAACAATTTCACCGTGTTCTCCAAGGTCGTCACCTCCCATAGGATGTTATTTCAAACTCGGCGGCGGTCAAAAGGGTATATATGTGCAAGCACAGTCCTCCATTCACTCACAACTGCCTTTGTTGTTTCGTTGCTCAAGCCTTCTCTCTCTCTCTCTCCCTCTGGATCTCTCTGGATCTCTCGTGACTGATATCATGATGGCCACTGATGCTGTTGTTGCTGGTGAAGATGTTGTGGACTGTTTGGGTATTGACCCGTTCGCTATCAAGACGATAAAGAAACCCGGTCTCTACAAGCGACGTGCTAGCCGTAATCCGAATCTGGAGCCTCTGCCTAAGATCAAGATGCCATCTCCTCGTCCTACCATACTACCAGGTGTCGCCACCATTATTACGGATGGGGCAGCAGAGTGTGTTCAAGCAATGTACAGCAAGACCGCCCACGACTATCATGTTGCTCCTGGCACCGATTTCTACTATACGCGCGGTGATTTACCGGGCATGCTTGTCAATGGCACGGTATGTGAAGGACACTTTGGTCAACTTAAGCTGTACGTCCAGGCTTCACAAGACGATCTCATTCAATTCTTCCTGAAGACCTCAACACCTTTGAGACGTGCCGTGAGATCTCCACATATCAACAGGATACGGAGTAACATCTTCCCTGCAATGTACCAAGGGAAGAGTGTGACTGCTTTGTATCTCAAGCCAACCAAGGGTGTGCCCAACTTCCCGATGAACGAAGAGTGTCAGCTCTATCTGCATCCTTCCACTATATCTTTCAACAGGGAGAAGTGCGAATTCAAGACATGGCTTTCGGCAATCCCCCTGATGTTTGTAGACTCACGGCTTTGTGAAAGGGATCACGACACCGTGCAAGACCTTCCCGAGACTGAATTGACTCGACTGGTGATTGCATTCCTCAAGAAGTGGAGCACTGCTGACAACGTGACTGCTGACATTGCGTTTGACACAACGGTGGCGGCGGCAGCGTCTCTCCCTGACACCCTACCGGACAATTCACTGGACTTGAATCTGCTAAATGCTTAGTCTATCTTACCACATTGATTGATCAGAAAGACTTTATATCCTAACCCTTTTTTTTTTTTTTTTTTTTCATGCTCTCTCACTCTCTCTCTCTCTCTCTCTCTCTCTCTCTCTTGCTAACATATCATCGCTTCATTAGATTACCACTAGCACACATGAGTATCATAATGATTTATTTGAGAAAGAAAATATTTCCTATCATAATTAGAACAGTGTGTGTGTGTGTGTGTGTGTGTGTGTGAAGATGGCGTACTGGGCTACGCATTTCCATAGGAGTGATGGGGAGGAGACTTCCCTCAAGCACATGCAAAGCATGCAGAATGATATTACCGAAATACAATCAGTTGTGGGGAACGATGACACCGAAAACACCTTGGTTTATGATGTGGAGAAACTGAAAGAGGTGAAAGCCGATGAGAGCAAAGTGGAAGATGTGGAAAACAGATCTACGCGCTACACAGATCAAGCCATAGCAGCTGATGAGCTGCACGTGAAAACAGATGGATCCGTGTCCATGGATGCTAACCTCGACATGAACGAGCATTCCATCTGTAATTTGGCGTACGATGATAGTTCTTTGACATGTGCTGTCCCTGCCGGTTGGGTCAAGAATGAAATCCAACAAGCATCATCGAGATTGCAAACTGGTATGGACACTGTGCGCAAGATGAAAGGACCTCGTGGTGATCGGGGATTGGGATGGCTTAGCGGAGGTGGCATGCCACTGAACTCTGTAGGGAGAAATGGTGACTTCTATCTCGATGCAACCACGCTCATCGTGTACAAGAAATTCAGCTCGAAATGGATGGCGTTTGGTCGGCTTCATGGATCAAGAGGTGAAGCTGGTCCACGTGGAGAACGTGGATTGATCGGTCCTGAAGGCGAGACTGGACCTAGAGGAGCTGATGGGCAAGGTGGTGAACGCGGTCAAAAAGGTGATCAAGGAATACCTGGTCCAGAAGGTCCCAGAGGTGAAGTTGGACCACGTGGAGAACGTGGATTGGTCGGGCCTGAAGGTGAGATTGGACCTAGAGGAGAAGATGGGCAAGACGGCCGACAAGGTGAACGTGGTGTGCAAGGTGATCAAGGAACCACAGGTACCATGGGTCCCCAAGGAACCATCGGTCCAACCGGTCCTCCAGGAAACAGAGGTCCCGTGGGTCTCCAAGGAATCATCGGCCCCATAGGTCCTCCAGGAACCAGAGGCCCCATGGGTCCGCAATCAAATCAGAACCTATCCGATCCGTTTCATCTACTACCTCTCATTCGGAGAAACGCCTACCTCTACATATACTCTCATCCTAGCAGATTTGAATCCGTCAACAGGGTGAGCAGAAACAGATACAGAGGGGGAAATATCGTTGACATGAAGGACAAGAGAATCAACGTGAACAGCATCGACATGTTCCGAGACGATCACTTCTACCTCAACATTACACAACCCAGCCAAGTTTCCATTAGAGAACGATTCGTCAATCTGTTTCACGACAACATGTCTTTTGCAATGTTCCAAGTAATTCAAGTGGACGCACCTGACCCTAGAAACATGTCATTGAAGGCATTCGATATCGATACTGTCGGAAATTTCAGCTTGGATAGTTTGTACGTGTTGTTCACTGCCACCCACATAAGTGGCAACTACTTCACGCGTCCCGGCCATTCATCATTCAACATACCCGTTTCGTCTTTAGCGAACCAATTATCGGCGGCTTTGGATAAACCTGTGTCGAGCATGACGGATCTCTTGGGTACAAAGTGTGTCATAAGTTACGCTCGGAATTCAGAAGGCCTATTCACTCTATACGTAAACTCCATTTTGATACATTCCAACTTAGACACTGTCCCATTTTCCAGGACCAATGGAATCGAAGATTGCAATTATAGCATTGGTGGTACTCAATTCTTCAACGGCACTTCATCAAAGTTGTTCTGTCATTTGCACTTTGCAGAGAGTTTATCTTCTCATACAATCCAGCGCATCCACACAGAACTCATGGCACACTACGATATATGAAAGTGCTACTTTGATTGTACATAATATATAGCACACATGCTACACTACATTCTTGAGATGAAAATGAAAAATAAAACCTATCTATAGTGAGTGTCATCACAACACCAGAATGTCTGTGATATTGACAGTGGCGAACAACACGTCGGGCGTGAGCAGGGGATTGCACAAACCGAACTTTACTCTAAATGTGAAGGAGCTCGATACGCGTGATAAAGTCCTGCATGTTGAATCGGCTCAGTTTGAAGTACACTTTGAGAACATAGACGAGGCAACGAACAAACTCTATGTGGTACATGGTGTAGAAGAAGAAGAAGAAGAGGATAGACTTTCCATCAAGACTGGAACATACAGCGATGTAGACGATTTGGCGTCTATTATCAATGCCACTCTGAAACGAGCAGGACACGGAGACATTGTGTTTTCCTACTCTCGTCACACCAGCCGCATAAGTGTCTCGGTACCCAGGAATAAACGGTGCTTGTTGAAGAAGGACTCACCCGCATTGGTGCTGGGTGTGGGCACTATTCTCAAGCCATACACGATCGAGGGATCTCACACGTTCCCGTTCGCTGTGGATCTGACGAAAGGCAGAAGACTTGTCCTGCTCTACACCGACCTCATTGGACCTGCTGTGGAGTACGAAGACAATACTGATTCGAGGGTGCTGAAGACTTTTCTTATTCAAACCCTCAACGGTTTGAATAACTACGTGTTCGGGAAAGAAGACAAACGACTGCTGCTTCCACACGAAAACGTGACTAGCATTTCGTTCTGGTTGAAATTCAACACCGGTGAACACATTACTTCCGGATATCCCGTCTACCTTGATCTTCGGATCACCAACACGACTTAGATGGATCTTCCAGATGTTCGTGTCCGTCACGTGCGTGACATGGTGGAGGATATAGCAAAACGAAAGAAATTGGAGAGCGAAAAGGTGCGTTGCCGGGAGAAGTACGTGATTTACAACACTGCAATCTTGTCCTTTCTCATACTCATTCAAACCATTCTCAATATCCTTCAAGGGAGTGGTGTTGTATCTGGAGAACATCGCATTCGAATCATCGCCATCAGTAGCACGATCATCGGTGTGATCATGGCATGCATTGGTAAACACGTTCTCGACACCAAACGTCAGCTTGTCAAGTGTATTGAACAACTGCAGCAGATGGAGAGAGCTGAAGACTCGTTCATGTTGGAATTGGGCATTACTCTTGAAGATGGGAAGCTCACTAACGAGGAGCATCAACGATTGATATCGATGATGAACGACTTTCGCAAGACACTGGATATTGGATCTTTGAAAAAAATTCACCCCTATTATAATGTGACTCGCAAGAATGGCACAGGAGATATACTCACCACAAGCTCCGGAGTCCTTCACGGGACTCCTGACCAACACGAAGATCGTTCAGAAGAACATCCTCGACAGGACGGAGAAGAAACTCTCGTTGCTTGAGGGTAGACGCGGAGTACGACTCTTTTCCACAGCAGATCGATCACCACCATCCCTGAACAATGAACTAGACATCTCGTCGCCGAATTTCATTGCTCTGGGGGAGAGCTATTTCATCGTGAAAATGCGCTATAGTGTCAAAAACAATCTCAATAACCAGCCTGGAGACTACACGCGATGGGTGTGCACCACGTCACCAGCCTTTTCGTGGTTCAAGAACATTCGAGTGGAGATCAACGGAACAGAGGTCACGCAATCGAGTAAAGTTGCCGACATGCAAATGGTTCAGCATATCCTCAGTCTAATGGAAAGCAGCAGCGAACGCCTTCAGTACGTGGACTCGGATCTCTACGGTCTACAGAAACTGGATCCGCAAAGAGCATTGAGAGGTGTGGATTTAACGCCCTATCAACTTGGTGTGAAGCGTAAGCATGGCTATGCCTTCGAAACAAACGCTGCAAACGCTAATGCAGCACAAGCACCGGATTTCGCCGCTAATTTCACACCCAAGCGTGCACCCACCGTCGAGCTTGTCACCAACGAAGGCTTCTCCAACACGGTTCAGAAAAATGCACTTCGTGCAGCTGTTGGACGGTTTCAGTACAAGCTGAGACCCTTCCTACCGTTTTTCAATCAGGACGATGCTTGGTTACCCCCGGGTACACAGGTGAAGCTTCGCTTTGATCTGCCACAATCCGAGCTTTCCAGATACATCATGCTTAGCGATCAAGGCGGTGGTGCCAACAGTGCTCTGAGCGTCGGTGATATTGAGATCGATCTACTTCAATTGGACTTTGTGTACACTACCTATCGCATGGAACCCAATCTCACCGATCGTGTACGCCTTCCCAAACAACTCTATTTCCACACGTGGTGCCCTCGTCTCATACAAAAGAGCATTTCAGATGATGCTGGTACACTGGAACTGCTTCACAATGCGGACATTCCACGCAGGATGATCCTGTTCTTCACAGATTTGACTCATGGTACACAGCCAGCATTGGCTGGAGGCCAAGCATCGCATTCTTCGAACAGACTGGCCATGATTCATGCAAATCTCAGTCAACTTCGTGTCACTGTCAACGACCAGACGCTCTTTGACAACCCGCTCAAGTTCCAGTGGGATGTGAGTCGTAATACTGAAGGGCAATACTTCTACGATTACAACAAATCCTCCTACCTGCGTGGCTACAATCTGGTTCAAGACTTTTTCGGCAAGACGTATGGAACGCAAATCCCCATCACCGCTGCAGATTACTGCAATCACTACTTTATGGTGCCTATCAACTTGAATCTGGATCGGACCACAGACAATCCAAGATCGAGAGGAAATCTGTCCATCGACTATCAATTTAGCGACGTGACAAACGCCCCCGTGAGGAGACCTAGCGAAAATGGCGCCTCGATCAAAGTCAACCTTCTCTGCATGGACAAGTACTTGTACACCATGAGCAAAGATGAAGGTATCAAAGCCGAAGTTGTATGAATTAATTCCGACCTAGTAGTAAAAGGGCATCATGGAAGGTGGTGACCTGGAGACCAGACATCGTGTCTACGGTGGTGATTTGAAAACATCGAGTCGACAACACGGTGGATTCTTCTGGAAAAAGAGCTTCTGGAAAAACCTAATCGGTGCTGGACCGGATGAGATGGAAAAGCAGATGGCGGAACCCACGACAAAACAAGATGCAATGCAACGCGGTGGACTTGGACCCCTGGCTGCCATGGCAGGAATGACACTTCTTCCCATGCTTTTGGGGAGAGGAGAGTCCGGAGACATTGTGGAAGCGCAAATGAAAACAGCTTACAACCCTGCCATGCACCGAGGAGGTCTAGCCATTCCACCAGGATTAGCCGCCAAGGCCATACCACTCCTGACGAACCTGGCTGCTCCCTTGGCCATGGGTACCATGGCATCACTGGGTGACAACGTAATGGATAAAATATTCGGCAGAGGAGTAAGGAAGGGAAGCTCAGCAGGTGCCATGAAGCGCACTAAAAGTCGTCGTCGTCGGCATGCACCGAAGAAGATTCGTCAACGAGCATCTCGAAAAACCAAGAAACCAGCTCGTCAAGTTCGCTCCAAAGGCCGCAGGGCACGAGGAATAAAGAAACAAGGAAGGGCCTTGTTCAAAAAACTAGGACATCGTGCCCTCGACGAAGCTTCATCGTTCCTGTCTGCACCTCGTAGATCCCTAACCCGTCCTGAAACTCCATTTGCTCAAAAAATTCGACAGAACATTAACAGTGCAGGACCGTCTTCTATGAGTTCCGCTCACATCGGTCCATCCTACAACATCTGATCATGGACTTTATCTCGCTCCTTGGACAGGAAATCGGGAGGAAGAAAAAGACTAGTCCCGTAAGGAACGACGATGTTCCGACCACGGCCACTGCTCGACACGGGCTGCACATTCCTGGTCTTCAGTTCGAGTCTAAGGATTGGTTCACGGAAATCATTCCTGCTCTGAAATCCTGGGGTCAAAACGTATTGTTTCTGGGACAGAGCAACATGGGTAAATCCTACTTTCTCATCAAGCTCCTGAAACGTGTGCAACCTGAGCGTATAGTTGTCATCTCCAACACGCCGGCCGATCAGTATCGTCTCCCAAGCCTCAAATCCTTCAAGCATTACAGCACCATGCCCGAGTGTATCGAAGACATGGATCTCCAGCCTAACACCTATGTGATCATTGATGACATCAGAGTGATGGGTTTGAAGCACGGCAGCCAAAGAGAGTGTCTCTACAAGTTCTTCACCATGTACAGTCATCATCATAAGTTGAACGTGTTCTTTCTCTCTCAGAGCTTTGATAACATTAAGGACATGAAGATCAATGCAAACTTTATGTATCTATTTCGCTTCACTGATAAAAGCAATATCAAGCGTTATCTCAATACTCTGTTTGGTGGTCTGTGCACGAAGTCATCCATTATCTTTAGATTGTATGAGAAGTTATTGGCGGTGTGTCGCAGACCTATCCTAACCATTGATTGCTCTTCTAATCAGTACTACACGTATTGTGAAGACACTGCATTAAAGGTGACTTTTGAATAAAAACCTCGTTGATGTGCGTGTTTAGCCGAAAAGTTAGCCGAAAAGTTAGCCGAAAAGTTAGCCGAAAAGTTAGCCGAAAAGTTAGCCGAAAGTTAGCCGAAACATTGAAAAAAATTCCAATAATGAATAAGAATGGAGCATCTTACGGTGAAATTCTCAAATGGGCTACCGAGCAGTATACAGAGGGTGGGGTCCAGAAAGGGATCCTTCTCGATACCCAAGCGTAAAAGGTTGCAAACCTTGCAGTTTATGTCGAAACATCCTCAACACATCCTCAAGAAGAGAGTAAATTCGTGGGAAGTTCTCGGTATACCACCACTCATGCGGCAAAAAGGAGGTAATAACTACAATACCTACTTGAAAAGCGTCAAGAAAGTTCTTTCTCAAGTGCCAGATCACAGTTTGAGCACCTCCACCCTGTTGGAACTGCAAGCTGACCCGCGAGTAAAGCGTCTATATGACACCCACTTCAAAAACAATCCCGATCACATCAGTTACCCGTCTGTGAGAAATGTGATTGCATCCAACATACTCAACTATGATTCCACTACCGATCAAGTTCGCGATTCCGTTGCAGATGTCAGGAAGAAGAGAAAGGCACCTTTAACATCAGTGCCTTTCAATCTATTACAAGACCACGAATTTGACCGATGGATCCTACAAATCCTGGACAGTTTCCTCCGACATACAAATATACCGGCAACCTTTTTGAAGAGCAACTATTTCACAAGCCGATCACAACTGCTGCAACTCTACGATGAAGATCGACTGAGGTTCAGGAGTCGGGTGGAAGCGGTTGCGGATGCCCTGAAGACGCAGACGATGAACGACTACACTACTCTGGTCAACGAGACGAATCGCATCTACATGTCCAGGTACCCGTTTGCAACCATAGCGGGTGCGGTGGGAATCCACAAACATGTCGATGGATTCCTTCGATCAGAACGAAAGATTCATGAACTAGCCACCCTAGTGCTAGCTGTACCAGGATCGCAGCTCAAGTTTCAAGATCTCAACGATATGACTTCTACGTATGGTAGAACAACTGAAGCAAAATTGATCCATCCCGAGCATTTCATGATCAGAGCACAAAAGGTAATGGTGGACGATGCATCATTCATTCAAGAGGTTCTGAAGGATAAAAGCAGGATCACTCGTATCATCAAGGATATCCTGAGTGGACGTTCAATGTGATCACGTGCGCGAAAATTTTCAGGCTATGATCAAGAATGGACTACTCTCTCAGCAGTGCCGACATCAAAGGAAGATTGAATGGTGTTGGAGGGTTCGTGGGGTGTACAAGTTACGACCTCTTACCACCCTTGAACAATGGAGACTTTTGTATCGTCAACACCGACAACGTTCTACCGGTGTACGATGCACCGGAAGGTGGACATCATTGGTTGACCGTGTGTCGCGAGCAAAACGTGATCCTGGTTTTTGACAGTTTCGGACGCAGTCTATACACTATGGAGCAAGATTACACTGAACCTGCACTGTGCGATTTCTTTAAAGAAGCCTATGCAGACTGTAAGATCATCACCAACACCCAAGCCGTTCAAGACAGAAGCACAGCAGTATGTGGATGGTATGCCATATTGATGGGAAAGCTATTTTCCAAATATGGTCTGGATGAAGCACTTCGAATTTTCCGAAGAGTCTTCGATGAGGATGAAAAGCTGGAAAACGATCAACTGGTTCTCAGTTTAGGTGCCTTGCGAGGTGGTGGAGCCTTGTGGGATACGAAAGTGCAAAAAGCACTTCATGATGGAAGACAGAAGAAGAAGTCGCAGTCCACACCATTCCACACGCAACTGGCTAACGAATTGCACAAACCCAGACGAGTGCATTTCAAAAGACGCAAGGTGAAGAGCAGGTCTGTGGATCACATCTGGAGTGCCGATCTAGTGGATATGCAACGGTTTGCCCGAAGCAACAAGAACTACAAATTCCTGCTGACCGTCATCGATCTGTACAGTCGCTATGCCTGGGCAGTACCCCTGAAAACCAAAACTGGCTCTGCTGTCAGGGATGCATTCGACCTGATCCTGAAAACATCGAATAGGGTACCACAAAAACTATGGGTAGACGAAGGCAAGGAGTTCTACAATGCAACAATGAAGCAATGGGTCAAGGATCACAACATCATCATGTACAGCACCCACAACGAAGGAAAAGCCGTGGTGGTGGAACGCTTCAATAGAACACTGAAAGGCAGAATGTGGCGCCATTTCACGGAGAAAGCTACGACACAGTATCTTGACGTCCTTCCTCAGCTTATGGCCAAGTACAACAGCTCGAAACATCGCAGTATCGGCATGAGTCCCACGAAAGCTTCTCTTGATGGAAAACCAAAAGATGCAGACGTACACTCGAAGCAATCACCAGCTAAATTCAAAGTGGGCGATGATGTGCGTTTGGCTGTGGCTAAACGTCATTTCGAGAAAGGGTACACGCCCAACTGGACAGAGGAAGTGTTCATGATAAACGATGTCCTACCCACTGTACCCCACACCTATCGTGTTCAAGACCTGATGGGAGAAGTCATTCAAGGACAGTTCTATGGAGCTGAGCTACAACATGCCAGACACACAGGATTGAGATTCGATAAGGTGTTGAAATACAACAAGAACAGTCGGCTCGTCAAATGGAAGGGTTATCAAGACGAAAAATTCCATACCTGGTTAACAAAGAAGGATGTGAATGATCTCAAAAAGTATTAGCATTTCATATGTACAATGTAGCTCATGCTTTGGATTAATGTGAATATTATGAATCGCATAGTATTTACAATGTATTTCATGAGAAGATATGACATATGCTCTAGTATGTGTGGAAATCCCTCAGTGCTTTGGAATATCCTTGTGTCCGAATGCCAGGGTGTTGATACCATCCTCCAGAATGTAGCGCTTACTGTCGAATCCACAGAGGGCAATCTTGTGTAGCTCCTCTCCGTGAATGCAATGTCGTCGACTTCGAAGAACATTCATTGTTCTCTTCAGCTGAGACTCCTCGACGAGACATGTTCGATAATCATCGACGGTTATGGTGTTTTTCAACACGCTTCTCTGCACACCTTTGGCACGCTTGCCATTGTCGTCGTTGTCTTCACAGCGGTATGCGTACATCTTGCTCCGCAAACCAATGAACTCCTTGATGGGTTTGCCACCTAGTTCGTCCTTGAACTTCCCTACCACTTTCTTGTTGACCGTGCTGTACAGGTGGTGGGATGGTGAATAGTTGGATGTGTCATAGGCTGTTATGTTGTTTGACATATCGATGTACAGATCATCCGTTTGAATATGTACGATCAGACTATCAGTATCAGTGTAGAGCAAACGTACATTTTGTCCATAGCGGGGTAGGAGAACTTCATAGTAAAAGGAATACATCAAGTGCTTCGACAGATCGAGGATGGCTGTACCCACATAAATGGGTTTATTGAGAGTCACCTTTGTCCTGGCAAACTCGATTGCTATCAGATCGTTCTCAAAGGCTACACTGCGGATGTACGAAGGTTTGTTGATGCTTTTCTGGAGACGTGGTTTTTCATCCTGTTCACGAATGAGCTTGATGTTTACTCTGTTTCGAACGTTTTCCATGGTCTTGCCATATACAGCATTGTTCATCAACTACGATAAACAGGCATACAAAGAAAAGACAAGAAAAACAACAATAAGAAAACTGTTATCTTCAGGTCATTCACACTTCCAGTACATACTAGATCCCACACTATCGCTAAATACACACACACACACATGATGTGGAGTACCCACCTTATAGAAGTCTTTCTCGAAATCAGAAGTTGATAGCTTTCTCAGGTCAGTATTAGTGTCGATGTATGGCTTCATCCATGGGTGTTGTGTGAAGGAGAGCACACGATGCACATCTGTAATCTCCACACCCAAGGACACATACTGCTGCAAGTTTCTGTAGTGCAGAACATAGTGCTCTTTCGGTAGTAGATTTGGCACCAGTTTCTTCGCTTCCAAACCGCTCACCTACAAGAGTACAGTATAGATATACACAAACCTTAGAAGATTAATACAAGCATATCCACCAGATAGACCATGACTTACCATTAGTTTCTCTGCCATGTGGGTCTGATATGGAGAAAGCATATCTCGTGTCACCTTCATCTTCTCAGGAGCCAACGGATAATCATTCATCATGTCATGCACACCATCTGGAATCCTTAAATCGCACTCCACCATGTATCCCGTCGAAGAGTCCATTGGATGATCGAGTACCGTCTCCAGAAGATCATCCGTCACTGCTTCAAAGCAGAAGTCCGACACGGGCAAGGGTTGAGACATGGCCCATCCATATAGATTGTTCGCATCTAAATATTGGATGAAGCTTGACGGCTCGTCTGGATTGTATTCCGATAGATATCTGTTGTTGGCGGTGGCGTGTCTAGCGGACACCATGCTTATGCCACCTCTTTTGCCATGCTCAATGAAGTTGAACATGTCAATGTCGGAAATGAGATGAAGGGACACCTTCGTCATTTTCAGCAGCGAATCCCAGGCAAATCCCGGTAAGGTGAGGTAATTAGCGGGATCCAATCCATAGGTTGCGTGAGCAGTTCTTCTGAAGTTTTCGAAAACGTCAGCCAACAGCAGCACATCAGTCTCCAGGTAGAGGTCGTGATAGTCTCCTAGATCTTCACAGTCAAACGCAGTCCATACTGTTTGCGCATAGGCATAGTCTTCATCACTGATACCCTAGGGAATAGAAAATGTACACCAAAAAGAAAAACAAATCAACGAACTTATTTTAGTAGTTCGCCCACACAATCAATTATTTAGTATGAAGCTGCAGGAAGCGTTCAAACACATTTTGGCTTATTTTAGTACTTCGAAGTAAGATGGTGAAAAAAGAAAGAGAGAAAGATCTACTATATCTGTCACACTACTCACCGTGTTCGTTAGCGTTGAGTGGAATGCATCCTTGGGTGGTAGACGCGTTTCTTCGAATTGGTCGTACGACCCCATATATTCATACGGGTAGACACCCTTTCGTGTCAACAGTTTGCGTTCATCCTCGTCTGGAAATCGTGCGGATAGAAGGGCGAATGCATCTGGTGGTGTAGCCGAAACCAACCGGTCTAGGGAGGTGTTCAAGAATGCCAGGCTGTCGATGAACTGGAACTGTCTCCATCCGAATGTGACATATTTTTCACTGTTGATGGGAATCACGTTGATAGCACCGAGACGCTTGGTCTGAGAAGAAGAAAGAAAAAGAGGAGACACAGTTTTAAGGTGCAGCTGTAAAGATGAATATCAATCATATAAACGTGAATATGAGTACCAACATAGTAATGATCTTCCTTCTTAGAAAAACATCATGATCCACGCACACGCACACACACACACACACACACACACATACACACCACGCATATGTAACGTACCCGTTCTTGTCCTTTCTCGTTCACATACGTAATCTCATCAGTGGACGTTCTCCCAATGGCAGATATGATGTGATGAGAATCGTATCCCTTCAAGTTATGAAAGATCACAGGAATCTTGATCTTGAATGGCTCAATCCGCATGTTCAGGTTACAATGGTTGTGTGCTGCACCACGGTAAGCACCGGTGATGTGACAGTGGTCACGTACACGATCGCTACCCAACGCTTCACCACAGATCCAACAGGAGACTACCGTTTCAAATTCACGTTGCTGACTTTCTGAAATGATCATTTGACCAGCATTACATGCAAGAAGCTCATCACGGATAATCTCCTCCTCTTGCTCAAGTGACAGCAGAAAACAGAACATAGAATCTTCTCCACGGTAGAAGAAACGGTTCGTGACGACGCCATCAGATCGTACTACAATGTACGAACAGGAACAGGCTACATGCTTGTTCTTTTGGAATGTCGAATGAACGATTTTCTTGACAGCGGACAGAGGTTCTATGAAGGCCTCACAATCGGCATAGATCACCTGCATTTGAGAGAGAGAGAGAGAGAGAGAGAAGTATGAATAGCAGCAGGGCCAACACCGAGTAAAACAGCAGAAAAGACAGATAGAGAATTAGGAATAGCTGCAGAGACAACACCGAGTAAAACAGCAGAAAGGTGAACAATCAGAGTCAAGAAACATGTGCAGGAAAGAAGAAAAACAAAAAAAACAAAAACAGACCACAGTGTGTTCACCTTGATTAAGTGTTCTACTTACAAATGGGGCTTGAAGCTGCTTGTTCACATTCCTGAACATCACTCTATCGCCAGCCTTTGGCATCTCCACCGTAGCTTCAGGATGTTCACTGCAGTACATCATATGATTATTCAATGCCTTCTCCGTGACGTGTGTTGAGAGACATCTGAAGCAGACGAAATGTGCTCGACGTGCTCCAGTAGCAACAAGACGACTGAATGACTTTATCCACACCCAGTGCTGCACCTCCACGTCATTGCGTTCGTCTTGGATGAGCAATACATTGATGGCGGACTGCGGTTGCTGAGAAATTCTTAACGGATATATGACTTTCTCTTCATATCCGAAGACGTTGATGTAAAGACCGTCGTTCAGTCTTTCGATGACTGGTATGTCTTCCAGTTTTGCTGGAAACTCGATGCCGCTCACATCCACAGTATCCGCATGTTCTGCGTACGACGATTGACGACATGGACGAGACTTGTCTGCCGAAAATTTAGCAGCCAGTATTGACCATCTAAAGTACGGATGACATAAGACATGGACAGAACATACAGTTCAATCCATACACCATAACACAACACTGAAACCCCACTGCTATACTTACAGTAAACACTTGTTGTCAGTGTTCTGCACGTTAACAATGGCCTTCTTCGACTTCAACTCCGGTGGCAAGGGGATGTACGAACTTCCTCCAAGTACACAATAGCGTGACATTTCGATGTGTAAACAGGAAATCCGTTCAACTACCCAACCTGATCCATGACGAACGAAATCATCAAGACGAGCGTTGATCTGAGCAATCATCGTACTGAGAAGGTCCCTCAGCTCCATGGTGTTGAGCACCAGCGTTGTACTCGATCGGAAGAAGAATGTGTTGGAAACCATTTGTCCTGTAGCAGGATTCAGCTTCTGCATCACCACCTGAACTACCAAAGAACACTTGTACTGACCCCATTGCTCAATATTCTCTTCAAGAAGCAGCTCCAGCGACGGTAGAACATGAGAGAAAAACTTTAGTACATCTGCAAACTCTTGATCAGGACAATAACTAAAGAATTGCAACAGATCAGATGATCTCACTACATCAAAAGACTGACGAGGTTTCTTCCGAAGGGGTTCCATCCTGAGCAGGGGTGGTGGCGGACAACCACACAATGGCTTGACAAGGTACCGAGGACCTATTTTTATAGGGTTTTCGTAATAGTTGAATTCGGAATAACTGGTTGTTTTTTCAATTAACCAATCCACTCATCTCCCGCTGGAAACAATTAACCACTTACCGCACTTCCCGCTGAAAACATGTGACCAATTAGCGCACTTCCCGCTGAAATCACGTTCATCCTTTTATCGCGCATTGACCCATGTTCCACACTTCACAGTGAAATCAGTGCTGCAATGATGTACTGTGACGTCAATGCATGGATGCCTGATCTGTGCATCTGAGGTCAAGATGAATCCGGTATTCCAGCAGCTAAAAGTTCGAGAAAGAATTGTTGTATGTCGAAAAGAATTATACGAGAGGAAAGCTAGAAAAATTCTACACCTCATGGACCTTTCGATTACGGACATAGATGGAAAACTAATTGACTTATGTCAATGGAAAGATTCCAAACCCGAACAAAAAAAGACACGGCATGTCGCGAGCAACGTTTTGGTTTTTGGCGCGCACCGTGTTCACCGTGTTCTCCAAGGTCGTCACCTTCCCGGAGGCGGGACCCGGCGGGACGGGACTTGGCGGGACCTATAAAACCTGATATAATTTCATTTTTGGTTCACAATTCATTTTTGAGTCCATTGGATGATCGAGTACCGTCTCCAGAATTTCTCTCTCTATCAGATCAAAGATGTCGGCCTGGTCAACCTCCGAACCATATGTTGAGAAGTGGTATTTATTTTCTTGTAGAAAGGATGAATTGACCGTGCGCTTACTGACAGATATTTGTACAGCGTATGAACTGAGGCCTCTTTTACTGCACCCGGATCGGGTAGACATGACTCCAATGGAGATTGCGGAGTATCTGTGTAGGGTGTCGTCGCGCGTTCTCGTGAGCGGTGACAAACTCCAACGTCTACCCAAGATAGTTGTAGACGGTGTTGCAGACTACGGAAGCCCATCAAGCCGGGATACAGGCAGACTGCTGCGCTGCTGGGACGACGGGCGCAGATCAATGTACAACGTGATGAAGGCTGCAGGTGTTCTGGATATTGTCGAAGAGACATTTCAAAATGGTGAGCAGATCGAAGCTCAGGAACTCATCCGTGTCATCAAGGATCTCAATGAGCGCAAGGTCTTTCGAAAAGACGGGGATACACAAGCGACGACGAAATCTGTCCGCCTCTCAGTCATGTCGACGAGGATAACCCGTGTTGTTGTGCGTGTCGGCACGATCGACATTGACGATGAAGGATATCCTGAGAAGATGCCGGAAGTCTCGTGTGATACTGTAGTAAGCCGGAAGCGCAAGGCCGATGATGACCTGGATGAATCAATTGTCACGATTCAGGCTTCGAACACATGGTCAAAAAAACGGAAAATGATCCGAAAAATTGAAATTACAAGTCAAAATACTGCAAAACTATGAGTTCTGATTAATATAAAATTGGAAAAAGTGAGATAACATTGACATTAGAAATAGTAATATTTTAGACAGCGGAATGCAATATTATGATGTAGGGCAGGACATAACACCCACCCCTAAAAATCAAAATTAATGATACATGCAGAATTCCAAATCATGACACCATATTACCTTATTGTTTAGGGTAGAGCATAACACCCCAATACATATTTTCAATAATACCCCCTTTTTTTTTGAGGTAGGGGCACCCCCTGGCACATATTTTTATCCGCAAAAAAACCGGGCCAAAAATAATTTTCACCGCAAAAATGGGGTACTATTAGTACCCCATTTTTCAATAATACCCCATTTTTTGGGACCCGGGCGCCCCCTGTCCCAGAACCCGCTCGTTCCTTACTACTTAAGTGAATAGGATACTAATAACTGCGAGTAAACGGGGGGGGGGGAGAGAGAGAGAGAGAATACGATGTATCTGTGATACTACGTGCGGGTTACTGAACTGCACGGGGAGGAAGAGCAGAGCGATCAGCAGCAACTCGAACTACTCCCTACAGGCGTATGGTACACATGCATGCTTAAACTCAGGTAGCCGGGTAATTGTGTGGACCTCACCAGGGAGAGCGTTCCACAGCAGAGCACCAGCAACAGAAAATCTCCGCTGACCGCGGCGGCTACGGTTTGCCTGGCTTAGTAGGCCATTTGACTGCTGATGGCGGGTAGGGGTGCCTTGTGCTGGGGTCAGAAGCTGGGCTGCTGCCTTAGTCTCTCACTTGGCGCCGCAGCCTGTCTCAGAGTCGCGCCGCAGTGTGCTTCGTCTAGAACTCGACAGAGTCGACACGCCAAGGAGCCCTCGATCTTTGATGGAAAGCCTTCTCAGTTCCGAGAGTGAGCCTTCTCCATGGAGCTAGCAATGAGATCGTTTGGAATTACGGCACCAGCAGCTATTTTAAAGGTGGAAATGCCAAGTAAATATTCAACTTGTGGCTGATAGCATCGCTCGATACCGGCATGCAGTTTTCGTCATGATAAGCCGAGCCTGGATCTTGCCGGACCAACCAGAATGGGGCTGCTACGGGGCCTGGTTCGGTATGCGGGAACGCAGAGGTTCGCTCACAGGTCGCCAAGCCGCCATTGGGCCTATGCAGATGGCAGGCCAGCCGCCGACTATGCCAGAGCACGGAAGCTTGCCCTCCTGCGTCGGACGGCTCCACGGCTTGCGAAGCTCACTCCTGAGGAGAGGGAGCGTCTAAGCTGGCAGGGTGGCTGCTTTGCTTACAGGAAGCTGCCTGTTTTGTTTTCCACTATAAAATAAAGTATACAACAAAGCTGGGACAAGTGGCAAAGGATTGTCGTCTAACCCAAACGCCGGTCACCAGTGCCAGCGGAAGAACAGGGTGTGTCACCGTGTTGACTGGTGATGGGGCAACTCGGGTGGACTCAACCCCTCGTCAATCCAAGTTGGCAACCGGTTCAACAGCCTGACGATAGAGGAGCCGACGCTTGAAGAGGACACCGTGGCAACGGATTCCAGCTATTAAAGGAAGAGTTAACGGTCGGCAGGCCTCAGTACTCTGGCTCTATGCACAATTTCGCATCGGACTCGTTCGTACGGAACCACAACATCCCGGCGGTGACCATTGCCGACATGATGTAAGACTACTAAGGGTCACTCTGGCTGATGGCTCCTCAACATCATCAAATCTGCACCGGACCAGGCATGTCGAGGTCGTCATGAAGGACCACATCAAAATCGTTGTTTCTCTTCCAAACCTCCCTCTTATGGAACTGCCTCCCACCAAGACTAACTGCAGAACCATCCATTATTGTTTTCAAGAATGAGCTTCGCAAACTCGCTTGCAAACATAGTGCTTCGCTCTCCGGTATGCCTACGCCATGTACATAACCCCCCCCCCCGTGTGCTCCCCAACGCATTCACGCTGCACAACTTTTCACTACTTTCACTTTAGCTCATACGTGTACATGTACATGTACATGTACATCCTTCAAAGCGGTGAACCCCTTGATAGGCGACAAGCCTCTGGGTCATCCTAATAAAGATATTATATTATATTATTAAAAGGACTTCAGTGACTCGCAGTCCTTCACCGTATCCCCATTGACCTGTTATGATGCAATACTTGGCAAGCCCTGGTTGGTGAGACGCAGCCCTGCAATAGACTTTCAAACCCAATGAAGTTTACTTTTTTTTTTAAGAAACTCTAGTCGCTAAGGTCCTCACCAGCCATCGGAGCCACCGTCCAGATAATCCATATCAGCTGCCGTCACCTATGGAAGCCATGATGATATCCGGCACTCAAGCCAGCCATGAATTGAGGAAAGGCGCTCAAGGAACTTGGCTTGGGTCACCGCTGCAGAGGAAGATGTCGGCAAACCGCCCACGGCTGATTTGCAACCAGATCATCAAAGGCAGCTGAGCGAATTGCTAGGCCAGTATTCGAATGTCTTCCCAGATGATCTTCCAACTGACCTGCCGCCACTGAGGAACATCGACCAGGAGATCCTGACGGAGGAAAAGCTACCCTACCATCTCGAGCAGCTTATAGCCTTCCCAAGCCAGAGATGGAGGCCAGATTATGGAGCTTCTGCGGACTTTGTTGAACCCAGTAAGTCTCTTTATGTTGCTCCGGTGTTCTTTGTAAAACATCTGACAGTTCGTTATGGCTGAGTTAGTTGTGATTGGAGGAATTTGAACAAGATTATACAGTTATAATTGAAGGCATGTGTGACTTATTCCATGCCGTTCAGGATAGAATGATAATTTCACCAAGCTCGACTTGTGTGCGGGATACAGTCAAAATACTAGCAGAATCCGTCAAGAAGATGTACCAAAGACGGCTATAAAGACGACTATAAACACCCCACTTGGCAGCCTACGGTTGTTTACCTCAAAACCGAGCTGAATCTCACAAAAAGGGAAGCAAGATGGGCTGAATTCCTTGCGGACTACGATTACGTAGTGAAGTGAAAGCCTGCCAAGCATAATACTAGTATTGCTGATGTACTCTCCCAAGGTCCTGACCTGCTGTAGTAGAACTGTAGTGAGTGATTGATCAAGTTGTCCACTGATCCTACCAGAACTGCATCAATTTTTAATGCAATAGAATGTGCACTGGAACCCAATGCCGGAGAGGGTAGCCAAAACGATTTCCGAGACTCATACCGACATGATGAGCAGCCGCGGCTAGCCGCGTACCCAATAATTCAGAGATACTAAAGAGGTTTGTCAAATCCTGTGGCATTTGTCAGTATTGCAATGGTGGACAGCCTTGGTATGGATGGCTTCAATCCCTCCCAGTATACCAAATACCGTATTTTCGGAAATTATCGCCAGTCTTTTCTTACCGCATGTCTGAAATATTAGTGAGCGCCGCACCATTTCAGGGCTTTTGCATGCCTGTGTTTTCAAAGTGGGTGAAATTGTAGGCTTCCCAAACTGCTAAGCAACATGGCCGGTATTGCTGACAATACGGTGAACCTTGGAAGGACATTTCAATGGATTTCATTGTTGGGTTGCCTGAGACAGTGAGACCCCTAGACCGGCTAACTAAAGCTGCTCACTTTAGTCCCCACTACTTCTAACGTTGACACCAAAGGCTCACAAGGGTTCACAAGGGTTCAGCTGATCTCTACACAAGATGTACATGTACTCCATTTTCATCTCACTTATGGATCTCACTCCCGATCGAGCATGGTCCCCTAGTGGTGCATACACCAGTCACCGTACCAGTAGTCTCTTCCTAAGCCTAGGGCTAAGGGTAACCACGTTTCCTCTTGGTCTCTTTCCTTAGGGTCGTCCCTTCCCTAAGCCAAGGTTGGCCTCTCTTCCTGAAGGCAAGTCAAACCTAACTAAAGGAGAGGCCAGATGGGTGGGCAAGCCTTTTTTTTTTTTAGGAAGGATGAATGGCTAACAGTGAAATATCAACAAGAACGCAGACATACAAAGCAGCAACAGGCGATTCAGAGCACTAGTATTGTAACATAATCTTTAATTTTGGTGAAAAACTAGATTTCTCGTTGGCACGGAAACCGCAAAAATTCCAGACATGGTGAGTGACACATAAAACATACAAGAAGCTGGCATGAACCTAAACAGTAGTAAGAAATCAATGGTGTCTAATTATACACGGCTAAGAACACAACACACTCAGTAACGACTAAACCAAGCGCCAGCGGGATCCAAAGGACTGCGCTCACACGGCTAGCTCTGCAGGTCTACCGTGGAAGTGGCATACAGGTTAAAACGCGACGCGCTATCGGTCGCCAATCAGTATCAATTTAAAAATGGCAGAATCTGTAAAATCCGAATATGAAGATTTGTAGCAGCAGCCAAAGAAGCAGCTTCTCCTCAACAGTAATAATTTGCTTTTTTGTGAATGTTGCTCTCCATATTAGGTTAGATGTCATGATTATTATTAGGTCGGCCTCTCTTTCTCACACACGCACTGTCTCTCTGTCTCTGTGCTAGCTAGATAGATACACGGCAGAAATACAAATACTCGTGAGTGAACAGTTCAAAAGTAAATTATGAAATAACAGTCAACCGGAAGGATGTCTGTTTGGTTGTATAGCGGAGCGGTGTAACGTCTCATCTAGTCGGAACCCAATCAAGGCAACTGCAACAGAATATAGACAGCACAAACAAAGACACAGACAACAGTTAAATTAATGTCTTACAAAGCTATGTTGTCCTTGACTTGCCAATCATCTAAATTGTCATACCACAACCATTCAATGCGGTGAACCCCTCGATAGGCGATTATTGCCTTTGGGTCATCCTAATAAAGTTATTATTATTACTTCCTTCCGCCCAAGCAAAATTTTCGCTTATCTTTACACTTTTTACTGGTACATTCCAGGTTCTCAGAACGGCTCCTGACGACTCAGAATGAGGTGAGGAGTCGTTGAACATCAAGAGAAACTCTCCAAGTCGAAAAATCTAGAAGTCATTCTTCGTCAACAGCCGACGCAGTACTTGTTGTCGGGTAGTACTTCGCACTTCCCAGAAGCGCAAATACTTCGTATCGACACTTTTCCAAGCGCTTCACCTCTACTCCTTCATGAGTACTCCTTCTCTAGCCTAGTCTAGGTGTTTCCTTTACTCTTTGCCGACTTCGCCGACTTGTTTGGAACTGGTACGCCTGAACCAGCAGATTTGTGCGATGGTGAAGTGCACAAGATGCAAAAATTGCTGTCAGACACCTGTCAGTGGGCTGAAGGAGATAAGCGAAAATTTTACCTGGGCAAAGGAAGTATTAAAATACTCTCTCTACTACTGTGAATCAAGAATATTTCGTATGCTTAAAAAAATCGCATACCGTATTTTCTCAAATAAGAGCCTGGGGCTCTTATTATTTCAGCGATAGCTCTCTACTACTTTGTCTGACTCATTAAAATGTGCGTTTCGCTTCGAACGTCAACCAAACAAATTCAAATAATCTCAGGACGGAAGAAACTTTCCAGCTACCTAACACAATCCTTCAGTTGTCAATTTGTGATGTTGAAGAAGAAATGGCTCCAACCCCAAAGGAGGCAGCGGCTCAGGATCCTAGTCGACTCGAGCATTTTGCGTCCAAATTTTGTCGTCAGAGGACTCCTGTTGCTTCTCGCGCAACACAGAGAAGGCCTGGTGCTGAAATCAACACCCCATTGCGATGGGGGATTGTCACGGAGTACCAGAAACTCCTCGGCGATCGTTCTCGAGTGCCTCCTGGCGGATTGAAATCGCTGCAATCGCTGCTTCCTTGGCAGAATTTCAGCAAACGCGTCATCCAAACTCGTGCAGAAAGCACCATAATCGCTCCGTCCAGTTTGCTGATCTCCCTCGCAGTCGTTCATGATGTGGCGGCCGACGAATCAAGATCACAGAAGAGATCGTCGAGAAGTTGATCGAAATAAATAACCGGCCTTGAGGTCGACTTTCAGGCGACGACCTGGGTGGAAAACTGAAGCGCAGAAAGGGTGAATTATCCGGCGGATACGGTGCGGAGTCCTCGGAGCCGCGATCGCGATGCGTCACAAGATCGCCAGTCTCCGGGGCCAGTGGATTCGTGAAACGGGCAGGGAAGAGCACGCATGGTCTGACTGCATGACATGTCGACACAGATCAGACTCAGTAGTGACAGTACGCTCGCGGCACACGGTGATGAGAAGTGATTTTTTACGCGTGGTGGTTTGCTTGCTCGCCTCATTTGAAGGTGTCGTGGGAGCGTCACACGCCGTCAGGCGAAAACACCTACAGCCACCATTCTGGCAGTCGTACTGCACGAGGAGGAGGCGAAGTCGATCGTCTAAATCGTGCCTATGGAGTGAAAAATCAAGGAAGCGCAGTGTAGCTTGGAGGATGATGAAAAAAATGTCGACGTTTTGCAGGTTGACGCACTTGCAGATGCGCCCTGAGACACCAGCAGCGATGAAAACTAGAAGGTCAGGCCAAGAAACGACACAGTAGTTATCTATCTACCGTCTCTTGGTTGATTTTTTAGTACAGGTGCTCCTTTGTACATATGCTTGAGTGACGAAGTGAAGCGCACATTTTAATAAGTCGGACCAAGAAGTACTATTAGAGACTGTTGGAGACTGCTAATATGTTTTCAATGTTCCACTATCAAGCCAACTCCAGTCTATATAGGCACGAATGGACCATATCAAGACTGATTTTCTCAACCGTAGACTCAGGAATATTGTCATACTGATGTTTCACAATAACATGGACACCGGAAAGGAAGTAGTAGACCGAAAACCTCCTTACAAATATGTGCTTGGCATGCTGTGCTGCTATTTTATACTCAGTCAATATATTTGTTGCCTACACCAATTGTGGCCCGCGCTACTATTAGAGACTGTGCTCTAATGATTTCAAACAACCCCTCACCCAGGGTTATTATTGGAGACCTGTGCTTTTATTAGAGAAAATACGGTATCCGATGTCGAGGCTGCATGCGAAATTAAAACGCGCACTAAACCGAAATTTATAGACAAACAGTATGGTGGACAGTTAGTTCATATTAGTGTGAACATATTGTGCAGATAACTGGGTTTCAGGCGAGAGCGTACAGATTATTCTTGATTTTCAGTATGTACATGTGTGTGTGTGTGTGTGTGTGTGTGTGTGTGTGTGTGTGTGTGTGTGTGTGTGTGTGTGTGTGTGTATGTGTAATTTGTTTGTGAGTGATGTACTGTGAACGGGGCTGTAAAGTGGTGATGCCGATACTCCTAGCAGCACGGGAAAAATTAGAAATTAGAGTGCAAAATTCTGCACTCTGGGCACTTTTGGCATTGTGTTAAAAAAAGTGGTTAGAACGGCTGCTACGCCCCTGGAGAGTGAGTGAGTGAGAGAGTTCAGAAAGGGTTGTTTGTTGTTTCTGCATGTAGAAGGAGTTTAGCCAAAATTCTAGCCATCTCTTCTTGGCTTTCTGATGGCTTAACTCCTTTCTCATGCAGAAACAACAAACACGCTGAACTCTGACTGGCTGAAGGGCGATTGATTTCAGTCAGGTGTGAATTTCATAGCCAGGATAGGTCCCCCCTGTCTGTCTGTCTCTGCCTCCCCCCCCCCCCCCATCCACTAAACACCCTATGCACCGTAATAAACCTGATCTGACTGCTCACTTACAACGTGTTCCTCCACCGACGCGGCAAAAGCAACTCGGTGATGAGATGGCGGAGACTCGGTGGGTGAGCCGGGTGTGGATAGCGCCTCCTCATCGTTCTCTCCCTCCTCTTCTTCATAATAATCACCATTTGCAGCAGGGCGTCTGGCATGATGAGTCTTGCCGGACGCCGCTGAGGCAGCCGGATGCATGCTGCGGCTGAAGCGCACCGCGTGCTGTACGGTTGACAGGTCATCAGCAGTCAACGCCCCCTCCTCGTCGGACACGTCGGACGAATAGCCGAGCAGCTCCTTCGGGAAGATCTGCTTGTAGCGACTGCTGCCAAAGCGGCCCGGGTCGGACGTACTGAAGAAGGTACTGGCGGATCTGCTGTGGCGCATGCTGGACGTTGACTTGGAGCACTCCGGTGGGTCAATGCGTGATGCCAGCTCCGCCAAGTTCGTGAAGGAATTGTTCACACTCGGCTGGGAGGATTGAGAACGCACACACACGCACGCATGGACACGCGCGCACGCGCGCACACACACACACGCACGCACACACGCACAAAATTACATTCCAACTGATTTGCTGCTATATTGTAGCAGGCGAGTGAAGAACATCAAGATTGACAGGGAGATACTTTGCAAGCAGTAGGTCAACAGCATCATCAGTTGAGTAAATCCAACGCCACAAATCGTACGACCAAATGAGTGTTTCTTAAACCGCAATGAGTACACATGTACTCAATCACCACAAATCATAAAGCTAATAATGCTGATCTTCAACAGCAATAGTAGAACAGCACCAGTGGATGAGGTAATCACCCCTATGACTATTATTCACTGGTTGTGGATGAGGTAATCACCCCTATGACTATTACTCACTGGTTGTGGATGAGGTAATCACCCCTAGGACTATTACTCACTGGTTTAGGCCTCCAGCCAGTTATTGTGGAGTTCCTCTTGGCCAACTGACGAGTGGTGCTGTGACGAGTGGTGCTGTTTCGGGGCAGCTCCTGCCCCTGAGGTAGCAAGGAGTGCAGAGTTCCATCTCGTCTCCATTCCTCCACAACGGAACGACCGTACTCTAGGCCGGTTGTCTGCAGACCAAACAACAGCCAGTATGCAGCAGCAGTACCACCACCAGCAGCAACAGCAGCAGCACGTAGCAATGCACGGGCAACAAACACTGCAACACAGTTTCCTTGATCTGTATCTCTGGGAGCTGGGATACTACATTTTCGAAAAGCACTCAGGATCATCACAACTTGGTGACATCACTACAGCTCGCTGTGTATGTGTCAAGATGGGGAAATCCCGGCCCGAGGCGCACTTTTAAAAGAATACCTCTTATATGCCTGGTGACCCTACCTAAAAACTATACCAAATTGAAGAGGAGACATCACCATCACTCCACCATTATATGCATAAAAAACTTTTGGATCCGCTTGGGTCAAGTGCATACAGACACATACAACCCCCCCCCCCCTCACACACACACACACACACACACACATAATACCTGCACAGAAGCGTGCACCCACCCACACCACATAGTTGAGTCTGTACCCTAATGCATGCACAAACATAGGCTGGCAGAGAAACATAAATCCCAGTGAGGGAAGGCTCGTACCGCAATGTCGTCAAACTGCAAGAAGGATAGAAGACCATACCTGCAAGGTGTAGAGAACCAGACAAGAAATCAATAGAATTAGGGAGAGAGGAGAGAGGAGAGAGGAGAGGATAACAGTCCTGCTGGCACTGCAGCCAGAACGACACACACATTGCTTCAGCCATCATACAAGTTACTCTACATGGACACAGTGATGTTGTTCACAAGGATGTTGATAGTGGCCTGCAGGGCGCATCAACACCATCACTACCACCACCACCATTGTCACCACCATTGTCACCATCACCACCGCCACCATTGTCACCATCACCACCGCCACCATTGTCACCATCACCACCGCCACCATTGTCACCATCATCACCGCCACCATTGTCACCACCACCACCACCATCACCACCACCACCCATTGTCACCACCACCACCACCACCATTGTCACCACCACCATCACCACCACCACCATTGTCACCACCACCACCACCACCACCACCACCACCACCACCACCACCACCACCACCACTGTGGTGTTTGTAACCCCAGACATTGTGAATCACCTGAGGGCCAGACTATTGTCCGTAATGCTAGACCTTTTGGAAGTGTCGAATGACCGCACTTGGCATTCATCCATTCATGCATGCTAGCTATCTCGTGTGTTTGGACTACCTCCATTATCTTCCTTTTAGTGTTGCTCTACTCTGTAATATTCAACCAGTTGCGTACTGGACAAGTGAACTACGGTTGTGCTTTGTTGTTTTGGGTGTTGTGAGTCACGGACTAAAACACTACAACCACCACCACCGTCACCATCACCACCACCACCACCACCAACAACCACCACTGTCACCGTCGCCACCACTACATCACATGGACAAAATCGACCATTGACACGGCCAGCAACTCACTTGTCAATCGGAGGTCGAAGGTAAACGACGTACTCGCTGGTCTTGGCCTGCTCAAGCTGGCGTACACAGGACACGTACGCCAAGCGAGACTGAACCTCGGCCATGTCAGGAATCTACAAACAAACGCAGATGATGAGAATTGACAACAGCAGAAGCAGAGTTAGTGACAACAAAGAAAATAAACTGTGAATAAGAGGTTGTTGCGAATTCGACACACAACTCCCCCAAAGAAAAATAAACGTAACAGTCACGTTGATATCAGTACAAACAGAACGTCACTGAGCCTTTAACACACGTAACCAGCACGCCTCCAACACGTGTAACTCTCCGGAATACCCAGACCACACACCAACACCCAGACCACACAGCTTGAACACACTAAGAAAACCTCACAGGGAGCAAAACGAATCAGTAAGTAGGGATATCAGCGAACGCACTGCGCAGGCGACTGCGCAGGTGATCACGTGCACATCTCACGCGGCCGACAAGCCGTGACCTTCCGCAACCGAAAAAAATCGCTAGTAAGTCAGGATGGAAAAGAAGGACGGAATGGCGAAGAAGTGTCTGAGGAAGAAGACCAGCTAGAGCCGAGCTTCTTCGAAGCTTCCCTCTACGACGCTGGGCGATGGCTACAAAGGTGACTACGAATACATTCATCGCTTATTACACTGCTCTCGACTTCGTCCACAGGTTTTCCGAGGCACTTTCTTCCAGCTCAAAAATGGACGATCGTCAGCTAGATTTCGTAGTACGACGGCTGGTACCTGGCAAGATCTAACCAGGGAAGTCCCCTTTTGAAGACGTCATTGAATTTGCCTGACCATGTGGAGTACACGTGCCAAGATTGGAGGAAATCCACGGAGGTGTTCGCGCGAAAATCTAAATCGAAAGATTACTTGGGCACCATGTACGTACATGTACCACGCGTGGCGCTTTTGAAGTTTCGAATGACAGTGACTTGTTCTCGCATCGAGGACCTGTGCCCAAGTAGTTTCTGGTCATGGCTGTCTAGACAAGGGAGTAGGGGCCCAAGTCTTGGAAACTTGCTTGGCATGGCTAGCAACAAGTAAGTTTCAGACGTAACCAAAGGTCACCAGGTGGCCTGTTCGCAAGGAAGTACGAGTACTGTTCTTTGGTGCAAACATAGCTCCATCCAGCTACGAACGTCTTCTTCCTTTGTCATGTCTTTGCTTGAGAGCGTTTACCAGTCATAGGCGCCGAAGAATATTAGCTCCTGATGTCTCCTTTCCTGAATGAATCGAGGTCAAGCAAACCAACAAACAGGCTTCCTGTCGAGTGTCGATTTTATTGTTTACTCCTGGTCGGCCTGCGCTGTGCCTGACCCAAGACATGATTTCAGCGATCGCCATTTTTTCTTGTCGGCCGTGCGCCTCATAGATTTTTGTATGACGTAAGACATGCGCGAACACGCTGCGCAGTGCGTTCGCCGATATCCCTACAGTAAGGTGTTTTCAGCGTGGCTAGCATCAGTGACAGACAGTGTCACATAGAGGATCACATACTTTGTGAACTACCAGTGGCGTGCAGCTCAGCAGCAGCAGCAGCAGCAGCAGCAGTACAGTACTTATTTTGTACAGCACACAGCATAGGCACACAGCATAGGCACACAGCATAGGCACACAGCATAGGCACACAGCATAGGCACACAGCATAGGCACACGGTAGAGGAGGAGCCGCTCGGCTGATGATCGTTCTGTCGTGAAACTTGGAAGTTAGGAGTACAACTGCTCATCCCCCTGCCCTGTACCCTGTAGCATCTACCCCGTTACTTATTCTGCTAAATACGAGCGTAGGGACGTCGCTACAGAGTGTACACAATGTTGCTTATTCTACTAAATAGGGATGTCGCTACAGAGTACAGACCGATGATGGTCTTCGTCCAGAGAGCACTGAATTGACTTACTTTCACTGGTGGTGACCATGGCCACAGCTTTTTCCAGAGAAGATACCATCCAGAAAGAGTGTCACCGTAGTTTGTGAGGTTCTTCTCGTCCTTGGAGCCCACATCGATGGCGATCACTGTCTCTGCTCCCAGCGCACGCATGACATCGGCTACACAAACCCGTTATAACACGCACACGCACACACACACGCACACACACATACACACACATACACACACACACACACACAAACACACACGGAGTTACTGAATAGGCACACGTTGAATGAATCATATCTCAAAACGAGACTCGAACCCACAATGCATGTTTATCACAATACCCCATTTTTGGGGACAGGGCACCCCCTGTCCCAGAACCCACTTAATACTTCCTAGTTCCTACTCATGGTTAACAAGAAGAGTTATGACAAATAGCCTCTTCACAGACGAAAGATGAAGAACGGTCGGGAAAGAACGACTACTTACTAGGCAGGTTGTTAGTGTACCCGCCGTCAACAAGAAGATGTCCGTCAACCGGATCACACATGGGAGGGTAGTAACCAGTCAATGTCATGCTTGCTCGCACATAACGCCAAAGACTGCCTGAAAATACAAACAATGAAAGGGTACATGACACAAACCAGTTCAGACAGGAGCAGTCCAGGCAGCAGCAGGCCACCAAACAGAAACAGAACCCAACAACAATCACTGGTATTATTGCAAAGAACTTCCCAGGAGACAAAAAGCTAAATACTGCAAGAAAAGAACAAATCTCGAACTCTTCACCGCCATCATCAATACGCACGAACTCAAGAAATTCGTCGAAGAGAATGCACGAAGCTGGTTCGTGAAAACATTTCTTGAGTCCTTGAGTATTGAAAATAGTGGTGACGAGTGTGAGATATGTTGTTCTCTAGCAGTAATTATTGCAAATGGTAACACATAGAAGAGGTAACAACATATAATACGGGGAAAAAACATTCCACGAAAGATTGAAAGAATGGTGCGACAACATCAGGAATAAGCACCCGCAGTAAGTGAGTGCATGCATTAAGATTTAAGAACACATGGGATTGGGAAGAGCGGTTGGGTTGTGCCTTACCAGAGTGATGCGTCTTCATGCTCTGCTCCGAGATGTCTGTCGTCACAGCAAAGTACGGTAACCAGAGATCCTGAACATACACAAACAAGAACACACATATGCGCTCGTTGTGAACATGAAGAAAATAACAAAATCTGTCTGAAGATTTCCTAGTTGTGGGGCTTCAAAATCCAGTCATACCCTTACTGAGCAGGAAATGGAAAAGATAGTAGGGGTATTTGTACACATTGGATCGGGAGGGGTGCAGTGTCATATTCTCCTCTGACAGCAGTAATACATGTATAATCTTCATAGCTCCACCAGCAACCGCACATAAGTTAAGCTGATCCTAAAACACCTGTTGAACGGCAAATGGGTGGCCCCAGGCCGGAGTACTGCAATCGACCACACACCTCACAACGGCCAGCTCCTCTCTACATGCACAGTGAACACACACACACACACACAAACACACAAACACACACACACACACACACACACACACACACACACACACACACGTACGCACACACACACACACGTACGCACACACACACGCGCGCACGTGCACACTATCTTACCTCAATCTGCTTCTCCTTCAATAGCCACTTGATCGAGTTATTGATACTCTTGCCTGAGTGAACGCATGACCAAAGGGGAAAAGAACAAGATCAACGAGAGGATCAAGGAAGGAGAAAAAGAACAAGATCAATGATCAACACTCAAATTATGCACAGGTACAGACTGGGCATTGTCTTGCAAAGTGGACGACAATGGGACAAGAATATAAAAACACTGCAGGCAATCAACTACACGATACAAGATACACATATGCATACAGTCATGTATAGAGATTATGTGATTACATCATCAGTGGAGATGCTTCGTAGAAGTCGTGGACTCGCGGCACTTGCTCTGGCGACTCACGATCACGCTGCATACTTAGCGAGCACTCGAAAAAAAACTAATATCTGCTGACTCGCGCTCGTACACTTGTGTCCATTTGAAAATCCCGGTGAAATCACTCGCATAACCGCCATACTCTTACATTGAAAACGGATTCATGAAGGAGTCTTGAACCTCGAGGACCCATGTATGTGTATATGTCAGTGGTATTCCATCAATGGCTTTACTGTTTGTAAATCCAGGCACAAAGGCACGTTTCCCTTTGCTCTTATTGGCAGAGTCCATAAACAAGAGTATGCAACTGTGATCTCTTTTCTATGGGCCAGATGCGCGGCACGCTGCCTTCATTACATCATTCAGCTGCAGTCCGCGCACTGCGGAAAATCAAACACCGCACTTTCCTCTGGTTTGAAATGAACTTTCGTACGGAACTGGAGTTCACGCGCCAGAATTTAGAAATCGCGTAGGTACTGGAACGAATCGAGCAAAAACAGATGGGCTCGTGCGAGAAATTGTGAGTTTGAATGCATGCTTCAGAGCGTGATGAAGACAAGTTACGTAATGAAGGCAGCGCGCCGCGCACTGACCCATAACCACAGTTGCATACTCTTGTTTATGCACTCTTTTTATTGGGCATAGTGGCTTCAGCTGGCTTGCCTGAGGGTGTACCCAAGGAAAGCCGTTTTCAGCATCAACATTTTTAAAAGTCTCCGGCAAGCAAAGCACTGCAGCTGAATGCAAACAAAGACGTGATGGCAGATGTGCCTTACCTGACAGTAGAGACATGGTCGGCCAAGTGATATCCACCACCTTTCTCCACAGGACCCCAAAGTCCTACACAGCACAGTAGCAGGCACAGTAGCAGTGACGTTACTCAACTGTATTCGACAGCATGCTGTAAACTAGAATTAACCTGGCATGTCCTACGCCATGCTCAACAAGTCCAACTTCATTGATGTGAAAGTGCGAATATTCTCAATTTAGGCACTTGCTCGCTGACAGCACATACGCTTGTTAGCACTGCATACATAGAAGATGATAAGGAAAACTCCTGGAAAAGTTCAATGCCTGAATGCAACATGGGATAAACATTTCAATTTTACTTCAAGATGGCAGAGAGTAGTGGAACTCACCAAGGCCCACTCTCTAGAGCGTGACCAGAGTGCATCGGCGTTCCTCTCTTCACAGTACACAGCGCCCATCAGAGAGCCTATGCTTGTGCCGCCAACCATGTCAAACGGCACACCTTTAAACACAAAAACACAGGTGTGCGTACGCAAGCACACATAAACACATAGTGTCGGTCACAGAAGAAGCTCCAACAGAGATAGGATTGTTATGTGTACTGTGTGCGCCAACTGCACCTAGAGTACTATCGGGGAGGGGGCGGGGGCAAAGAATGGTGCGCTGAAGAGAGGAGAGAGAGAGAGAGAGAGAGAGAGAGAGAGAGAGAGAGAGAGAGAGAGAGAGAGAGTCACAGCAAGACTCACCCGCCTCTTCTAAGGCCTTCATCACACCAGGTTGAGCACATCCTCTGCATTGCAAATGACACGACAAAGCAGAAGAAATTCAACAGCAATACCAGTACCGTTACACAGCCCTGAGTATTTACTTTTTACATAATCAAACGTACAAAGTTATCACAATGCCATGTGCACTGTATGGTATTTTCAACTTTTGAACAGGCAAGGGCACTCCACACAGAATTCCCACAGCACACAGAGGATTTTAAACTCCACTGCAGCATACTGTACAGGCAGAGCATTTCGTCGGTCAATAATTTCGTCCAACTCCTAAGAAAGGGATTTCGTCCGGTTGAAAATTTAGTCCATGGACTATAACAGTGTATTGAAACGCTGGACAAATTGACATTTGTCCGGCATTTAATTTAGTCCCAAAGCTCCTTGGACGAAAAAGACGAAATTAAATTCCAGACGAATATTTCTGCTTGTACAGTATTCTTTAGTATTTTACACTTGAAAACATCTCCGTTGTATTTACTCCACAACAGACTCTCAAGCAACAGTTTAGTCCGTGCAGCTGAGAGCTTGTTGTGGAGTTAGTGCGATGGAAACATTTTCAAGAATACAGTGGATTGCCCGCTGGCTCATACCCCACTTCCTGGTGTTGTGCCGCTGAACAAACTGACGGCTTCAGTCCTGATTTCGCTGAAGTGTAACCGGAACTGCTTTGCTCATGGCCGGCCAGAGGACAGCGTCACATGACCCAAGCACAGATGCCGGGTCTTCCCCAGAAGTACCTACACAGAACAGCTCGGGTGCCTTCGGAGCCTTTGGCAACAGTGACAGATCATCATCAACATTGGGAAAGTGATGCAAGCAGTACAGTGCTTCAGCACATAAGGATAGGACACTACAGAAAATCATAAAAAATGTTATTTCGAGCCTGCCTGTGAGTGTGTCGCTATATCCAAGCTTCACTACATCGTGAGTGACGAGAGTAACAAATGCTATAATATTACTATAGTACTCGTGACAGCAGCAGAGTACAGTCAACTTCGCTTATAATGACACTCGGCGGGGCATCAGAAAGGGTGTCCTTATACCCGAAGTCTCATTATATGTGTTACAGTTAGACGGGACTTTGCTCTGGGCATGAAAATTCTGTCGTTATTCGCGAATTGTCGTTATATCCGCAGTCATTATTAGCGAAGTTGACTGTACGCCAATATTTCTTTTCGCCGATAGGGAACCAGTGAGGAGAGGCATTGACCATGTAGACACGGCCTGACGCTAAAAAGAATCTATCACGGAAATATACAACACACAAGAGACAGACACACAGCAGTGGTTGTGACACTCGACTTACCGAGCTCCACCACCACCGAGCACCAAGGCAATGGATGTTCCCGTAAGACGACGCGCAAGACGAGCAAAGTCACTTTTCCTGAAACACAACAAACATAACCAGACGTCCAGAACTAGACCAGACTCCTCCACCAATGTCAGCACAAAAATGTTGCCGTATTCACATTGATTGTAAATTGAAGTGCATACACATAGGTATACATGTGCGCGTGTGTGTGTGTGTGTGTGTGTGTGTGTGTGTGTGTGTGTTTGGGCGGAGAAAGATCCAGTGCATAAACATACTTAGAAAATACTTGCAAGGACGCCAAGCTCAAATACATGCATCATCATCATCATCATCAGACAGACAGACAGACACATAGACCCCACACACACAGACACATAGACCCCACACACACAGACACATAGACCCCCCACACACAGACACATAGACCCCACACACACAGACACATAGACCCCACACACACAGACACACACACACACACATGTGCATTATAACCAGACAGACAGATACACACATACCTGTCATGGGAGGCCATCTGCGCGTATTTCTCACGCTCCTTTTCCTATGGCCACAACATCACATGTTCATACAGTTTTAAA
Source organism: Sycon ciliatum (assembly GCF_964019385.1). Classification (NCBI taxonomy): domain Eukaryota; kingdom Metazoa; phylum Porifera; class Calcarea; order Leucosolenida; family Sycettidae; genus Sycon; species Sycon ciliatum. The sequence continues at coordinate 39,432,181 of NC_088644.1, forward strand.
ATAAACTACTGTGAAATGTAGGCAGCAACGCAAGGAAGACGTGAAGAACATAGAAAAACTACTACAAAAAAGTAAAGTAAAGTTCGCACACCCCGTTACCACCGGCTTACAATTGTATTGAGAAACACAACCAGCTTGCTAGAGTGTGGCTGAAATCATGTGTTTCCCCACAGTACCATCCAAATACTAGCTCAATGGCGTACGTAGTGAGAACACGGATCTAAAATGAAAAACTCAATTCGGTACGTAGTGTGATTACAGTCTTACCGTCATGATGCCCTCTTCAAACACACTGTCTGGACATCGTATCTACAAACACACAGCACAGAGAGAACCACACAAAGAAAGAAGCACACAAACAGAACACAAATCGACCAGTGCCATCACCACACACATATGCACACAAATATACTTGGAGTACGCAAATCCGTAGATCCCCGAGCTGCAGAGAGTGCTCTATGTCAAAAACAGACCTTAGAACATAGCAGACTCAGCGGAGGACGTTCAGGTTGGTTGTAGCTCTGAGTTTCATGCTGCTAGGCAATCATCAGACAACTGATACTGGGGTTCTACCTAGCAGTACCCTTACAAACACACAGAGTCACGGGCGTAAACAAATCTACAGCTAGGTGCAGGTGGGCGCTAAGTCTGGTGGCGTAAGGTATTGGGAGAAAGCTAGCGCGGGCCAAGGCGCTAGGAGAGACAACAGGCAGGTGGAAGTGTCAGGAGGATGGCGGGCAACAGACGGGTGTGTGCACTAAAGCCTAAAGGCGCTGAGGAGGCAGTGTACAGCAGATGGGTGGAGTACACATAATTATGTAAACGTGACGGATATATGGACGCAAGGGTACGGGAAGTCACAGCTGAAAAGTGTCCAATCCTTCTTTACATGCGTACATACAGTTCTGCACCATGAAGTGTTGAGCACACTCTCAAGCTGCCAAAACTCACGTCAAGTGTGTTGACGATAGTTAACATACTGGCAAAAAGCAGGTCTTCTTTTGACAAACAAGCACGGCGAAAGAGAGAGAGAGAGAGAGAGAGAGAGAGAGAGGGAGAGGGAGAGAGAGAGAGAGAGAGAGAGAGAGAGAGAGAGAGGCGAGAGAGAGAGAGAGAGAGAGAGAGAGAGAGAGAGAGAGAGAGAGAGAGAGAGAGAGAGAGAGAGAGAGAGAGAGAGAGAGAGAGAGAGGGAGAGGGAGAGGGAGAGGGAGAGGGAGAGGGAGAGAGAGAGAGAGAGAGAGAGAGAGAGAGAGAGAGAGAGAGAGAGAGAGAGAGAGAGAGAGAGAGAGAGAGAGAGAGAGAGAGAGAGAGAGAGAGAGAGAGAGAGAGAGAGAGAGAGAGAGAGAGAGAGAGAGAGAGAGAGAGAGAGAGAGAGAGAGAGAGAGAGAGAGAGAGCAAACCTACAAACCTAAAGTAAACTTACATGATGGTGAGCAGAGCACCAGCCACGATTGACCAACCACTCAACCGTGTTTTCCGGTGCCACTGTGTTCGGACGGTGAAGCAGAACTAGCTCCTTCTGTGCACGCACCGACATCTTATCCAGCTCAGCTTCCAGCTACACAACAAGGGAGTACAGAAATCCACATTACACCATCAACACCAGGCGATGACAACATGTCTGCCAGCTACACAGCAATGGAGTACGACAATGTACACTACACTATCAACACCAGGCGATGACAACATGTCTGCTAGCTACAGAGCAATGGAGTACGACAATGCACATTACACCATCAACACCAGGCGATGACAAAATGTCTGCCAGCTACACAGCAATGGAGTACGACAATGCACACTACACGATCAACACTAGGTTCACACCAGGCGGTTACAAAAATTCTGAAATACGTTACAGCTTTGATTTTCTGAGCACACCGCACCAGGAGAAATACTTGTAACTGGAGCTAGGAGCACTGGAAGTGACAGCAAGTTGTAAACATCCTGTTACCACAGTTCAAACACTGGTGAGGAGTTGCAGTATGTGTCAGAGTTGGAGAGCCCACACAGGGCAAAAGTGAATGTGCCTACTGACCTCTCCCACGCCAGGGTCCTCTTCACTTCCAAGACCGACAATGAGAATGCAGTCAGCCTAGCACAGAAAGAACACATGCACACACACACACACACACACACACACACACACACACACACACACACACACACACACACACACACACACACACGGATAAAATACGAGTTAGCTGCGGTCTGGCTTGCAGACTCCAAATAAGACAAAACAGCAGACTACCCATTCTACATACGGCTTATGCGTTTAGCAGACTAAGTGGAGGATGTTCAGGTTGGTTGCAACTCTAAGTGTTCATGCCACTAGGCAATCATCAGACAACTGATACTGGGGTTCTACCTAGCAGTACGCTTATAAACATATAGGGCCACAGGCATAAACAAATTTAGCGCTAGGTGCAGGTGGGTGCTATGGGTTACGCAAATGTAGCGCTAAGTCAGCGCAGGTGGTTGCTATGGGTTATGAGTATCTAGCGCTAGGTGAAGCTGGGCGCTATGGGTTATGCGTAGAGGGGTGAAGAAAGCCTCACCTGTCGTATGCAGCGCTGTGTCCACATGGACATGATCTTGTCTGTCTGATACAGGACAATACGGTGTACGTCCTCTTGCTGACTCAGCCAGCTGAGTAGCCGGTACTCGTGTACTCTGCAACACAGTATTGTACACACACACACACACACACACACACACACACACACACACACACACACACACACACACGCACAGCAAGAGAAATGGCCATTGAGTATCGGCAATCAGACAATCTCAGCCGCAGCAACAATTTCTCATTAGGGAGGTTTCGCTCTACGTAATTACATATAAAAATCCGTATATTGTTCGCGCCGGGGAGCGAGGGCAACTTTCAAAAGTAAAACTCTCTACGGATTTCCGTAGGAAAGCTGTTTCCTACGTTGGGTCCTCCGTAGGACATTTTGAAATATTTTTCGCACTTTCCAGATTTATCCCGCAATGTTCAAGCCGCGTGAAACACAAGGCACACACCACGTGGAAAACAAAATGGAAAATGCGGTTTCGGTTCGTGTTGCATGCGGTGGACGCATGCAGCCAACGCGTCTCCAAAGCAACAAGGCATGCTTAGCAGTCGTGGAGAAATCATGTAGAGCGAAATTCAACAGCGGTGCTTTTACGTATGAAAATTACGTGCAGTTCCTACGTTATTTTCATACGTAATTACGTAGAGCGAAACCTCCCTATTATCGTTCATTGTTCAACACCACTGAAAGCAGCTGGCACCAACATCTAATCATAGCCACAGCATACCAATACATACCACCACCACCACCTCACCTCCCCCCCCCCCCCCACACACACACACCACCGGCAGGCTTTGCAAGCTTTGCTGGATGATCTGTTGTCCCGTGGTACAATCAGCGAGTCCATTAGTCCCTGGGCGTCACCCTTAGTTCTCGTTCCAAAGAAGGACGGCGGGTCTCTCCGATTGCGTATCGACTACAACAAGTTGAACAGTGTTACAGAGCCAGGTGTGTATCCCATCCCAAGAGTTGATGACATGTTAGACTTACTGTCCCGGCTGTTTATGGTTCACTTTCCTGGCTTTAGCATCAGGTTATTGGCAGATCGCTATGGACGAGGAAGATAAGGCAAAGACTACCTTTAACAACACCGCTGGGTTTGTTCGAGTTCTCGGTTATGCCAATGGGATGAAGAAATGGTCCGGCAACGTTCCAGCGTGTTATGGAATCTGTGCTTTATGGCTTATGTAATGTGCTTAAGCAGCCATTCTGTCAAGTATTCTTCAACGATGCACTGAATGCCAGCGCTACCTTGACTGGACAGCTCCAGATCCTCAAGTCTGTATTCGGCCGCATTCGGACTGCTGGACTGAAGTTTAAATTGAAGAAATGTTCTTTCTTCCAACGGATGGTGCTCTTCCCTGGCCATCAAATTTCGGCTGACGGCTTGGCTCCGAATCCTGTCAAAGCGGAGGCTATTGAGCAGTGGGATGTACCTAAGTCTGTGCGTGTGTTTCTGGGACACGCCGCGTATTGCCGTCGCTTCATCCATGGCTTTGCTCAGCGCTCCACTTCGATGACTGTTATATCAGGCAAGAACGCAAGCTTTACGAGGACTGAGAGTTGTGATGCGGCGTTCACTTCTCCGAAACGTTCACTGACAACAGCCCCAGTGTTGGTGTATCCTGACTCTTCTGTTTCGCCTGGCGGCTTTATTTTATACTGTAAACCCTCTAATTTTAGCGACACATTAACCTTAGCGAATTTAGCGAATCAGTCAAATTCGCTAAAGTTAGGGGTCGCGAATCTTTTTGTGTTTGTTTTTGTTTTCAGTGAACGGTACCATCACATACATGTAGATGTGCACTGCACTGCATACCTGTCTGTGTTACTGTGTAGCAACTCAGTTACTACCTTTCTTCTGAGCTTTTTTTTCCTTTTTTCACTAGTACACATACTGTAGAATATACAGTTGTCTAAAGTCCCTAGGTTTTTTTTACCACCCTAGGTCACAATTTGATGTGTAACAATGCAGCACAAATCTGTACTGATGTGTTGCCAGAAAATCGCGCTGTTTCTCTACCCTGGCTATGCTCTATACTCTCAACATCTTTTTCCTCTTATAATCACGCTGATTTTGTCATCCCTTTTCCTCGCGCTATTGAAATGTACCTCCATCACCTTTGCCCCCTTCTCCCCTTCTCCGTATATATATTCTAGTGAGTGTTAGTCTTGGTCATATGCTGTCTGATGAAGTGTTCTGACACGAAACTCGGAGTAACAGCGGAATGAGACTTGTTTGATTCATTGCTGTGTAATATTTGTACCGTAGAATATATATACTAGCACTCCGTTTGCTCACATTACCCAAAGCACTGTCTACCCTGATCGCTAAAACGTCGACAATTCGAAATCGCTAAATATATTGGTCGCTAAAATTAGGGGGTTTACGGTACCGATGCAAGCAAGGTGACCATTGGAGCTGTCCTCAGTCAAATTCAAGATGGCGATGAACGCCCCATTGCCTGTGGCAGCCGGGTATTGACGAAGGCAGGGAAGAATTACGATGCGTCACACGCATATATTAAAACAATCAATATAATTATTTTACATGGCCTAAGGCTCATTTACAGATGCAATTCAAACATCTTTCCAGTGAGAATACCCGCGTCAATACGTACGTATCTAAGGCAGCTGAGCCAAGCCTCTCCTCCACAATGTTGCTAGTGAGACGCAGCACAGGACCTGAACACACACACACACACACACACACACACACGTACACACACACACACACCACAAATCAACAGAAACATGCAATCAGCCAGCGCGATACACATGACAGTCAATCACACGGATTGTAGTGATCAAAAAGGACACATCACTCCACCTTATACCCAAAAAGTACGGAGAAGGCAGTACCAGGAAAGTTGAGGAAACCCATGCAAACATCACGATATACTTTGCCACTTACCGATGTACTTGAGCGCTCGGCAAAGTTCAGTGGTGAAGTTGGAGAGTGGCACGTCTTTGGATGCCGGGATAACAGCAATGTTAGCCAGATTAGTGGACTGCACGGGGCCCTTGCCCTTCCGATAGGACACTGTAGTCGAGTAAGATGCATACGCATGTACCCATGTATGCACACACATACACAGACACATAGACACACACAGGGACACACACACAGGGACACACACAGGGACACACACACACACAGGGACACAGGGACACACACACACACACACACAAAGGGACACGCAAACACAGACGCACGCGTGCATGCACAGCCATCTTAGCACAACAAGAGGATGCTATACACAAGACAACGTGGGCCGCATATATCATATCCCATCTCACTTCACGGCCTCCACTGACGCTATGCCATGAGAAGGTGAAACAAATAAATTAAAAAAAGCATAGAGGAATGCCACAAGGGACTGGAATAGTCAGCACAAGTGAACAATAAAGTGAAATTTTCAATGATAATCTTGCAAACACTCAGCATAATTAGTAGCCTAGTTCAGTTATGTGCATGCTTGCTCAGCAAAAGTAGACAGTAGTGTCTGAAAATTGAGTATCCTGCATACGTCGCATGTCGTCCCAGAGAAGTAATACGAAGGTGCTCGTGTTAAGCACTCTGACTCTGACTGGTCTTCCAGCTACATGTACAGCATAATGATCTGCAAGTCACTTACCACCACCACTGCGTCGGTATGAGCCGATAACACGCTGTCCCAACCAGTGAATCAACACACTCACCACCTGTAACAACATACCAGTAGAAGCAGTACAGAAAGAACACACGTTTCTGGTGTGTCACATGACAGTTGGCACGGAAACAGCGAATCTCAGCGCACACTGTCAGCAGGCCAGGACGGAATATAATTGAGAAGTGACTTGGAGCAATTGTGATGTATATGATGTACAAATATGAGTGTGTCAGCCAATGGCACAAACCCAGTGGTAGAGGTAGGAGATACACAGTGACAAGAAGAAGTATAGATGGCTAGCAACCAACTCCAAAGCAAGTAACTTTACAAGCCAGAAGAAAAGTGACCTACCTGGGGGTATTGCCGCTTGATGTAGTTCAGCAGTCCACGAGGAATTACAGCTATCTCTGTATCTCTATGGGAGAGATGCACATGCATACATGCAAACACATACACATAATATGAGCACAAACGAGTACACATACTCGTACACACGCGCGTACACACACACACACACGCACACACACATTAAGTTTATAGCAAGCAGCGGCCTTGTGCAAAGCCACAGCACCACACTACCCCATACAGCCATCAAGCATGGTCAAAACATCCATATCCACACAGCAATCTCTTCGCATACACACACATCAGACATAGTGCCCAGCAATTACTAGTACATCACTTACAACCCTATACAAACTATTGCGGCTATGTTAGTTTCGGGGATCTCTGCTGGAAGGTAAGGCAATGAAGTCCATACCTGACAGCGTGGACCGTTGTTCCATACTCAGCACCAGTTAGTACCTCCGCCTGTTACAACACGGTCACATATTCACACAAACGTAAGCACATACATGCACACACACGCAAGCACACACACACACACATACACACACACACATACACACACACACACACACACACACACACACACACACGTGCACACACACACACACACACACACACACACACACGCACAGTCATTGATGAGCCTAGCTGTGATACACTGGCGCCGGAAGTTGTAGTCAACAGCAAGCAGGGTGAGCAGTGTAGATCTTTGCTACTGCCATGGTATGTCACTCTGAGTGAACAGAAGATTGAAGAACAGGTAGCTGTCCAGAGTTTGAAGACTACCGTGGTATGATGTACATGTATGTCCTTGAGGATTAGCAAGCTTAGCAAGTGACGTCAGCAAACAGGCCGACAGGAACTGAACAACAGAGATAGTACCAGACAAGACAATGTAGCAACAGCTGGATCATAGCCTGTACTGACTGCGGCTATCGATTCAATGTCCATGCTCGAGGTCATTGAGATCAGGTGATAGACACGTGGTGATAGACATGAGGTGGATGGCGTGAGTACTTACCACACCAACAGTGTCACCACGCCCATACTCTCCTACCAACTCTTTGTGATCAGCTTTGTGCTTGACAACGGATCTCAGACGACCGGTCAGAACGATGTACAGACTGTCTGCTACATCACCTTGTCTACAAACACACACATAACAAACACACGCGCACGGACGCAAGCACCCACCCACACACATACACGCGTGCACGCATGCGCACACACATATCAAAAAGGACACAAGGGCTTCTCTCAAGTCGGACTGGGCACTCCTCCACTTTAGGCCAGTGCCCCCCGCCCCCGCCCCTCCCCCATAACACCCAGACCCCTCCATACACATAAACAACCATCCACATACACATCCATCCACATACACAACCATCCACATACACACGCAAATACTCACAGTCAAACCCACCCACACACACATGTGCATACACAACCATGCATACAGCTGTATGGACAGTCAGACTACATACCTATAGACAGCACGTCCAGCCTCCACCAACTCCCAATCCAGGGCGTAGTCCATCTGACGGAGGAAGGGTGACATCTCCTTCAGCAGATCTGATGCTATGCT
>NC_088644.1:39445348-39447848 GCF_964019385.1 Sycon ciliatum
ACACATATACGTACCTGCTTTGGCACACGCCACCTTGAAGTCAGCCGATGACACATCCACTGGAGAGGTAGTTGCCGTGACCGGTGAAGGCTTCGATGGAGGTGAATGAGGTGATGAGTGATCGGAGAGAAGCTGAGCATCCGTGCCGGTGGCAGGCTCCTCAAAGTGACTGCAATTACCACTACACCTACACAGAACAACATGACAGAGACACACCAAAGTAAAATACATGTAAGAGTGGTTATACAACAACAACACTAACAATAGTCCCATGCATGACAGGTAAAGTGTCAATGACTCGGAAAGAGAATTTGCACAACTAAAGACTACAGATAATGTGGCAATTTGCATTGGAGACAAGATCAGATAGGCCTTAGCATTTGCAGCAGATAAATAGGGAATGAAGAATTGAAAAAGGTCTAGATTCTGGAGTGTGCAGTTGCTTGTCTACCTCTACTCTACCTCTACTCTACATTGCTCTCTCTCTCTCTCTCACCCACGCATGCACGCACGCACACGCACCCACGCACACACATGTGCGCATTCACGCACACACGTACACACACACACACACACACACACACACACACACACACACACACACACACACATGGGATACTTACCCAAGACGCAGACAATAACGGCACGGCTTCTGCACAACTGGAATTGGATCAGATGTGGGTGCATTGGACATGAAGGAGAAATCACCTGGTCTAGGCTCTTCTGATGCTGACTCTGCAGTGGACGACGGTTCTGAGAAGATTGAGAACAAAAATCAGCAAGTCATCAGTCAGTATTGCTACTAACTCCCTCCCTCCCTTTGTCTGTCTGCCTGTCTAAGTCTTACCCCCGTTGCGTGGTCCGCCTATCCACTGCTGCATTGTGTGTGTGTGTGTGTGTGTGTGTGTGTGTGTGTGTGCGTGCGTGCGTGTGTGTGTGGCTGTCTGTCTGTCTGCCTTTATCTCACTTTCTTTCTCCTCTTATAAGCTGCCAGTAGTTGAGTTTGAATGCTTTCATGAAGAGCAAATTGCAATGTATACACACGTACATTGCAATATAGAGGAACACTGTGTCCATGGCGGGAGGAAGACCTGACCCAACACCCCACTCAACACACCACGGTCACTGGCCAACCCAGCATTGGATACTCTGTAAATGATGGTACTACAGTACTGTCGGGCGCCGAAGAACGGAGCACCGAAGAACGGAGCGCCGAAGAACGGAGCGCCGAAGACTAAAAGGCTAAAATGTCATCAAGCACAGCATACCAATGTATACACGGTGCCTCAGCTGTGCATAGACTGTAATGCATGAAGATAAGAACGGTCTAGGCCACGAGGCTGAGCCCCAGTTCTTCGGCGAGCGACAGTAGTATAGTAGTCATGTGTTTGGCAACTGCAAACAGAAAACAGCAAACATACTTCTCTTACCTTTATTCACATCCAGAGTGTAGATCTTCAGATCAGAATGGGCCCTCAGATTAGGCTGCAAGCACCAACAGTCAGATTGCAATGTCAAGTACAGAAAGAGTAAGGCCTGGCAAGATATGGCTTCATGTCACCGCTACTGCGGTCTTAGTACAAACTCAAACACAGCAGTGTACACTGTCCAGCCAATCCATAGAACCTGCACACATATACGCACATGACTGAACGCGAGCGCACGCACACACCATATGCCATGTATACGCCCATCGCGAGAGAAGCACGCAAATCTGCAAATGCACTGGACACACACACACGCACACATGGCACATGCACCCCCCTCCCCACACACACACACACGCACGACATACACATTGGCTACACAGTTCACTTACGTTGACCTTGATGAGCTCAGCTCCAAGGCCGAAAAAGCTGCTGAGCGACAGGAAAGCAACCCGTTGCAGCCGAACCATGATGATCTAGGAGAATAGCAATACAAGAACAACAGGGTAGGATATTACACCCGGTCTGCCTACAACGTAGCCTCAGCACGCATTACAACTTGTGCATGCTATAGCTTTCTTTATCCACTGACGATGTTGTTCAGAACAACGAAACGTCTGGAGAAGTATCGTAAAAAAAAAAAAAATTCTATCGTTATTAAATGTTATCAAATATACCACTCTTTGGTCTAGAAAGAATACTTTTTGATATTACAATGAGAGTGAATAATCAACGGCTTGTCCACCAACTCTTTTTCATGCTATAGCGCTAAGACCAATATTCTTAAAAATAAATATAAACTTATTAAAAAGTTATAACCACTGCAGAAAAAAACACCACTTGTTTACACCCTAGCACTACTAGAAGACACTTTACAACTAGGACCCACTCTGTGTAATTCTACAACTTTGGACTACCCGTCTGTACAAAATCCTATGCAGAGTAACCAAACTGTCCAGGTTCAATGAGGGAAAGTTAGGAAAGGTCACAAAACACCATAGCAGTACTAGTATCTCCAAGTTTGAAACCGTAGTACAGCTGTAACATGAAATAATATGATCATGAGGCGTATA
>NC_088644.1:39452848-39515348 GCF_964019385.1 Sycon ciliatum
AGTGTAAAGATGCTTCAGAACATCAGTACTTCAGCATTCATAGATCTGCCAGTAGTCAAGAAGGTGAAGTCCCGGCTGCATGATTCCGATGATAGTTCAACTCTGTACCAAGGTGTTGAGGTGAAGTCCTGCAACAACGGTTTCACCATAGTGGAGTCCAGCTCCATGGAGATCTCGCAGAGAGGGATCACATGCATCAGCAGCAGAATCTCCAACCAACACACCGACCTGCTGACAGGCTGCCCGGCTGTTCTGGCAACGTATGGCTGGAGTACGATAATCCAGAGCTTGGACCCGATGCTGTTGAGCGGCTCAGTGAGCGCTTCCGGGATCCATTGCAGCATGCTGGGCTTGACTTGGCAACCATCTCAGAGGAGTGGGACGGCATGGTGGCGTATGCACAACGCTACCTCAGCCTGACGGACAGCCACAGCACTGTCTGGTGGAAGCTGTTCAACGTTAGCCAGACAACATGCTGGCAGAGCATCCTTGGCCCGGTCCGTCTACTGTTCTGTCTCCCAATGTCGAATGGCCGTGTTGAGAGGATCTTCTGAACGTTGAAGCACATCCAGATACACCAACGATGCGGTCTTTCTGAGGCCCGACTTGACTCCCTGGTCCGGATTGCTGTTGAGGAGCCAACCCCGAGCGAATGGCAACCAGCAACAGCTGTAGGTCTCTGGTGGAGTGACAAGTGCCGGAGGACAACGCAGGACAACAGGGTGTCAGCTGCTGCTCAACCTGCAGACCCAGGCCATGCACCACTAGACCACTGGACCTGGATGACTGCGATGCCTTTGTTGCTTTGTCTTAAGAGTTCAGTGGACTGTTCAGCATGATGTCAGCATCTATACTACATATACTTGCTTTGGTATTAGCAGTGCAGCTTAACGGTGGGGGATAACCTACCTGATCAGTATCTCAGTGTGTGTGTGTGTGTGTGTGTGTGTGTGTGTGTGTGTGTGTGTGTGTGTGTGTGTGTGTGTGTGTGTGTGTGTGTGTGTGTGTGTGTGTGTGTGTGTGTGTGTGTGTGTGTGTGTGTGTGTGTGTGTGTGTGTGTGTGTGTGTGTGTGTGTGTGTGTGTGTGTGTGTGTGTGTGTGTGTGTGTGTGTGTGTGTGTGTGTGTGTGTGTGTGTGTGTGTGTGTGTGTGTGTGTGTGTGTGTGTGTGTGTGTGTGTGTGTGTGTGTGTGTGTGTGTGTGTGTGTGTGTGTGTGTGTGTGTGTGTGTGTGTGTGTGTGTGTGTGTGTGTGTGTGTGTGTGTGTGTGTGTGTGTGTGTGTGTGTGTGTGTGTGTGTGTGTGTGTGTGTGTGTGTGTGTGTGTGTGTGTGTGTGTGTGTGTGTGTGTGTGTGTGTGTGTGTGTGTGTGTGTGTGTGTGTGTGTGTGTGTGTGTGTGTGTGTGTGTGTGTGTGTGTGTGTGTGTGTGTGTGTGTGTGTGTGTGTGTGTGTGTGTGTGTGTGTGTGTGTGTGTGTGTGTGTGTGTGTGTGTGTGTGTGTGTGTGTGTGTGTGTGTGTGTGTGTGTGTGTGTGTGTGTGTGTGTGTGTGTGTGTGTGTGTGTGTGTGTGTGTGTGTGTGTGTGTGTGTGTGTGTGTGTGTGTGTGTGTGTGTGTGTGTGTGTGTGTGTGTGTGTGTGTGTGTGTGTGTGTGTGTGTGTGTGTGTGTGTGTGTGTGTGTGTGTGTGTGTGTGTGTGTGTGTGTGTGTGTGTGTGTGTGTGTGTGTGCATGTCCCTTGAGTTCGTGGGGGACGGTTTGGAGTTTTTTTGCTCTTCAATTTTCTGAAGTTTGCTGGCTCTTGAAAGCGCCACCCTGGTTGGCTAGAGTGTCAGAACAACTCTTGGAAACTCAGGCGTCATGTCCAGGGCAGAGATTGATACTGCCACTTGTCGTCTGACAAGAGTTGCCACTCGTCGCGGTGTGACGAGCCCGCGAGTGGGTACTGACAAGAAATCTGTCCATAGAAGAGTGGAGAGGGAGGGAGAGAGTCTTCAGCTGGCTTCCTGGAATGTTCGCTCTCTGCTGAACGCCTCTGGCCCGATAGAGACGGCTTTCGCTCGCCAAGAGAATATTCAAAATTCAAGATTTGAATTTGATGAGAGAAGAATCGATGTTGTCGTTTTGGAGCTGGATCGTCTAGGCTCGGAGTACAGTGGTGGCAGAGGCATGAGCTGTGGGTGGAGACGGTTGCTGGAGATGGATGGTGATGCAGGGAGAAGGGTTACGCTGCCTGACGACGCATGGGAAATTGTTTGATCCTGCAATTTCAGTTCGAGCGCGGTGGACTTCTAGACGATGTGTCCTCATGGCTGTTTTTCAACGCTTGGCCTATCGCTGATATCCCTGTGTGGGATGTTCTTCCAGTGGAGTCCAGGTGGGACTTCGGGTGCCCACACTCCATCACCTGGTTGATTGTTTCGGAACTGCAAAAATACAGGTTCAAATAATTATTATTTCCTTTTTGTGCGTATCTCTTGTCATCTCTCTTTTCTATACGTCGCACACCAGATGTGCTACTTTCGCTGTCTTTCTCCTGCTATCTCTCTGCTTGCTGTTTTTGTTGCCATTGTCCTTCATCATACCCATGCTTGGGTGGAGGGCGACATGACCCGTTAGGGTAGCTGTCAATACAGTACGCAATCGTGGACGACGTCGTGGCGGAGCGGCTTCCTGGTGGCAGTGCTGACTTCTCTCGAGCTCTCTCTCTTCTACTCTCCCCTGTCTCAGGGGCGGCGTGGCCAAGCATTTGGCAGCTGTACACCAACCAGGCCAGGTGTGTGTGTGTGCGTGCGTGTGTGTATGTGTGCGTGTGTGTATGTGTGTGTGTGTGCGTACGTGTGTGTGTGTGTCAGTGTGTGTGTCCGTGTGTGACTCATTCTTCTCAGTTGTTCACTGTAGTTTAGCTCCCTGATCCCTGTCAGTATTCCCTTGCCTTGGTTTCATTCTGTCAATCTCGCCGTCACTATTTAAATTTACCCGGGGACTCTCCTGGATCTGTACAAACATTGAGAATGCAACAATTACATTATAATATAAAAATTATATGCCTGCAGTGTTAGGGCGCGTTCAGACTACCGATAAAAAGTGACCGATTGGGAAAGTCACCAAGGTGATTTGATCACGTGACGTTACTGGCACGTTACCGGTGGGAAAGTTTTACTGCCGCGGCTGCTGCGGCAGTAAACTTTTACCGGCAGTAAAAAAGTGCTCAGGCTGCATGCGCGCTGGGAAAAAAGGGAAAATCCCTTGTCAGTGCCGCGGTGAGAGCTGAAAACTTCACGGTAACGTTAGTTTGTTATCGGTAGTGTGAATGTCCTTCACGGTTTATCGGCATTCACGGTTTGACGGGGTTCACGGTAGTCTGAACGCGCCCTAACCTATAATTTGCCTATAGGCTATAATTAAAAAAGTTAGAGTCAAACTGAAACAGTTCAATCATATTAATCGTGCGAATGCAGAAACGGTATAAATGTGACTGACTGACTGAGTTGACTGCAGTGCACTTGGGTGACATGCGGGAACTTTGTTAGTTAAGTTTTACTTGTCCGACCATGTCCGACTTCAAAAGTGTCGGGACATTGTGTCCAAACATTTTGTATTTCTTATCGTGCGCCCTGGACTTACGCCTTGGCAAGATTGATGAAGTGCTGGCGCTTCTTCACTCTCTTGCGGCCTGGGATGTCCGTGCCGTACAGCCATGTCTGCGCTGATGGCTGCAACAAGGAGAAGAAAAGCCAACCGCTTTCAAGCAAAAATGCTGCTTCACTACTGCACATGGATCTTGCAGGCCAAGAAGCGAGAATCAATAACTTCCACGAATAAATACATAGAAAAGAAAAAGGACCAAGGAACTACAAGTTACGCTTTAATGTCCACTAACACCACCAGTTACTAAACAATCAGCTCATGCGATAACATTGCACGACATTGATCGACGGTACTGACGTTCTACAACTAACTGGCTAACAGCTCTAGCACATCTTGGATGCGCACTCCACCTTGGAAGGTTCTCAGTTCTATGTTCCTAGTAGTTCCTTGGTCCTTTTTTCTTTTCTATAAATTTATCCTTGGCTCTCCATCCGAGTCCATTCCACGAAAAAAATGATATTTTTCTAGTGGGGATATTATCCTCACTCCAGAGTACAATTCAGGGACGTGCATGTACAGCTAGCTGTCAAAGGTGACATCCGACCCAGAGTGCATATTTGGCGCTTTGGAAGTGGTACGAATGCTACTGGACGTACTCATCTACAGTGATCAGGTGATGCATGCAGTGGGCCATGGGAAGTTGGGAACTTGTCGATGGTCCAGCATGCCAGCAGGGCAAAACCCAACTTTGCATTCTGGCTCAAATTTCACCACTGAGAGGATATCCTGATTCACATCTCTAGATCTACTGACACTAGTAGTTCATATATGGAGCATGTGGAGCAAAAAAGGGAGGGGGGGGGGCAAAGAGCCAGAAAAAGGTGGTAAATTGCCCAAATATGGATGAAATGTGCACAAAGGTAGTAGTACAACACTGAAGAGTCGACTAGTCGTAAGGCTTACGATTTTTCTGACAGTTTTTTTCAATGATCTTGTAGATCTCCGGCGCGCGGCAGTGATCGTTGGGTCGAATCAAGACTCAGATCCCTATACAATCCACTGGATTTGAAACGATCGATTGGTCGAATCTGCATCCTGATCTACCGGATATGGATCCCAGAAACCTTGCCCGCGGAAGCAGATCCGACTGGATTCAACGGATTCTTTTTTTGCCAAAACAAGACGTTTGTAAATGCAACAATCTTTGCTATGTGCAAGTAGTTCACACACACATGGACAAACTTTGCACCATGCAGATGAGTACAACGAGCATAAACCCTGAATACTGTGACTTTTCATTTTTTAATAGTTGTATTTACTTTCTACATCAACAAGGTTATGACAGCAGTGTGTACAAACGTTACGAGATAGTTTGATTCTGAGGAATCTAGTGCGTCTGGGATCTGGATCCGGATCCGACCAAATGAACACAGCCTTGGACTGAAACACGAAGTAACGCGTGCGTGTTGTATGGGAGACAATTGCCCTGTGTGTACGTTGTGCACGGGCGCTCTGCTTTCGCATGGTGACGAGTGATGAGGTTGGCAGGGCTGAAATCTACAGGGAATTGAGAGCAGGATGTGCTGCTCGTGGCTCTGCTCAATTCTCTGCATAGTCAATGCTGTATTGCGAATCGCCAGTGGAAGCTGCCTTAGTTACATGTATCTTACTACAGTACTACCGGGCGCCGAAGAACGACCAAGCTAGAATTTCATCAAGCACAGCATACCAATGTATACACGGTGACTCAACTGTGCATAGACTGTAATACATGAAAATAGGAACGGTCTAGGCTAGAGGCTGACCCGCAGTTCTTCGGCGACCGACAATATTGTAGGGCCTGTTGTCACTCACCAACACACAGGCTAGTTCTGACGTGACCTGTGTGTTCAAATAGGCACGTGCACGACATCATCGTGATGTCATTCGTGTGCAATGTGCAGGACAAAATGGGTGGTTTGCAGGTCTAAAAGCAGTGCAATCACCCATTCCGCCCTACAGGTTTATACACATACCGGTATCATCAGGGCAAACCTGGCATATATATTATACGAGATATTATAACGCCGTGCCCAGTCTGCGGCTTGTTTAACCCCATGGCCATATTCGCCATGAAATGAGATGTAGGAGTTCGTGCATGGTGATTAGTACATCATGACAGAACAATTTGCTTTAGTTACACCAGTACGTGGATGATACACAATTGGGCTCCATTGGCATTTCAATTGGCGTCAATGAAAACAATTCAATTGTTGTCAATCTATAAAACGCATTAATTTGTTACAATCGTACCATTCGTCTCCATACTTGACGACTGATTTGAAGCACTTGCTGGCTGCGTTGCTTCACTCTACTCTGACCACGACTTGCTTCTGTGGGCGTAGCATTTTCCCTGCTCTCTACAGAATGCAAGGACAAGTTCAAGAGGAAATGCTCATCGTTTTCTACAATAAAGGTGGAGCAATTTCAAATTCGGAATTGCACAATCAATTTCCTCCACTTACCCTCGCCGCGCTTTGGCGTCCCGCGTCCACGAAAAAACAGACCGAGTACAGCACAGGACACCACAGCTGCCACCAAATACAAGAAAGCGTCCAGTAGACCTAACATCTTTCACTGCAAACAAGAACGACAAGTCCTTGCTGCTGAAAACTTTCAACTTCAAATCATCGAAGTGCTTGTTGTCAGCTGATAAAAGACGTCATTACCCAACGTGCAACGTGCAAACAACGCGTTGTTGTACGCGTCCGTTTCTCGATCTCTCCAGCGAGCTTCGCTACGGGCAACAACATCGAGTCGGTAGCGATCAGTTTGAAGACTACTTTGAACTACGATTCACTTCGCGGCAGAAGTGGCTAAATCCAAACGTTTGGGAAGGAAACAATGACTGAGCATCATGCATTAGGTATACATAGCCATAGGTCAGCAACACCCGGCCGGGACGATTTGTTCAACGACAGTCTACCTGCTGAGTGCTGTACAGCTCCACCCGATCGTAGATCTACACTGTACAGTACATCATGGTAGATCTACATGGTACACAGCTGAGCTGCAGTTCATATTCATGCCTTTCAAACACGACAGGTATCGTGAGTCCCGATGACAGTCTGCCAAGCTGCATTCCTAGATCCTACATAATAACACATAACATCTACAGCTACATGACGTAGATCTACTGATGAGTGATGTAGCTAGCTAGCTAGCTGGAGTACGAGCGTGGACCAAGTCTACCAAGAGTAGTGCGTTCGATTTAGCCATTCACTGATTCAGATCACCTCATGTGGGTGAGTTCCATTCATGAATCGATTCAAGTGCGCAATCGAACGCACTCACTCTTGAGTCTTGATAGTACAATGTCATACTATGTTGTTAGATTGACAGCATGAAACAAGGTGGAGGAGTGTGTTCGGAAACAGTGACCTTATTATAAGTTATAGCATAATGAGGGTCAGAACCGGGTTCAACACCCATAGGGCCATAATGGTTCAAATGGTCCCAACGGACCGTAACCGGGGCTCTGCCAACGGCGGAAGGTTGTAGTAAGGTCACTGTTTCCGAACACAGTGTCCTCCACCTCGTTTCATGCTGTCAATCTAACAACATTATAACATGTGTGATATCACAAGGTTTATCTAATCCTAGTTTTGAACTAGTACTAGTACAGTATTGGGTTATAATACAAATGTCATACTACTACTAGTACACTGCAGGATAGACTGCTTTTGGTGATCACTGACACTGACTCTGACTCTGAGGTCGAGGTGTGCCCTATACAGTCTGTATCGGCTATAGAGTGACCGGATATAAGAATATATCGGCTACAGTGATATTGGTACGAAATATCAAAAGCAAAACGTATTTTATCCAGTACAAATATCACTATAACCAATATTATCGGATGTAATGATATATCGGATATTATGATGGCAACATAGAATCAAAACATGCATAACACACTACATTATAATCGGCTATAGTGATAACTTTAAAATACATGTTGCAATAATATCAAAGGCCCTATTTTTTTTACTTTCTTCACGTTGCTTATTTTGATAGTGACACATGTACATGTACATAACAGAATTTTTTATGGAAATGCGGGCACTGTCAACTATGCAGCATGCTCATTTGTCAAAACGCCATGCTGGAAGTATTCCCTTGCCTTTCATGTGTCGCTCGAAAAAAATCGATCATATCGCATATAGTGATGCATCGGTTATAGTGATAAAATCACGGAAATCAAAAGGGTACGCTATAGCCGATACAGACTGTACTAAGGATCAAACTGATATCAGCACGGGGTCGGTGTCCAGCACCATGCTCACCTCCTGGCCTGCCATCTGGGCCCACACAAAAGGGCTGCATGCACCATGGGTACTTGGCTGTGTCGGTGATGTCGGTTGCCCCATGCTACCGCCGTCCTGCGCCTTGGACCGGTGAGGCTTTATTATAAATTTAAAAATCCTTCGGTTAGCAGCACCGGCACCGTGCACGACGCTCAGCCTGTGTATGTGGCCTCCAGGTAGGCGCCTCCCGCTTACTCACTGCCGCTGGGCAATCTCGCCAGCCGCCTCTGTGAGACTGTAGGCTAGCAGTGAAGGTCTGTGACCCACAGTACCAGCTAGGCCCAGACAGATCCTGCCGGCAATTCTTTCGGCAAAATATCGAAGAGTTGAAAGAGCGGAAATTGCCGGCAAAATCGGAGCAAAATATCGAGATGTTGGGTAAAATCGATGCCTGATACTTGGATTTCCTTGTTTCTTACCCGTTCAGCAGGATACACTGCCCAGGACGAGATCACATGTCACCGAAATATCACTGGGATTCACTGTGGATCGACATGATTTTGGAAGAACTCAGGGACACGTGCGTGGAAACCCGTGTTGAGAAACGGACCCTGCGATTTTTATGAAACGTTGTACGGGATTGTACGGGAAGTGGACATGATACACGTTTTTCCGGAGCAAAATATCGAGTCTCTTGTGCCAAGGTCGGCAAAATATCGAAGATTTCGCAGCAACATTTTGCGGCAAAATATCGAGGCGACCGGAGCAGAATCTGTCTGGGCCTAGTACCAGCTCTTCCAATTGTACTAGAACCTGGCTGCCTCCTTGCTTGAGGTGCCCGTACCCGTGTTGAGTGCGACCGCAACGCCGCTACCTGATCAGTCAAGCTCACACCAGTTGTAGTCTTCGGGGTGCTGAGTCGAATGGTCGTGGTCCGAGGAAGCTGAGACGCTCCCTTCCTACTTGAATCCCAATCGAACTCGCGCACTTCCACCGAAACTGGGTGACTGCGCCCTACTAGATGGGGATTCGTATGCAAAGTGTCACTAAAAGTGCCATTTCGTTCTTATAAAAGCACAGATGACCGCGATTGGCCCATATGTTGTAGTCTTTTGGACGCTGAGTCGACTGTTTTTTGTCCGAAAAGGCTGCGATGCAGCGTTCCTCCTTTATTCCCAATCGAACATGGTTGAACAAGCGGTCACGTGCTCCTGGGTGCCCAAATCACCTGGTCACCACGCCAGCAGGCGACAACTAACTTTCACACCAAGGTTCAACTCGAGTTCAACTCGAGTGACAGGACTGCACCCAAAAAAGGTCAAACAGGCTAGTACGTAACGTCGTTGTACCCTGCAGGCACGCCGACCCGCTACCTACATGTTTACTACCGGTGGTGATGGCGAAGCTGATGAGGACGACGACATGCAGGCTGCTGTCCAAGACAAGGAGGGTATTCCCCAAGACCAGCAGCGTTTGATTTTCGCCGGCACGCAGTTGGCAGACGGCCGAACCCTGAGTGACCACAACAACGTTCAGCAGGAGTCCACTCTTCATTTGGTACTTCGTCTCCGTGGTGGGATGCAGATTTTCGTCAACACTCTTCCTGGCTAGACCATCACTCTTTACGTCGCGCAAAGCGATGCTATCGACAATGTGAAGACCTCGATTCAAGACGAGGAGGGAGGTTATTTGTCTGACGCCGAGCTAGCCGCTCTGAGTGACCGGCTCAACCAAGATGAAGATAAAACCTGGCTTGCCCTCCGCCGTAGCTCCAGCCGCCGCCGTGGTTACTAACGCTGATTCCAGGTATGGCATTTTCTTTCCTGTCTTCCTTCAGTCTCCCTGTTCTCTTCAGTCTTCCTTTATGCGAGTGTGTGAATCCAGTTTAGTTTGGTAGGCGTCTGATCATGGTGAGCCACGGTTTACCTAAGTAACCTTAGTTGGTTCGTCGACTACTTGTCCGGCCGCAAGCAGCAGATCCTCATCTCGCCTTCAACCAGCCCTGCGCTGGCTTGCACCTGCGGAGTGCCCCAAGGCTCTGTTCTCAGCCCTGTCCTCTTCAGTATATACACACGCGATGTCCCTTTGGTTTCCTCGCCTGTGCCAAGTGTACAATTTGCAGATGACATAGCCCTGTACGACTCCCAGGCCTCAGGGGCGGAAGCGTCCAGAACCCTCACCACAGCGGCAACTGCTCTGGCCGGTTGGCTGAAGTCCCGAGGCCTCATCTTGAACGCCACCAAGAGCCAGGTTCTGACTATCTCTCCCCAGCAGCATGTACAGGAAGTAACAGTCAAAAGCGGCGACTGTCTCCTCCCCTCAGCGTCTTCTGCGCGCTACCTCGGCGTTCACCTTGACAATCGCCTAGATTGGGACACCCATGTAAACTATGTGGTCACCAAGGTCGCCAAGAAAATTGGCGCCTTGTGGCGGGCACGCCGAAGCCTATCAAGACGCTCTCGTCAGGTGTATGTGAAGGCGGTCATAATGCCCGACCTGCTTTATGGCTCCTGCTGTTTTTCAGCCGCAATGCGAGAGGGTCAACTGAAACGACTGCAAACCACGCAAAACAGAGCCATCCGCTGTATCGATGGCAACCCGCCCCGGACAGCCATGCAACCGCTGCTCACTGCTCACTCCCTGTACCGTGTCAGCGAGCTCTACAGGCAGAAAATATTGATCACCATCTGGCGGTGCATCCACGCCCGCACCAGCCCTGTGCTCGCCCAGCTTCTGACCCCAGCACAAGGCACCCCTACCCGCCATCAGCAGTCAAATGGCCTACTACTGTAAGCCAGGCAAACCGTAGCCGCCGCGGTCATGCGTCAGCGGAGATTTTCTGTTGCTGGTGCTCTGCTGTGGAACGCTCTCCCTGGTGAGGTCCGCACAATTACCCGGCTACCTGAGTTTAAGCATGCTTGTGTACCATACGCCTGTAGGGAGTAGTTCGAGTTGCTGCTGATCGCTCTGCTCTCCCTCCCCGTGCAGTTCAGTAACCCGCACGTAGTATCACAGATACATCGTATTCTCTCTCTCCCCCGTTTACCCGCAGTTATTAGTATCCTATTCTCTTACTATATGCTTCCATAGCTTTTACTATGTTCTTCCATAGCCACTTCTAGGCTAAGCCTTCGCCGTCATTTTATTGGGTCGTCATCCCGTTTGAATGTGCGAAGTGAAATAAAAACCAACCAACCAACCAGTAACCTGGTGAGAGAAGTGTGTGAGAATCCCCTTTTACACTCTCACACTCAGGAGAATGAAAGAAAAGTCAGGAGGAGTCTAAGACTCTTAGAGAGAAGAAAGACGTGTGCGACGATAGTCGTCGGGAATCGAACCCGCAACCTCTTGAATGGAAATCCATTGCACATACATTGTACCACTGCACTATTATCATGACAGTTACTGAGTATGTTACAAAAAGATGGAGCAAAGTGGGCTGGATGGCTGGTCTATAGCCTAGTCAACAAGACTCTACAGAACAGTGATCTAGACAAGTGGAAAGACGCTCAAACGTCAGAGTTTTTACTTCTTTTTTTACCATACATAATCACATACATGTAACATTAATATTACCCAACTCGAAAATAATGGTACTGAGACTAGGACAAACGTGACAACTACCGATAATGTACATAATCATTTATGAACAGGGGCTGCTCCGCGAGACGCAGCAGTGAACGAGAGCGTGAGTAGCTACGCTGCCTGGCACCGCCGGGTGATCTTTGCGGAGAGCTCTGAAGTGGAGAGCAGCGAGACCCCGTAGGCGAGCGTGAACGCGAGCGAAAGTACACTTGACATGCGGAATCCGGTGAGCTGTATGGGGAGCGGCATCGCGATCTCGACATACCACTACTCTGACCACTGCCAGCACCACGTCCATCACCGACGTGTGGGGCGTGTGAGTGACGAGACCCCGTCGCCGGCGTCGGCGAGCGTGAATGCGAGCGAAAGTACACTTGGCGTGCGGCATCCGGTGAGCTGTATGGGGAGCGCCATCGCGATTTCGACATACCACTACTCTGGCCACTGCCACCACGTCCATCACCGGTATGTGGGGCGTGTGAGTGACTACCGGATCTGGCACGACGTCGACGGGGCCGGGGCTCCTCCCGGCCGTTGCTACGACTACGGCCGTGGTGGCGCTGTCGGCATGGAGACAGAGATTTCCGGGGCTTCTCCCGGTCGTTGCTACAACTACGGCCATGGTGGCGCTGTCGGCATGGAGACAGAGATCTCCTGGAGCCACCACCAGTGTCACCACTGCGATGACTGGCATAATCGAAACTACGGCGTCTATGTGCCTGCTCCGGCTCGGGCCAACCAAATGGGTGCCTCTTCACTCTCAGCTGGCGCCCGTCAAGTACCAAGTTTCCATCTGCGCGATACAGTGCCTCCTCAGCAGACCAGCGGGAGTAGTATCGCACAAATGCAAAGCCAACCCGTCTGTATGGTTGGTGGAATTGCGGCACGTAGATATTACCGACCGTGCCATATCTGCCAAACACAGGCAGGAGGTCGGCCGCAGTGGTGCGAAAAGAGATATTGTATACTCCGAGGCTGTACATTCCTCCGATATCAGGAAGCTCACTGTTGCTTCGGAAGGAGACCACCATTTTCCAGTGCTCTAACTCTCACTTCAGACAAAAAGAAAACTTTCCAACCGGTCTATACCTGATAGAGGCAGAACTACTTTCCTTCAGAGGTGGAATACAATAGGCGGGAAGAGAAAGAACCAATAAGTTAATCATTATGACTGACAGTCTACTACGGTAACGAGATCTTATACAGTCAGGTAGTGCGACAACAAGGCACAAAACTGACAAGGATCATATAACTGGGACATTGGACAACCTGACAACTAGCTCCAACACATCTACGAGGCCTGGCGCAAACAAACAACCTTCCAACTTGGAATGCTCAGGTGCTAAAAGTTCCAATGACTTAGTGACTAAGTCTAGTAACTTGTTAGTCCCTTCTCTATACTTATACACACAAACACAAACACACACACACACACAAACACACACACACACACACACAAACACAAACACACATACACAGAGGCCTAATAAAACATATCCTCATTCACACTCACCCATACCCACATTCACCTTCACACTGCACACTTCACTGTGACCCATTTTCACCTTGGAAATGATCCCACTTAAGTTATGGGCTCACCACACCTCAGTAAGTGGGCAAAGACAAGGTGCAAAAAAGGATTGACGGCATCAGAGTATTCGTCCCGGATCCAACTGCAGCTACCACTGCCCCCCAGTGAGGGTAATACTTGCCACTCGTGTATGTGGCTAAATCAGAGTGGATCTGATAATATTGTAACCTAGCTAACGGGATTCAAAGAGTAATTTCCTGGATGTCGTCTTGGCGGTTATCGCCCAATCTGTCTAAAACTAAAATCATGCTCTTTCCTTCTCAGCCTGATGTTCCGCCCCTCCTCCATCCCACTTTCCCCCAGCCTATAGACATAGTCTCCAGCCATAAGCATCTTGGCATTTTCATTGACTCTTATCTTTCATGGGAACCCCACATCGATTACATATGTAAACGATCAAGTTCATCTTTAGGAATCCTCTCTTCTCACTGTTACCATCTCCCAATCTCTTGTAAACTCCTCTTTTACTCAGCTTACCTACGCCCCATTTTTGATTATGCAGATACTGCTTGGGCTGGAATTTCCACAACCCGTGCTGCCAAGCTCGAAATTCAGCACAAAAAAGTTCTAAAAATCCTCCTCCGAAAACCCCGCATGCTCCCATCTTCCACCCTTTATGCCCTTGCTGACACTACCCCTTTGTCTAAGAGACGTAATTCACATCTTGTCACCCTTATCCATTCTCTCAAACTCAATCTGTGTCCACCTCACCTCCACTGTTTCAACTGGTTTTCTTCCCGTAGCACGAGAAACTCCCTTTCCCTTCCGAAACCCAAGTCCTAGTTTCTACTTCACTCTCCCCTTTTCACTGCGTACTCTGCGTGGCTGGCACTTCCCCAAGAAGCTAAGGACCTTTCTTCCCTCCGCCTTTTTAAGAGCCTTGTCGCGCCTTGACTTTGATTTTGTGTTTCTCATTTTGTTACAATCACTACTTATCCATGCCGGTTCCTTTTTTTCTTCTCCTCCCCTTCTCCCTTCCTTGCCGTGGTTGGCTAACACCCTCTCTCTTTGTATTGGCCGGTGTTCTCACTGTGCTATGAGATGCTGTAATAAATAAATAAATAAATAAATAATAAATAAGCTTCACTAGCACCATTGATTGCACAAGAGGTTATCTAGCCAGAAGCAGTCCATGGTTAACAGGTATGTACTACAAGTATACTTCAAATAGAAGGTACTGTATATGAATCCTGAATCCAACAAAGGTGGCAGGTACAACATTACACCTTCAAGCAACTGAGCCTGTTGGCAACAGTCACAACGCTACATGCTGCATAAATGTCACCGTACCCACCAACGGAAGTAACCGTTAGCTGGCACACACACACACACACACACACACACACACACACACACACACACACACACACACACACACACCACCACCACCACCACCACCACACCACACCACACCACACCAAGTACATAGCCTAAAACGGCCAAGACAGTTATAATACAAGAAACTAACTCTCCTCCTCCATGAGTTCTAAAGCCGACCATTGCTACCCTCGGTAGCCATTACTCACACCAATAACTTCAAACAACGAAGTGGTCACGGGTAAAACATTTCCTTCTGACAGCTTTTTCGCCTATCAAAGGCTCATCAGAGAAGGTGATACTGATATTGTTATTGACATGGCATACTGATTTTATACGGTGTAATTATTATGGGCGCAAGAAAGAAACTAGGCAAGGTGTAACACTGAGAAGCTCCAAGAATATTCTCAAAGCCCTTGGTTCTAGGAAAATAGCAGGTGAGAGATTGTATTCGTCCAATCACAAGCTGCTAACATTTTGCATGGCCCGATAATGCAGCACAGATACAGACTACGAGCGTGTAAATTCGTAACTGATCATGGAAAGAGCTTTGGCAAGCAACTAAACAAGAATATTAATGTAAAAAATATTTATTATGAATACTGAGCTGAACGCCCTCATGCTCACGTGAATGGTCGCAGCTCGACAGCACAGCCCTAGCCCGCGCCCATGCTTCACAGGACGACATGCACGCACCACAACGACTGTCCCCGCAGAGTAAGTCCCCTCAGGCGTTCTCTCGAGCGACAGACCTCCGCTGGCCGTTACATCACACCCGCTGTGTGGACCGACTGGTTCCGCCAGCGCTCGATAGCGACACATTCTGCTTTTCTAATTCCTGTCCTCTCTTTTCTAAATGTGGCTTATCCTTTATATCATTGGGCCGAGTTCCCGTTTATTGCGCGAATTAAAATAAACCAACCAACCAACGAGATAAGTTTCTGTGTTACGCTGAACTTTGAAGGCAGACTGGTTAGCTGGGGTTGGGAACTTCCTATCGTCTGTAGAGTTCGTACGTCAGCTTAATTAAAGGGGAAGTTGAGGCAAAAATTAAAATTTCACCAGTTGTAGTCTTCGGGGTGCTGAGTCGAATGGTCTTGGTCCGAGAAAGCTGAGACGCTCCCTTCCTACTTGAATCCCAATCGAACTCGCGCACTTCCACCGAAACTGGGTGACTGCGCCCTACTAGATGGGGATTTGTATGCAAAATGTCACTAAAAGCGCCATTCCGTTCTTATAAAAGCATGGATGACCGCGATTGGCCCATATGTTGTAGTCTTTTGGCCGCTGAGTCGACTGGTTTTGGTCCGAAAAGGCTGCGATGCAGCGTTCCTCCTTTATTCCCAATCGAACATGGTTGAACAAGCGGTCACGTGCTCCTGGGTGCCCAAATCACCTGGTCACCACGCCAGCAGGCGACAAATTTCACACCAAGGTTCAACTCGAGTGACAGGAGTGCACCCAAAAAAGGTCAAACAGGCTAGTAAGTTGTACCCTGCAGGCACGGTGACCAGGTGACTGGTGTACGCAGGAGCACGTGACCGCTTGTTCAACCATGTTCGATTGGGAATAAAGGAGGAACGCTGCATCGCAGCCTTTTCGGACCAAAACCAGTCGACTCAGCGTCCAAAAGACTACAACATATGGGCCAATCGCGGTCATCCGTGCTTTTATAAGAACGAAATGGCGCTTTTAGTGACATTTTGCATACAAATCCCCATCTCGTAGGGCGCAGTCACCCAGTTTCAGTGGAAGTGCGCGAGTTCGATCGGGATTCAAGTAGGAAGGGAGCGTCTCAGCTTTCTCGGACCAAGACCATTCGACTCAGCACCCCGAAGACTACAACTGGTGAAATTTTAATTTTTGCCTTAACTTCCCCCTTTTAAAATAAGAAAAAAAGTAAATTCTCGTGTCCGTTCCCTAAGGGAACTGACGACGGCCGCTAACACTCGGCGGGAAGGGGGAGGAGAGTTTTTTTCCGATAAGGTGAAAGGTAGTGGGAAAATACATCCTTCGGAAGAGGAGAATCTGGCTAATGCGTTGTCGACATCTTGTGTGTCCATGAAATCATACCAGTTGAGCGAGGAAAGATACCTATCTACAGCTACCCAGACAGAAGGTGGCACTTGCGCAAAATAGTATGGAGTAGCTGCAGAACTACGCGCAGGATAGCATGGAACTTCCCCTGCAGGCGTTCGGGTTACAGTTCTGTAGAAAAGGGTGGTAACTACCTGTGAATGGTCGGACGCACCAAGCGGCGCAGCATCGTCGACAGAGAACACAGACTAGGGATGATTAGTAGCGAGCAAGTCTAGGCACGACAGGGAAGGATTAGGGTTAGGAGAAGTTTGACTGGGAAAACCTACCAGCTAGCCTGGGAGAGACCAAAGCTGGAGAATATAATGCGAATGTGCACACTCACACAAAAATACACATCTATGGGTCTAAGACCACCGCCAACC
This sequence comes from Sycon ciliatum, assembly GCF_964019385.1. Taxonomy (NCBI): domain Eukaryota; kingdom Metazoa; phylum Porifera; class Calcarea; order Leucosolenida; family Sycettidae; genus Sycon; species Sycon ciliatum. The sequence goes on from NC_088644.1 coordinate 39,469,672, forward strand.
CGCACTGAGCTGGGTAAGGGTTGTCTCGCGTTCCAAGGAGCTAGGCTCTGGCATGCGTTGCCCAGCGAGGTGCGGGCCATACCGCACCCGGCCCAATTTCGCACTGCTGCTGTTCCACACAGCATGAACCCTTGATAGATATGCAACAGCAAAAGCCATAGCAACTTGTGCTTGGATTGCCCCATTCAACAGCTTGCGAGGCTGAAGAATTGACCACCACTATTCAGCCCGGTCTACTACACTACACAGCTATTTGAAGTGGCTCAGTTTTCTGGTAAGTGAATCCCTACTTTTTGGTCTTTTTCAGTTTTTTCTCTGCACAGTGCACACATCACACCACATACTCCGGCATGCACTGGCTGTTGGTAACCACTCAGGAGAATGAAAGAAAAGTCAGGAGGAGTCTAAGACTCTTAGAGAGAAGAAAGACGTGTGCGACGATAGTCGTCGGGAATCGAACCCGCAACCTCTTGAATGGAAATCCATTGCACATACATTGTACCACTGCACTATTATCATGACAATAAGAGTATGTTACAAAAAGATGGAGCAAAGTGGGCTGGATGGCTGACCTATAGCCTAGTCAACAAGACTCTACAGAACAGTGATCTAGGCAAGTGGAAAGACGCTCAGACGTCCGAGTTTTTACTTCTCCTTTTTTTACTATACATAATTCACATAACATTACCCAACTCGAAAATAATGGTACTGAGACTAGGACAAACGTGACAACTACAGATAATGTACATTTATGAGCAGGGACTGCTCCGCCAGACGCAGCAGTGAACGAGAGCGCGAGTAGCTACGCTGCCTGGCGCCACGGGGTGATCTTTGCGGAGAGCTATGTAGTGGAGAGCCGTGAGATCTCGTCGGCGAGCGTGAACGCGAGCGAAAGTACACTTGACGTGCGGCATCCGGTGAGCTGTATGGGGAGCGGCATCGCGATCTCGACATACCACCACTACTCTGGCCACTGCCACCACGTCCATCACCGGCGTGTGGGGCGTGTGAGTGACTACCGGATCTGGCACGACGTCGACGGGGCCGGGGCCCCTCCCGGTTGTCGATACGACTACGGCTGAGGTGGCGCTGCCGGCATGGAGACGGAGATCTCCTGGAGCCACCACCACAGGCGTGGGGGCCGGGCGAGTCAGTACCGGTACTACCGAATCTGTTATGACGTCGACGGGACTCCTCCCGGTCGTTGCTACGACTACGGCTGTGGTGGCGCTGTCGGCATGGAGACGAAGATCTCCTGGAGCCGCCACCAGTGTCACCACTGCGATGACTGGCATAATCGAAACTACGGTGTCTATGTGCCTGCTCCGGCTCTGGCCAACCATATCGTTCGGACCTGTTTACTCTCATACGGCGCCTGCCAAGCATCTTTCCATCTGTGCGAGACAGTGCCTTTTCCGCAGACCGGCGGGTGTGGTATCGCACATATGCACCGCCAAGCTGTTCGCCTGACCGCTTGTCTCGCGGCATGTAGATATCACCGACCGTGCCATATCTGCCAAACACAGCCAGGAGGTCGCCCGCAGTGGTGCGACAAGAGATATTGTCTACTCGGAGGCTGTACATTCCTCGGATGCCAGAAGGGCAACTGTTGCGTTGGAAGGAGTCCACCATTTTCCAGTGCTCTAACTTCAGACAAAAAGAAAACTTTCCAACCGGTCTATACCTGATAGAGGCAGAACTACTTTCCTTCAGAGGTGGAATACAAGAGGCGGGAAGAGAAAGAACCAATAAGTTAATCATTATGACTGACAGTCTACTACGGTAACGAGATCTTATACAGTCAGATAGTGCGACAACAAGGCACAAAACTGACAAGGATCATATGACTGGTACTTTCGACGACCTGACAACTAGCTCCAACACATCTACGAGGCCTGGCGCAAACCGACAACCTTCCAACTTGGAATGCTCAGGTGCGAAAAGTTCCACTGACTTAGTAACTAAGTCTAGTAACTTGTTAATATACAATCTTCACTGGGCTCAGTCCAGGTAAGATTTATAAACATACTGCATGCCTACACACCAACACTGCAAATTTGCCTGTTACACCGTAGATTCAATATCTACGCTGTAGTATAGATTCCCATTGCTCTTAATTTTTGGGCCCCTGGCGTTTTGGCGGCCCACTTGTACAATTGCAGTTCGCCCGCTCTTGCATAAAATGTGTTACTTTGTCATCTGTCTATCACTCTGATGATTACTCTTTGAAGTATGAAACCGGTCAGTCAAACTCACTGCAAATGACTTTTGTGAATTGGAAATGAGTGCTTTTGTGTCGGAGGAGTCTACCTCCCTCAATTCAGTCTCTTTAGACCTCCCTCAAAGCCTTTTTTCTAAAAACTATGGAAACTCCATTACGTGGCATTACGCTTGGCCTACGTCGGCCTACCGCTGCTTCAACGGACACTGGCGCCGGAATCGACAGTCAAGCGCCTTCGCGTCCCCGATGACGACGACGATGACACGTTCCCCCTACGACTCAAGCTCCTCTACCTCCTGCTCCTGCTCCTGCTGCTGCTACTGTTGACTTCTCCAAACCGCTTCCTGAGGACCTCGAACGGTATGTCACCTGGTGTCTATCTCGTATAACTACAAGTGATAAGATTCTGAATGATCAGAATAGGAGACTGAAAGTCTTTCAGCAGCAGATTTCTGGCAATTGCTATGAGGATTTCCTTTTAAAGAAATTTAGCAAACTTACTGACAAAGCACGTGATATTGAATGTACTGCTCATGTCAACCGTTGCATTGACACTTGTCGCCAACGCATTAGTAAGGCTCAAGCTATAAAGAAGGATGCTAGGCAAGATCTGGATGAGTTAGTAACCCAACTAGTTGATGACCTTTCCACCAGCCGTTTTGGTACTTTAGTTATGAGCCGTTTTGACTATCTCTAGAGCGAGAAACAAGCATGCTCGCTAGCTAAGACCATGAAAGCTTCCAAGCTGACAGAACGCAAACCAAGACCTGAGTCAAAGATGAATGTAACCGATATAACGACGCTTCCTCCAACGACGGAAGAATTGGGTACAATCATCAAGCGTGAAGTTTCCAGGCAAGGTGTACTTCAAAAGAAACCTCTTAGTCTTAAGAAGAAGCCACTTCCAAAAAACTTCACAGTGAAGAAATCGTCCGACAGAAGAGCAGTTATCCAGAAAAAGCCAAAAAATCAATAAAAGATTTAAGATTTAAATTTCTGTGGAATCTGAAACTGAACGTTCACTCCACTTTTGTTTTAAATTCTGGCTTCCACAACTTCTCTCGATTTTCCTTCACTCCTACCGAAAAACAAGTACTTGGCTATGGCTCTAGTTTCAGGCCAACTACACACTTACCTTCACACACGCAATTGATCCAGGAAGTTAGTAATCTACAACGTAGAGCTAGATGGAATGACTTATTTTCACGCATTGCACCTACAGTGTCTAGCACAAATTTCATTCCAAAGTTTCATCTCCCTTCGGAGAAGATACCGCCTACTGCTTTACCTCATGTAGAACGCTCTTTGCTAGATTTTCAGTTCAGACTGTTTTCTAGTATCTCTGCTGCTGGCTTTAAAAGTAAACGCAAAAGCAATCTTACTCCTGGTGAAGTGTCAGCTTATCGTAGCCTTAGTGATCGTTCTGATATCATTATTTGTATACAGACAAAAACTTAGGCACTGTTGTCTTGAATAAGGAAGACTATTTGGCTGAAGGCCAACGTCAATTATCCGATAAACATTTCTATTCAATTCAATCAACTGACACCCAGACTTTGCATGATAGTCTTCATGAAAAGCTCACAAACATCTGTAAAGCACATTCTGCCATACTTTCAACACGCGATGTTAGTGCTTTCTTTAGCTGTTTTCCACTCAAACCAGCTAAATTCTGCATGTTACCTAAAATACGTAAGAAACTAGTCGCAGGTTTAGTACCAGGTAGACCTATTGTCTCCTGTATTGGTTACTGCACATCTCCTGCCTCTAGATTTATAGACTATCACCTTAAAGCTATTATTAGTACACGCGCAACTACTGCACTTGCTGATACAAACAGTTTAACCTCTAAACTAGCAAGTTCCCAGTTTCCAACCAATAGCAAAGTGGTCACTGCTGACGTAGTTAGCCTTTATACTAATATGTGCTGGGTCGATACCACTGCTGCTCTTGATCAACTCCTTAGTGAATTAGATCACCCTCTCAGACCTTTGTTGATTGACCTTATTGCCTTTGTGCTTGAGAACAATTACTTCACCTTTGAGAATGTCATGTATCATCAAGAACATGGCATGGCCATGGGCACCCCTATGGCAGCTAATGTAGCAAACGCTTTTCTCTTCATGCACGAAAAGAAAACTATATCAATGTTTGAAAAATCAATCTACCTCTTTGATAGATTTATTGATGATCTTTTCTTGGTCATTGATGACAAACTCTGCATTGAAATGTTAAAACAAGCCCTGTACTCTGATCTACCTGATATAAATCTTACCTGGACTGAGCCCAGTGATGATTGTATATTCTTAGACTTGGAAATTTTTCAAAGTTCCCTCAGAGAATGCTTGTAACATGTCGTATCGAACCCACCAAAAGCCTAGAAATGCTTATCTTTACATCCCGTATAAGTCAGATCACCCTAGATCAAACTTTCGCTCATTTATCTTAGCTGAATTGTATCGTTATAACAGAACTAATGCAATGCTTTGTGATGTTATTGCAATCCGTGAGCGTTTTTGGTATAGGCTACGCCTCCGTGGCTTCCATTTTCCATTCTTTTCTGGCTTCCATTTTCAACAATGTCGAACCATCTCCTTCTGCACCGCAAGATAAGAATACCGTACCAGTTCCCAAACTGGCAAATGTAGCACCTCAACAGTAAAGGTGAAGACTGAAGAGATTCATGTACATCTCACAAGGCCAGGGTGGAAGCTGTGACACTAGCTACATCCGTGTTACCAAGAGTACATAACCTCCAGTGTTATCTGTACTCTTGGTGTTACCCTCACACCCAGGGCAGTAGTGACTGTGAGTACATGACCACTTACAAACTCAAACCTCTTTTTAATACGGTCAAAAGAAACGCAATGGATGAAAATGCAATACAAATGCGAACCCAGCAAGTCAGAAATGGGATAATAAGTAACGCAAAAGAATAAGAACAACAATGTGTAACTTTAGCAGCACTAATTTCTCAAAATGTATGGATTTAGCAGCACAGATGAAAATACAATAATTAACTAAGACTCTCTCTCTCTCTCTCTCTCTCTCTCTCTCTCTCTCTCGACCCAAGGCCGGCAAAGCATCCCAGACCTCGCCACCACTCCCCTTATTCATGGCTCACACATGACGGGTTTACGTGGCTCTAGTAAAAAATAAAAATAAAAAACCCAACGAGATAAGTTTCTTACTCTGTTACGCTGAACTTTGAAGGCAGACTGGTTAGCTGGGGTTGGGAACTTCCTATATCGGCTGTAGAGTTCGTAATTCAGCAAAGTAAAGAAAGTATATTATCATGTCCGTTCCCGAAGGGAACTAACGACGTCCACTAACACTCGGCGGGGTGAGGGAGGAGAGTTTTTTTCCGATAAGTTGACAGGTAGTGGGAAAATACATTTTTTTTTAATAAGAAGCAAGAGGAGAATCTGGCTAATGCGTTGTCGACATCTTGTGTGTCCATGAAATCATACCAGTTGAGCGAGGAAAGATACCAATCTACAGCTAGCCAGACAGAAGGTGGCACTTGCGCAAAATAGTATGGAGTAGCTGCAGAACTACGCGCAGGATAGCATGCCGCATGGCACTTCCCCTGCAGGCGTTCGGGTTACAGTTCTATAGAAAAGGGTGGTAACTACCTGTGGATGGTCGGACGCACCAAGCGGGGCAGCATCGTCGACAGAGAACACAGACTGGGGATGATCAGTAGGGAGCAAGTCTAGGCACGACAGGGAAGGATTAGGGTTAGGAGAAGTTTGATTGGGAAAATCTACCAGCTGGGGGAGACCAAAGCTGGAGAATATAATGCGAATAATATTATAAGCTTCACTAGCACCATTGATTAAACAAGAGTTACTTTAGGCAGAAGCAGTTCATGGTTATCAGGTATGTGTTCTTCATATTGAAAGTATGAACCATGAAACCAACAAAGATGGTAGGTACAACATTACAACTTCAAGTGGCCGAGCCTTTTGGCAACAGACCCAATACTATCTGGCATAAATGTACATACCAACCGAACTAGCTGGCACACACACACACAAAAACACACACACAAACACGCGCACACACATACACAAACACGCGCACACACATACACAAACACACCCTTTGACCTTTTGACGCCCATCGCTGGAGGCGATGATAGTGATGCTGCAGCAGAAGCCACAGAAACTTGTGCTGGGATTGCCCAATTCAACAGCTTGCAAGGCTGAAGAATTGACCACCACTATTCAGCCCGGTCTACTACACTACACAGCTATTTGAAGTGGCTCAGTTTTCTGGTAAGTGAATCCCTACTTTTTGGTCTTTTTCAGTTTTTTCTCTGCACACATCACACCACATACTCCCGCATGCACTGGCTGTTGGTAACCACCCAGGAGAATGAAAGAAAAGTCAGGAGAAGTCTAATGGGGTATTCACACCACCGGCACTTGCACGTTTTACAGGGAGTGACATACGAGAAATGTGACTGTGTGGATTCACACAGCTGCACTCGACGACAGGCACGTTTGCAATTTTAACTTGGTTTGGTTTTTATTATTTCAGTTCGTTGCCTCAACAGTACAAAGTACAAATATCAAGAGGGACGAACTTAATGCTTCACCGACCAGTAGCCATTGGTATTTCAAATTTTCAAAACACGCATACAATAATTATCATGCTCTAAAGAGCCGCGTAAAAACTCAAGTCTTGTTTCGCGCTTTTTGGTGTAAATGTACTCGTGCACACCACGATTATCGTGAAAGTGGGCCCCCAGGCTTGCACTTTTCAGCCACTTTCTGAGTCACTTTTCTCGTTCACAGGTAAAAGACCATAGCAACTTTCCGGTGCACGTGGACTTGCCTGTCGTGTGAATACCCCATTAGAGAGAGAAGAAAGACGTGTGCGACGATAGTCGTCGGCAATCAAAACCACAACCTCTTGAATGGAAATCCATTGCACATATATTGTACCACTGCACCATTATCATGACAACTACTACTGAGTATGTTACAAAAAGATGGAGCAAAGTGGGCTGGATGGCTGGCCTATGGCCTAGTCAACAAGACACTACAGAACAGTGATCAAGACAAGTGGAAAGACGCTCAAACGTCAGAGTCTTTACTTCTTCTTTTTTTACTATACATATTCACATAACATTACCCAACTCGAAAATAATGGTACTGAGACTAGGACAAACGTGACAACTACCGATAATGTACATTTCTGAACAGGGGCTGCTACGCGAGACGCAGCTGGGAACGAGAGCGCGAGTAGCTACGCTGCCTGGCGCCACAGGGTGATCTTTGCGGAGAGTAGTGGAGCGCCGGGAGATCTCGTCGGCGAGCGTGAACGCGAGCGAAAGTACACTTGACGTGCGGCATCCGGTGAGCTGTATGGGGAGCGGCATCGCGATCTCGACATACCACCACTACTCTGGCACTGCCACCACGTCCATCGCCGGCGTGTGGGGCGTGTGGGGCGTGTGAGGAACTACCGGATCTGGCCTGACGTCGACGGGGCCGGGGCTCCTCCCGGCTGTTGATACGACTACGGCCGTGGTCGCGCTGTCGGCATGGAGACGGAGATTTCCGGGGCTTCTGCCGGCCGTTGCTACGACTACGGCCATGGTGGCGCTGTCGGCATGGAGACGGAGATCTCCTGGAGCCACCACCAGTGGCACCACTGCAATGACTGGCATAATCGAAACTACGAGGTCTATGTGGCTGCTCCGGCTCCGGCCAACCATATCGGGCCCTGTCCACTCTCAGCTGGCGCCCGGCAAGTACCAAGTTTCTATCTGCGCGAAATAGTGCCTCCAAAGCAGACCGGCGGGAGTAGTATCGCACAAATGCAAAGCCAACCGGTGTGCCTGGTTGGAGGAATCGCGGCACGTAGATATCACCGACCATGCCATATCTGCCAAACACAGCCAGGAGGTCGTCCGCATTGGTGCGAAAAGAGATATTGTCTACTCTGAGGCTGTACATTCCTCCGATATCAGGATGGCCAGTGTTGCTTCTGAAGGAGTCCACCATTTTCCAGTGCTCTAACTCTCACTTCAGACAAAAAGAAAACTTTCCAACCGGTCTATACCTGAATAGAGGCAGAACTACTTTCCTTCAGAGGTGGAATACAATTGGCGGGAAGAGAAAGAATCAATAAGTTAATAGTTATGACTGACAGTCTACTACGGTAACGAGATCTTATACAGTCAGATAGTGCGACAACAAGGCACAAAACTGACAAGGATCATAATGACTGGGACTTTCGACAACCTGACAACTAGCTCCAACACATCTACGAGGCCTGGCGCAAACCAACAACCTTCCAACTTGGAATGCTCAGGTGCTAAAAGTTCCAATGACTTAGTAACTAAGTCTAGTAACTTGTTAGTCTCTTCTCTATAGTTATACACACAAACACAAACACACACAAACACACACACACACACACACACACACACAAACACAAACACACACACACAAACACACACACACACACATACACACACAAACACACAAACACAGACACACAAACACACACAAACGCACACAAACACACACAAACACACACAAACACACACAAACACACACACACACACACACACAAAGGCCTAATAAAACATATCCTCATTCACACTCACCCATACCCACATTCACCTTCACACTACAAACTTCACTGTGACCCATTTTCACCTTGGAAATGATCCCACTTAAGTTATGGGCTCACCACACCTCAGTAAGTGGGCGAAGACAAGGTGCAAAAAAAGATTGACGACATCAGGGTATCCGTCCCGGGATCCAACTTCAGTTACCACTGCCCCCCCCCCCCCAGTGAGGGTAATACTTGCCACTAGTGTATGTGGCTAAATCAGAGTGGATCTGATATAAGCTTCACTAGCACCACTGATTACACAAGAGGTTATCTAGCCAGAAGCAGTCCATCGTTAACAGGTATGTATACTTCAAATAGAAGGTACTGTATATGAACCCTGAATCCAACAAAGGTGGCAGGTACAACATTACACCTTCAAGCAACTGAGCCTGTTGACAACAGTCAAAACGCCACATGGCATTAATGTCACCGTACCCACCAACCGAACTAACCGTTAGCTGGCACACAAACATGCACACCCACACACACACACACACACACACCACACACACACACACACACACACACACACACACACACACACACACACACACACACACACACCACCTGTCCTGTCCTATTGAGCCACTGTCATGAAGGTTACGTGGGTCCCGGAGGGGTAGCTGAGAGGGAGGAGCACACAGCCCTGTGACGATCAGGTGATGCGGTAAGCGAAATCGGCGGGAGCAGGCGCAAACACATACGAAACCCTGACGGTCTTGAACGGTTGGACGACTACAAGTCCGTGAGCAGCAATGACGGGCGCGGCCACGTGTAGACGCAAAGCAGCGGTCACAAGCCTGGCAGTGAGCGACGCAGCGCAGCGGAGAAGCAGGCAGCGGCAGGGGCGCACCGACTGCTGACTTGGGGTAAGTACACTTGTGCCTTGCCAGACCCCCACGGGACGTCAGCCAACGGCCACACTCTCCACACTGGCATGCACCTTTCTGCTCCGCAACCGGCTTCACATGCTCACTCAACCCCACACTTGTGGCGTGCACGATCACTGGGCGTGCAAACTGGTGGTCGCAGGTGTAGCAGGTTACGGGAGGGGAGGATGCTGGGCATCTACTGGTGCTGAGTACGCCGAGCGCCAGGTGGAACGCGACTCGCATTCAGCTCGCCGTTCCCCCTCGAGGCAGTGAGAACGAAGGTCAGACACAATACAATCCTTCCAGCGCCGACGAGGGCCATGAGCTGGGCGACGCGACGGAAGCGTGCCAAAGAGAACTTGCTTCGGCAGCCGGTGGTCCGCCATCCGAGCAACATGTCCGAGCCATTCAAGGCGGCGGTGCTCCACCTTCGTGCGGATGGTGTCGGGATCACCCCACCTCACGCGTAGTTGGTGATTGGTGAGATGGTCATCCCAGCATTCTTGGCGAGACACTCCCATGATCGAGCGGATGCATCGGTGGTGGAAGACAGAGAGCCGCTGCAAATCCCGTTGAAGAGGCGTCCAACACTCCGAACTGTACAGCAAGAGTGACAAGACGCAGGCGTTGAACACACACCTCTTGATGTGGAGGTCCAGGTGCTTGTTGCCAAAGATGGAATTTTGCAAAGCGCCACACGCTCGGGAGGCCATTCGCAATGCGGGAGTCAACATCGCAGGATGAACGGCCGCCGCTGTGAATTACCGAACCCAGATACTTGAATTCGGTGACACAGACAATGTCGACACCAGCCAGACTGAGGGGTACACGGTCAGCATCAGACACATCAGCACCAGCAACCAAAAACTTTGTCTTTGTGGCACTAACCGCGAGGCCAAATTTGGACGCCGTGTTGTCAAAGGTTGTCAATGCGACCTCGGCACCAGCTCTTGATGTAGCGAACAATGCCGAGTCATCAGCGAACTGAGCCTCCGTAGCGGTAGTGACAGGGTCGGTGCGGTGAGACTTCCTGTAGAGGTTACCAGTGTCAGAATTGTGCGAGAAACTGAAACCAATACCAGGTACACCACTAACGCGCTGCTGCCATCTGCTTACCATGGCCCACTTGAAAATGTCAAACAGCACGGGCGCCATTGAGCAACCCTGGCGTAGACCATTATGAACGCTAAAGGGATCTACAGTTAATAGTAATAATAATCTTTATTTCAGGATTACCCAAAGGCTAACGCCTATCTGGGAATCTCCTATTTGTGTATGTACTAGTAACATAGTTAAGGATGAAGAAGGGCTGAGGCTTCCTGCAGCTTCATCTGTGAAAAGAATTCGGGTGGACACACCCATTCCCATAGCGCTGCACATCACATCCGAACCAGTTCCGTTATTTTTACAACGTTTCGGCACTTGGCCATCGTCAGGTAATAGCAATGAATACCGTGGAAGCCACACAAGAGCAGTATATACGCAGAGTGTAGCGCCAAAAAAGATGCGAATTATGTCACCTAGTGTGCAGAAGGGGGGGGGGGGGACAGAGAGAGAGAAAAGGCGCAACTAGCACATCACGGAGGAGAAGCAACAGAAGGTAGCGCGCATTGTGCTCTGTGAATGGCGTTACGCAGAGTGTAGCGCCAAAAAATAAAATGATGCGAGTTATGTCACCTCTATACAGAGGGGGGGGGGGAGAGAGAAGGTGCAACTGTGCACATCACGGAGAAGAAGAGCGCGCCGTTGTGCTCTACGAAGTGAGGGCACATGCCAAATAATTATGGTGTTAATTCTAGCACAGGAGGGGAGCACCCATGTGTCAATGCACAATGAGGTTAAACTTCCATGCCAAACTGTTACCACCAGGGACGCGACGAGGCATCAGGAACAGAATGGATTTGAGTGACCCGCCTCATATTATAATTATTCAGTGATATTGAAGTAGCAGCAGGGGAAGGTGAGAAAAATTCACAACAAATCCCATCCGGTGCTTATGTTCACATGGGGCTTGGCATCACGAATCTCAATCGCCTCGCGCAGTTTGCGACGGGCTCGATCAGGCTCTCTTCCTATCACTTCAACTGCAGAGAATGCACTTTGCCCATAGTTAAGCTTACATCCAGGGTGAGTGGTACGAAAATGTTGGCCCCATGGCTTGTCGAGTTCCTTTCGTCTTGCCTCACCATTGTGTTCTTCTAGGCGAGTTTCCAGAAAGCGGCCAGTCTCACCAACATAATTATTGTTCCGGACATTCTTTGCACTTCAGCTGATATACAACATTCTTCTGCATACATACATCCTGTCCCCCGGATATACACGAGATACATGGCCCCTTTGGGCGACCTGTCTTTTTCGGTTGTAGCGGATTTGCAGCCTTGACACATAGAGGAGGAACGAGGGCGGAGCGACACAATGTGCGCCTCAGGCTACCAGTGTGCTCATATACGACTCTAACCGGAATTTTATACTTTCTGATTGCTTTATTCACTGCTTGATGTACTTTATCTGACTTATATGGAAGCTTTAGAAATGCGCAGCATGGGTTGGCATGGCGACGACGCTTTGGCCTTATGGAGGCAGTGCGTGCCTCTTCAATGATTCTCTCTGGGTAATTGTTCAATCTTAATTGTTCATGAACCCTCGCTTCACTTTCTGCACGCATTCTGGTATTCGATGAGAGCCTCTGAGCTCTTAGGAATTGTGACGAAGCAACTGCCAATTTGATATGGTGGGGAACTGCCGAAGTATAATCAATGAGTAGACCACTAGCACATGCCTTCTGGTACAGCTTGTATGCCAGCTTGCCTTCCTGGATCATAATTGTGATATCCATATAATTTATGGAGCCACTCACCTCGCTGAGCTCATATGTGAAGTTGATACTTGGGTGTGCAGAGTTGAAATGCTGCACAAACCGCATCAAGCTGTCTCTGCCGTGGGTCCATAGCAGCAGGATATCGTCGATGTAGCGTTTGTAGAGGAGCGGTACTAACGGAGAATCCTGCAGAAGCCTGGCCTCAACCGTATGCATAAATATAATCGCAAATGGGGGTGCAAGATTGTTACCCATTGCAACCCCGTCCACTTGGTGATAGATCTGATGGCCGAATCTGAAATAGTTGTGGCTGAGAACAAACAGCAGCAGATTCCGTACCCCGCTCACACTCAGCCCAAACATGTCGATCCGCTGGGAATACTGCTGCAGCATATCCACCACTGCCTGAACGCCCTCCCGGATAGGTATGCTCGGATATAACCCGACTACATCCATGGACATAACAATGGTGCCATCGGGGGCGTTCAATCCCGGACATGCGTCACAGATGTGGGCTATTGCTTCCGTCGTGTTAGCCAGGTGGGCCGGGACAAATTGAATGAGCTGCTGTAGGATGCGCTCCAATACAATAGATACTCCAGTCGCTGGGCTGTCGCACGCTGCTACCACGGGTCGCAATGGTAAGTTCTGCTTATGGTCCTTTGGAAGACCGTACCACTCGGGGAACTTCGTACTGCTTGGTAGGATTGACTTTAGGAGTTTTGAATCCATGTTCTTGCACTCTGACAGTATTACTTCTCGTGTCTTGGTCTCGTAGGACTCTATGGTCAAATCTACTTTCTCATACATGGTCATGTTCGATAATATGTCTTCTGCTTTCTGCAAATACAGCTCCTGTCTCATAGCAACGAGTTTTTTACTTTTATCCGATGGTTTGATGATGGTTTCTTGGTCTGTGCGAAGTCGCTTCAGCTCCACCCGCTCCTCCTGCGTCAGATTGGGCTTGGAGGGTGTGTGTCTGTCATAAGCCCGTAACACCTCGTCGCGGAAGTTGGCCATGTTCCTTTCGTCTTTGTCGCCCATCTGCGGGGGCTGCTTAAAGCCACGCTTCATCAGCTTCCACAATTTCTTGTCCTGTCTGATCTCTGGCGGTGGGTCCTCCTCTTTGAGGTCCACACCCTGAGGCTGGGGCTGTTGCCACCGGAGGGTGAACGCCATCCTCTCTACCGATGTCTCAACATCTGTTCGTTCTTGCTTGGTGAGCCTCCCCGTCGACGGGACAAAGCTAGGTCCATGTTCCAGCAGACGCCTTGTCTGGTCGGACACACAGTCGTCCACCACCAACGCCCGCTCATGGACTGGCTCAGCATTGGCCGTATGCCCACTGGGTGACGCAACACCAACGGCGGCAACAGGAGTTGGGCCGCGGGGTGAGCTGTTGGTTCCCGCCACACATTGATCCGCCTCTCGAAGTCCAGAAATCTTCCGATTTAGTCTGGCGTTGGAACTTATTCGTTCTTCGGTAACCACTGCACGTTGAAGAGAACGGATCAATAGGTAGTCCGACTGGGGCTCCGTGCTCCCCTCCTGTGCTAGAATTAACACCATAATTATTTGGCATGTGCCCTCACTTCGTAGAGCACAACGGCGCGCTCTTCTTCTCCGTGATGTGCACAGTTGCACCTTCTCTCTCCCCCCCCCCCCTCTGTATAGAGGTGACATAACTCGCATCATTTTATTTTTTGGCGCTACACTCTGCGTAACGCCATTCACAGAGCACAATGCGCGCTACCTTCTGTTGCTTCTCCTCCGTGATGTGCTAGTTGCGCCTTTTCTCTCTCTCTGCCCCCCCCCCCCCTTCTGCACACTAGGTGACATAATTCGCATCTTTTTTGGCGCTACACTCTGCGTATATACTGCTCCTGTGTGGCTTCCACGGTATTCATTGCTATTACCTGACGATGGCCAAGTGCCGAAACGTTGTAAAAATAACGGAACTGGTTCGGATGTGATGTGCAGCGCTATGGGAATGGGTGTGTCCACCCGAATTCTTTTCATAGTTAAGGATGCGAGAGAAAGTGCGCAAAGTGAGTGTGAAATGTTGGTTTTAAAAAGGAATAATAAGAAACACAAGGAAAGAAAGTAAGACAGAAAAGAAAAGAACAAGCATGTAAATCAATGATTGCACATCAAAGGTGTACCAGTGCAGTCGAACTGATACTTAGCAATGTGAATACGTAAATGACGCTTGAATTCAGATAGGGAATCTAAAGTTGTCAATCGGGGTGGAAGACAATTCCAAAGAGAACCAGTTTTCTGTAAGAAAAGGGATGAAAAAATACGACCATGTGAGTTAAAAATGAGCTTTTTGGGCCTACGGGCACTACGTGATATGGTTATCGCAAAGCGAGAGAGATATTCTGGGTGAAAATTGATGTACTTAAATAAAACAAGAAGAGAAATAAGGATATGGCGGAATTGCAGAGACTCTAAGTCACAATCTATTCAAATTGGATTTTGATTCATAGATATCAAAGGTTACTTTTGCAGACTTCAGGAGTCGCCGGCAAACCTTAGCCTGGAGTACATCAAGGGACTCTAACTGAGCGGACGTGATCCTAAATGACCAGACAGGAATGGCATATTCAATTGCCGGACGCACATAAGACTCATACAAGAGGAGAATATGGGACGATGGTAAATGTCTGCCCATGAAACATAACAGGTTGACGCGTTGCTGAAACTTCCTGAAGATGGTGTGGAAGTGGTCATGGAACTTCACACCATCACTGAGCTGTACGGCGAGATGCTTAGCAGAACGTCCAAAGGCAATAGGAACGCCGTCCATTAAAACAGAGGAGGAGTCAAGAATGTCATAATTCGAAAAGATGAAAGTTTTTTCTGGAGAAAATTTCCCATGGATATTCTGAGCCCAATTCTGGCAGCTGGCCAGATCCTGCTGGAGGTGGGACATATTCTCATCTAAGGAGAGGGATACATTATGAGCATTTAGAAGAGTGACATCATCAGCAAAGAGAAAGGGTGAGGTGTGGTTTACTATGTCAGGAAGGGAATTGATATACAAAAAAAAAGCGGAGGGGCAAGGTACGAACCCTGGGGAACACCACAGTTAAGCATATATTGAGAAGAGTGAGTTCCATCCAGCTTCACATTTAGACTACGGTCAAGCAAGTAGGACCCAAACCAGGCGTGTGCCTCTGGTGCCATGAATGCATTCATGTGGCGCAGGAGCGTAGGATGATGTACTTTATCAAACGCTTTCTGGAAGTCGAGAAATGCACAGTCAAATCTCTGGCCTCTATCAGAGAGACGGGCAATCTGATGGGTCAAAAGAATGAGTTGATCCGTAGCTGATCGTTGTGGAACGTGAGCAAATTGGCTGGGCGAAATTATGCAATTACTGTAAAGAATGCTGTTCAGGTGATGGGCTATGCTTGTACCACTCATGCGTAATACAGCAGCCATTGAGGTGTGAAACGACTTGATCACCGCCAGCATTGGTGAAGGGACGCCAGCTCTAGCCAATACCTGCCAGAGACACTCATGAGGAACCGAGTCGTAAGCTTTGCGCAAATCGATGAAGACAAAGAAACCCTTGGTTTGATGTTCTACTGTCTTCTCCAAGAGTTGGCGGATGGTAAGTATCATGTCGGAGCATGATCTGCCACGGCGGAAGCCACACTGCGATTCCGGGAGGAATTCTTTGGCCAGAGACTGGAGGCGTGGCTGAATGACTCCTGCCAGTGCCTTGCCTACGACATCCAGCAAAGATATCCCACGCCAGTTATCGCACCTGGAGAGGTCACCATTTTTGGGTATTGGCACCAGCATGGCATCTACACACTCCTGGGGGACACGACCCTCACGCCACACATCGCCAAACAGCCCATGAAGGCTGAGGAACAGCTGCTCGCCACCAAATTTCAGCATTTCCGGGAGGATACCAGAGGCTCCAGCCGATTTCCCGCTCTGGAGCTTGCCAATAGCACGACGAACTTCCTCCAGTGTCGGGGGACTAGCGAGATCTTAATCTACCTGCAGTTGTGGGATGGAGTCCAGCGCACTAGGTGACCATGTGCTATAGATGTTCAGCACTCCAGAGAAATGTCTCCGAAAACGGTGACCCTGCTCTTCTGGTGACGAGCATAGATTTACGTTTTCATCCACGACTGCGGTTGTCCGAGCCTGTTTCTAACCTTCCCCTGCAGCTTGGAGATCGTGGATGCACTTCCATATAATAGCTCCGTTGGACTCTGTAGCCGCTAGCGCCTTGCTTTCTATCCACTTCACACGGGCTGCATCAATAGCCGAGCGTGCCTTCGACCTGGCAGATTTAAATGTGCTGAAGGATGGATGATCGCGGTGCTGTCCATGCTGGATCCACTCCTTGTATGCAGCGTTCCGATCCCCAAGGAGTGGTTGGATCTGTAGAGTTGCCTCCTGGAACCAGCCCGGTTGTTGGCGTCTCGAGAATCCGAGAACAGAGGTTGCCGGAGTATCAAGTGCTGACTTGATATGGCTCCATTTACTCGCAATGTTGGCTTGCTCATTCCAATCCTTGGTGAGTTCACTCTCAACAACACTGCGATACAAATCAACTGGTGTAGGCTCGTCATTGGTGTCAGTTTAACTAGATGGCTTGGAGTTCCTGAGCTGGGCGACATCAAAGCGCTGTCGTTGTCGGCTGGCCGTGCACTTCTTGCTAAACCTGATTGGGCTAGACATGTCCCATGACACATGGAGCAGCTGATGGTCACTGCCACACTCAGCATTTCTGATTACTGATACATCAGCACACACCACACGCACACACACACACACACACACACACTCAGTAAAACAGCACTGTACTTCGATTAGATGGACAATATGCAGCGGTAACCAGGAGCAGTTTCATACGACGATCGTTTCGCCTTATAGATAAAGACGGCTCATCAGGTGTCCAGGAATGGACTCGGATGGAGAGCCAATGATGAATTTATACAAAAGAGAAAGGACCAAGGAACTACAAGTTCCTTAATCTTATTTTTATTTTATTTTATTTCGCCGTCCAATGGTAGAAGCCAATGCAAAGGAGGGGCGTAAGCCAGCCACGGCAAGAGAAGGAAAAAGAAAGAAGATTGAACACAATTACCGGAAGAAAATAATGCATCAACGGGGGTGAAATATATCACTATGTTGACTATGGTTAATAGTGGCGAGACAAGCTAGCAAAAGAGGAGAGAGAGCCTACAACTTGACATGACATTTAACATGGTGTGTGAACAGTCTAATGTGCTACTCCACTCATTCCCAATGAGCAATTCGCGTACCGTCAATCCCACTCATGTGAAGATGCACTGGCTGTTTGCATAGACAGTTGGCAACATTCTCTAGACAATGGAAAGGTTGTAGCGGTGGCGATGTTGGACCTCAGTAAAGCTTTTGACTGTGTTCAGCATGGTATACTTCTCCTGGAGCTCCATGCGTGTGGTATAGGTGGTAAAACCCTGGCCTGGCTATGCAGCTACCTGTCTAGTCGTCAACAGCAAGTTGTATGTCGCCGCAACCCCCCGGGAGAACAGTATCCTGCCAACCGTGGTGTCCCTCAGGGTTCTGTACTTGGTCCGCTTCTGTTCGCCCTGTAGTCCTGTACATACGCTCTCTTCCAACATGTTTGGCTTTCTCCACCAGCCAACTCTATGCCGATGATACAAATGTCTATGTTGCAGACAAGACTGCCGATGCAGCAATTAAAAAGCTTGAGAAAGACTTGCACTCAGTCAGCGAGTTTCTGCACTCCAGGGAGCTCAAATTAAAGGCAACCTAGTGGGTTGTTTGTGCGCTTGGCTAAACGGAAAAGGCGGTCTTTTTTCTTGCAAAGAGTGGCATGGAGGCCAGTGTACCAGAGTGTATCTGTTCTTCGCTTTGTGGAAATAGTTCTCGACATAGGCACGTGTGACGAGATTGTCGTAGTAACGCAGGAATGCCATCTATCCCATGCTTGCTCAACTGAGGACGTAATGTATGATGTCAGACGAAAGTGGAAGATTCCATATGTGGTCTCTGAATCTGAGTGCATCAAAATCGGTGTTTACGTAATCGGGCACGGTACGTGACTGACTGGCAGGTGACTGGGCAAGGGAAGGCAAAGCAACTTTGAAGACAACGGGACAGTGATCGGACAGATCAGCATTGCAAGTCATTTTCTTGCACCTCTTCGACCTGGATCCTGCTGGACTTGGAGTTTCTTGAGAAAATTCTGAAATATACGTCGTTTGAGGCTTTGAAAGTTTGAGAACTGATTTATGAGTTCTTCACCATTACGTTTCTTGTGGTGCGATGCCGGATACGTCCAAGACTGGAAACAATTATTTACGCATCAAGTTGTTTCGTGTTCTGTCTAACTGCCCAGCAAGCAACGGATCTCCAGACGCTGGAGAACAAAGCGGTTCGCGCAGTTTTTGGCGCTCGGCCATACGACTCTGCTCAACCTCTGCTCCAACGGGTGGAACTCTACCGAATCTCAGAGCTGCACAAGCAAAAGGCGCTATTGCTCACCTGGCGATGCATCCACGGCATTGCGGGGAACCGGCTCTGTGGACTGATTTCAAGGTCACCAGATCGGCGTACCCGCTTGCAGAAGGACATCGGAGCGCACATACCACCCGCCGCAAGCCGCGCTGGTCAGGCTAGGTTCTCTGTTGCCGCTCCCAAGCTGTGGAACGCACTACCCAGCGACATCCGCACCATCCCCCAACGCAGTGTGTTCAAGATGTCAGTCATCCCACATACGCTCGCTCCATGAAACGTATCACCCATTATTCCAATCACTGTTGCTGTCGCATCCACTCGTATGTCGCATCCACTCGTAGTCCACGTCCACTGATGTCGACCGAGGTAGCTCTCTTGCTACTGTGTAATAGTGACATGTACCCAGCTAATGTCTCTGCTTCGTTCAGGGAAATCAGAATAGGAAGTCTGCTGTACCACCCGCTCTTTTCTTTTTACTTTTAAAAGCGATTATTTGTAACATGGAAATTTGTTCCTTGGCTCACCATCTGAGTTCTTAAAGCTATTATTCATTTTCTGCTGACCCCGGTTATTTCTTTTATTAGTATTATTTTCTTTGCCTTCGCTTTCTTGTTATTGGGCAACTTGCCCGTTAGAATCTGCGAAGTAAAATAAACAACAACAACAACAACAACAACAACAATGTAGGTTTCATTTTACCTTCCGTTTGTTTTCAAGGTGCCTGCGCTTGCGATGCTCCAGCTCTTCGAACAGTTGGTCGACGAAGGCCGACTCACATCATCAATGCCGGTCCTAACTTCGGAGAGAAGAGACAGGTTCAGGCAAGTAGGCAGTTAGCTTATTTGTGTATTGACCGTTGAATCCGATTATTCTGTACATGCTCGTCGCCAGTAGAGTCCTCCGTTTTTTCGAGCCTGTGGCTTCTTTTGGTGATCGGTGTGTCTGATGGCGATTTTGTCCATCTACCATCGATCTCACCAAAATGACAACCTGCTCTGGAGAAGTGAAGGACTCAACTGACGAACGGGCATGCGCAGAGTGATCGGATTCAGCGGGCAATATACTGAAAGTGATTGCCCGCCTGAGCCGGCAATACACGAAAATTCCTGCCCGCTGAGCAAGAGCGCTCATTGGCTGCAGTACAGGCAACCCTCACGTGACATGCAATAAACACATAATTTTACTGCTACCCAGACAGAAGGTGGCACTTGCGCAAAATAGTATGGAGTTGCTGCAGCCTAGAACTACGCGCAGGATAGCATGGCACTTCCCTTGCAGGCGTTCGGGTTACAGTTCTGTAGAAAAGGGTGGTAACTACCTGTGAATGGTCGGACGCACCAAGCGGGGCAGAATCGTCCACAGAGAACACAGACTGGGGATGATTAGTGGCGAGAACATCTAGGCACGACAGGGAAGGATTAGGGTTAGGAGAAGTTTGAGTGGGAAAATCTACCAGCTGGGAGAGACCAAAGCTGGAGAATACAATGCGAATATAAGCTTAAAACTAGCACCATTCATTACACAAGAGTTATTGTAGACAGAAGCAGTTCAAGGTTATCAGGTATGCGTGTACTTCATATTGAAAGTATGAACCCTGAAACTAACAAGGTGGTAGGTACAACATTACACCTTCAAGTAGCCGAGCCTTTTGGCAACAGACCCAACACTATCTGGCATAAAATTGATGTACACACCAACCGAACTTGCTGGCACACACACACAAACACGCGCACACATACCTACATGATCTTGCAAGTCCTCTTTTCTGCACCTACTTTCAGTTGACGGCTAATACAGGCCAAGCATCCCGGGATGATCGCCGAATTACTCGAGGACAGGAACAGCGGCTACTGCAAGTGCCTTTCCTTCCTGGACCTTCCAGTCGTCAGTCATTGACATTTGTGGGAAGAACTCTTTGGTATTCCCTTCCCAGTGATATTCGCCTCCACAGTGCGGCATTTGCCTTTATTAAAACTGGCTCTTAAAAGAACTAATAATTGTAATTTGTAACCAGTGTTAATCGCGCTCCTTCCTGCTCGGCATCCCTACACATTACTGCATGTTTTCTCTGTGTGTTCTTCACTGCATGCTTACACATACACCCACCCATTTGAATTATATACATACTTTGTGCTTTTGAATTATCATGTTATGATTCTTTTTTTATTTTTCCTTCTCTCATAATATTATATTCGTTCTTAGCAGGAACCGGAGATTTTCCTCTGGTGAGAAGGCAGAATTACCAACTCTAAACGAATTCAAATAAAAGAAACAACATACACACACACACACAC
This sequence comes from Sycon ciliatum, assembly GCF_964019385.1. Taxonomy (NCBI): domain Eukaryota; kingdom Metazoa; phylum Porifera; class Calcarea; order Leucosolenida; family Sycettidae; genus Sycon; species Sycon ciliatum. The sequence goes on from NC_088644.1 coordinate 39,491,008, forward strand.
CCTTTGATCTTTTGACGCCCATCACCGGAGGCGATGATAGTGATGCTACAGCAGAAGCCACAGCAACTTGTGCTGGGATTGCCCCATTCAACAGCTTGCAAGGCTGAAGAATTGACCACCACTATTCAGCCTGGTCTACTACACTACACAGCTATTTGAAGTGGCTCAGTTTTCTGGTAAGTGAATCCCTACTTTTTAGTCTTTTCATTTTTTTATCTGTACACATCACACCACATACTCCGGCATGCACTGGCTGTTCGTAACCACTCAGGAGAATGAAAGAAACGTCAGGAGGAGTCTAAGACTCTTAGAGAGTAGAAAGACGTGTGCGACGATAGTCGTCGGGAATCGAACCCGCAACCTCTTGAATGGAAATCCATTGCACATACATTGTACCACTGCAACATTATCATGACAATTACTGAGTATGTTACAAAAAGATGGAGCAAAGTGGGCTGGATGGCTGGCCTATAGCCTAGTCAACAAGACACTACAGAACAGTGATCTAGACAAGTGGAAAGATGCTCAAACGTCAGAGTTTTTACTTCTTGTTTTTTACTACATGTACATATTCACATAACATTACCCAACTCGAAAATAATGGTACTGAGACTAGGACAAACGTGACAACTACCGATAATGTATATTTATGAACAGGGACCGCTCCGCGAGACGCAGCAGTGAACGAGAGCGCGAGTAGCTACGCTGCCTGGCGCCGCCGGGTGATCTTTGCGGAGAACTATGTAGTGGAGAGCCGGGAGATCTCGCCGGCGAGCGTGAACGCGAGCGAAAGTACACTTGACGTGCGGCATCCGGTGAGCTGTATGGGGAGCGGCATCGCGATCTCGACATACAACCGCTACTCTGGCCACTGCCACCACGTCCATCATCGGCGTGTGGGGCGTGTGAGTGACTACCGGATCTGGCACGACGTCGACGGGGCCGGGACTCCTCCCAGTTGTTGATACGACTACGGCCGTGGTGGCGCTGTCGGCATGGAGACGGAAATTTCCGGGGCTTCTCCCGGTCGTTCCTAGGACTACGGCCATGGTGGCGCTGTTGGCATGGAGACGGAGATCTCCTGGAGCCACCACCAGTGTCACCTCTGCGATGACTGGCATAATCGAAACTACGAGGTCTATGTGGCTGCTCCGGCTCCGGCCAACCAAATGGGTCCCTCTCCACTCTCAGCTGGCGCCCGTCAAGTACCAAGTTTCCATCTACGCGAAACAGTGCCTCCTCAGCAGACCAGCGGGAGTAGTATCGCACAAATGCAAAGCAAACCGGTGTGCCTGGTTGGAGGAATCGCTGCAGGTGGATATCACCGACCGTGCCATATCCGCGAAACACAGCCAGGAGGTCGCCCGCAGCGGTGTGACAAGAGATATTGTCTACTCTGAGGGTGTACATTCCGCCGATATCAGGAGGCTCACTGTTGCTTCGGACGGAGTCCACCATCTTTTCAGTGCTCCAACTTCAGACAAAAAGAAAACTTTCCAACCCCGCAGTCTATACCTGAATAGAGGCAGAACTCCTTTCCTTCAGAGGTGGAATACAAGAGGCGGGAAGAGAAAGAATCAACAATTTACTAGTTATGATTAACAGTCTAACAGGGTGACGAGATCTTATACAGTCAGATAGTGCGAGAACAAGGCACAAAACTGACAAGAATCGTATAACTGGGACATTCGACGACCTGACAACTAGCTCCAACACATTTACGAGGCCTGGCGCAAACCAACAACCTTCCAACTTGGAATGCTCAGGTGCGGAAAGTTCCAATGACTTAGTAACTAAGTCTAGTAACTTGTTGCCCTACAAGCCGACACCCTCTGAAATCCCCAAACTATGGATGGACTTGGAAATGATCCCACTTATGGGCTCCCCACACCTCAGTAAGTGGACGAAGACAAGGTGCAGAAAAGGATTGACGGTATCAGCGAGGGCATCTGTCCCGGGATCCAACTGCAGTTACCCCTGCCCCCAGTGAAGGTAATACTTGCTACTAGTGTGGGTGGCTAAATCAGAGTGGATCTGATACATGTATAAGCTTCACTAGCACCATTGATTACACAAGAGTTAATCTAGCCAGAAGCAGTCTATGGTTAACAGGTATGTATACTTCAAATACTGTAGAAAGTAACCAACAAAGGTGCCAGGTACAACATTACACCTTCAAGCAGCCGAGCCTGTTGGTAACAGACCCAACACTGTCTGTCATAAGTGTGCCCATCAACCGAACTACTGTCGTGGACATGGAAATCCGGTGGCACGTCTAGTGGCACCAGGGCGCTAGCAATGTAGCCATAGCACGTATCGCTGCTGCTGGTCGCATCTGATCAACATGATTGTGCACTGCAATGCAACGACTTACATGTACGTTCTGTAGGCGTTGAGGGCGCCGGCCCCGGTCAATTGACTGGATTTCCATTAGTGCTGAAACGATTATATCGATTACTGTATAACACCTTTATTTCGGTGTAATTTAAATTTCGGTAACTTCGGTACTGGTCCTGGATCACCTAATTTAACATTACACCTAAATTTTCCGAAATACCAAAAATATGTAAAAATCATGAAAATCAGTGTCAAATTAAAAAATCAACTTGTATATTTTATTTTTATTTATTTTTATTTATTTCACCTTCCCGTGGCCAGAGAATATAGGCCAATATGGAGGGAGGGGGGCGGTAGCCAGCCATGGCAGTAAACAAAAACAAAGCAAAAATAAATAAATATTACACATTACTGGAGGCAAAGCCTGAGAAACAAATGTGGATGAAGAACTAGCAGTTATTAGAACACGAGCTTCATGTTGGCCTTGAAATCCTTTAGCGTACAAGACGATTTTACTGATAGAGGCAGGGCCAGCCAGAGAGAATAGGCAGCAAAAAACGGAGATCTGGTATAAGCTGAGGTTCGGGCTTTAGGTAAAGTGCAGGGATTGCGCGTAGGACGAGTGGGAAGAAACCAGTTATATTTACGCAAGTGTGGCGGGGCTTTTTCAAGACGAATAGAATGAACAACAATACACAGTTTTCGATCCGCTTGACTAGAGATAGGGAAGGTGTTAAACATATCATACAGCTCGGCAGAAGGAAAGTATGATGGTTTACGGAAAAGGACTTTGAGTATCCTCTTATTGTGGACTTCCAGGGTACTCATTAACGATTTACTAAGTAGGGATGACCAGGCGGTTGAGCAATAGAGAAAAATGGGGAGAATATAGCAATGATAAAAAAGTCGAATGCATTCAAGCGGTAGGTGTGAGCAGTGAGACACGAGGTAGCCAACAGCTTTACTGACTTTGCTACAGATATAGTCGACATGTCTACTAAACGATAAGTCTGAGTCAATGACCAAACCAAGATGTTTGTGTTGTTTTACCACTGTGAGGTCTGTGAGGGATCCGGGAAGAGTGAATGCATAGGTTGGCTCTGAGTTCGGCAGGAATAATATCTCAGTCTTGGCGATATTAGGTCTTAGTCTCCAGGTAGTCATCCACTGATGGACTTCGTTGATACCGCGCTGGAGACTGTCTCGCAGCCTGTCTAGACACTCATTGAACCGGAGCAGTGCAGTATCGTCAGCAAATAAGGACACACCTTCAACATGACTGGGAAGATCATTTATATATACTAGGAAAAGGAGGGGCCCTAGGATGGATCCCTGGGGCACTCCGGACAGAACAGGTGAAGCATCTGAGAGAGTTCCACCTACAAAGACAACTTGCGTTCTGTCGGATAGGTAGTCTGTAATCCACTCCAGCGCTGAGTCACACACACCGAAAACTTTGGAAAGTTTAGCAAGTAATGCACGGTGCCACACGGTGTCGAAAGCTTTCTCGAGGTCGAAAAAGCACATGGCAACTTTCCGCCCCATATGACGATGGTCGGCAATGTTTTGGATCAGCTTGGTGAGCTGTAGAGCGGTCGAGTCACCACGACGAAACCCAGATTGCGCGGGATCCAGAGCAGGAGAAATATGATTATACAATTGATTGAAGAAGAGCCGTTCGCAAAGTTTTGAAATACAGGACAGGAGGGAAATTGGGCGATAGTTACTAGCTTGAGATTTGCTGCCTTTGCACTTGTAAATAGGCACAATTTTAGCCAGTTTCCAGTCAGTAGGGAACTTGCCTGTGGTAAAGGAGAGGTTAAATAGGCGGCTAAGTGGAAAAGAAATCGCAGGAGCTAGCTTCTTTATCATATTGTTCGTGATACCGTCTAGCCCTGGCGCTTTCCCAGATTTCAGGTTTGAGATGGCTTTACGAACATCTGCTGTAGTGATATGAACGCGGGCGAATTGGCGAGTAAGACGAGTGTCATATTGGAGAGGGGGTATTACTAAACGTGGGTCATCAGGCACCGCGACAGAGGTAAACTGCTTGTTGAGGATGGTTGCTTTTTGGAAGCTGTCGGACACCAGCAGCCCATCAGGGCTTGCAATGTCAGGGATGCCAGGTTTTACTTTGTGCGATCGCTGACTGCGGACAAACTGGTGAAGCGTAGTGCTGCCTGAGGTAAGTGTTGTTTTGATTGAACGAATGTACTGGCGGTGGCACCAGCGGGAGAGATGTCTCACCTGGTTCCGCTGTGCCTTATATGCTGATAGGTTGTAGTCCGTAGGGAATTTCTTGAAGAGGCTGAATAGGTCACGCTTCAACTTGATAGCCTTGCGTAGTTCAGTGGAAACCCATGGATGATATTTGCGTGTAGACCCTGGGGTTGAGGGAGTTCGATTTGGTTTGCGGGAGCTATGAAGGGGAACATACTTGGACAGCACAGTCTGCAGGACACTGTGCAGGTTACTAAGTGCACTGTCCACGTCTGAGGATATTAATGAGTTCCAAGGTACTGAGTCTAAGTCTGCATTGACCGCCTCCCACACAGGAGGTGTGACGTGTCGGAGATCGAAAGACATAGGGTTAGGCTCCTGAGCTTGAGACGTTATTTCGCGGGGAGACTGAGGCAGGGGAATGTCGAACTGGCAGTACACAATGGCATGGTCTGAGGCGCCCAGAGGGCAGTCAGTTTCGACGCAAGACGAGAGATTGGCACGGTTACTAAATACCAAATCCAAGCAGGCTTGGACACCAGATGGATATATGTACTGGTATACCGGTAGTACATTGTACATACATAACATGTACCGGTATACATAATATTATGTGGAGCCTTTTGGCCTTGGCGGAGATTATTTGTGCAAGAGCGTTTTTTTTTTTTTTTTTTTTTTTTTTTTTTTTTTTTTTTGGTGCCATGCATACCGAATTTATCCTTACACCGAAAGGTCAGGGGTTGGCTTTTACCGAAATTTTACAACACCGAAAATAAGGTGATATACAGTACTCGTTACTTACTCGATAAGAAATAGATCGAGCGGTTATTTCGATTTTATCGGCTAAACGAGTAGAATGGTACTTACGCTCGGTACAGGATTTCCCCCCTTTTGGGGTCGCACAAAGTGTGCATGCACCGAAAGTGGTGCGAGTACGACACGAATATGTACATGACTGTAAACTTGCAACATCGATGCACGTGTAAAAGTACAAGCACGATCTGAGAAACATCGACACGATCACTGTCGCCGTCTTTTCAGCTGACTACTTTTCTTACATACAGCATGCAGGACGGGCAGCCTCAGTATGTGTCTACACTAGCTGCAGGGGCTGGAGTTCCCTCGACGTGCGGGTAGTCTTGAGCTAAAGACAGTAAAGTGGTCTTCAGTTTCGTGTTTTCCGTTCTGTCGACTGTTCCCGAACCAGTTTGCTCGACGACGAGCTAGGCCTGGCGTCGGAGCCTACGTTGAGCATAGACAGGAAAAGCAACTAGTTACTTGTTGACGCGCCTCAAGTCAGCTTATCTGTCGAAATCTGCCGATTTGCACCCCTGGCCAGCTTCACTGACTTCATCGTCGGAGTCAGCGAAATCACAGGCGAAGGGCACCATCAGCTCTTGGGTTGCTACCAGTGCGTCGCCTCTGTCTTGTCTGCATCCGTCTGGTCAGTCCGAACAGCTGACGGACTTGTTGCGGGATCATCGGATCTATGCCCCCGCTTTCCGTCGTTGGCGATGTTGGACTCTTTATTTTTTTTGAAACTCACAGAATGTACATTGTACTGATGTAGTTACAATAATAATCGTTTAGCCGATAAGCCGATCGTTATGGTATCAGCTTAGCCACTAAGGAAAAAACGTAATCGTTTCAGCACTAATTTCCATGTCCGCCATAGTAGCTGGCACGCACACACACACACACACACACACACACACACACACACACACACACACACATATACACACCACATACACACACACACACACACACACACACACACACACACACACACACACATACGCACATACACACCCACCCACACACACACACCACCCCCCCCCCCCCCCCCCCACACACACCATGTACCATGTACCATGTATACGCCCGTCGCAAGAGAAGCACGCAAATCTGCAAATGCACTGAATGTGCACCCACAAATTTTCTCTTCATAGCAACGATAGCGGATCTGATTCTGACTGAAACAGATCAAGACAAGCGCCAGATAACTGTCTAATCCACACAACTGGCGAAGCCATGTAAATCGACCCCCCCAATGCACACCTGGTCTACACACACACACACACACACACACACACACACACACACACACACACACACACACTCACTCACATACTTGTACACACACATACACATACACACACACTCACATACACACACACTACACACACATACATGTACATGTACATACACACACACATACACACACATACACACACACACCACACACACCACACACACACACACACACACACACACACACACACTACACACACACATACACACACACATACACACACACACCACACACACACACACACACACACACACACACACACACACACTACTACTACTACTACTACTACTACTACTATGTACAGCTACCCTATCGGGCCACGCCGTTCCCAGAAGCGGGAGACAACGACAAGAAGAGAGAAGAGAAGAGAGAGAAATCGCAAAGTCAACAATATTTGGCATGGCGTTGCAAGTCCTGTGGCCTTGAGAACCGTCTTTCGCAATGCTCGCATTCATGACGGCAGCTGTTCCTGGCTGCACGTGACATCCGTTTCGCACGGTCACAGTGATGACGGCTCAAACCAGAACGAGAGCGGAAAGAGCGGCGACAAACATCACATCGCAAAGAGTCAGATTCATGGCGAATGGATACAGTGGGGACATCCGTATACACACACACACACACACACACATACACACACACATACACACACACACACTACATCATCAATGCTATGGTCATCTACTCTGGCTACAGGTGTTTGTGTTCAGTGCCACAATCAGTTTAGGAAGTTTCCCTCGTGCCATGCGCCGGGCTAATGCTACCATGTACCACTCTGTCTGAATATCCTAGTAACCAAACTGTCAAACATAGTACCTCAACAGTAAAGGTGAAGGGATACTGTACATCTCATAAGGCCGGGGTGGAAGCTGTGCCACTAGCTGCATCCGTGTTACCTAGAGTACATAACCCCCAGTGTTATCTGTACTCTTGGTGTTACCCTCACACCCAGGGCAGTAGTGACTGTGAATACATGACCACTTTACATACATACAAACTCAAACCTCTTTTACCATCAAAAGAAACACCACCACCCTGTCACCACCCTGTCACCCCTGAAAAGAAACACCACCCTGTCACCCCTGTCACTCCTGATACTCGCTTGACTCCTCTGTAGGCTTTTCCGGATTATGCGTTTTTTCTTGGTCTAAAATGGAAATGGAAAGTGTTTTGAAAACCCCTATCAATCAAAAAAAATTCTAAAGAAAATGCAAAAATTTACCCAAAAAGCACAAAAAATGCCACCGTTGCCATGGTAACAAAATGGCGACAGCTAGTCGCGTGACATTTGGCACCATGGTGATCATTCATGGTGATCGTGAACATGGTGAAGTACCTATCGCTTGCAGGGAGTCGTAAAATACCGGTATTTTACGACTCCCTGGCCCAAAGTGGGTCAAAATGGACAAAATGCATTTTGACCTCCAAAATGCAAAAATATGCAAACACATAATCCGGAAAGGCCTACTCCTCTGTCAGATACTTTTTCTTACGTAATTCTTACGTAATTTTTTAAACTCCTGTCCTTTCTTTTCTTAATCCGGCTTATCCATTCGCCTTCATATCATTGGCCCTAGTTCGCGTTTATTGTGCGAATTAAAATAAACCAACCAAACCAAACCAAACACAATGGATGAAAATGCAATTCGTTCCCTCGATATTGCAGCGTGAAAGAGGCTGGTTTGGCTTTTCGGTGGCCATTGTTTGCTGCGTCTTGCTGTGTCTTCTTCCTCCTCCTGCGCTACCGAGGTCGGTCCCAGGCGTGAAGGCGTTGCTGGCGTTAGGGCGCGCTCACACTAGAGAGTTTTCGCACGGCGTGCAACGCGCTCACTTGACGCGTTCGAAGGTCACGTGCCACGTTCAGAAGCGAGGCAAACGCGCGTTGCCAACGTGGAAACCGGCCTCATCACGTTGGCACTTGATGGCCCAGCACGTGCGATTTACGCAAAGTTCTAATGGTTCACCATGTTCACCTGCTGCGAAAGCTCTTTTCAAGTGCGTCACGCACGTGAATAGCCTCGCGTTCGGCGTTGTCACGTTGCACGCCGTGCGAAAACTCTCTACTGCGACCATGAGCACGCGTCCTTGCGTCAGCAAAACGCAGAAACGTGGCAGTCGTGCTCACACTAGGCCTCGTACACGAGTAGACGTGAAGTTGTCACACGAACTTTACGAATTGCAGTTCGTATCCAAAAGAGTTTGTGCGTTTCCTAATAAAGTTATGGCCCGTTTTGGATGTAAATTTTCGCATGTTGCATGTTGGAGGAAGTGCCTCGTGGCTCGTATTCTTGAAGTCGACGAAAATAATTCATACAATCAGGTAGGTTTTGACTCTTGAGGGACTGCCGCTGACAGCCAAGCGCTTTCGCTTTCCTGACCTCGTGGTCCGAGCAAGTGCCAGTGCAGTGGAAATTGCGGTAGTGGTTTCTTTCGTCTGTTGCCGAGATGAGAACTGTATTTTCCGATGATATGTAACTGAAATGTCTTGAGGTATGGCATTCCATCATCGCAGAAAAGTAGAGAAAGATGATTTCCCAAACGGAAAAGCCAGACCAAGCTGCCATCGTATTGAACGAGTACACTGTAGAAATTGGTCACCAGTACTGGTCACTGACCTGATCACAACGAAGCAACTTCAAAAACAAACACAAAATTGACATCGTCCAAAAAGGGCAAAGAATGCATATAATTATGGCGGTGCGTGCGTGCAGGACCACAACTACAAAAATTTTAAAAATGTGCAAATGTCGAGGATGACATCGACAACCGCCGAGTTTCATGAATCAACACACCGGAATTTGAGAAATTGAACATACTTCAGGCCAGGTTGTACACAAATACGCTTCACGTCTACGATCATGTTGCCGCCAAGTCGTGGCACCCCCCTCCGGAGGTCGCGGTCACGATTTGAAACGTGGCCGCCACGTTTTGGTCAAGTTCATGCCGTTGCCATGCAACTTGGCCGCATGGCCGCATGGACGCTGGTTTTGGTCGCAGTGTGAGCGCGCCCTTAGCCAACGCCCGAACACTTCCTGCTGGAGTGGTGTTGACTCTGTTGAGAGGCAGTCACGTGATGGCGCTAGATCTCAATATTGACCTGGCGATCCTGGAGTTTTCGCAGCTTCAGAAACTAGCTGAGCAGAAGGACATACCTAATTCGTGTGACCTAGCACGCCCAGACTTGGTTGCTACAATGGACAGGTAGCCAAAACACCAGACGTTCCTAGACCATAAGCCCAAGTTCTAGCAAATGGGCTTATGGCTGGTACATCTAGTAGTGCCAGTACTACCGATAAAGACGACGCATCCTTTCAGACTGTCACGTCAAGGAATCAGCGCCGTCAAGCCAAGAGGATGACACGGACCCAAACTCACCCTACAGAAATGGAAGAGGTCGGACTCCCGGCGGAACGGCAGATTGGCAGTCGCAAAGCGCAGACAAATCCCATCCACCGCCACGAGTCTTCACGCTACATCCGGGAACGTACGTCCGATAGCAACCCGACACCTTCGTTAGACACCGTCCCCAGAGGCCCGCGGAAAGTTCTCTACCTGGGGCAAATCCCGTATGGTTGCCAGGCACAGTCCATCGCTGAATGGTGCAGAGATCGGGACGTGGAGATAGTGCAATGCATTATACCCTTCTCAATACTTCAGAACGGCCTCCGCGAGAATAACAGTTGACGCTCAGGACGTGAACAAAGTTAGTGAAAAGTCTTTCTGGCCTGAAACAGTTGCATACACTCTACGTGACTGGTGCTTCAGGTCCGACCAGGCGGAGGCGCAATGAACACCTCGAAACTGAATGCGCAGGCTCCAACTTTCTTTCCGGGTACTAGTAGATTGCGCCATCCGAAAGCCTCCTTCCCCGTGGCCTGCATCAACGCACGGTCCATTAGAAACAAATCTGCTGAGCTCTCCGACTTCCTCGCGACCAGCTGTCCTCTTATTGTTTGTATCACTGAAACCTGGCTATGTCCACAGATTTCCCTCTCCTTCCCAGGCTATGAATGTTTTCGAAGGGATCGACCCACCGCAGAGAACAAAGTTAACATGAACGACTTCCTGGCCTATGGCGGTGTTGCTATTTTAATTAAATCGAGTGCATTTGGTCCTATTACCCACCGTACTGACCGACATCTTCCTCAATTCGAAGCTACCTGGGTAGAGATATCGCCATCCACTGCAAGCTCTTCTTGCCCCATGCGCCAGCAATCCATTAAAATTGCGGCTGTCTACCGTCCACCGTCCACTGACCCGTCAGTCATAGATAACTTCTTCGTCTCACTTCAAAGTTGCTTGAGTCAAATACGGACCCCTGGCTCGCCAGTCCTCATCATGGGAGATTTCAATGCTAAGTGTTCCACCTGGTATGGAACAACAACAGACACTGCAGGCCACCATCTTTCATGTCTTCTTGACATGTTTTCCTTGCAGCAACACGTCACATTTTCAACCCACCGCTCCCACAAAGGCAATGAAGCTGCCCTGGATCTGATGATCACTGACACAACAGCCAGCATCTGCGATCCCCGCTCCTCAGCCCCTCTCGGTCAGTTGGACCACTCAATTGTCCTCGGCCGTTTGTGCATCCCGGAATATACCATATCATCACCACCTGTACCAGACACTACACTGCCTTCCCATTCCTTCCAGATACCTGACTTCAGTCGGTTTGACACCTCCTCCATTCTCCCCACTCACCTAGCTGCTCTTAATGAATCAATTGCTAATGTCAACTGGCATGCTGCTCTCCAGTTGAGGCTTGGACATCCAAACCGTACTGCTCCAGCATTTTACGACATCCTTCATGATCTATGCTCCGCTTTCCTACCCACCAGGTCGCGCTCTTCAGCCCCAAGACGACGTACACCAAGTCCCCAGTGGGTGACACGTGCTGTTAAAGCTCAGCTGAAGAGGAAGCGAGATTCGTACAGCTTGTATCGCAAGTATCCTACCCCTAGCAATCACGAGCATTACAGGTGCGAACGTAACAGAGCACGAATCATATCTAGAGAGGCTCACCGCCAGTATGTATCCTCCATTAGCACTAACCCCTCATCCATTATTGCATCCACCCCTAGTTTTGTTCAAGTTCGTGAAGCAGCTTCGTTCGCCGTCCCCTGTTGAAAACCCTATCATCACTGAACTCCATGAAAATAACACAGTACACAACGACCCTACCCAGATTGCCAATGCTCTGAATCGCCAATTCATCAGCTTTGGAACACCGGATGATCCTGCATGGTCTCTTCCTGGTATTCCATACCACCGGTTCCCAGCACTACCCTCTTTTAGCACTACTCCCACCGCCATTGCCCAACACATCCGTCGCCTAAAGCCCAAGAAGGCGGCAGGTGCAGATGGCATATCCCATGAACTCCTAAAAGCCCTGTCTCCTAGTATCTATCCCTCTCAGTCTAGTTTTCAACCAGTCCTTCGCCACCGGAATCTTCCCTGATGCCTGGAAGGCAGCTGTGGTTGTGCTTATTTACAAGAACAGAGGCAGTAAACTGTCTGCGTCCAATTACCGGCCGATTTCACTCCTTTCCACCATTTCAAAGCTCTGTGAACGTGTGGCATTTGGCCACTTATACCAACATGTGAACCCGGTCCTTGACCCGTCACAGTCTGGATTTCGGCGAGGCGATTCGACCGCCTGGCAATTGCTGAGGCTTGTGCAGAAGCTATATGAATGCAAGGATCAGAAGCAATTTAGCCTCCTATGTTTTTTCGACCTGAGCAAAGCATTTGACACTGTCTGGACAAGGGGTCTCCTCCATAAGTTATCAGCGTTTGGCGTAACCGGGACGTGTCTGCAGTGGCTCACCAGCTATCTCACTGAATGTCGACAAAGTGTCCGAATTGGACATGCCCTGTCCGCCCCTCTAACAGTCTACTCTGGAGTGCCCCAGGGCTCTATCTTGGGGCCTCTATTGTTCATCGTATACGTTAATGATTTGGCAGGTTTGGATCATACTCACTCTACGCGGACGATACAGCGCTCCATATAGCCGAGCCAGGCTTATTACAAGCCTGCGACTCGCTACAGTATCACATCAATCACGTTGTGCGCTGGATGTCGAAGTGGAAACTCCGCCCCAATGTGTCGAAAACGGCAATCCTTTGTATCCCCCCACGACCCTCCAGTGACCTCACCCTCTTTACGACTTGGCTTTTTACTTTCCCTGATAATCCCATTGCTATCAACATTGTTAAAATCACAAACACCTTGGTATATTTTCTTGATGAACACTTGTCCTGGGATTCGCACGTAACCTTTATTGAAAAGCGAGTTTGCTCCGCGATAGGCTGCATCTCTCCTCACATCTCCCATCTACACCATGGTTGTCGAATACAAATTTATCACTAGTATGTTCTTCCTTTGTTTGATTACTGCTCTCTCGTTTGGTCCTCCGGTCTATCCTCCGCTCTTATGCATCGGTTAGAAGTCACCCACCGTAAATTACTTCGATTAATATTTTGCATGCCCCCTCTGACCTCCTCTCAGACGCTATACATTTTGGCTTCCTCTTCCCTCTCTCAGAACGCTTTCCCCACTCGGCATGCAAATTCATTCACCGTATTACTTCAACTTGCTTCTCCTCATGCACTTGCGCATTTAAGCTGGTTCAATAATATCTCGCGTACTAGATGTTGTCTCCATTTCCCACTTGCCAGATCATCGATCCTTTTAAAATCCCCTCTGTTCAAGTCCTATTCTCATTGGTCTCGGCTTCCGCAGGAGGTAAAATCTCGTGACACCTTCGCTGCATTTTGTTCCATTCTGCCCGCGCCTAAGTTGAATTGAATTGAATTCGTTGTTTTCCATTGCTAGCCTAATCTTCATACTGCTCTCTCCAGGTTCCTTTAGTACTCCTTTTGTTGTATTTTCTTTTCTTTTTTCTTTTCTCCTTCTTTTTCTCAGTTTTCCCCACCATGGCTGGTTAAAATCGCCCGCATCACACGATCTTTGAACAGCTCCGCCTCACCACCCTGGAGGACGTGTTTAACATTAAGCTCCTCATCTTTGTCCGTCGTTGTCTGTTCTCCCGAGCTAGCTCCCTCTTCACCAGCTTCTTCGTGAGAGTTACTGGTGACCGCACTCGGGGAGCAGCACGTCACCTCGTTCGAGTACCATTTTGGCCCGGTCCTGCGGGTCGAGCTATCATGCAGTTCATCGGCGCAGTCCTGTGGAACCAGCTCCCGCCTGATCTCCGTTCCGAGCCCAGCCACCTTCAGTTCTGTGCCCTGCTAAAACTTAAAGCGCATCATGGCTCCGTCTAAATGCTTTTCGGCTAGTGTGTTTCTGTGGTATAGCGGACTGAAGAATAGTAAACGTGTTTTGCAATATATGTATGAAGCTATTTTGTATATAGTATGTTCCCGTTCCGTTTTTGCTTTGGTGTAGCCCTGAGGTTGATTTGCTTATTTATTTCTACCCTTCCTCTCTCCGTACTTCTGTCCCCCCCCCCCTCTCTCTCTCATTCCTTCTGTCGTCCACATGTATCAAAGGAGGCGAAATCGCCTGTTTGTGGTTCGACGTTAAATAAACTTCAACAACAACAACATGCTTATTGGCACTATGTCATCGTGATTGTGGAATAATAATTATAATAATAATAATACAAATGCAAACCCAGAAAACCAGAAAAGGAATAATATGTAACGCAAAAGAAAAAGAAAAACAATGCGTGATTAACACTAGTATGTATGTTATGTAGTACCACTCCAAAACTAAGCATACAGCAACGCCTAATACAGATTATTATATTCTTTTATTCCTATAGCCTAGTCAACAAGACACTACAGAACAGTGATCTAGACAAGTGGAAAGATGCTCAAACGTCAGAGTTTTTACTTCTTGTTTTTTACTACATGTACATATTCACATAACATTACCCAACTCGAAAATAATGGTACTGAGACTAGGACAAACGTGACAACTACCGATAATGTATCTTTATGAACAGGGACCGCTCCGCGAGACGCAGCAGTGAACGAGAGCGCGAGTAGCTACGCTGCCTGGCGCCGCCGGGTGATCTTTGCGGAGAACTATGTAGTGGAGAGCCGGGAGATCTCGCAAGCGAGCGTGAACGCGAGCGAAAGTACACTTGACGTGCGGCATCCGGTGAGCTGTATGGGGAGCGGCATCGCGATCTCGACATACAACCGCTACTCTGGCCACTGCCACCACGTCCATCATCGGCGTGTGGGGCGTGTGAGTGACTACCGGATCTGGCACGACGTCGACGGGGCCGGGGCTCCTCCCAGTTGTTGATACGACTACGGCCGTGGTGGCGCTGTCGGCATGGAGACGGAGATTTCCGGGGCTTCTCCCGGTCGTTCCTAGGACTACGGCCATGGTGGCGCTGTTGGCATGGAGACGGAGATCTCCTGGAGCCACCACCAGTGTCACCTCTGCGATGACTGGCATAATCGAAACTACGAGGTCTATGTGGCTGCTCCGGCTCAGGCCAACCAAATGGGTCCCTCTCCACTCTCAGCTGGCGCCCGTCAAGTACCAAGTTTCCATCTACGCGAAACAGTGCCTCCTCAGCAGACCAGCGGGAGTAGTATCGCACAAATGCAAAGCAAACCGGTGTGCCTGGTTGGAGGAATCGCTGCAGGTGGATATCACCGACCGTGCCATATCCGCGAAACACAGCCAGGAGGTCGCCCGCAGCGGTGTGACAAGAGATATTGTCTACTCTGAGGGTGTACATTCCGCCGATATCAGGAGGCTCACTGTTGCTTCGGACGGAGCCCACCATCTTTTCAGTGCTCCAACTTCAGACAAAAAGAAAACTTTCCAACCCCGCAGTCTATACCTGAATTGAAGCAGAACTACTTTCCTTCAGAGGTGGAATACAAGAGGCGGGAAGAGAAAGAATCAACAATGTACTAGTTATGACTAACAGTCTAACAGGGTAACGAGATCTTATACAGTCAGATAGTGCGCGAACAGGGCACAAAACTGACAAGAATTGTATAACTGGGACATTCGACGACCTGACAACTAGCTCCAACACATTTACGAGGCCTGGCGCAAACCAACAACCTTCCAACTTGGAATGCTCAGGTGCGGAAAGTTCCAATGACTTAGTAACTATGTCTAGAACCTTGTTGCCCTTCTAGCCGACACCCTCTGAAATCCCCAAACTATGGATGGACTTGGAAATAATCCCACTTATGGGCTCATCACACCTCAGTAAGTGGACGAAGGCAAGGTGCAGAAAAAGGATTGACGGTATCAGCGAGGGTATCTGTCCCGGGATCCAACTGCAGTTACCCCTGCCCCCAGTGAAGGTAATACTTGCTACTAGTGTGGGTGGCTAAATCAGAGTGGATCTGATACATGTATAAGCTTCACTAGCACCATTGATTACACAAGAGTTAATCTAGCCAGAAGCAGTGTATGGTTAACAGATATGTATACTTCAAATACTGTAGAAAGTAACCAACAAAGGTGCCAGGTACAACATTACACCTTCAAGCAGCCGGGCCTGTTGGTAACAGACCCAACACTGTCTGGCATAAGTGTGCCCACCAACCGAACTACTGTCGTGGACATGGAAATCCGGTGGCACGTCTAGCGGCACCAGGGCGCTGGCAATGTAGTCATAGCACGTATCGCTGCTGCTGGTCGCATCTGATCAACATGATTGTGCACTGCAATGCAACGACTTACATGTACGTTCTGTAGGCGTTGAGGGCGCCGGCCCCGGTCAATCGACTGGATTTCCATGTCCGCCACAGTAGCTGGCACGCACACACACACACACACACACACACACACACACACACACACACACACACATATACACACACACACACCACACACACACAGACACACACCATTGGACCATTGGACGCCCATCGCCGGAGGCGATGATAGCGATGCTACAGCAGAAGCCATAGCAGCTTGTGCTGGGATTGCACCATTCAACAGCTTGCAAGGCTGAAGAATTCAGTGACCGCCACTATTCAGCCTGGTCTACACCACACAGCTATGAAGTGGTTTTTTCTCACACACACACACACACACACACACACACACACACACACACACACACACACACACACACACACACATACACACACACACACCCACACACACACACACACACACACACACACACACACACACACACACACACACACACACACACACACACACACACACACACCATGTACCATGTACCATGTATACGCCCGTCGCAAGAGAGGCACGCAAATCTGCAAATGCACTGGATGTGCACCCACAGATTTTCTCTTCATAGCAACGATAGCGGATCTGATTCTGATTGAAACAGATCAAGACAAGCGCCAGATAACTGTCTAATCCACACAACTGGCGAAGCCATGTGAATCGACCCCCCAATGCACACCTGGTCTACACACACACACACACACACACACACACACACACACACACACACACACACACATATATACACACACGCACATACTTGTACACACATACACATACACACACACACACACACTCACATACACACACACACACTACACACACACATACATACACACACACATACACACACATACACACACACACACACACACACACACCTTGAACCTTGAAACTGCCACCTAAAGGTGATGCAGTGCCTCAAAGAGGCAAGGAGGGCAGAGTTACTTCTTGCATTTGTGTTGAGCCAGGTACTGGAGACGTGTGAACTTCCGAGAGCAGGTTGGGCATGGGATGGTGCGGCGCTCGGAGCCAGAGCTGCATGCTCTGCGGTTGCAGTTGCAGTTGTGCCGGCGGTGCCCAGCTTTGCTCCGGAAACAGCGGTCACAGGTGTGGCAGTGGTAATGACATTGGCTGCAATCAGGTGGGCGAGGTGCAACAATCTCTGGAACTGGAGCGTCACCAAGATTGGGAGAGCAGCTGTGCACAGCAAATCCACCTTGGCTAGCAAACCAACGATGGCACGTTTCGCACAACACAGCACCGGCCTGTTCATGGATCGGCTTCAGTCGCTCTTCCCTGCATTTGTGCCGCCGAAGTCCGCTTTCACTGGCGAAGAGTCGCTCACAGATCGCACAACACACTGACTTGGCTGTCGTTTCAAGGCGTAAGCGCCGTGCAACAATAGCATCCGAGATGGACTGGATCCACTCGCCACGTTCAGCTGCGAGGTCGTACCAACCGGTGTATAGACCGAACGCCTTGAGGTCATCGCGTACCACATCACGCCATCGACGCATGGGGCCATGAGCAGGGCGTGGAGTATGGAGCCACGAGAACAACACTGCCTTTGGAAGCCGGTGGTCGTCCATCCTGGCAATGTGGCCAAGCCACACACACATACACACACACATACACACACACACTACAGCATCAATGCTATGGTCATCTACTCTGGCTACAGGTGTTTGTGTTCAGTGCCACAATCAGTTTAGGAAGTTTCCCTCGTGCCATGCGCCGGGCTAATGCTACCATGTACCACTCTGTCTGAATATCCTAGTAACCAAACTGTCAAACATAGTACCTCAACAGTAAAGGTGAAGGGATACATCTCACAAGGCCGGTGTGGAAGCTGTGCCACTAGCTGCATCCGTGTTACCAAGAGTACATAACCCCCAGTGTTATCTGTACTCTTGGTGTTACCCTCACACCCAGTAGTGACTGTGAATACATGACCACTTACAAACTCAAACCTATTTTACCATCAAACGAAACACCACCCTGTCCCCCCTGAAAAGAAACACCACCCTGTCACCCCTGAAAAGAAACACCACCCTGTCACCCCTGATACTCGCTTGACTCCTCTGTCAGATACTTTTTTCTTACGTAATTTTCTAACTCCTGTCCTTTCTTTTCTTAATTCGACTTATCCATTCGCCTTCATATCATTGGGCCTAGTTCACGTTTATTGTGCGAATTAAAATAAACCAACCAAACCAAACCAAACCAAACACAATGGATGAAAATGCAATTCGTTCCCTCGATATTGCAGCGTGAAAGAGGCTGGTTTGGCTTTTCGGTGGCCATTGTTTGCTGCGTCTTGCTGTGTCTTCTTCCTCCTGCGCTGCCGAGGTCGGTCCCAGGCGTGAAGGCGTTGCTGGCGTTAGCCAACGCCCGAACACTTCCTGCTGGAGTGGTGTTGACTCTGTTGAGAGGCAGTCACGTGATGGCGCTAGATCTCAATATTGACCTGGCGATCCTGGAGTTTCGCAGCTTCAGAAACTAGCTGAGCAGAAGGACCTACCTAATTCGTGTGACCTAGCACGCCCAGACTTGGTTGCTACTCTGCGCGAAAATGGTATTGGCACTTACCCCCCCCCCCCCAGGTTCAGTTACCACCCAATTCCCTGCCTGTGGTGGGAAGTGCCTGCCATCAATGGTACCTTGCCTTGAAGAACTTCAGGATTGCATCGCCAGTCTAACACGTGAACTTGCTGCAGTTTCAGCAACCAGAGATGCAGAGCTAACGAGCTTGCGAAATGATTTACTATCCACACGGGAAAAGGTGAACCAGTTGGAGAGCGTTATTGGCTGTGGTGTCTTAGTCCAGCCTTGCAGGACTCAGAAGACCATGGATCTGGGTGGAGCAGCTGAATGCTCACAAACGTCATCCCTCCAACGCGACAAAGCACCAACAGTAGAAGAGAATGGACAGGTAGCCAAAACACCAGACGTTCCTAGACCATATGCCCAAGTTCTAGCAAATGGGCTCATGGCTGGTACATCTAGTAGTGCCAGTACTGCCGATAAGGACGACGCATCCTTTCAGCCTGTCACGTCAAGGAATCATCGCCGTCAAGCCAAGAGGATGACACGGACCCAAACTCACCCTACAGAAATAGAAGAGGTCGGACTCCCGGCGGAACGGCAGATTGGCAGTCGCAAAGCGCAGACAAATCCCATCCGCCGCCACGAGTCTTCACGCTACATCCGGGAACGTACGTCCGATAGCAACCCGACACCTTCGTTAGACACCGTCCCCAGAGGCCCGCGGAAAGTTCTCTACCTGGGGCAAATCCCGTATGGTTGCCAGGCACAGTCCATCGCTGAATGGTGCAGAGATCGAGACGTGGAGATAGTGCAATGCATTATATACTCTTCTGAATATTTCAGAACGGCCTCCGCGAGAATAACAGTTGACGCTCAGGACGTGAACAAAGTTAGTGAAAAGTCTTTCTGGCCTGAAACAGTTGCATACACTCTCCGTGACTGGCGCTTCAAGCCGACCAGGCAGAGGCGCAATGAACACCTCGAAACTGAATGCGTAGGCTCCAACTTTCTTTCCGGGTAGATTGCGCCATCCGAAAGCCTCCTTCCCCGTGGCCTGCATCAGCGCACGGTCCCTTAGAAACAAATCTGCTGAGCTCTCCGACTTCCTCGCGACCAGCTGTCCTCTTATTGTTTGTATCACTGAAACCTGGCTATGTCCACAGATTTCCCTCTCCTTCCCAGGCTATGAATGTGAAGGGATCGACCCACCGCAGAGAACAAAGTTAACATGAACGACTTCCTGGCCTTTGGCGGTGTTGCTATTTTAATTAAATCGAGTGCATTTGGTCCTATTACCCACCGTACTGACCTACATCTTCCTCAATTCGAAGCTACCTGGGTAGAGATATCGCCATCCACTGCAAGCTCTTCTTGTAACAGATTCACTGTTACTACTAACACTAGGAATAGGATACACTTATCACCTGCTATTATCACGCTGCTGCTGTTAGGTGTTATGTCCATCATTGCTTGTTCATGTATATAAGAATGCATTATGGCAAGGATCATTGCTTATTCCAAGAATGACTACTGAAGTTAGTTGGACTGTTACACTGGTAGCAAGAGGATGGTTTTTCTTTTCGTCATGTTCGGGCTATGCGCAGTGGCCGCATTAGTCGCCTACGATATTCGAGATTCAGAAGCGTCTGAATCACCTTATCGCACTCGGTCAGTGCGATGGATCAGATCAAACGCCAAGACGTGCTCAAGCTCCCAGCGGAGAGAGGCCACGCATGCGCCATGTTAAGTCTCCGCCTGTGTTTCGTGGAGATACAAGAGAGTTCAAGGAGTGGGCCTTCGCCATCGAACTCGCCATGAAGTCCCTGCAGCTGGACAACGCGGAGGAGCGCTTGAGCTACGCGGCGAGTTTTCTGGAGGGCAGCGCTCGTCTTTGGTTTATCGCCTCTCAGGAGGCAAACACGCTGTTTTCCGACTGGCCAGACCTGAAGAGCAAGCTGGGAGAAGTGTACGGCCCGGTTTATGACAGGGAACAGGCGCGCATCGACTTATTCGCTCTTCACCAAGATGAGACTCTTGACGAATACATCAACAAATTTTCGCGGCTTAGCTTACAAGTTCCCGAGCTTGATGACCACTCCAGAGCTATCTTGTTCACGCGTGGGCTGGCTCAGGGCCTAAGCGGTGAGGCTTAGGGAGCATCCGCAACATTTGGCCCAAGCCATACGAGTTGCGGTCTCAGCAGACCAGTCGATGCGGCTAGCCCAAGCAAGCTACGCCAAGGCAGTGCGCGCACCAGGGCATCAGAGGCGCCAGCCTGGACCCTGGTCAAGCCAACCAACACCATCCGGTGGGAGAGGAACCAGGGAGCCAGAGGGTCGTTCAAGGCTGTGTTTCACCTGCAGGAAACCCGGCCATATTGCCAGATTCTGTCCAGAAGGAGGGAGGAACGCCACAAGCAAGCCTTCTTTAAACGATGGACGCCAGTAAGGAAGGGAGTGCGACTACTGGCGAACACGAGAGCACCCAGGAATAGGCCACGAATCAAAGTTCAGAACAAATTCAGCCCCTTAGCAAATGAGGAACCACGCCTCGAGGAGACCGAAATTCAAGCCTCGCCTGTCAAGCATTCGTCACCTGATACTGTTGGCCGGCCTAATGAAGTAACCGCCAGCACAGGGAGCATTTCCGCCGACAACGAACACGACCTAATGCGCGTCCAGGGCAAGATAAATGGACGTCGCGTTACCATGCTACTGGATTCTGGGTCAACCCACGACTTCATTTCAACTGACCTTGTCAAGAAGCACAACATCTCCACAACAACCGGTAGCGACGTCCTGAACGTCACACTTGCTGATGGATCGGTCCGCTCACAGCCTATTACGAAAACGGACAGCTTGAAGACCGTAGTCGGCGACTTTAGCGAGCACCAACAGTTCCTAGTATTCCCTATGACGCGGTATGACGTGATCCTCGGCAAACCATGGCTGACCCGGACGAACCCACAGATCAATTTTCGTACCAATGAAATCAAGCTGGAGGGTGGATCCATCATCTGTCAACCGAGTGAAAGTGATGGCACGGACAAATCCAACCCACCGATCGAGACGTTCCTCATCTCAGGGAAGCAGGCTAGGCATGCAATGAGAGGTGGCGCAGAAGGAATCCTAGCGTATGTGACAGCAGATCCGGACGAGCCACAGACGGTGGATAGTCCGGGTAGGGAGGATCAGAAGGATTTCAAGGACCTGCTGAAGGAGTTCGGGGACGTCTTTCCCGATGAGCTTCCAAACAAGCTGCCACCCAGAAGAGGCGCAGATCACGAGATAAAAACGGAAGAAGGAGCTAAACCGCCATCTCGTGCAGCATATCGTTTACCAAAACCAGAGATGGATGAGCTTCAAGCTCAGCTCACCGAGCTGCTCCGTAGAGGATTCATCCAGCCCAGCAAATCCCCATACGGAGCCCCTGTGTTCTTCGTAAAGAAGGCGGATGGAACACTTCGAATGGTATGCGACTGGCGTGAGCTAAACCGCATAACCATTAAGAACAAGGCATGCCTACCGAATATTGACGACCTCTTTGATACCGTCCAAGGCAGTGCGTATTTCACCAAGCTAGATCTGAGGTCCGGTTACAATCAGATTCGAATAGAAGAAACAGATATTCCGAAGACAGCAATAAATACCCCATTCGGTCACTTTCAGTTCACAGTGATGGGTTTCGGCCTAACAAATGCCCCGGCAACATTCCAAACCTTGATGAACAGTGTCCTCCAGCCATACCTGCGTAAATTCGTTGTGGTGTTTCTAGACGATATCCTCATATTCAGCAAATCATGGGAGGAGCACCTCGATCATGTCAGAACCATCTTAAACGCCCTCAGGAGGAATGAGCTATATTGCAAACCGTCTAAATGTGAATTCGGCCGGACAGACGTTCTGTTTCTTGGGCACCGGATAGACGGCCAATGCATTTCTCCAGATCCAGAGAAGATCAAGGCCGTGCATAACTGGCCTGTCCCGACGACGGTCACGCACGTAAGACAGTTTCTGGGATTCGCTAATTACTTTCGAAGGTTCATTAACCATTTCTCGGCCATCTCCAAACCCCTGGAGGAACTGACAGGGAAACATGTGCGCTTCGAGTGGAATCAGACTCGACAGGAGGCATTTGAGCGATTGAAGTCTGCTCTGCTGGATGCACCAGTGTTGCGACTAGCAAACGTCAGTCAGGATGTCCGCGTTGAGACTGACGCAAGTGACTTTGCTGTGGCAGGCGTCTTAACGCAGCAAGCAGAGGACCAGTCCTGGCATCCTGTGGCTTACGTGAGCCGAAAGCTGTCTTCTGCCGAACGGAATTACACGGCCGCCGAGCGAGAAACTTTCGCTGTAGTGTACGCCCTGCAGTGCTGGCGAGTCTACCTATTTCGCCACTTTCAACTCTACACCGACAACATGGGAGTTGTCTACCTCAGGACCAAACCAAACTTAACCAAGAGAGAGGCTCGATGGATTGAATTCCTGGCCGACTATGACTACACGGTACATCACAAGCCAGGGAAGTGTAACATAGCAGACCCGTTGTCACGTCGACCAGACTTGGAACTGAATGGAATCGAGTTCTCTCTGGATGTGAATCAAGGAATTGCGAATCAGATCTCAGCAGGGTATGATAGTGACCCAGAGCTTTCGCCAGTAATCAAGCGCTTGATGGCTTGCAGCGAAGACGCCATGCATGAGCGATACGTCTGGAACAGTGTGGACCGGCGGCTGTACCTAGTAACATCGGGCGATGCTCGCCTCTGCATTCCTCGCGGTCCGGTACGGCTGCAACTGCTCAAACAGAATCATGATTGCCTGACGGCCGGCCATCCGGGGAGAGACAGGACCTACCTGAAGCTGAGCAGATACTTCTATTGGCCAGGCATGAGAAGTACTGTGAAGGACTTCGTTAAATCTTGCGACCGGTGCCAACGCGTAAAGGGTAGCCAGACCAAGGCAGGACTGTTGCAGTCCCTTCCAGTCCCCGAACAGCCCTGGACAGACATCAGCATGGATTTCATCATGGCACTGCCGCTGACCTGCCGAGGACATAGCGCCATTCTAACCTTTGTGGACCGTCTGACGAAGTATGTGCACCTGATCCCGACGACTGTTCATGTTGACTCTAAGGAGGCAGCCCGATTGTACGTGGATCATGTCATTGTGTTTGCTGCCCATGGCTTGAGCAAAACGATAGTTTGTGATCGAGATCCGCGATTCACGTCGGCGTTCTTCAAGGAGGTTTTCAGTATTCTTGGCGTGGAGCTAAAAATGAGCACGGCCAACCACCCGCAGACCGATGGCATGACTGAGCGTGTGAACCGTGTCATTGAGGATACGCTAAGAGCTTTCGTCAACCATAGGCAAAACAATTGGGATGAACTCCTATCGCTATGTGAGTTTGCGATCAACAATGCCGATC
>NC_088644.1:39520348-39635348 GCF_964019385.1 Sycon ciliatum
TCGAATGCGACTTAAAGAATGTTCGAATGTGACCAACCGAACGAATGTTCGAATTTTCGAATATTCGTTTCACCACTAGCACTGAATACCCACTGAAAGAGGCTCGGAACCTGGGTAATGTAATCACCACTAGATTCAATGCTCAGAAGACTACAGGTTCTGACATGCTGATCACGGCGGTGACTGTACTTCACAAATAAGTACAGTACTGGCCAGAGTAAATCAACCTCATAAAATTAAATAGTGCCGCATGCGGGAGCTGCAGGAGACGAGGGCGCTACGAACACAGTGCACTCGCACACGGCATGTAGTTCATTGATCTATACCACTGCGGCACCGCAATCTAGTATAGTGAGGCCAAGCTAAAACATGGCTAAGACAGATAGACAGTAGGTAACGATACTGAGCCAAATACTTATCATAATAGAGCTGCAGTTCCATGGTGGACCTGAACATCCAGAAGTGCTGCAGTCCGACTGACATCTATACTGATGTCTAAACTGGCTCTGTACATACTGGAGTGGTTGACTGCAATCAACTCTCTCTCTCTTCTCTCTCTCTCTCTCTCTCTCTCTCTCTCTCTCTCTCTCTCTCTCTCTTCTCTCTCTCTCTCTCTCTCTCTCTCTCTCTCTCTCTCTCTCTCTCTCTCTCTCTCTCTCTCTCTCTCTCTCTCTCTCTCTCTCTCTCTCTTCACTGCAGTTCACTACCATACCATACTAGCTTCACTGCAAGTTGGCAGGAGCGCCACCAGCTCAAACCAAATCGGCACACCGTTGCCAACCAAGACAACCACAGCCTCGCTCGAGGCTTCCTTCCTGAAGGTGATCAAACTGGCGAATGGCCACGTCGTTGATTAGCTGCACTCCGCAGCAACAGATCACTGCTTGCCGTGCGTGGAGTACTGGCACTCCGAGGCATGAAGCCACCACTTCTGTTGGACGCGCGGAGTGTTGAGACATTTCCAGCGGAATTGGCCGGGGCGTTTCTAAGTGAAGAGTATGCCGGTCGTCTTGACCGTGGCAGGGACAATGCCGAAGCAGTGCGGTTCAGGTCATCGGACTCGCTAACCAAAAGGTCAGATGGTGAGACAATACTGCCGCGGCTGTCCATGTCCGAGGACGTCACCTGTTGCAGAGACTGGCGGAGTGCCAAGTGGATCTGCCTCGTCTCGCCGGTGTTGCGTGACAGGCCGTCAGCAGTCTGGCGCATCTTCTGCCGCTGAGATGCCACTTTCGCTGTGAGTGTCTGATTCTGCAATGCAGCCGGCACAGCAGACACAGTGCATACAGCAAAAACGCACGGCAGTCAGGACAAGGAAACTGGACAGAACAGCTTCTTTTCTTAATGGATGCCGCAAGCTCTGGCAAATATAGTTGTATTGCCTTGGTGATGAGTCATGCCTGGAATTTGGCAAAATTGCAGAAAATCATTATTCAGAGCAAACACACCTGTGACCATGCATGCTGGCGTATGAGAGAAAATCAAACTGTCGGAACCTGTAGTCTTCTGAGCATTGAATCGAATGGCCTCGGTCCAAGGAGGTTGAGATACAGCGCTTGCGAGATAGACACAATTGTGTGTTCCCCATGTTCGGACTTCATTCTTTTGAGCCTGTTCTATCATCATTCGTGAACTTTTGAAGTCTTTTATGTATTTTCAATTGCATGTTGGTGCATACAGGGTCAGGTAATACTGGCACCGAGTACCCGATTCCAGTTCCTATAAATAACTGGTTTGACAGGCTAAGAGATACAGCACCGCAAACCCTCACCAGTACAGAGGAGACGATACGATAGTGCACTTCAACCTTCTACACTAAAAAATTCACGGTTCGCGCGAGACTGGGTACTAGGCCAAGTTTTCTGCATCTGTAGGACCTCCACAACCCTCTATGGTTCAGCACTAACATTGCAGTCAAGTACAGTGATAGGGCCAGTAGAACAGCTGTGGATGATTAGTTAGCATTCGTGCATGTGCTTACATCATTCTCCAGCTGAAAGACCCTGGCCTGCAACTCGGCCGCTTTTAGCTCTGTCCTGGAGAGCTTCAGCTCAGCTGAGGATCCTGGATAGTCAGAAACAGTGTCGCTATCGCTTGATGTCCTGCATGGGGCACACATCGCAATACAGACAGCAGGGGATGGTTTGTTATGTCTTGCATTACATCATGTACAATGTCATGCACATAGTAATATTATGACTCCATGGCTTGCAGCCCTTTCTCTCTGTCGCGCTTTTCATATTCTTCTTCTTAGTCTTCTTCTTTCAACGCCCATCGCCGGAGGCGGTGATAGCAATGCTACAGCAGAAGCCATAGCAACATGTGCTGGGATGGCACCTTCCAACAGCTTGAAATGCTGAAAAATTGACCTCCACTATTCAGCCCTGGTCTACCGGCACCACACAGCTATGAAGTGGGTTTTTTCTGGCCAGTGAACATAATTACAGTAAGTTGCACACGGCCAGTGCAGGGCAGGGAAAAGACCATAGTCATCTCTCAAACTTGTGCATATGTGAAAAGCATACTCCACACAGCTGTTCCGATCATACAGTCATAGGTCTAGTAGTATTTGTGTAACCATAACAGTTGGTAAGAAGAGATAAATCTGCTGGTTAAAGGGGAAGTTAAGCCTAAAATCAAATTTTCACCAGTTGTAGTCTTCGGGATGTTGAGTCGAATGGTCTTGGTCCGAGGAAGCTGAGACGCTCCCTTCCTCCTTTATTCCCAATCGAACTCGCGCACTTCCACCGAAACTGGGTGACTGCGCCCTACTAGACAGGGATTTGTATGTAAAATGTCACTAAAAGCGCCATTTCGTTCTTATAAAAGCCAGGATGACCGCAATTGGCACATATGTTGTAGTCTTTTGGACGCTGAGTCCACTGGTTTTGGTCCAAAAAGGCTGCGATGCAGCGTTCGGCCCATATTCCCAATCGAACATGGTTAAACAAGCGGTCACGTGCTCATGCGTACACCAGTCACCTAGTCACCGCGCCAGCACAGGCCCAGCAGGCGACAACTTTCACATCAAGTTTCAACTCAAAGGTTCAACGGTTTGACTCAAGTGACAGAAACTCGCCCAAGCATGCTGTAAGTTGTAGCCTGCACTGGCCCTGCAGGCACGGTGACCAGGTGACTGGTGTACGCACGAGCACGTGACCGCTTGTTCAGCCATGTTCGATTGGGAATAAGGGCCGAACGCTACATCGCAGCCTTTTCGGACCAAAACCAGTGGACTCAGCGTCCAAAAGACTACAACATATGGGCAAATTGCGGTCATCCGGGCTTTTATAAGAACGAAATGGCGCTTTTGGTGACATTTTGCATACAAATCCCCATCTAGTAGGGCGCAGTCACCCAGTTTCGGTGGAAGTGCGTGAGTTCGATTGGGAATAAAGGAGGAAGGGAGCGTCTCAGCTTCCTCGGACCAAGACCATTCGACTCAGCATCCCGAAGACTACAACTGGTGAAGATTTGATTTTAGGCTTAACTTCCCCTTTAAGTACTAGGCGATGTATCATTCACCAGCAACCGAATGCACTCCATGTGATGCAGTCAGCGATTAAAGTTCTGTACATGTATGTTCTGCAACGATGATCTGGTCTCATTCACTGGTCTCATTCACTGGTCTCATTCACTGGTCTCATTCACTGGTCTCATTCACTGGTCTCATTCACTGGTCTCATTCACTGGTCTCATTCACTGGTCTCATTCACTGGTCTCATTCACTGGTCTCATTCACTGGTCTCATTCACTGGTCTCATTCACTGGTCTCATTCACTGGTCTCATTCACTGGTCTCATTCACTGGTCTCATTCACTGGTCTCATTCACTGGTCTCATTCACTGGTCTCATTCACTGGTCTCATTCACTGGTCTCATTCACTGGTCTCATTCACTGTTCAGACAGACATAGGTACAGTAAGTTGCACTCGGCCACACTGATCGCAATGCAGACAACAGGCGGACGGTTTGTTATGTCGTGCATTACGTCATGCATATCCCTTTCCATCTAAAAGACCAGAGAGGATAGAGTGTACCTCGGAAAACAAAGAACAGCCACATATGTCCCCTGGAGGTGTGTTCCACTGAGGGTTAACTGTACATGTACTACTGGTGTGGACATGGAAATCCGGCCGCACGTCTAGCGGCCCCAGGGCGCTGGCCATGCAGCCGTGAGTACGCACATTGATCATAATCATGTAAGTTATGCGCTGCAGCGCGCTGGTCGCATCGGATCAGCATGTGCACTGCCTGCAACGACATTCTGTACGCACTGAGGGCGCCGGCCCCGGTCAATCGACTGGATTTCCATGTCCACGACAGCAAATCCACGTACAACAGTGCTGCTCAATGAAATCCAGTAGCGAGAGTCAAGTTTGCGCCTTGCACCATTTCGCAGCCCAGCGTTCGCAAGTCTAGGGCTGCGCAGGCACCCTACTTGAGAAGTTGAGCAGTGATGTGACTGGATTTCATTGAGCGGCACTGTGCTTCTAAATGAATTGGCGTATTGTAGTGCATACTGTCTACTGCGGGCATATACTCAGTACTGGAGTCTCCATATACTGTAAATCATGAATATGTAACGAACAAGTAAATCTAACGAGTTAACGAGCAAAGATTTGTCGTTATTTTAAAATTCGTTAGCAAAAGTCGTATGATTTGGGCCTCGCACGCTTGAAATCGATCATTTCACATTATGGCATGCAGCGCGTGTTCAACGGATCGTAACTCGGTCAATTCTCAACGGAATTCAACAATTGAAAGATCTAGATGATAGCAGAGACGCTCAGCAGTCGGCTCGAACAAGTTCGAAGTCTCTCAGATGAATTTTGCCGAAGCGGCGGGAGATCGAAAAATTTGAATTTTTGCGCTCTTACACTGGATAAATTTCATTTTCTTTATTCTCCTGACATCGAGGTATACTGTGCATGTGATGGACAACAATCATGAATGAATGTCCTTGACGAGCAGTCCTAGTATTATTGAATCTGTCTGAGAAAATCGTTAACTTTTCAAACCGTTAACCTTTAAAAATCAGAAAATCGTTAACTTTGCGGGTCGTTAAAATAATATGATTTACAGTACTCAGTACTAAGTACTGGACTCTCCATGTAACTCAGTTCTGGACTCTCCAGATGCATGCATGTATCCCTTGGAAAAGGTTAAATGAAGATAAAAAGAGCACCTGACCTTGCGCCGTGTCTTCGGCGTGACGCTGAGGCTTCTCCGCGGCCATCCGTGAATGCTTGGCTAGCCCACTGCTCCGGGCCGTCGCTGAGACCAGAGCCGGCAAGCAAGTCTGATGACGACTCAATGAGACTGGTATTGTGCGGAGACTGTATGCGGTGGCACCAGAGGGTTGCGCGTGCAGGCAAAGAGGAGCAATAACACGCATAGCGGCATTATCATGAGTCGGCCACAAACCACACAGCACAGTCATGCATATCCCTTTCTACATGAAAATTAATAGTCTCCTTATGAAATACCAAAGGTACAGTCCTGCTCAATAAAATCCAGTCGCGGCACTCAAGTTTGCGCCTTGCACCTTTTCACAGCCCAGCGTTTGTAGGTCTAGGGCTGCGCAACGCCTGGCGCGTTCTTGAGTGACGCGACTGGATTTCTTTGAGCAGGACTGTACATGTGTGGCAACAAGAAATAATTAATTTTCTTTCTACGAGCCACAAATTTACAATCCACCCAATGATCACATGACCTCGCTGTCAGGTAGGTACCTGGATATCTGGTGGACAGTAACCATGGTGATGCATAACTCTTAGCTAGCTTTGTTTCCTCCTCTGTTTGATCCATGGAATACTTTTCATCAAACCAGGGAAAACTTCACCTGCAGCGAAGAGGCCACTCCTTTACCACACACTGTCCAAAATTGGAGAAAGCAAAATAGCAGCACCCCGCAACTTGTGACGGACACTCCTCCCATTCATTGCCGCGGGAGTGTCAACAACATTGCTAGTTCTTTTCGACTCTCTCGTACACACCACAACAACAACAATAGAACTGCAGGGTCGCAGCACCAGCTGCTCCAAGAACAAAAAGAACACTGTCTTCAGACCAGCATGCACCTTCATGTGCATGCTGCAACTCCGCACTGTGCAGCCAGTGCGTACCGCACTCCCAGCACAGTCCGTGAACTCTGGACTGTGCACTCGCGTTTCGAAAAGAACAGCATTTCTTGTTTAATATTTAACTCGGATGGTGAGCCAATTAAATTATTGTGAAAAGAAGAAAGACAAAATGTTGCGAGTTATGGCTAACTGTCCACCAACGTCCACTCGCTGACTCTTTAAGATCTGGTTACGTTGGTGGACAGTTAGTCATAACTCGTAACATTTTGTCTTTCTTCTTTTCACAATAATTTCTTGTTTACTTCGTTGCTCTCATCCAACAAGAAATGAGGCATTTCTCTTTAAAAGATACAAAAGACACCAGTGTAAGAGGGACCATACCTTTTTTCTGTCTGGCCGACCGTCATCTCTTCTCCGATCAGTAACATTGCGATGCAGGTGATCACGGTTGCTACCAGCACCAGCACCAGCACCAGCAGATGTTGTGTTAGCTGATAGATGTAGACAATGGCGTTCCTGTACATACTCGGCAACTTGCTCTCGCAGCATATCCAGAGTGTGTTCCTTGCTGTCGGCAGCCTTCAGCCTTGCCGCAAGGCTCCTCTCCCGACCCATTAGCTCTTCTATAGCCAGAGATAGGCCGTCCTTGTCACTGTCTGTCTTGCGAAGTTTTGCTTCCACCTCGTTACATTGTTCCGTTTTACTGTTGAGCTGCACTTCGATACTATCCAGTTGCACACGGAGCTCCTTGTGCTTCTCTTTCAGGTTATTGTGCCTCTCGTGTACGTGGCTGAACTCTTGTCTCATATTAGCCAGCGCATCTTCACTTGTCTGAAGCTGAGCCCGCAGGTCAAATATCTGATTAGTAAGTGCTGCAACATGCCGGGCACTGTCCACGTTCTCCAAGTCAGCCTCTTGTCGCTGCGACAGGGCCGCGTGCAGCTCTCGCCTGTGGGATTCGGACATTTGCTCCAAGGCATGATGCGCTCTTGCCAGTTGTGCCTCTGCTTCGCTGCGACGTGTCTCCGCTTCATCCCTGGCCGTCTTCTGGTCACTGCAATCTAGACGTACTGTCAACAGCTCCTCGGTTTTCAGTTGCAGTTGTCTTGTCACTTCTGCAAGCGTGGCGTCTTTCTCATTCTGAACAGTCTCGATGGCGTTGGCATTGTCCCTGGCGTCCGACTCTTGACTGTTCCTGAGCCGAGTGACTTCGGTCTGGTACTGCTTCAGCTCACTGGACAAACCACTCACCTGTACCTGCAGTTCCAGCTTTCTGGCGTTGACCTCCTTCAGCTGCTGCTCTGAGGTGCTCAGGGCCTGCTCAAGAGACTCCTTCACGGCTTGTATCGAGCTAAGCTTCTGCTTGGTACCGGAGAGCTCGGAGCGTAAGTTCCCAACCTCCTGTGATATGTGAGCTGACGTTGCCTCGTGTCGATCGTAGAAGCCGGTGAGGTCTCTGATGGATCGGTTCTTCTTGTCCACTTCTGATCGGAGGTGAGTGATCTCAGCTGCAAGCTCTCGCTCCGCATCTCTCCGCCTGGTGGCCTCCAGCCGTAGCTGCTGCTGTGAGTACTCCGTGGCACTGAGCTGAGTAGACAGCCTTTCTACAGCAGCTGCTTGACTTTCCACATGCTTGACCAGCCTAGCGACGGCAGCATCCACTGGCATGCCACCTCCGCTCGCCGCCTCACTGGGTATATGCAGCTGAGTTGATCCGTCTGACATGATGCGCTGCAGTCCAGCTTCAAATTGTCTCAACGAGGACACAAGCAGAGCGCGATCTTCGACTAAACTGTTATTCGTAGACACTCTGTCCTCCATTTCCTCCTCCATTTGGTCCAGCCTACTTGTAGCCTCCGCCAGACTGTTATTCAACAGCTTGACCTCCGCTTCACGCTTCATTAGAGCTGAGTTGAATTCATCCGAAGCCTTGGAGACCTGGCTGGCCAGGTGGGCGTTTGCTGCCCGGAGACTGGAAACCTCCTGGTCGAGCAGGCTGTGCTCCTGCTGTTGCTGCTTGAGATCTAGCTGATGTCTGCGCTGCGCTTCCTCCATGTTGCTCTCCATTTCCTTCAGAAGGAGTCTGGAAGTACAGAAAAAGAGGAACATTAAAAATAAAATCGGTTGCTCTCCACACTGGAGCTCGCGCTTTTCGAGCCAACCAACTTCCTTAATTTAACCCTTTAGAGCCTAAATTATTTCAGCTGAAGCATGATATTCACAAACTCACATTCTCATCTGGCTGTAATTTTGATAGCCTTCGGAGGATTCTAACAATCTTGGACTCCATGGAAAGCTCTCAGCAAGACGAACGCAGCCATACCCAGTTTGCCATTGACAGAGCCGAAGGCGTAAAGCCGCAGCGCGATGCGAGTGTTCAAATGCCAGACCTACATAGTACATGTACGAGCGTGGCACTAAATTCTCAGGCATTTCAACTATTTCGATCCCAGAACGGTCAAAGCTTTCGCAGGAGAGAGCTGAGAAATGCAGCTACAAGTGTGAATACGTGGGCAGCGAGTCAGGGAAAACCCCTTGCACGTGTTTAAATTTACGCTGGCGCGAGCTGACTTGTGCCAGCAAATTTTGTTCGAGTGTCATAACTCTACTCCAGGACCTCAGATCGTCTTCGGGTTTTTTCCAGCCGACAGCTGAGGCATTCCTGATACGAATAGACCGTTTGATCGTTGAATTCAGACAAGGATTGACTGAATGCCGAGGTTTGCTACCACTTCTTTTGTAATAGCAGCATTTAAATACAGTAAAAATATGACTCAATGCAATGGGGGGGGATTAGTAATACATAATTTTACTGGTTTGAGTCGACCTTAGGTTGAACCCGGAAAGATCGTTTACATAGCGTTCCTATCTTTCATATCTTTCATTGCACACAAGTACTCACAACGGCAACATTGAATCTACCACAGAATCGTATGCAGGTACTCACGACGGCCGATTCTCGTACGCAAACAAATCACAAGGTTTGCAAAATGTCCGTATCTAAGCTGACTGTATGAGGCTATGGAGATAGACGTAGCACAAGGAACATTGCAATCAGTGCAGTCATGGTTCACTATTTTAAACAAGAGGCCAACTCAAAACTAGCCCTACTGGCCCTACTAGCCCTACTAGCCCTACTAGCCCTACTGGCCCTACTGGCCCTACTGGCCCTACTGGCGCTACTAGCCCTACTGGCGCTACTGGCGCTACTGGCCCTACTAGCCCTACTGGCCCTACTGGCCCTACTGGCCCTACTGGCGCTACTGGCCCTACTGGCGCTACTAGCCCTACTGGCGCTACTGACTGATGGGCTGCAGGTGAATTGGCTGAGGATGGAATTGGCCATTGTCGTCGATATTGGGAAGATCTTCGTCGAGAAGACCTATCTGCTGGAAAGCGATGGGGAAGTGTGCGTCGATGTGTATGCCCATTAGCAGGAGATTGCCACAGCCATACATGTTCACCACTGTCCTAATGCCAGGGCTGCCGCAGCTGACATTGCCAACGGTGATGAGAATGAGGTGCGAAGATTGATGGATGAAGCAAAGGCAAGCATTCAGCCGGCTGTGACCTACTTCCAGCGCCGTTTCAACCATGTCAACAGCACTGTGCACCAACCCGTGTCACTCTTCAAGGCCGTCAGAATATTCTGTCCGCTGAATGTGAACACTGCCTTGGTCAATGACCTGCGCCGGTTACTCATCTTGGATGACGACGAGATCATCGCCGGACTGTGCGAGGAATTGCCTGCTTACCTGGTAGCAGCCCAGGACCACCAGAGAGGATCGTCACGGCTGGTGTGGTGGCAAACACAGGATGGTCTACCAACGTGTCAGTTTGAGGCGAAGCTCGTATTCACAGTAGCACCATCATCTGCTGTTGCAGAGCGAGTATTCTCTCTTTGGAGTGCTGCATGCTCTTCATCACAGAGGGGGGTGCTAGAGGATAGCCTACAAGCCACCGTCATGCTCCAGTACAACCGCGGAAGGCTCGCACTGGAGTGGCTAACAAAGAGTTGGACACTGAGAAATGTCAACCTGTTCAGTAAGCTTTCACATCATGTAACATTCCGCATCTTTGGGCTAATGTAGGGCTGACACGGGCTGCATCCGACCTGCCCGTTTCTTCCATTTTTTACGTGATTATTCTGTCCTTTCCTATCAGTCCTGTGCAAGCTACATGTTACTGTAAATACAAAATTTCGGCGCTGCAAAATTTCGGCACTTCACGATTTTTGACATTTCGGTGGCGATTTTTTTCGGCGTGGGGTAGAGGGCATGGTATAGTGCGACAGATGCTGTGAAAAATTTCATCGGCGTTTTAATTTAGGCGTTTTGGGTCGGTGCCGAATATAGCCGAAATTAAATAGCTGCCGAAAATTTGTATATTTACAGTATCTTAGTTTGGATGTCTTATGGACATGCATTGATCCCACCTACGCATTACATTGCCGCACTTCCACCCATTTCGATCGCATACCCACTGTTCGTACTGAGTTCACCTTACCATTACATTGGACCACAGCATAGTATAGCACCATCATTGGCATAATTCCAGCATAATGTAGCATAATCACTGGCATGATTTGGACATAATGCAGAAATTTACCATGCATAATCCGCCAAAGGCTACTCCAAACACACTCTTTAAAAGCTCCATACATACTTGAGTCTCCCGATTTCTTCGCCGGAGGCAACAAGCTCGTTTATACGTGTGACTAGTTCAGTTTGTGCCGCTGCTGATTCCGCCTGCAGAACCTATAAGAAGAAGGAGATTGGACAGGGGTAAAACAAAACACGGAGCTGACTTTCACACTAACTGTTAGCTGTCTAACAAAGTTAAACCAAACCCTTTGCCACAAGTTCCTTTCTAGACCGCAGCAACGTACCGCTCTCATAACATGCCCGCTGCACACAACCTAGATGGACATCTCAACATACACGGGGCAAGTCTAAAGTCCCGCTTGACTATCTATAGTCTATCATGATATGCCCAGTGAGTGCCCTGGAGCAATGCACTGCACCGGTAACCCCATTACAACATGCAGCCTGTCTTATTGCTGTTGATAGCGGTGGATGCAGGGTAGGAGACCAGTGTCACGACTCGCAAGCACAGACTGATCACCGATTCAGTAAACAGCCATGGTTACAAAGTGATTTCTAAAAACAGATATCACATACATGTACAGCGCCATTCAGCTGTCTTCCCTGGCACACTGTGATTGGCTACAGTGCTGTACTCCCTAGCACATAGCTACCGTATTTTCCGGGGTATAAGCCGCACTGGGGTATAAGCCGCACCCCCTTTTTGAGGCAAAATATTGACTAAAAGTTGGTATTCAGAGTATAAGCCGCACCCACAAACCAAGATTTGTCACACTCATTGACAAATGGCCTTTCTACAAATTTATTATGGTTATGGAGCTAAATACCATGTTAGATCAGATTATGAAGTGTTAGTGCACCACAGGTTGCTGCAGAGATGTTGGTGCTGTGTTGACTACACTCTACAGATCACTCCATGTCATCTGCACTATCTTCAATCTCGCTGCCACTGATGTTGATCAGCAACACAGGCGCGAAGCTGAGTCGAATGACATGTCACATGACGTCAGCATGCATACTGATGTATGCTAAGCATTCATTCGCGCAAGCATATTCGGTGTATAAGCCACAGGGGCGATTTTGGTCCGATTTTTAGCGAAAAAAAGTGCGGCTTATACCCCGGAAAATACGGTAGTTACCTCGTTTTGATCCGACAGCTGCTGCAGGTGCTCTTCAAGGTTGGAGATAACAGCCATGGAACGCTGCTCGCCAGTTCCAACCTCGTCTTCCGACGACACCGCCGAGCCAGTGCTCTCCTGACGTTGGTAGAGTGATTGGCGGAATGGCGCAGTTGTCACTCGGCCAGCAGCACTGGTAGTGGTGGCGGTGGTGACGGCCATGGAAGTCTTATGCACGGCCTGCAGTTGCACCTGCAAGCTAGCGATTCTTTCAGACAGACGCCTATTCTCTGCTGTGAGCCGCTGTATCGTACTCAAGTGACCCTGCACACCACACACAGTACAGTGAAACCTGTATAAGACGACCGCTCAAGGGACCTTCAAAATCTGGTCTCTGTTACCAGGTGGTCTCCTTATCCGCAGGGTCGTTTGACTGGAAATAGCCTCCCTTGGCCCTGGTTCCAGTGATCTTCTGGGACAGGTGGTCTTCTGGGACAGGTGGTCTTCTGGGACAGGTGGTCTTCTGGGACAGGTGGTCTTCTGGGACAGGTGGTCTTCTGGGACAGGTGGTGGCCTTGACAGGTTTTACTGTATGCTGTTAATACATACGTGATGGCATGTAGGCATGGATGGAGGATGCTGCAACCTGTCAAAAGCCGCCTGTCCATGCCCCCCCCCCCCCCCCCCCCACACACACATATACACAAACACACAGATACTCAATCTGCGGACAGCAAACACACACATACATTTACAAACACTTCAAGATGCACTACAAGAGCATAGGCAATCACAGACAGATAAGAAACTGTTCCATCTAACCCAACTCAAGCCCTTGGTCAGCTGCCCTCAAACACAAAATACATGGACCGGACATAACAATGACAGAACATTGGCATTGTAGCTCCTAAAAATAACACTACTACACTAAGAACCAACCTGATTCTCGTCAGTTTGCAGAGCAAGAGATTGAGTAAGGTTCTTCTCCTGAGACACAAGATCCAGTGCTTGCCGTTCAAGGTCACTACATCTCTCTTGTAAAGCCTGGCATTTCTTGTCATCCTGAGTGAGTAGGCTGTTCTTGGAGGTGAGCTCCTCTCTTTGGCTGCGCAAGCGTGAGATAGTCGTCTGAAGCAGATTGATCTCTTCCAGGCGTGTTTCAGACAATTGCTTCAGGCTGTCGACCGATGTGGTGCCCGCGTGGAGCTCGGCATTTTCAGCCTGCAAGCGGCGCACATCCGCATGCAACGCTGTCATCTGCTCCTGCAATTCTTTTACCGTCTCGCCATGCCGCTCGTTCTGATATAGACTCTGCTGCTGCTTCTGGTCCAGGACAGACCTCAGCGCACCTGCATCACCACGTACAGTCTCCATATCTGCCACCAGTTTCTTGTTGGTCGCATCCAGTTCATGAAGCTGTGACCCAACAGAGGATAGCTTGGATTTCAGGTCGCCAATGGCATGCGCAGCTTCGTCCAACTCCCTCTCCTTTTCTTTCAGGTCATCTGTTCTGCACTTCAGTTGGCGCTGGATCTGAAGCAACCCCTGAGTTTGCTGTTGGTTACCGTCTTTTAGCTGGGTATTTTGATCGCGCATTTCCAGCAGTTCTCTATCAAGTCTGGATACTTCCACTGTGTGCTTCTCCTGCTCAAGTCGAAGCCTTGCCTCCACGGTCGACGACTCAGCGGCCGTCTGTTTCATCGAGCCCTCAAGCGACTGACAGCGGTCGTTGCTTGTCTTCAGCGCCTGGCGCACGGCGGCAGACGTCTGGATAGGAGCAGATGTCCACGTGCAAATAATTCACCCGCGGGTCAGCTATAAATCTAGGCCATTGCACTGTAATGAAACATGACATGCCTTTGCATGTACATATACTAGTATGCTCTATTCACTGCTCAAGTTGCACCTGGCGATTGCAGACAGGCATGCATGGCAGACAGGCATGCATGGCAGACAGGCACTGCATGGCAGACAGGGACTGCATGGCAGACAGGCACTGCATGTCATACTGGCTTACAATCAAGAAGGTATATACCATATAATGAGTTGACCTTTGTTGTTATTTTGTCTGTGCGTGTTTTAGCTGCTGTTGCTGGTGCAAATTCATCTTTCTTCTCGTAAAAAAAAGAAGAAGAAAAAAGTAAATTATCGTATCCGTTCCCGAAGGGAACTCACGACGGCCACTAACACCCAATAAACCCTAGCGGCAGATGCAGCGCCTAACAGTTTCTTCTCGTGATGCCAATAAAGATCAAAGTGTGCGAGGGAGAGATAGCAAGGCAAGATTGAGTAGGTGGGGACTAAGTACATACGGGTGGGGGTGGGCTGTAGTTGTAGTTGTTGTTGTTGTTGTTGTTGTTGTTGTTGTTGTTGTTGTTGTTGTTGTTGTTGTTGTTGTTGTTGTTGTTGTTGTTGTTGTTGTTGTTGTTGTTGTTGTTGTTGTTGTTGTGCAGTGAATACAGTTCAGTTCAGCACACTTCCAACCCTACCTGGAGTTCTACATTCACCGAAGC
Source organism: Sycon ciliatum (assembly GCF_964019385.1). Classification (NCBI taxonomy): domain Eukaryota; kingdom Metazoa; phylum Porifera; class Calcarea; order Leucosolenida; family Sycettidae; genus Sycon; species Sycon ciliatum. Next base: position 39,534,669 of record NC_088644.1, read on the forward strand.
CAGTACATCCAGGATTGCTTGGAACACGGTGCTTCCGTCTGCAAGCCGATGACGACCACCAGTTCGCCCTGTCGGAGACGCTTGGCGCTGGGAACGCGCAGCAGTGCTGGGCAGATGCTCTTGCAGCCGCTGGACAACTTCATGCGTTTCCTGTAGCTCCAATGATAGTTCTGTGTTGAGCTGCTCAGCGTCATGAAGCCTGGCCGAGAGCGCTGTGTTGTGTGACGCCTGAAGAATTTGTTAACACACACAGCCTAGTTGATGACGGAGAGCATTGCAAAACACGCCATGCAAAAATTAAGGGGTTTGTTCATCCTCAAACTCCTCAAACTGAGGCTAGAGTTTCAGCACAGAATGACGAGGGAAATCAATCATTGGCCACTGGGAGCACATCAGAGTTGTAACAGAGGATAATACATAGTAAAAGTTTGCATCTTCACATAACCTTGGGAACAATCAGTTGAGACTCGATAATTCCGAGGCTCGGTATTCCTCAGCTATGTATAGTTTTGTTGAGCTACCTTCGAGAAAAGTTTCAGTTTTCTCCTTCTCGTGCATTGGCCGAAATTTAAAAGCCGGCGGTTAGCCTCCATTTGCCTCCGGAGAATCCTTGAAAATATAATATCAACCTCATCCTACTCGGATATTGGTTGTCATGGAGATGGTAAGTGAAATGATGTATACACGAACGAACGAAGCTAGTTGCCTACCTGCTCGCTTATCCTGGCTTCAAGGTTTCTGTTTTCTTTGGCGAGCTGGTCTCTTCGACCAGCGACTGCATTCAAGTGGAGAGCAGCAAGCTTCTGTGACGTGGACGTGGTCGACTTTAGGCTGTTCAGTTGCGATGTGATCATGTCTCCGGCTTGGGAAAGATCTCTGAAAACAGACACACACACACACCATTGGACCATTGGACGCCCATCGCCGGAGGCGATGATAGCGATGCTACAGCAGAAGCCATAGCAACTTGTGCTGGGATTGCACCATTCAACAGCTTGCAAGGCTGAAGAATTGGCCGCCACTATTCAGCCTGGTCTACACCACACAGCTATGAAACGGCTTTTTCTAGCCAGTGAATCCCTACTTTTTGGTCTTTTTTTATTTATTTTTCCCGCACATGCATCACACCACATACTCCGGCATGCACTGGCTGTTGGTAACCACCCAGGAGAATGAAAGAAAAGTGAGGAGGAGTCTGAGAAAGAGAAGAAAGATGTGTGTGACCATAATCATCGGGAATCGAACCCGCAACCTATCGATTAGAAATGGCTGCACATACCACTGCACCATATGGGACACACACACACACACACACACACACACACACACACACACACACACACACACACGCACATACTGTTGTTGCATGTTTTGCTGTAAATCACAGATTGCAAGATCCGACCATTACAACATACATGTATGCTGGACTCAGTAGGCAGTCCGGCCCCTATAATATATATGAGGAAGGGAGCGTCTCGGCTTCCACGGACCAAGACCATTCGACTCAGTACCCCGAACACTACAACTAGTGAAAATTTGATTTAGGTAGACCAGACCTCTGTCTTACCTGCATACAGAGGCTTTCATCTGGTGTAGGTCATTCTGTGTGGCCTGCACTGCCGCCGACAGCTTCCTCACACAAGACTTCAGTTGATCGTTCTCCTGCACAATGATAGCCGTTGCAAATAGTGACACAATAACCAAACAAAGTTGCGCATGTATTTTTAACTTTTAGGTTAGAACGCAAGAAGCACACAGGAAACTGATACATGCGGAAGCCATCATGAATGGCTAGATCAGCTTTTGGTGAGCAGCACAAGCGTAACTTTTCATTGGGCAGCAGGTATGGGTAGCTGCATGCAGCGTTGAAACTCACAAATTCACAGGCCTGCAGCCGTTGAACCTGCTGCTGTAACCGACAATTCTCCTCCAGCAATGTACCGTGTGACGCCGAGGCTTTGACACTTTCGTGCGACCGTGTTTCAACGTCTTGCTCCAGTCGGCGGCATTTCTCCTCCACCTGCCTATTGCTAAGAAGCAGACCATACAAATGAACAGCAGAACAAGTCGGACAGTTTGATCGAACTGAGTCTGTTGCCAGAGGCTACTCACAACACACATAGGCAATAACGTTCTTACAATAATGTCATTCACTGGTTTGAGGAAAAGACACAAACGGGAAATGTCCAAAGAAAAAAATGACTGCCACCACCAGGATTCGAACCAGGGACCATGTCATAATACATGTATGAAAACTGAGACCCCTGCACTACATGTATAGCATGCAGTATACAAGGTTATGCAGAACAATATTCAGTGTTCACTGATGTCACATGATGCCATCTAGTACAGTAGATTCTACAAGGTGCACCGTTGATCAATGATTATCCAACATAACGTATTGGTTACAAAGCAGCACTCCGAGCCTCCTTACATGATGAGTATCGGCCAAACTAACTTACCGCACTTCCTGGTCCTGTAGAGTTTTCAATGCGATAGTCAACTCTGTGGACTGTTCACTGAATGCTTCCAGTTGGTACTGTGAAGTTTCCAGCTGAGGTAACAACATATTCACATCCATTCATAAGAAGGTGAGGAAAGGTTGAACCAAAAGACTCCCCCACATTGAACTTTCATCCCTCATCCATGAAACCTCACCAGCCCCTCCTCCCCTCATCCTCAATGCACCCCACCCCCTCCTCCCCTCATCCATCCATTCCCCCCCCCCCCCCCCGCACTCATTCTCATTCATGCATCCCTCCCCCCTTCCTCCTCTCATCAATGTACCCCCTCCTCTCATCATCCATTAACCTCTCCTCCTCCTCCCATTATCCACACCCTCTTGCACTCATCTATGCACGCACCCCTCCCCCCCCCCTTCCACACTCATCCATGCACCCCTTCTTCCGCTAATCCATGCACCCCCTCCTCCTCCTCCCCTCATCAATGTGGCCCCCGTCTGCACTGATCCATGCACCCCCCCCCCCCCCCCCTCTCTCCTCCCCTCGGCCATGCGGCTCCCACACCTCCCCTCCCCACACTCATCCATACCCCCCCCCCCCCCCTCACACACACACATTCAAAAAGACATGTTACTAGTATATACAGCATACCCGTTTCTGAAGCTGCTCTCGATCTGCAGTCCGCTCCTTTACAAGAGAGTGAAGCTGAGTTGAACGGGACTTGTAGGTCAAACACTGCAGCACAGCGGCACAGCACACACGACATACACATACATGTACATGTACACCATACTACCAATACTGAATAGGCACTAGTGCAAGAAAGCAAGAGGGCCAAGCTAGTGTATCAGGTCTGCGTGTCGCAGCTAAATTTCCTGGATCACAGCAAAGCTGATACAGATGTATGGTGCCAAGGGATGTCGTGGACATCACAAAGCCACAGTTATGTAGCAGGAGACCTACATGCTTGAACCTCACATGCACACAGCACTTCACAATAATGATAAAGTCCAGGAATTTCTCCGTGATGGCCATCCATCCCAGGCCAGCTGCATCCTCTCGGGCTCTGGCTTTCGAAGTACAAGACAATTGGGCAGTGAAGAATGTGCAGGTCAGGAACAATAGGAACACCTGTGTCGTAAAGACACGAATACAGCTCGGTGCTTAACCCACCGTGTTCGTTTGTTTTCGCTACCTTAATCTGGGCCTTAGCATCCTCAGCCCCGAAGTCAAACACAATAACCTTGGTACACATCCTGTTCACAACCTTGTCCGTACCTTCTCCTTCAACAGGTTAACCAGTTTTGCGTGCTTGACTTGGGTTGAGCGATAGGCCTCCACTTGGCGCTGGTATGTCTCGTCGCGTTTCTGCAGTTCTGAGCTGACAGTGAGCAGCTGAGTCTGCACAGATTTCAGCTGTTCTGACATTGCCCTCTCGCGATCTTGAGCCACCATGGACTTCTCGATCTGCGGTGGAAATAATAATAATAATAAGCAGCCCCACAACTGCTGACTAACATACTCATGCTAGTACAGTGTCTGGTGTTTAAAGGCGTGCTCCGCTAGTCATACTATTCGCTGTCTGTCTCCACTATGGCAAAGGTGAAAACGGGTCACAGTCTATGAAGGCTACACGCTACAAATGGGCTGGTGATTCATATGTAGGCTCAGGTATTGAGCAAGGAGCAGCTGCATATTATACCATTCACCGGCGTCGTGACGTGACCAATTCGGCAAGGGTTAACTGTCTACACCACAGTCACATGTGGTGCTCTTTTTTTTCTTTTCTTTTTACAAAATCCACATATCTCCAGACACTGGGGTGAATAATGGAGTGTGGTGGTGGGGCCTATTAAGCTCAGTCGACCGGTGTAAACACATACAGCTGTGAACCCGCTTCAGAGACCATGGCACACGTACATTTTATCTGCGTTACGGCTAAGCAGGTTTATGCTTCACTCCGCTACAGTCAGTGTTTCTCCTTCATGCCACTGTGCAAACCCAGTAAACGACTTTGAGAACCATAACGACCAGGGGGGGGGGGGGGGGGGGACTTGCAATATTCTACAGTAAACAAGAGGGAATCTTTGCAACGCTAACCTCTTCACTGACTGCGACATACTTCTCGCCCAGGCTCTGTCGTTCCCGTGTCATCTTGGACAGCAGCTGACTAGCTTTGGCCAGCTCTTGCTGCAGCAAAGACTTCTCCTCTGTCAGCGACGCAATACTGACACTGTCATCGAAATCCACCAGCAGCGGCAGTGGCTGCGTTTGGAGCTGGGACAGTGACATGAAATCATCGCCGTCGCCGTCGTCCGACAGTCCCAGGCTCGATTCTGCCTTCTCCAAATCCGTGAGCGGTGGCGGAACAAGGCCAACAGCAGTCGCACTGACCTGAGCGGTGTACGCCGCAGTCGATGCAGCAGCACCTGTGCTGATACCGGCAAAGGCCGACGATTGCTTTGCTCTGGCGTTCGGAGTGGCCAGATTTGTAGTCAGGAATCCAGGAGCGGCGCCCCCGTGCGCGGCCAAGGGTCTGGTACAGTGATGCTGTGCTATTGGCTGCGCGCTAGTGGTGGAGCCATTCCAGCCCGCACTTACAGTGGTCCCGGTGGTGGTGGTGGTGGATGTGCTGGTATTGTTCAGGTGTTGTGCTATGATCTCCAGTACCCTGTCAGGGACCCGATGGTGACTAGCTGGACTGCGGCGTAGCACTTGAAGGGCTGGGTCTGAGCTGATAGCACGGCAACTTTCCTCCAATGTCTGTGAAGACACAATAGGAAGAGGCGGAAAAGTAGTTTTGCCAAAAACTGGCCTCAAATAAAAGCGGAAAGTAAATGGAGAGTGCCAAATCGATGCTACTGACACTGCAATGCACACACACGCACAAGCGCACACACGCACAAGCGCACACGCACAAGCGCACAAGCGCGCACGCACAAGCGCGCACGCACAAGCGCGCACGCGCACACGCACAAGCGCACATGCACATATACACACACGCACGCACACACACGCGCGTGCACTCTCTCTCTCTCTCTCTCCTTCTCCATCCCGTGGCCCTGTTCTGTCGAATCCGACCCATGTAGTTATATCTGTGTAGCGCATAGAGCATTTAAAAAGCGTGGTGAGTATGTGCATCATGGATGTAATCTGAAACAAGGCTAGGTCTTCATGCATGGAGAAAGATTACAAGGAACTCCTCGACTTGGCCATATTCAGGGTTCAGGGATGGACAACATTACTTGAGAATGCGTCAAATAATATTACCGTAAAATCCCGCCAGAGCGCCCCTACCTCCTCGACGCTTCAGGTGGGGAGGGGCGGATGGGCGAGTCCTACTTGCCGCATTCAGTGCTACATGAAAAAGTACTCACCCTACGAAAACTGGTCGTGCATCTCGTACACCGACCAAAGGTCAAGAGCCAGGAGTCGTACAGACCCGACAAAACGCAGGGTTTGTGCGATCCCTGGTCAAGAGGGTGGGCACTGTTGCGTACATTTCCAACGGGGTTGAGCACGCGTCTGCAGTACAGTACGGCATCACAGACTGCGACAGAGTCATACGAGGATACAATCAATCACGTCCCTGACAAGAAGTCAGGGAGGGGCGGATGGGAGAGACGGGGCGCTCTGGCGGGATTTTACGGTATTTTTATATTTCAAAATTTTGAAGGACGCTTCACGCAGCTTCATTATACTTGAATTGTTTGCAGGCAACCTGCCTACACTCAAGAGAGCACTGCATTTCACACAAATGCATTGGTATCCTTACAACGTTTCGGTCTTTATGACCATCATCAGGAATGAAGTGGACATGGAAAGAACAGCAGTATAAAAGAAGGAGGCAAGCAAGCAAAGCGCGGTACATAGTGACAGCGCGCGTAGAGAAGTGCAAAGCACGTCATGGCGGGTGTGCATTACTACATGTACATGACAACACAAGCACAAACGGCGAGGAAAGTAGATACTGCGCTACAGCAGTGATAACAGCCCAGTTCCAGTCTCACACCACCAATGAGGTGTGTAGAGCCCCGCTTCCACATTCTACCATGGTCTGCAATCATCTTTCTTGCTCAGCTACATTTAGCATCATGCATGGGATGTTGTACTGACCTGTGCGCTTTGCCGGCGCTGAATACAGCTGTTATTTACTGCGAGTGGCGCGGGGCTCTACACACCTCACTGGTGGTGTGAGACTGGAACTGGGCTGTTATCAATGCTGTAGCGCAGTATCTACTTTCCTCGCCGTTTGTGCTTGTGTTGTCATGTATATGTAGTAATGCACACCCGCCATGACGTGCTTTGCACTTCTCTACGCGCGCTGTCACTATGTACCGCGCTTTGCCTGCCTGCCTCCTTCTTTTATACTGCTGTTCTCTCCATGTCCACTTCATTCTTGATGATGGTCATAAAGACCGAAACGTTGTAACGATACCAATGGATTTGTGTGAAATGCAGTGCTCTCTTGAGTGTAGGCAGGTTGCCTGCAAACAATTCAAGTATTTTTATATTATTACTAGCAGCACCCCCGGCCAGCGTTGCCTGGCCGAATGTGGCGGCATGCGGGTGAAGCAAGTACATGAACAGCACACGTGCTCAGCACGTGGTGGTGGCCAGACCGCTGAAGTCCTGGTGCACCGTACCGGTGAGGGAGGTTCTTCATCGTTGGAAGGAGAAGGAGGGACGTCTGTTACCATGGTTACGCCTTCGGGAGGCTGGTCAGAGTTGTCCATCACCTGGTGGCGGATGAAGCGGCTCAAAAAATTCATAAAATTACGAACAAAAGTGCGATGCGCGCTCTTCACTGCAGATCAGATGCAGAGTGCAGTCAGTGCAGATCTTTTGAATCCTTTTGTTGCAGATGCATGTTTCTATTTGCAGAGAACGGTTCACGTGGTCCGCAGCGCTTGTGCGGCTGCTAGTGCTACCTATGCCATGATGGCCTGGGCTAGGTGGCTACATGATTCGCACGCTTCGCGTGCTCAGTGCTTCTGCGCGCGCGGCTGCTAATACCGCTACACGTACTGATCGTGTCTGCATGCTACCACCTACACTGTTCGCACGCTTCGCGTGCTCAGCACGTGGTGGTGGCTACACGATTCGCACGCTTCGCGTGCTCAGTGCTTCTGTGGCTGCTTCCGCTAGCTACACTGTGCTACACTGTTCGCACGCTTCGCGTGCTCAGGGCAGCGCTGCTCCGCAGCGCTTCAGCATGACACAAAAACACACGTCACAGGTGCCTCTTCTCTATAAGGAGCGTGACACACACACACACACACACAGACACACGTCACAGGTGCCTCTCTTTTATAAGTAAAGATATTACGGATGAAACTTGGGTACGAGTGTACAGAGAGCCGGCGTGGAAACCTCAGCCCCATTGGCATCGGTACCACATCTCTGCATGTATTGTAGTGATGTAGAAGAACGGTATTCTGATTCCTGAAATCATTAATTTTTAGACCGCTAGCTTACCCTCAAGATTTGTGAGAACTTGGGCGCAAACGACCCACTAGCCGCTAGTACTTGATCGGGCCGCAGAGATTCTGTCATCTTGGTTTAGAAGTAGCGAACTCGCGTATCGAATGGCCATGTATGTAGGAATCAACAAGAACGAGAGCTCAGCAACAAAAGACGTAGATCTACCATTCATTCACGATTGCCACGAAATGATAGCAATTATTAAATTTTGATTTTTGATCTGAGCATTTTTCTCAAAAACTTGAAAAGGGTGCACAATGGATATGATGTCTCCTTGGTAACACTAACAGTCTAGTCTGTGCAGCCTGCAGACCATGGCAGACGACTGCATGCAGTGCAGGTGTGAGAAGACGAGCAGTGCCAGTACAGTACTAGTCAGTAGCCAGGTTTGGTTCTTGCCAATCTTGGTGCCGATCTACACTGCGTGCCAGGTTCAGCATGCAGGACGTCGTTGATCATTGTCAATGATCGCGCGTCGGGCTTTCAGGAAATGCACTGGTACAAATTAAATCGCTGCTCCCTTCATGAGGCCGCTAAGATCAAGACTCGGCCGGACACACTGGTAAAGCACTCGGCGGTTAGCACAACATCACTGAATCAGGGAAGAAAATCACCGGCAGCAAAAGACTATAAGTATGCGGCCCAGGAGGAGACCTGTCACCCGTCCGAAGCAGCGCACCGCTCAGGCCAAAAAGTCGCAGCAAACCGGCGATGACGGCGACGGCGTGGTGAATTTGGACGATCCAGAAGCTGTGGCAGCGGCCTATGAAGAATATAGAAAGGCGCTCATCTCGCAGCAATTGTATCCAGGCGGTGCGCCTATCGTGGTGGAGGCAACACGCAGGAAACATTCGGCCACGCTGATCTTCCTGCACGGCATCTTCAACGCCGTCGAGGAATGGAAGAGGCTGCTGACGGTCACCCGCGCTCGGCCTGGGCATATACGCATTGTGATTCTGCAGGCCCCGAAGATCACAGCGCGCTGGTACATGGGCCCCAAGGATCCATCTTGGTTCAAAGTAAAGGACTACGGGAAGGGAAAGACCCCTGTGGAGGACGAGGCAAGCCTGAAGGAGGCCGCTACACTGATGCACGGCGTGATCGGAGAAGAGTCAGCACGGGTACCACTCAGCCGTATTGTCCTTGCAGGCTTTGGCCAGGGCGCGGCCCTTGCCCTGTATGCAGGACTATCCTATACAAACACACTGGCCGGTATCCTAGCTCTCAGTGGCTGGCTGCCGTTTGCAGACAAAATCGGCAGTTGGTGTTCGGCCGAGAGCCACGGAACGCCTATTCTGCAGTGCCACGGAGGCAAGGATGATGTCATCCCGCCGGACAAAGGTAAGCTATCCTACGATGCTCTAATCGCCAATTGTCCCGGCTCAGCTAATCACCTGGAACTCAGGATATACCCCGACGTGGGCCACCACCTGTCACTCTTTGAGTTGCACGACATCCGCCAGTGGCTAGAGAAGCGTATCCCGGTGGCCCTTCCTCACACCCGTACCAGAAAGGCTACGCATACGCGCGCTTCGCGCCCGTGAGCGGTTTCAACATGCGGCGATCATGTGACGAGGTTATCTGGGAGCATTTTTCTGCCCATCCGGACATGCCGCATGACTCAGTAGATTCGGCTGGTAACGCAGCGAGGTGTAGTGTTTGTCATTGACAAGCAGATAGTCGATGATTCAGTGTGCCCTCAGTGACCTGAACAGAGGCATTCGGTAACTCTTTCGAAAGCCGCTTACTTGTGGAGCTGTCGTAGTTAGTGGGTTGGCTGTTACTAGCCTTCATTGTACTGTCCAACGGGTCACGGTTCAGGGTGTTCAGGGTGCCACGGTTCAGGGCCGAGTACGAAAACATGTCTAGACCCGTTTTGGCGCCGTGGCTCTCCCAAGTCATCACCATGACATTATAGTTATCGTTCTGCGCTCATACCCGGGTACCAGGACTTTGCATGCCTATTATAAATGTTAGCCTACGGTGCCGCAGGCCAGCCGGAACCGGTCCGCTTGGTCAGGTTAATACCCGCCTAACTTTGTGGCCACCAACGCATGCTTACTGCTGAGGAGGGCCTACGTCCCCGCCATATTACACACAACGTATGAAAGACTATGGTAAGACCGGACCAATTGAAAACTGCTTCCGGCGGTCCTGATCGGCAAGGGACGGGATCAGCCTCGGCATCCCGCGTGATATCAGTCATTGGTCACTACTGGCACTACTGTTGCAACTAGAGTTGTTCGCTGCCGCCGCGTTTCACTGAGCTTACCGTGACAGGCAGTTGGCCCCTGTTTTGGTGGAATTTCTGAGAAACGGCAGCATTTCATCAGCTGGTCATCCTTAATGGAACTTCACACCGTCAAGTCACTCCGCAGTACAGTTCTGTTGAACTCGGCAGGAACTGGTAGAGCTTTGAAAGTTTTACTCAGTCACCGTGTGCCTCCGAGGTGGTTCAGTGTTGTCACGTGGAGCCCACTAATTTTCGTCAGGAAGTCACATGATTCAAACGAATGGAACATCATTCTGGCAACAACTGAACTGTGCAAAGTGGGGCTGGTATGAACCGTGAGACCGTATCATCATATGCAGGGAGTCGTCAAACACCTACCGTAATGTCGCGTATAAAAGTAGGTGCTTACGGTCGTATAAGCCGATATCCGTGCTAGGCTTCTATTCAAGTCAGGCTTCTATTCAAACCATGTCTCTCTATGTACAAGTATGTCAACACTAAACCAGGCTTATGTGCTGACAGTGTATCTTGAAAATCAGGCTTCTATACAAGACAGGCTTCTATACAAGACACTACAGTATTTGACGACTCCCTGCTCGAATACATGTACATGTATGCGAATATCAAGAGTAGGCATGTTGCGATGGATAGCGCTAACGCCGAGACCCTAGGTCGGCGTTGCTAGTCCCGCCTCACCGGCACAGGCTCCCTGAGAGCCCCTACTAGTACATTGTCTGTCTTCCTCCTTTGTTGTCTCGATCACTATTGTCTTTTGTCTTCTTCTTCTCCTCTCTTTGTTATGGTCTATCAGCAGGAGGTGCATTCTGTAAATTAAAAAAAATAATGTAGTCCTTCAAGGGGGTTATCATGTTACCGTGAAAGTCCGTAAATAAGTACCTGCCCGAAAGAAATACCCCCTTCATTCTTTTGGCTCTGTCTGTTGAAGTCAAGTCAAGCCCGATAAACATACTGCCCGAAATAAGTACCGGTACGGTGCGCACATGCAGCACGTAGCATGTACATCTACATGAAAATGACCTCTCCACTACACACAAGTCAGGTCCGAAAGTTAGTTCGCGCCCGAAAGTCAGTACCCGCCCGAAAGTCAGTACCCGCCCGAAAGTCAGTACCCGCCCGAAAGTTAGTACGGGTGTGGTCACTAAATTCGAAAGTAAATACGTACTTATTTACGGACTTTTACGGTATTATGACTGGCCCCAGAGTACGCTGGCTCCATCCCTTATCTCCTAAGCTACCACCCCCGTGCGCCTGCCCAGTGTTGACTCCGAGACCCACGGTCGCCGGGATGAGCTGCCCAGGCCTCACCACCACTGCTGTTTCTGTGCTGCCTTCTCGATACATACGTATGTACACTGTATATCATGTGCACATTCACATGTCTGAAGGTTTGTGGTTTTTCAATTAAAAAAACCCGAAACAAAACAAAAAACATAACTTCATAAGACTAGTACATGTAATAGTTACCCCACTGATCTTGCTGATTGGATGATTCGTTTTGTAGACCACAAATGGCACTAGCCACTATTACATTATACACACAGTACTGTGAACGTGATGACTGATGTCCTGGCACGCTAGCAGGCCAGGCCTGGGCGTGGGACAACTCACTGCCTGAACCTGCTACCGGTAGCTGCTGGGATAAAAAGAAAAGAAAAAGGGGAATCTGGCACGGTAGGTACTTGTATTTGTAGGCAGTAGATCTACCGGTACGCGGTAGTCATGGCCCTTGCCTGAGCTGATGACGTAGATAGACTGGCATTGGGTGTCATCATTGTTTTTCAAAAAATTAATGTACGAGTCTCGTATGCACTGGATCGTTTTTCACCAGCCAGCAGCTGCATTTGACTTGTTGCTTTTATTTTGCTTGAAAAGCAGAAGTCAGAGATTGCAGTGACCGAGCGACAAATTGTAGTGCTTGTGACAAGAGGTAGCCATCGCGATCGGTTACTATACTTGTAGCGGAAGAAAAACATAAATCTAACCTAAGTTATAGTAGATCTATCCAGGACGCTGCCGATTCTCATCAGTTCTGCACAGTCACGTCACTCAGGAAAATAATTGTTTCATTCCACGAGGACTTCTGTCCTATTTTTCGACGATCTTATGCTAAGACAAGTACTGCCACGGCCCGGCAAGTCCTACGGATTGGGACGGACTGCTGCTGTCCGCTGGTTTGTTTGTGGCAGTATCTGGTGGAGCTGCTCGCACACGTCAGCGCAGAGTCAAACTGCAGCAAGTTCAAGCTGCCCCACTCGCTCCAGACACACTAGTAGCAGTAGTGCAAACACGCACAGCAGAATGCCCAGTAAACCAGTAATCGTGGAGCCGAAAGGCAAGCACTCGGCCACGCTGATCTTCTTGCATGGCCTAGGCGACACTGGCCATGGCTGGAGTGAAAGCTTCAGAACTATTCAACCAGACTATCTTCGCATTGTGTGCCCCAATGCCCCTACTCAATCGGTCACGCTGAACATGGGAATGAGTATGCCATCTTGGTTTGATATCTTCGGTCTCGGTGCCAATGCCAAACAGGACGAGGAGGGTATCAAGAAGGCAGCAGGCGATCTGAAGGCGTTAATTGAAGAGGAGGAGAAGCGCGTACCAGCCGAGCGTATTGTCATCGGTGGCTTCTCTCAAGGCGGTGCCGTTGCCCTACTGGCAGGCCTAAGCTCTGCAAAGAAACTAGCCGGTATTGCCGCCTTCAGCACCTGGCTGCCGATTCATGAGAAGGTTGAGCCGCTGGCCACCGACGCTGGCCGTTCTATCCCGATCCTTCAGTGCCACGGCGGCATTGATCCCATGGTATCCATCACAGTGGGCCAGATGACTGCGCAGGGCCTGTCAGCCATGTGCAAGACGCACGAGCTGAAAGTGTACCCGAACATGCAGCATAGCTCATCGCTGGAAGAGCTGCAGGACCTGAGAGGATGGCTTGGTAAACGTGTGCCCCCTATGTAGGCTGGAAGAGACTGTGTGCACTTTCAGAACTACGTCCAATATGAAACACTTCTGGGTTGTTGCTTTTTTTTAATATCTTCATGCCCAAAGTCCATAACTATTGTATGGTACACCAAGCAGGTATCCGGCATTTACAAATTCAAGACAATATGCGATCTTCATCAGTTTTTCATAGCACTACAAGATTTTTACCGTTTTAACTTGTGATTCTATTATTAGCACCCTGATGGTATTTCGGGTGATATCGAATGCTGTCATCCGTTATATCCGGCTCGAAATGCTGAAGCAAGTTTGGTCATTTCAAGACTGAAATTATTCAGCACAGAGGCCCATTGTTGGGCTTTTAGCTCTATGATTATTTAGCTCATCAGGTGGCGCCCATGGCAGGCATCTGTTATTGAGTTGTGAAATGAGCATGGTACGGCACCACTGTCCAGCTGCATGAGTTGTTTGTATCTTCTACACAAGTCACTCCTTAGTAATGAATACTTGGTACTAGTATATCATGGCCGGTCTATTGTACTGTCGGCTGCCGAAGAACCGAGGGGTCAGCCTCATCGCCTAGGCTGTTCTTATAATATTTACATGTACAGCAGCCTATGCACAGTTCAATACATCGGTATGCTGGTGAAATCGTAGCCCATGACGTGTGCATTTGCTGCTCCGAGCATTTGCCAGTAGAGCAGTGTACAGCATACAGCAGGGAGTACTCTCTGACATACAGTACTGTAAAAGCCATATATATAACGAAGTGCTAACTCTAACGACTTAACGAGCAGAAATCTGTCGTTATTATAAAAATAGAAATCGTTATACAGAAATCTATACATTTACTGTCCTATTGAGCGTTGAGAATAGGTGAGAGTCGTTACCTCTGGTACACGTAAACCAGTCGATTTTGGGAAATTGTTATATATGCGCCTCGTTAGAATAATGGCTTTTACAGTATCTGCCCAACTCCAAGTACAAGCGAAGCGAACGGTAACCGAAAGGATTCCCGTCCTGCACTCTGCCATGCACCTCTGCATTATGCATTTTATTCACACTTTTTTTTACGAACCCCTGCCCAACGGAGGGGGGAGTACAAGCAAGACCGGACGTCTACTCTACTGCATGCCCAGAGTCGCTGGTTCCTGCCCCATGCGGAGTGAGAGCTGACTTGACAGCTAAACCACATGAAGGTGAAAACGCATGCTCAATCGCCTCCACAACTGCTAAACTTCTCCGCTGCACAGTATTGCACTGCTAACTGTTCATCATATCAAAGTAACTGCACGTCGTACAAGTACATGTAGAAGAAATTAGATCAACCGTGGTATATTGAACACGCTTAAAAAATAAATAAACTGTGCACAGCCTAGATACTAAACAATGTCGTTTCAGATAAGTATACGGCCAGCGCGTGATTGGGTGACAGCAACACTGAAACGGCTCAATATCTTCCATCGTCAACCTAGACCATGCGGATTTTTCACGGCACAATTCAAAATGAAAATGCTCGGCAAACACGACAAGAAAGACATCAAGACAGGAACACAATCAGAGTCGTTGGAACAAAAAAAGCCTTGCCCAGCAAGGAGTCGGTTCTAGTTCATAAAAAAATCTCATATCTCGTGAAGGATTAGAAGAATGCCCTGAGAGCAGCATCAAATCAAGAATGCTGCCAGCAGCACACTGCACCAGAACTGGCGTAAGTGTAAGAACAGAGAGCATGCCACAGCTATGGTCCGCAGCTACTGCTACCTACTGGTACGCTACGTTACGGAAACGTGGTCAAAGAGGTCGTCGCCAATATTCCATGGAGAAAACTTCCGTGACGCCGGCTAAGAACTGTTCATGGTTGCGTCAGATGACTTACGTATTCAGTCGCGAACAGGGACTAAAACATGGAGATGGGTTTCGAAAACACTCAGAATGAATGGTGTCAGCGAGGTGCATTACCGTGGGTTGGCAGTCGTCGATGAAGCTATCCGACGCGCTAGATTGGCGTTGTGCTGCTGCAAATATCGGATCATGTCGGCCTGCTTCTCGAGCACTTCGTCCAGGTAGTCGCCTTCCCGCAGGCCAATGTCACCCTCGGTGCCGCCGTCCACCCAGGGCGTTGAGTACGGCAAGGATAGGTCCTCTTCCACGTCCGGCGCGGGCCGTGAATAATTGAACTTGAACACTCTGACCAGGTAATAGACCTGACATGGCAGTGCTATGAGCATTTCCGACGAGACCAAGATCTGTAAAGCAGAGCGACGACATAGAGCACACCACCACCAACACATGCACGCACGTAAAACCAGTTAGTACATGTACGCAGAGACAGTCAGCTCACTGAGAACTACGGTTACGATTCATTGCAGGCAATATCCGCCCTTTAGTAGTGCATATTGGATAGCCAGGACCTGTGCGAGCCTTCATGGCCTGGAAGTAGAATGTAGGAAATGAAATGTGATAATTCGAACATCGAACTGGGCATGTCCGGTTAATCAGGAGTCCCATAGAATCCAGTTCCATTATCAGGATTCCACCTGTAGTTGACAATCATGTGCTTAGGTCTAAATTAGCCGTAGCCATGGCCTTGTCGCCCAAGTCCTGGGTCCTACACAATCTCAATGAACTGATCTCATATCTTTTATCATGTTCCATTCCAGCTGAATGCGGAATGCTTTCTACAATCTGAAATAATGACACTTTGAGCAACGCAAACGTGTGGCGGTCTATATCTGCACTGTTGTTATCGGAACACAGCAAAATCGCTTGCCCCGAATATCGGAGTCTTTTGGCTCATGACAAAAAAGATCAGCCCTGGCCGAAAGTTACCATGACCCCGAGTACCCGAACATGCCAACGTCTTGGCGGTCTTGCTGATCCCAATACATGCTCACGCAGGATCATCGGCGGAAGCACTCGAACAACAACGTTGCAAGATGAACTACAGTGTGCTAGTGCACGTCATTATCATGACGATGACCCCCCTCCCCCCCCCCCCCCCCGTACTAGTATTCACAACACGGCTCCTACTAACCAAAAGCACTTCCATCCACTTCATCCCGGAGAAGGAGCAGTCGGTCGTGGTGCAGTTCTTGAACTGGGTCAGCACAAGCAGCACGGCATTTCCAGCAGACAGAACGACAAAAGGCATGCGCCGTAGCAGCCGATTGCGCCGATAGAAATCCAAGTAGCCACGCCGCCGCACTTGCTGGTGAAATATTTGAACAACTCGATCGCTGGCGGCAACGACTAGCCATAGAACGGCGTGCATTACAACATAGAAGGGGAATGGTAACTGGTCTGCTAGAGTAGTGGATTTGGGCCACGTCGGGCTTTCCATAGGAATAGCTACTGCCACAATCAACGCAGCCAAGTAGCCTGTGATGAGCAGTGTCTCCACAAGGGCAACCCAAAAACTCTTCAACGGCTTGAATGTGGACGTGCTCGACGTGAGCAAGCTGTGATCAGCAGCAACACTCTCTGCGTCGGTCTGGCTCTCATCACCGAGGAAAAATCCCCCTTGAAAGTTGCGATCGTTTGCATTCAGACTGACCATGGTTGTCGAATAAAGAAAGTGCAGGCTAAGTCTTGACCAGAGGTTTCGTCTTTGCTATGTACACGGCATCCAAAAGTTGCCAGAATATGCCACTTATGCCTGCTCCATTATCCCTAGAGGTTCTCTGCCATTACTAGTCTAGTCGAGCGTGGGTGAGACTTGGCCTTGATAGATAAAGGTCGACAAGCACCGTCCAGCGAATTCAAAAACAATCCAATCCAAATTCACTCTCTGATATTGACACGGGTGGTAGTCCAGGGCCACGGTAAGTGTCACAGCAATCGTAGAGCTAGATCTACTGAAGCTGTAGTAATTTCTCGTGAGGAACAAATGTGAGGTACTGGGTGGGCGAGGATAGCCTATCAAAAGAAATTTCAACACTTCAAATCAAAGAATGGAAGAGATGAAGGACGATTACGCGTATCCGTAGCAAGACTGACAATCATAAAATTAAAACCGTAGGCGTAGAATGCATGACAGATACGAAAAAGCCGTTGCACTGATTTTACCGTACTAGTACATAAAATTCGTGATCAGGGATCTAGGGAGTCGTATTTATACGACTCCTGTGTCAGACTCAGTGTACCGGTACTCGTCTTGGCGACTCCCCGAGCAGGCGAGCACACCGCGCGGTACCGGTACACCATCAACATGACTGATGATTGTATCAATTTCAAATAAATTTGCTTTCACTCACTCATTACCATGATTACTGCACGTTTCCAATTCCATGCAGCACAGCACTTTTCCCTAAAAAGGAGCATTTACTTACTTCATCTATGTCATGCTCAGTGTAGTGTGCCTACGTCTAAGTGGTATTATAAAAACATGTACTCCTTTTTAGGGAAAGTGCAGGTCAACATAATAATTTCTTCAAGCAATTGCAGGTGTTGGAAGCTGTGTATATTCGTACTCGTGACCCTGTGCTATGTAAACAGAAAGAAAACGTTGTATCACTCACACTCTTCAAGTAATACACACGCACCATTACATTCATTCACACAGTATCACATTCATCTGCCACTACCTTCCTCACATACACTATATTCACACATTGCAAAGGTGCAAACTTCGCTTTTTGTACTTGTTAGCTGCTGTATTTCTACCTGAAACCATATTAGCTACATGTATATAAGTGTGTGTTTTAGTTATTACATTTTTATGTGACGGCGTTCCACTGATGACAGTCACAAGAAAACGTTATGGAACTTGACTTTCTTCATTTTTGCTGTTGTTATGAGTGCACAATTTATCTTATTTATTGCCATTTTACGACTATTGTCTCCTCGTCGATTGTTTAAACATAATAATTATGTATAATAAAATTTAATGTGCAAGTAGTAGCCTCACTGCTCAGGCCAGGATTTATTGCAATTACAGACCAGTTATAAACCAGTTATATAGCAGCATTGCCAGCAATAAATCCTTCGGCTCAACATTAATTTTATTATTATGTACATATTGAAAACAGTCAGAACAGAACAACAAGGACAATCAAGGCTTGTTTGCTGCGACTTCAAGTTTCAGGCTCTCGCAATCATCAGGTAACAATATTGAAAACAGTCATTCACACAAGTACAAGCAAAGAAGTACAAGACTTGTACGAGTACTCTTGAAACAGCAGTGTAGACATCCCAACCAACACTCAACAGCTAGTTACACATGCACTATTGACAGATGTTCCGAATATTGACATTTGATTGATTTTTATTTTGGATTGACCGAAGGCTACGGGAGGCTACCAAGGGGCTCTCCTGTGTAGTGGAAGGAAAGATGAGGAAGAGAGGAAAGTAGTGATGAATGTCATGTACTCCTGCACTGCAGATTTTCTGGGGAAGAACCAATGCACGAGTCGAAGCACAGACACACCAGCACAGCAAGGAGCTCTGTCGCAACGTTTATTCTGTACTCGTGTTACCAGACTTTCGAGGATCGTAACCAGGCCAGAAAGCCATGGAACATACACAAGCACACGAGCGGGTGGAACTCAATCAATCCAGCACCGCTGAAAGTAGGACAAATGCCTATTAAAGCAACTAAAATAGTTGAAAGCACGGGACAACAGATTGAAAAGTAAGAGACTAGTGGAAATTAAATCGCAGGATCATAATCACCTTTCAACAGCACACGCTCAGCAGACAGACAAGACGAGGAAGATCACCAGCCTAGTGACGTCGGGCCCAGGACACAAGGAAATACGAATTGCAAACAGTGGTGGACACATGATGACTTGCACACAATTGTCACACCAGTGCAGTCGGCAGTGTCCACAGTTCAGAACTAGACAACGTGGCAGCTACTGCATGCCCGGACAGTTCAGCGCGTTCACACTATGCAGCAGCAGCGGCATGCCACACACGCGCGCGCGCGCGCGCACACACACGCACAAGTGTTACCACTGCCACTGTGCCAGCTCGCACTACTCACCACTGTCCTCTAACCTAGGCACACACAGTTGATAAAACAAACATTGACAGGATGGTACAAATGATCAAAACAGCAGCAGTGCAGCTGTAACGGTGGTATTGACTATTCAGACAGCGCTTGACGCACGCACACAAAATAAAACGGGCCGTAGAGAAGTTATTAGCAATGGCAAGGCATTGAACCAGATTTAAAAAAAACTCTCTAAAAGCAGCACTCAGTGCTGTGGGAGGTACTAGCACTAACTGTTAGCTGCACGCCTGGCAGCAATTTGTGCATGTTGAGAGCCGGGTTGTGCTGGCTGCATGGATTGTAGGCAGCGGTCAGCATAGTGCGTAGGCATGTGAACAGACATGCCAGGTGGCTGGACAGATGGGTCACTCGCAAAGCCGTCACAACGGTACAGAGATTAGACTTGTGGGGTTTTGATGCCGTGTGGCCTGCGCAGAGGCTGAGCTGGACCTGCTCGGACTCCACGACCGCGGCCGATGTCCCGCTTCGGTCGGCGAGTATCCACAACTTCCCAGCCGCCGGCGTCAGCAGGAGGAACTCCAGTATCAGACATATCCTGGCCAACAGCAGAATGCTCTGCAGGGGACGTCATTGCACTAGAACCCCATGTGGCGCCTGTGTCGGGTGGCCGCACGGCACCACGGGGAGGTCGCACTGATGTTGCTGTTGCTCCTGATCCTGCTGGTGCCCTGGAAGAAGCCGGAGCAACGCTGGGAGTGCTAGACCAGCCGCTGGAGCCATTAGCTGGGGTCTGCTCAAGGCCTCCAACGTCCACTGCAGAGAACTGTTTCTCCAGCTCTCTTACATCCAGAGCAGCAAACTGTGCATTAGACGCATTGACACGTGCATTGGCAGCAGCAGCAACACTATGTGTACTTGCACTGGGTCCAGCGTGGTAAGCAGAGGATGAGGCAGCGGCGCTAGGACCGGCTGGCGGAGCAGCCCACGCGGCTGTACCCGGGGGCCGTGTCGTACCGGGTGGTCTGGTCTGTGCTGGCGCCCCTGAAAGTGAAGGTGATGATGCCATACCTCCAGGAGGAGGACCTGAAGAGGAAGCAGCTGGCCAAGAACGAGTGCCAGGAGCAGCTGTGCTGGGCACGGCTCCACGACCGCCACCTCTTCCAGCGGGAGGCGTGGGCCGAACGCTATCAACAAGCTGCTGCTGGCCAGCTAGTTGTTGGGAGCGTGACGGGGCAAACGTAGACGGTGCACGCTGCTGTGATGTATTGTGATGTCGCTGCTGCTGCTGATGATGTGGAGATGAATGGAAGGGCGACACCGGCAATAAGGGAAAGGAGGACGTGGTAAAACCACCCTGACCCAGGTTGGGAAGATGACTCTCCGTGAGATCGACGCCGAAAGCTGGGCAGAGCCTCTCAGCCAGCATGTACCTACACACGGTCAACATCAAAAAATAGAGCGGAGCAGTGAGGACACACACACACACACACACACACACACACACACACACACACACACACACACACACACACACACACACACACACACACACACACACACACACACAGGGTCAACATCAAAGTGGAACAGAGTAGTGAGGACACGTACATAGAGTTAACATCAGAAAGAGATGGAGGAGTGGGGATACCCAAAGGCGAAAAGTAGCTAAAAAAGCTAAGGCTGGGATCGTTTTGTTGGATCCGGATCAAGATGCCCGTGGAGAATCCATAGATACAAAATACAAATACAAATCCAGACCCCAGATCCACTGGATCCCTCAGAATCAACCGATCACATTCGGAACACACTGCTATCGTGACCATGCTGAGGTACAAACCCACGCTCGAAAAGTTACTCCAGGTTCGTACTTGTTGTACTCATCTGCACGGTGTGACGCGTTTCCATGTGTATATGTACCAAATGCGTATAACAATGATTGTTATCCGCCAAACACGTACAAACGTCATGCTCGGCAAAAATGAATCCGTTGGATCCAGTCAACCCTGCTCCCAGGACAGGGTTGCTCGGATCCAAATCCGAAGGATCGGGATTCGACCAATCGATCACTGCGGATCCAGTGGATCCTATGGATCTGGATCCGACCAAACGATCACGGCCTTGGTAAGAGGCGAGTTAGAGAGCAAGATCTGCCAGTACAGCTTTTGAATTCTTTATTCTCACAATGGCACCATCGCCAATAAAAGATGGCTTATTTGGCTCGTTGATTAGGACTGCACGTGCGTGTTCTAGATCGGCCAGAACATGTTCTGCCTGCTCTGGTTTGCAGGTCAGAACAGCCGGAGCGGTTTACACATTTCTCAGTGAGCCTGGCAGGAGAGTATCGATCTTGTCAGAAAGGATCACAACGCACACGCCCTCCACGTGTGCGTTGCAGTTGCATGCTCTCTTGCCGTCGTGTACACCGAGGCTGTGTGTTGCAGTTGCATGCTCTCTTGCCGTAGTGTGCGCCGAGGCTGTGTGTTGCAGTTGCATGCTCTCTTGCCGTCGTGTACACCGAGGCTATGCGTTGCAGTTGCATGCTCTCTTGCCGTCGTGTACACCGAGGCTGTGCGTTGCAGTTGCATGCTCTCTTGCCGTAGTGTACACCGAGGCTGTGCGTTGCAGTTGCATGCTCTCTTGCCGTCGTGTACACCGAGGCTGTGCGTTGCAGTTGCATGCTCTCTTGCTGTCGTGTACACCGAGGCTGTGTGTTCACATGAGAATTTTCAACACTGGTTGAAAGTCTGGACGGTGGAAAAAAATTCACCCTAGAATAGCCTACTAGTAGATTACTGCTGACCCCTACACCAGCTGTTCGATCCTGTTCTGGATTACACTAACCAAACGTACCCTAGCATACTGCAGAGTACAGGCTCTGCGCCAGCTGTTCGATCCTGTTCTGGATTGCACCAACCAAACGTACCCTAGCATACTGCAGAGTACAGGCTCTGCGCCAGCTGTTCGATCCTGTTCTGGATTGCACCAACCAAACGTACCCTAGCATACTGCAGAGTACAGGCTCTGCGCCAGCCGTTCGATCCTTTTCCAGATCGCACCAACCGAATACACCCTAGCTTATTGCCGACACTACTGTAATACACAGTGCTGGCCGACAAATGCCGAGTTTTCAGCAGCCCAGAGGCAAGCTGCCGCTGACAGCCTGAAGGCATGCGGCCCTGATCATGTTCTCACTTGACAAAATCGCGACACAGTTCTCTAGATCTACTGGGATTGCAGCATTCACCAGCCTGCAGCCTGCAGGGCTGAACATTGACGAAGCCCTAGACAGTAAATCCATTAGTTGGAGGGAGGTGAAATTCAGGAAAGGAAAGCAAAAGTCAGCACACGAAGCACACGAAACACACAAGTAGCCGTGGTGAGACCACACGCACGCACGCGCGCGCGCACACACGCACAGAAAACAGCACCTACCCAAATTTCTTAGCTCCAATCATAGCACAGTCGCACACGCCGTCAATCTCTCTGTGAAAGGAACACCTGACAAGGACACAGAAACAAACAACAGAAGTTGTAAGAAGTGCAGAGTGACTTCATTGTACTTGTTTTGCCGTGGCAAATGAGTGCATACAGTGGCACACACTCACATTCTGTCCTTGGCCACACGGGAATGTTCAATTTTTCCTAATAATTGTCACCCAGAAGGGCATCATCAGGGAACAATAGCTGGCCATAAAAAAGCTAAAGGTTACGGTATTCTATGAGAGCAATCAAGAATCACTATTGCAGATATCACCGCACTAGGTGTTACAGTTTGAAGAGTTTTAATGTGTTGTCGAAATTCAAGAATCGATTTTCACGTTCGTTGTGCGGTCTGCAACGTTGGTAGTCTTCATTGCTATCATGAAATGATTGTCTCCACTCCAATTGTAAATGTACTCCATATACATGTGATGAGTTTCGAAGACCGACATGTATGTCATGCTCAGTTTGAGGCGAGTGGCATAATTGAGAACGGCTGCCACTACTTTCTTCGCCACCCAGTTGGCCACAGAACATGGAAATTCCCAGCGTGCGTTGCATACATAACGACCCAAAGTGTCCAACTGCGTAGGGTAGCATTTCATCCAAACTCCCATGCCATGTAATTCGGCTGTGTCGACCCGTCCAAGCTGAGGATATCCTCAGTTCACAAGTACACAAGACCCTCCACTAGTGAGTGCAGTGCTCCAGTGCAGTCTGTGTGATCCCATGCTATACACAGCCTGTGATCCCTTGATATACACAGCCTGTGATCCCATGCTATGCACAGCCTGTAATCCCATGCTATGCACAGCCTGTGATCCCATGCTATGCACAGCCTGCGATCCCATGCTATGCACAGCCTGCGATCCCATGCTATGCACAGCCTGTGATCCCTTGCTATGCACAGCCTGTGATCCCATGCTATGCACAGCCTGTGATCCCATGCTATGCACAGCCTGTGATCCCATGCTATGCACAGCCTGTGATCCCATGCTATGCACAGCCTGTGATCCCATGCTATGCACAGCCTGTGATCCCATGCTATGCACAGCCTGTGATCCCATGCTATGCACAGCCTGTGATCCCATGCTATGCACAGCCTGTGATCCCATGATATACACAGCCTGCGATCCCTTGATACACACAGCCTGCAATCCCTTGCTATGCACAGCCTGTGATCCCATGCTATACAGCCTGTGATCCCATGCTATGCACAGCCTGCGATCCCTTGATATACACAGCCTGCGATCCCTTGATATACACAGCCTGCGATCCCTTGATATACGCAGCCTGCGATCCCATGCTATGCACAGCCTGTGATCCCTTGATATACACAGCATGTGAACCCTTGATATACACAGCCTGCGATCCCTTGCTATACACAGCCTGTGATCCCTTGCTATACACAGGTAGAAAAGCAATGATGTGGAACACGTATTTCGAAGACACCGAGCATGCATCAATGTTGCACACTCTAGGAGGAAACCCTCTAGGTTTTAGTGAAGTGAACATTACTAAAAGAAGGTGGATGGAATCGCATTCGAAAGCCAATCCAGTTTACATGTACCGTAATTTCACAAATTTTCAGTGTACTTTTATTTTCGGTACTTTCGGTGCATCTGTTTCATGCCTAAAATTTCAATACACCGAACAAACACTAGCACACATAATCCAATAGGGAACTGCTTCTCTGTACCTAAAATTTCTGTTCACCTAACCTGGCCGTTTGCCCTCATACCGAAAATATTGAGCACCGAAAATTTCTGAAATTAGAGTATTGCGTCGGGATGTACAAGTAGGAGGACTGAATAGCATGCCAATCAACTACATTGTAACTTGTAAGCATAGAACATACATGTACTTCAAGTACATTTGATTCGTTATGCCAGCAAGAAAAGGGCGGGGAGGGAGACAGGCAGACAGGCAGAAACAGACAGAGAGAGGGACAGAGCGAGAGAGAGAGAGAGAGCGAGAGCGAGAGAGAGAGAGAGAGAGAGAGAGAGAGAGAGAGAGAGAGAGAGAGAGAGAGAGAGAGAGAGAGAGAGAGAGAGAGAGAG
This sequence comes from Sycon ciliatum, assembly GCF_964019385.1. Lineage (NCBI taxonomy): Eukaryota > Metazoa > Porifera > Calcarea > Leucosolenida > Sycettidae > Sycon > Sycon ciliatum. Next base: position 39,559,302 of record NC_088644.1, read on the forward strand.
AGAGAGAGAGAGAGAGAGAGAGAGGGAGGGAGAGAGACAGAGAGAGAGACAGAGGGAGAGAGAGAGATAGGGAGGGAGGGAGAGAGAGAGAGAGAGGGAGAGACAGAGGGAGAGACAGAGAGAGAGAGAGAGAGAGAGAGAGAGAGAGAGAGAGAGAGAGAGAGAGAGAGAGAGAGAGAGAGAGAGAGAGAGAGAGAGAGAGAGAGGGAGGGAGAGAGAGAGGGAGAGAGAGAGGGAGAGAGAGGGAGAGAGAGACAGGGGACAGGTAAATCGTTTTTGGATTACCTAAAAATTGAAGAGTCGTATGCTGTGCTGGCATGATCAATGCACTTCTCAGTCACCTGCAGCGGCATGCGGTACTTTTCGCCACCAGAGATGTCTGCGGCATGGTCACCTAATACCGAGCATAGTGATTCCACTTCGAAGATTTTCTCCTTTAAACGATTCGGAACGCCTACAGGAAATATTTGTGTACACACCACACCACACCGCAACACAACAATCACCATCAACAGCAGTCACCTGCGACTTCAGCTATAAACATGCTACACACAGGAGTTGGCAGCATCAAATGCATGCTCAGTAGCACTTAGAAGTAGTGTGGGGAGCACAGCGCTCGCAACAATGGCCTGCCATTCTAAAACAATGTGCGACGACCAAGATCTTACCAGCGTTCTGTGCGACGTAGCCAACGAGCTGCTCCACACACTGAGCAGACAAGGCCTGGTGAAGCATAAGAGAATTCACGCAAAGACACAGCGCTAAACAATGTCATCTAGATGCATGTGAATGGTAAGAATTCACTCACACGTAAGTTATGACCAAAAGTTGACACATTTGTGTGAAAATGTCTTTTGCTAAATAGCGGAGTTATCGCGGAGCCAAAGGGTTCAGAAGGGAGAAGTATGGTGCTCCGTAACCACATGGATCGACAACATCAAGAATGACGTAAAGACATAGATTTCCATTGCCGAAGCGGAAGCAAAAGCTACAGTCCCAACGGAACAAAGAATGTCGATTGTTACTGGACGATGACGAGACCAGTACGATATTTGACAAAGCGGTCTAACTACAATTCGAAGCAGCAAAGCAGCACACCACCCAACTTGGGTGGGTCATAAATATCAAAGATAAGTAAAGAAATGGGAAGCTTTGCGAAAACGAATTGTACAAGCCAAAAGCCAAACTCCTACAGCACTCCTCATGCATGACATTGTGATGGACTAGTTGACTATAAAACAAGTTGTTTCACACGACGTACGTTTCGCCGTATGGTTCGTGACGGCTCATCAGGTGTGCAATTTGAAACTCGGATGTTGAGCCATAAATAAATGTAGAAAGGAAAAGGACATATGGATACGAGTTAAGAGTAACTCTTCATCACTGTAACATGATACTATATACAGTCAGAAAGTGCAATAACTAGGCACAAAACTGACAGAGTACTGAGACATTCGACGTCCTGACACCTAGCTTCAACACATCTCCGTAGCGCTAATCGACGGCCTTCCAACTTGGAAGGTTCAAGGTTATGGAAAGACCATGCCCTTTTCCTTTCTACATTTATTTATGGCTCAACATGGCTGGTTATCGCCCTCATCTCTGGGGTTGCTCCCCACATTAGCAATGCGTGCACATGCTACGAGATTGAGTTTAATAATAATAATAATAGTAGAAAGGAAAAGGACATATGGAAACGAGTTAAGAGTAACTCTCCACCACTGTAACTAGATACTATATACAGTCAGAAAGTGCAACAACTAGGCACAAAACTGACAGACTCTTTTCCTTTCTACTTTTATTATTGGCTCAATACCCGAGTTTCAAATAATAATAATAATAATAATAATAACATCCGAGTTTCAAATTATTATTATTATGGTGCTCTTATGGGAAGTACTGTGCTTTATGGGGAACAGATGGTGCTCTTATGTGGAAACATGGTGCTCTTAGGGAGGGGGTGCATACGGAGGGGACAGCAGGGTGCCCTGATCATGTCACTCAGCAGTACGCGATCTACAGCAGTAGCAGCAGTAGCAACAACAGGAACAGCAGCCACAACAACAACAGGAACAGCAGCCACAACAACAACAGGAACAGCAGCCACAACAACAACAGGAACAGCAGCCACAACAACAACAGGAACAGCAGCCACAACAACAACAGGAACAGCAGCCACAACAACAACAGGAACAGCAGCCACAACAACAACAGGAACAGCAGCCACAACAACAACAACAGGAACAGCAGCCACAACAACAACAACATCAATCTCTTACCCCACTGTAAAGGGGCCGCAGGTAGGTGTTGTCGGGCTGGTCAAACTTAGACACCGAGGAAAGCTGCACAATCCTATCCCAGATCTTCTGATAGTTCTCTTCATACCTGTCAAAACCAAAAGTAGGAACTTTATGACTCTCCTCGCCTGCAAGCAGGGAATCAGAAAACAAACATGCAAGAAAACGCAATGAATCAGTACATCGTAGTTCAACAGTACACATGTACATTGTGACAGTTTGTCAAGTCTGAAAACAGTCTGGCTCCTGCAGGCCTTGGCTGCGCCGCTTGAAAACCTTCGATGGAACCTCATACACTCGGACGTCTCTTATCCGGGCGCCTTGGGACCAGGCACTGCCCGTATCTCAGATTTGCCCGTATCTCAGGATAACTCATCTATCACGTACCATATCAGTTTTTGATGAAGTTTATTTGGCACGTATTGCACATGCTCAAGATAAAAAAAAAAAAATCCACTGATGATACTGTGTGGATTACACAAGTTGGCAGTGACAAGTATGCAATTGTGCATACGAAAAAAGGGTCAAAATCCCCAAATTCGAAGCATTTTGCAATAGGAACTCGAGCTGAAGGTGCCCGGTAAAGAGACGTGTCCGTATCTGAGGCGTCCGGATAAGAGACGTTTGAGTGCACACGCAGCACTTAAGTAGGTGCATGCCTACTCCCAACCCGGCACGAGGTGGGGGCAATGGGTCAATGATGCATACATCCGCACGTCCGCACGTACAGCATACTGAATCGCTCAAACCACTTTGGAGGTGAAAAAAACGTTTACAGAAATGCTTTCTCTGTTCGAAATTGTTCTCTAGCATGCATGGACTGCGGAAATGCTATTCCTATGGGGGATACCTATGCATTTTGTTGTACTTATGGGGCCTCGAAGTTACGAAAATAGCGTTTTTCGTACTTTCAAGTAACCATAAGTACAACAAAATGCATAAGTATCCCCCATGGGAATAGCATTTCCGCAGTCCATGCATGCTAGAGAACAACTTTACTTAGAGCAGAGAAAACAGCACTTCTTCTGTAAAAGTTGTTTCACGGCCAAAGTGGTTTGAGCTACCTTAAGTTCTAGGGGTGAAACAATTATACCGAATATTCGAGTACTCGCTCAGTTTTTTCAAAAATAATCGTGCTTGGAATAAATCAGAGTACTCATTCATACATCGTACATGCATTTACCACAGGAATCTGCAGTTTCAGAGCAGCAGTCAGTAGATATTGATGTGCAGACTGTGCGGTGAACATGCGTACACGAGTAGAGAGAGAGAGAGAGAGAGAGAGAGAGAGAGAGAGAGAGAGAGAGAGAGAGAGCCGGAGAGAGAGAGAGAGAGAGAGAGAGAGAGAGAGAGAGAGAAAGAGAGAGAGAGAGAGAGAAAGAGAAAGAGAGAGCCCAAATGATCCCCCAATCAACATGTATACCCCAGCAAATTGACTGCCAAGCGGTTCGACCCGGGTTGTATCACGTGATTTTTAAAGCCCGTGGTGTACAATTTTTAGGTGATGAAGAATACTCGAATACTCGAATACTCGTAGAAAGGAAAAGGACATATGGATACGAGTTAAGAGTAACTGTCCACCACTGTAACTAGATACTAGATACAGTCAGACAGTGCAACAACTAGGCACCAAACTGACAGAGTACTGAGATATCTCTCGTTGGTCTCTCCTTAACCTTGAACCTTCCGAGTCGGAAGGCTGCTGGATAGCGCTACGGAGATGTGTTGAAGCTAGGTGCCAGGACGTCGAATGTCTCAGTACTCTGTCAGTTCTGTGCCTAGTCATTTCACTTTCTGACTGTATATAGTCTCTAGATACAGTGATGGACAGTTACTCGTATCCATATTTCCTTTTCCTTTCCACATTTATTATTGGTTCAAGATCCGAGTTTCAAACTCGAATATTCGATCGGAGAAAAATCAGAGTACTCGAGCTCAGGATCTCAGTGCCAACGTTCATCCTAACTCTTAACGCCATACGGCAACAAGTCAGTCAACGCCTTTTCTGAGTCTGTTTGGAAATGCAGACATGCAACTGCATATAACCGGGTCATGCTGAGCCAGGCTGAAAAGGAAACTTCCTCGTGGTTTGATCAAACAGATCCCAGAGCAGGCGGGGTGCAGTCCCGCATCCCGGTACAGAGTAGGCCATGCACGGGGCAGTTTGAGTACACACTAACGCTACAAGCACAAGTGGAGGGTTGTGCGGCTGCCCAGTCACAGTGGCCAAGTGGGCAAACTGCACAAACTACTCCTCTCCGATACACAGCTACACGCGTATGGTACGTGCACGTGTCACAGGGCTCTTATTCTTTAACCCTTAGCGGTGCATCAGTCATTAACGACTGATATTGTGTACGTACCGTAAAACTGTCGTAACTCCATCGATTTTTGTCCTGTTGCAAATATCGAAATATGTAGATCAAAGAGGAAGCTCCAAGCTTTCCAATGGTGTAATCGCTTTTGCGATAGGAGAAACGATGATAAAGATATGACGCTCGAAAGTTTGATCGCGGCACTAAATTGTTCAAACGTCTCAAAATCATTTTTTTGCCTCGTGCTTCGGGGATTTCCCGTGGATCACGTGGTGTGCAGCCAGCTGATGACGTGCGGGTGTAATGACGTCGAAACTACTGATTGAGATGCAAAAAAATCCAGAGCTGTGCAAGAAACGACAGCGAAATGGCATTGGGATGAAATTTAGAAGTATTTCTTTCAACACGAGGCCCGACCTATGGCGATTCCCTGCGCTCTGGAGCAGGCTTTGTGGCACCCACGGAGTTGAGCGTGGCGTCATTCTCTTGGCAGCGGAAAGAGCGTTTCAAAGAGCCCTAGACTGTCAAAATCAAGCAAACAGAACGTAAGTTATGATGGAAATGGTGGAGTGAACTGCAATTGCGCATTTTCACGCGTTCAGTGGCACCTCAAAGGGTTAAACAAAAAATGTTTACGCAATGCAGCAGCGCCAAACCTGCACCAGCTGCACTTCAGGGGGTGAGGGCAAGGTCAATCTGGTAATAAGTAAACAAAAAAGCACATGACTAGACTAGTTCGTTGAACTGCAGTCCGTCCAAGAGAAATAATATGTGGCTTACTTGCATCCTTCACTTTTGCCTTTGAACCCACTGGAAGCCTCCCTGCAGCACAACAGCAAGTAGAACATCCAGCATTCCAGTAACTGAGTTCGAACGTGTTACCGAGATAGAATCACACTGCGGACAACACAACAGTGGTCATTAAACTGTTACTAACTTAGCATCCCGTAGTGCTGTGGTGCACTAAACCAGGGCTTCCAAGAACATAAGTCATAACCTCTCAGATGACAGTTTTCAACCTGGCTCGTTTTAAGATCGCAGGCAGCGTCTCCATATAACTCCAGTGCGTAGCTCAGGTGTGCTCTATGCAGCTCTTAGCTTCAGCCGCCAAGGGTTTTCTCTCAGGGTCTCTCAGGCCGGACATTCTGGGATCCACATTCTTGGCACCTTGAGCCTAGAGGAAAATGAGCCTCCCGACCCCGAAAGGCGGCAATGTAATTTTTAGGGGTGAAACGATTACACTTTATGACTACCGAATAACCTAAACCTTCATCGATCGGTTCTCGGTTATTTTTTGATTATTTCTTCCACAGATAAAAGAAGTATTAGAAGCTGAAAAATGCGAAAATTTAGAACTATAAAATTGATCCCGTGGAGAAGAGAATTTTTCCTCGCACATCGGTATTCACAGAGTTAGGACTGTTTGAACAGCAGTATTCACAGAGTTAGGACTGGTTGAACAGCTGTATTCACAGAGTTAGGACTGGTTGAACAGCTGTATTCACAGAGTTAGGACTGGTTGAACAGCAGTATTCACAGAGTTAGGACTGTTTGAACAGCTGTATTCACAGAGTTAGGACTGGTTGAACAAAAAAATTGATTTGAAATTTTGACGTTTTTTTGGTTTGGGTTTGAAATTCTTTATTTTAAACATGCATTTTTCTGATTTCTTCTCCAGTGTATGATTTATTGCATTATATATTGACCTTTGAAAAATACCCACACTCATTAGTGACTACACCATCAACAGTATCAAATTCAAATAAATTTGCTTGACTCAATAAATACCACTGTACTTTTACATGCAGCACTGCACTTTTCCCTAAAAAGGAGTATTTTATAAACAGTATTTATTGGCTCAAAAGCCAATAAATACTGTTTATAAAATACCACTAGGCCAATAAATACTGTTTCCTCTGAGACAAAAATGCGATAATACTTGTGTCATTATTGCAATTTTCGCTGTTTACTTTAGCTATCTTCTTTCTTTCTTTCTTTCTTTTTGCGCTGTTTTACCACCTTCTTACTGTATTTAATCCACTGTTCCTGTTCCTTTTCCCTTGCCTGTATTTCACCTGATGAGAAGGCTTGAAAGTATACTTGTGAAGACAAAAACTTTCAAGATGTTTGTAATGAGCCTGAAGTGTGTCCTTTTTATGAGTATTACCAATAAATACTGTTTATAAAATACTCCTTTTTAGGGAAAGTGAAGGTCAACATATGTATAATAAATGTAGTAGCCTCAGGATTTATTGCAATTACATACCAGTTGTAAAAACCTCGGGGGACCTCGGTTTTTATACTGGTATGTAATTGCAATAAATCCTTCGGCTCTACATTTATTATAATTATACTTAAACCATTGCGTAAATCTGCCCGTAAAAGAGGACTGGTTGAACAGCTGTATTCATAGAGTTAGGACTGGTTGAACAGCAGCATTCATAGAGTTAGGACTGTTTGAACAGCTGTATTCACAGAGTTACACCTGTGTTAGGTACCTCCTCCCGTACAATCTTACCTACAACCTTTCCTAAGCTGGCCGGCCTGCATGCACCCGTACTACGTCATACTCACCTTTCGTTCCGTTGGCCTGGGTAGCTACTTGCGTGCCCATGTTTGCCATAGCTACCCAGGCCCTTTACTGTATAAGCAGAAATATGCGTCTGGAATTTAATTTCGTCGTTTTCGTCCAAGGAGCTTTTAGACTAAAAAAAAAGTAGGACTAATGTCGATTTGCCCTGCTTTTCTATACACTTTTATGGTCCATGGACGAAATTTTCAACCGGACGAACTCCTTTTCTTTGGAGTTGGACGAAATTATTGACCGACGAAATTTTCTGCCTGTAAAGTATATTGCGTTGTTTCTCAGTCGAGCTCTCTCTCTTCAATAATCTCGCTCTTGTCAATAATCACAATGTAGTCGTAGTAGTTCGTCTTTGTCTCCGTCTCTTCGTCTACCCTAATAAATGTCGTTCCACCTACCTGTCCCGTTGTGAATTGTGTCTGGAGAATATTGGGTCTAATTCATACTCAACATTGGCGCCCAACGTGGGGCTCGAACCCACGACCCTGAGATTAAGAGTCTCATGCTCTACCGACTGAGCTAGCCGGGCTGACTAGAAAGGATTGGTCTCAGCGGCGCTAGCAAGCTGGCCCCGAAAGGTGGTGGTGACTGCCAGCATTGACGTCCTTGGTTGTCAAAGCAACCATGGCTACGGCAAAGGAGGACCCTACCATGGACAGTCCTTGGAAAAGAAAGGAGTTCTGTCACTGGATGCCCCACCTGCAAGGCGCGCTCAGCTGTGGGACAATTCGTACAGCATGCTTCGCGAAGCATCTGATTTCTGAAGGACAGTGGAAGGACCTGCAGGCCATAGAAGACCCAGCAAAACACAATGAGCTCTTGCTGGATAGGCTAAGATGTGGTACAGCTGAGTCCCTTCGCATTTTTCGCTCTCAATAATCACAATGTAGTCGTAGTAGTTCGTCTTTGTCTCCGTCTCTTCGTCTACCCTAATAAATGTCGTTCCACCTACCTGTCCCGTTGTGAATTGTATCTGGAGAATATTGGGTCTAATTCATACTCAACACTGGCGCCCAACGTGGGGCTCGAACCCACGACCCTGAGATTAAGAGTCTCATGCTCTACCGACTGAGCTAGCCGGGCTGACTAGAAAGGATTGGTCTCAGCGGCGCTAGCGAGCTGGCCCCGAAAGGTGGTGGTGACTGCCAGCATTGACGTCCTTGGTTGTCAAAGCAACCATGGCTACGGCAAAGGAGGACCCTACCATGGACAGTCCTTGGAAAAGAAAGGAGTTCTGTCACTGGATGCCCCACCTGCAAGGCGCGCTCAGCTGTAGGACAATTCGTACAGCATGCTTCGCGAAGCATCTGATTTCTGAAGGACAGTGGAAGGACCTGCAGGCCATAGAAGACCCAGCAAAACACAATGAGCTCTTGCTGGATAGGCTAAGATGTGGTACAGCTGAGTCCCTTCGCATTTTTCGCTCTCAATAATCACAATGTAGTCGTAGTAGTTCGTCTTTGTCTCCGTCTCTTCGTCTACCCTAATAAATGTCGTTCCACCTACCTGTCCCGTTGTGAATTGTGTCTGGAGAATATTGGGTCTAATTCATACTCAACACTGGCGCCCAACTTGGGGCTCGAACCCACGACCCTGAGATTAAGAGTCTCATGCTCTACCGACTGAGCTAGCCGGGCTGACTAGAAAGGATTGGTCTCAGCGGCGCTAGCGAGCTGGCCCCGAAAGGTGGTGGTGACTGCCAGCATTGACGTCCTTGGTTGTCAAAGCAACCATGGCTACGGCAAAGGAGGACCCTACCATGGACAGTCCTTGGAAAAGAAAGGAGTTCTGTCACTGGATGCCCCACCTGCAAGGCGCGCTCAGCTGTAGGACAATTCGTACAGCATGCTTCGCGAAGCATCTGATTTCTGAAGGACAGTGGAAGGACCTGCAGGCTATAGAAGACCCAGCAAAACACAATGAGCTCTTGCTGGATAGGCTAAGATGTGGTACAGCTGAGTCCCTTTGCATATTTTGCGACGTTGTCCGTGACAACGAACCTGCATCAAATTTTGCTAGTTTCCTGGGAGAGATGAAGACGTTGGAGAGTTTTATTGGGGTTTCTCCAGAATGCAAGAAGGACTGTGATCCAGTTGTAAGTCTGATGAAGGAATTCCCTTCAACAGAACGCCGAACTTGTCGAAGATGCTCAAGTCTCGCACTGTCCAAAACAAGAAAGTCATTCACTTGCCCAAGCCCACCTCAACAATATCGGTTGACTTGCTAAGCAAGCTGTCCACCGAGAAAGAACAGCGAAATGCTCTGATGACAGCCGAGATTGAACAGTTGTAATCCAGCGCTGCAATATTTGATGGCGATGGAGTTCAGCAATCTCGGTTCACAGGACAATCTCGCTTTCGTCAATAATCACAATGTAGTCGTAGTAATGGACTCGGATGGAGAGCCAAGGTTTAACTTATAGCGTAACTTGTAGTTCCTTGGTCTTTCTCTTTTGTAGTCGTAGTAGTTCGTCTTTGTCTCCGTCTCTTCGTCTACCCTAATAAATGTCGTTCCACCTACCTGTCCCGTTGTGAATTGTGTCTGGAGAATATTGGGTCTAATCCATACTCAACACCTGTTTGAACAGCAGTATTCACGAGTTAGGACTGTTTGAACAGCTGTATTCACAAAGTTAGGACTGGCTGGATAAGAAGAGCTCCCGATAAGACAAACAAACTTGTTTCACAGAGTTAGGACTGGTTGAACAGCAGTATTCAAGAGTTAGGACTGTTTGAACAGCTGTATTCACAGAGTTAGGACTGGTTGAACAGCTGTATTCACAGAGTTAGGACTGTTTGAACCGCGGTATTCACAGATTTAGGACTGGTTGAACAGCTGTATTCACAGAGTTAGGACTGGTTGAACGGCGGTATTCACAGAGTTAGGACTGTTTGAACAGCAGTATTCACATCTCTCAATACAGTACACTCAACTTTCCAATGCACTTTCCTCAACATTGCTCAACCTTGTGGTAGTTACTACAGTCAAACCTGGTTAGGACGAACTTCAAGGGACCGAACAAGTTTGTTTGTCTTATCGGGAGCTCTTCTTATCCAGATCTGACAAAAAAATTGATATGCATATCATATGGATTGTATTTATGTGCATGCTGTGGCAAATGTAAAACATTTTTTCGTAACAAAACCTAGCAACAGGCAAGTTCAATGTGTAAGGAATTCATGACAGCATTACATCCGACTTGTGACATGTTTTGCCACTACAAGAGGCCTCTACTATCGGGAAAAACTACAGCCAGCGTACCCACGGAGACCGAAAGTTCGTACTACACGCTGATTTTGTTCAAATGACGCTTGAAATTAGTTCGTCTTCACGAAAGTTCGCCGTACAGAGTAATTTTGACTTGATATGATGCCTGGCCAACCATAGAGTTGACCCTAGTTCGTACTAAAGGAAAGTTCGCCTTATCAGTGTTCGTCCTAACGAGGTTCGGTCTAAAAATTACAATTTCCTATGTCAAATATCAGTTGTTGTAGACAAAATGAAATCGGTGACCCCTTGTTTTTCTTTTTTGGAGGTTATTGCCCACACGTTTTGGTAATTGAAACATGAGAATTATCAGGCTGGGGCATCTGACCCTCTGTTTTGATCGCTTAGACCGTTGGTTGCGCATCGGCTAAATCAGCCCTAAAAGTTGGCTAAAACCCTTCATCGTGGCTTAATCACAAAAAATAAACTTACATTTTGAGAATAATCGACGCGGAGACAACAATTTTATAATAGCTATAAAGAGAACAAATTCTGCTGTCATCGCCACACTACAACAAAGTCATGAAGGTTTACCAAAATCGATTTTCTTGTCACAATCATCAGTGGAAAGCCGTGACTGAAGAGTACAGCGCTTCAAGAAGATAATATTATGTGAAATGTTTCAAGCTACGTAGCGTTTGCGCAGAACATCATCCGATGATTGTGACAAGAAAATCGATTTTGGTAAACCTTCATGACTTTGTTGTAGTGTGGCGATGACAGCAGAATTTGTTCTCTTTATAGCTATTATAAAATTGTTGTCTCCGCGTCGATTATTCACATATTTTAAACGGAGATACTCTAGGAGTCAGGTTGAAATCCTGAATGATGTTCTGCGCAAACGCTACGTAGCTAGAAACATTTCACATAATATTATCTTCTTGAAGCGCTGTACTCTTCAGTCACGGCTTTCCACTGATGATTGTGACAAGAAAATCGATTTTGGTAAACCTTCATGACTTTGTTGTAGTGTGGCGATGACAGCAGAATTTGTTCTCTTTATAGCTATTACATTTTGAGGTTGAGATTTTCAGAAAAATGAGTTCCGTGCTGCCCTTTTTTCTTTGAGATTGGCATTCCTCATACATGTTTTCCTTTGATTCAGCCTCTTTGGTCAGAAATTAACTAGACTATGACATAGATGCAAACCACCTTAGGGATTCTGGAGCCTCAAATTGTAGTTACACTCACCCTAACCACTTGGCATGGTGTATGCCAGCATGCGTACCCCTCACACTCTGATGATCCAACTCTACTTGCACAGACAGTGCAAACTCTGATCAGTGTTGTCAGACTTTACAAACAAAACATGGCCACTAGAATCTTGCAGCACTCACCGGGGTGAACAAACTCATGGTAGGTCTCGTGGATGCCACCTCCCAGAGAAAACTCAACGATGCACAGCTCACACGGGTACCATATTTCATCAATCTCCACCAGTGGAATGAAGGAAATGAACAGAAACTTCTGGTCACGCATATCTATGACACACGAATAGAAGCAGAATGTGGACGACAAGCATGCAGTGATCAATTTAGGAACAGCAATAATGAATTTATAAACATGAGGCCAGCACCCTCTCTGTTCCTCTGTCTCTCTGTGTGCCTGTCTGTCGGTCCGTTTCTCTGTCTCTGTCTGTCTGTATCTGTCTGTTTCTCTGTCTCTATCTGTCTCTATCCGTCTCTGACTGTCTGACTCTGTGTCTCTCTCTGTCTCTCTCACACGGCACACGCTGAAGGTGAGAAAGAAAGATTGGACACCACAATAACCTCGAGGATCAATGCAGTCAAAACACAAACCATACACTGCAATACACGCTCACCACAGCCTGGTTGCAGGTGCTTGCGGATGTGCGCCAGTTCTTTCACACGCCGTTTACTGAGTTCCTCAAGGGGATTGACACGATCCTAAAGCACACAAGGAAGAAACAAGTACAGAACCGTTCCGCTTTTTCAGACACTTTGGACAACCAGAGAGAACAGGCACACGCCATTCTGGCGAGCAGCCCTAGAAATGCCAATACCGTTGACAATATTCCATGCTGTTCCTTGAATTCGCGCTTTTTGAGCTTCGTTTTAGATATCCGTCCTTTCCTCATCACGCCAGAGTGGAGCCGTTAGGAGCAGAAGTGTATGACAACAAAATTAAATCCTTTTTTCTAGACTAAGAGCGGTACAAACTATAAAAGGACGAAAAAAGACTAAGAGCGGTAGACAGAGACACAGTTTGTGATTTTACAAGACTTTTCCAGACGTATCGTCGTCCAAAACAAAAATTGTCAGTGGACAAAAGAATGCAGGGCTCTGGGTGGTGGCATGAATTAATAGGCAGCAGATAGCGATGAGATGGGGCGAGAGGTGCAGGTGAGAAAATCTCTTGCCTAGTGGTGAAGGAGTGGTGTAAGGCAAGTGCTGTGGGATGATGCAAGTAGGAGAGAGTGAACTCTAAAGGTAGGAAAGAAGATTAGCAGCAGGTGCTCGTGTGAGTGGAAGGCTGACTGGTGCAATGGAAGTGTTGCGGGCCGATACAGGTGAGAGAGAGAGAGTCTAGGCGGAAGTGCAGACTAGCAATAGCCAATAGGTGTTGGTGTGCGTGGAAGGTAGCAGTGGCAAAAGGTGTTCGCGACAGGGATAGTGGGACGATACAAGTGGAAAAGTAAAGTAAATTATCGTGTCCGTTCCCAAAGGGAACTCATGACGGCCGCTAACACCCGGTAAACCCTAGCGGCAGATGCAGCGCCTAACGGTGGGGGTGAGTGGATACGTCTCACAACCACTGGCACAAGTGCCGAGAAACCCCGTTAGCTGCATCTATGTGTGGGTAAGAGTAAACCGTGCAGGCAGGAGTGTAGACTAGCAGTAGGTGTTGGTGTGCGTGGAAGGTTGAGTGGTGCAATGGAAGTGTAGCGGGTTGATAAATGTGTGTGTGTGTGTGTGTGTGTGTGTGTGTGTGTGTGTGTGTGTGTGTGTGTGTGTGTGTGTGTGTGTGTGTGAAATTAGTGGTGGCCAATTCATCAGCCTTGCAAGCTGTTGAATGGTGTAATCCCAGCACAAGTTGCTATGTCTAACATAGCTGTTCGCTATCATCGCTTCCGCGATAGGCAGGTGTGAGGTGAGGTGTGTGTGTGTGTGTGTGCGCGTGTGTGAGAGAGAGAGAGAGAGAGAGTCTAGGTACGAGTGTAGATTAGCAATAGGTGTTGGTGTGCGTGGAAGGTAGAAGTGGCAAAAGGTGCGCGCGATAGGGTTAGGATTGATGGTGTGGCGTCTTCTGCGATCAGGTGAACAAAGTGAGAGGTGATGGTCGGGACTAAAATAGAGAGGCTATGATTGAAAGAAAAATACTGTACCCGTACATGTAATAGAGATCAGTGTATACAAGGAGGGGTGTGCAGGCACTGTGGCTGAGTTCTGTTGGGTTTGGGGGCGGGTGACAGGGTGCTGGATGTTATGCCAGGAATAAGATTTGATAACATTGCATTCTCTATATTCATATGCTACTGGCTCTCAACGTCTGCTTAGCACAACTCCATGAGCGACTCTGATTCACACTGCTACCTGGGGCCTCACGAGGTGTTTGTCGCGCTGGAAAGGGAGGGTATCTGTAAGTTTGCATCCTGGTGATGGTTTGGCCCGGAGAGCACTATGTATCTGGTGCTTTTCAGGCACAATCTTCCTCAGCCCACTCAAGCTCAACTGATGAGGGGTGAAAAGGACTACACTATAGGAGTGGCAGTCAATGTGGCCCCGGAAGATTGGTGCACGATACTTGACTTCGGTAATACCGTAAAGTACCGCCAGAGCGCCCCGTCTCGCGAGAGCGCCCCACCTTGATTTTACAGCCAAGGGAAGAAAATCGTATGGCAGAATGCTACTAAGTTTGTACGATGTGAGAACTTTCGTGTACTAAGGTCACACTTGGTATGCTTTTATGTGGAGCTCGAAGGTAAACTGGGTACGGATTGACTGCACAATGTGCAATGTTTGTACAAGGTCCGTGTCGTATGACCTACAGACAGGAATCCACCTCCACAAGGCGGCCATGAAAGGACGAGATGGTGGGGCGCTCTGGCGGTACTTTACGGTACTACTGGACACCCTTTACGATTCTCCCTCTTTCAATGGCTCATTGTCTGATGCGCAGATAGTGAGGCTGCGGGTTCTGCTGAATGGAGCAGCCCGCACTGTCTACGGCGTACCCAAGCGACAATCAGCTGAGCCTCCGCTGACATGGCTGCGAGTTTTCCAGGTGTCAGGGCACTTCTACCAGATCACCCTAGCTCTTGTAGAGAAAAGCATGCATGGCAACGAAACACCGCATTCCATCATGTAACTATTGAGTCCTCTAAAAGAACAAACAGAGAAACTTGACTTCAGCAGCAGGGCGGACTTCATCTCCCACTTGCAGGAACGAATGCAGACAGGCCGACAGACAGGCCCGTTCGTACCCCATGCATACGCGCCACACACATGCCTGGGCTCATTCCACTGAGTACACTCAGGAACTCTAACTTACGACAAGCAGCTTGCCAGTGGAGTCCATACGGTGGTCGTTCTTTCCAATCTGTGTCGAGTCATCGCAAACAATCGGTACATAAGACACCGGTGCGCTCTTGGCTCTCTCTTTATACAGCTCTTTCTCTGATTCTGGTAAGGCCTGTTCATAAACAAACACAACGAGAAAGAGACGGTTGAAGACATGCAAGCTACACATGTCAACAGAAGAAAACAATGTACAGTAGTATGCAGTAGAACAAAAACGTTCAAGGAAATCTAACTTGTGCGAATGCAACAGTGAACATTCCAGTGTAGGGCTGCACAGCGACTGGCGCGTGCTGGGTTCACGCGATCGGATTTCATTGAGCAGCACTGCACAACCCTATTCTTTGCATGAAAAGTAGGCCCAGTGGATGGGAATATCCAGAAGAGGAATGTCCGGATAAAGATAGAAAAGTAGGCCCAATGGATGGGAACATCCAGAAGAGGAACGTCCGGATTAAGATAGTCAAAGAGTCTACAGGGTTTCGGCACCTTTCAAATAGTACACTACAGTATAGGAATAGCTTGCATCCCTGATGATTGCGTCTAGGCATGAAACTGTGCGTTGAGATTTATTTTTGTTCCACTGGATTTTCTTTTGTTAGGAGTATAGGGTGTGGGCGACAATTGCAGTCGATTGGAGATACAGCAGCTGCAGTCAACCTGGTGAATACCGAGCACGGGTATAACAACAGCTCACGAAGAACAACACAATCTTCAGACAAAGTTAGTTCTCCGGGGTCTTCCGAGGCATGCGGCGGAAGAGATTCTTTCTTGCTAATTCTATCCAAATCAAACTTTCCTTATTCGTTCTACAAAAAGCAAACAGCTGGCTACTCTCTATTCTATTCAAGACTCTGGCAGTTTCTCAAGACCCTTTCGCGAATGCACCTCCAAAGATTGATTTGGACTTCACTTTGGCAACGCGAACAAGGAACGACATGGGAAAGGACGGGATGTCTTACGAATACGACATCCATTCTTATTTGCTCTTAGTCAGTTTCAAAACTGCACTGGTTGTAATGTATGCATTACACTAGAGTCACGCGTCCAAGAACGTTGTTTCCAAGGGACGTTCTTATTTTGTTGGGCAATCTGGCTGCGTTCTTATAGCACGTTCTTAGAAACAATTCTTACTGGATCATGTCTATCCCAAACTGAGCTGCCGGAAAACCAAAACCGCCATTCTTAACTTTAGGCTGTGGCGTTCTTAGCATTTCAGGCTGGACGTTCTTCACCGCGCGAGTCTACTGTAGCTTCATCAGATTTCACACAATATCGTCTGCATGAGCACAAATGTCACATGTTTTCCAACTTGATAATGCGTAAGTTACGGAATATCAAGGCTTTCCCACCTGTACAAGGTCACGGACCGACATGTCACTAGTACGTGTGTCCATGAGCGCTGTGCTAAAGTAGCGTTAGGATACTTTGTCTACTTTTCGGGAGCCTTATCTTGTTCACGCCAGTCTATTTGATTTACTTGCAGCAATTTTCCTGAAGCGCTATACTCAGAATTCTTGAGATAGTTTTCTGAATCTGCTTTGAGCTCTGTGGTGTTGCTCTTGTCTGCTCTACTGCACAAATGAAATTTCTGTACGTGTTTCTGATTTTTTTAAATACAGAGAGTGCTTGCAACTGCCTAGTCTAATTCTGAAGTTCGTTTATTCAAAGAGAATCAACTTTTACCTTCCAGTCGTGTTGGCAAAGCTGAATAATATGTGGTTGCGTGCCATCCCAAAATCCATTCTTCTTGAACCGAGGCTTCTGGTCGTCACAAAACAGTGTGTACGCATTCTTTTTCTTCAGCTTCTTGAGTTTCGGAGCAGCATCAGCACCTTTTGTACCTGGAGCAGCCATAGCTCACAGTCTAAAGTAATCAAACAAGCCTGCGCGGACGAAACTGATCCAGCTAATATTATAAAGTAATTTTAGTTGCTTCTCCTGTGGCCCAGTGTGGGGACCTGGGCGGCTGGGGAACTGCAAGCCGCAAACACCAAACAATTACTATCAGCGACACCTGTCATGTACTAGACTGTAGACTGTTGACAAGTAACAGTGTTGTGTAGGCTAGGACCAAATTCTATCTTATCTTTGTCTCACGTTATGTTACTAGACTGCTGTATCAGTTTGTGAATTCAAACAACT
The DNA here is from genome assembly GCF_964019385.1 of Sycon ciliatum. Lineage (NCBI taxonomy): Eukaryota > Metazoa > Porifera > Calcarea > Leucosolenida > Sycettidae > Sycon > Sycon ciliatum. The sequence continues at coordinate 39,576,448 of NC_088644.1, forward strand.
CAACATCGGCGTAAAAAAAAGAGGCTTTGGAAAAAAAGAAGAAAAAAAGTTTGATAGGGCCTAGCGCCTAGCTCGCTAGGACCGCGGCCGGGGCCCGGGGCCCACGCGTGCACGCGCACGTGCACGCCCAGCGCTAGTGCCCAGCGACTGGTATTCATGGTGCATGGTGCGGTACATGGTACAGTAGTCATCATTTAGAAAAGCGATCCTGTCAGCTTTTCTATTATTGTGTTCACATGGCAGAAAAAACGACATCGCTATGCTACGTAAGTTTCTACGTAAGGTGCTCGGTATTTCACTTAGGCTACGTAAGTCTCTACGTAAGGTGCTCGGTATTAGATCTACCAACGCGTGGTAGCCGTGTGCTGTGCACACGTGCACGGCAGACATTGTGTTCAGTGCATGCAGTCCGCGGATCCGTGTTCGGATGTGCATGCGCGAGGAACTTTACTTCCTTCTTTGGAACTGCTTCTTGCATGAACTGTTTCGGATATTTCGTCTCCTGGCCTGGCTTATTTCGTTTCGGCGCTGCTGAGACCTCCTTTCGCGGAATATTACTCAATGACAGGTGAGTTGACCAGTTGCCTTTGATTCTGCTTGTGTTGACTCTTTCATTCAGGAAAAGTGTGCTGATTTTAGGGCGGAAATTAATAATGGAAAAGTTGACAGGATCTCTTTTCTAAATTTTGCTCTTCTGCTGCCGAGCTGCGAGGCCGCCTTTTACGGAATACTCGATGACAGGTGATCTCTAAGTTGACCGGTTTCCTTCGATTCATTTGCTTATGTTCACCTTTCATTTACGGAAACGTGTGCTGATTTTATTCGGATTTAGATCCATTTTTATCTCTTTGCCCTTGTCTACAGTGTGCGAAGAACGCGAGTTCACCTTCTTGACGGTAAGGCTTATGTTAGATGTGTTGTCGAAATACTCATATTCATTGCACATTGGTACGTTACAAGTAAGGCACTGGTCAGTGGCATACTATCGTTGGCAGTTCCCAATCTGGAGGGAAAGGTTCAAGTACCAATTGACCGAGTTTGCAAAATAAATTCGCATATCAGGGGAAATCTCTATTGTGGAGAGGTTCAGTAACTTGTTTGTTTCATACGAAACAAGCCAATGGGTGCAGTCTCGTGAAAATCTCGAACTTGTATGATTGGATTTGTTTACTCAAGTCTGGGCTGTTTGATTTGTGAGTACCGCCGAGATTGCACTGCCCCAAATAAAGTTTCGTGCCGCCAAAGCAAGAATTGCGATCTGCAATCTGTTTGTAGTACCTGTAAGAATGTGGAGTACATGGATCGTACTTTCTCTGTTGCTGTTTCAGTTGCCGTCATGTTGCTAAAGAAAGGTTCAGTAGAGAGGTTCTGCAAAACGAAAATTCGAACGAAGTTTCGCGACAGTCCTTGCGAAAGTGTGTGCGAATTTTTGCACGAACTTTGCGTTCTGCACATTTTCGTAGTTTGCGCGGGCCAAGTGCACGTACGCCATGACCCGATCTCACGAAATTTCCTACGACAGTTCATTTCGCGTTCCCTGCAAGTTTCGCACTTCATGATGTAGAGCGAAAGTTTGTACGCATTTCGTTTTGCAGAATCTCTCTAGTGACTCAATTGTTTCATACGAGACGAGTCAATGAGTCGGTGTGGCTAAGAATCTTTCGCTGTAGAAGAAATCTATTCGTATGTCTATTGGAGATATAATTGTGTTCTCTGGTTATAAAATAGGTTAAGCTCACAGAATAAATACCATCGTTCCCTTGGTGTTCGTCCTAAAGAGGTCCTAAAGAGGACTAGATATCATTCATACTCACCAAAAGATGTGTAAGACTTTATTATTGTGGAGTGCCTTGTTTATCTCTCAGTACCTCCAACCATAGCCTTGCCCCTTTTCTCCTCAGGATCAGTGTAGTTGTTGGAACGAGGTTTTGGACTCAGCAATGTATTCGTTTACATTTTAATACATGTTTATTGTTCCTCCTTTGCTGTGTTGTTTTAGACAATCGTGGACTAACAGTTTGAAGTCATTTAACTACTTCCAACAGTTGTATCGACAGGATTACGATTTCAGTTTCAATATGATGCTGGATGACCTCATCACGATAACCCATGACTATAAATCATTATAAACACAGAATCAACAAAAACATCTGCGACACGCACCTGGCGCGTGGCTACATTTCTCAAATAAATCTGATTGAGGGTGGAGAAATCTGAAAGGCAAGACAATTTCATGAAATTCTGCAACAGCAACATGCACAGAATGGCCTCCGTATAAAAAAGTATCACCACCACTGCTCACATGTTTCCCCGCAGAAGAACATGCATTATGCTAGTGCCATTTTCTGCAAGAAAAGGCTTGCACATCAATGCGTATAATATGGTATTGATATGATGTGAAGGCCATCATTTACATATTGATATAGGGCATTCCATTGATTGGTACATGGTGACAGAAAAAACAAAAGAAATTATAGCAATAAAAACTGCTTTATGGCAGTTTTCTAAAAAAGGTTATTGTGTTCTAGTCCATGGACCCCGTCTAAAAAGTAAGAAATTAACGAAATGTGATAGCTGAAAATTAAAATTTCACACAAAACCTCACAATAATCACACACAGAATGAAAAGCTACATGCAGAAGACATTTTCCCCTCGTGATCCTCTTTCCTATGCATGCATGTTGGCAATTGTTGGTGCAGTACAAGTTTAGTGTTGAAAGCAGCATTTCAAGTGTTGTGATTATTGTGAGGTTTTGTGTGAAATTTTAATTTTCAGCTATCACATTTCGTTAATTTCTTACTTTTTAGACGGGGTCCATGGACTAGAACACAATAACCTTTTTTAGAAAACTGCCATAAAGCAGTTTTTATTGCTATAATGGTCATGGTACCGGTAGTGGTAAAAAGAGAATAAAATATAAAAGACGGATATTTCACAGGAAGTTATGAAAATGGGGACATGGGATATGGTGCAAGTCAGGGAGTCGTCAAATACTTGTACTCCCTGGTGCAAGTAGTTACTGTAGCCAGGTCTCACAGCGCCAAGCCACACTGCACAACAGCCAAAGCTGCTGATCAACGGCAGATGAAGAGGCTGGACGTCGATGACCACGAATGGCAGCGGCAGCTGCTCGGACGAGGGCAAAGCCCAACCTCACGCGAAGAAAGGCAATCACCGACGAAAAAGACTCTCCTGTCTTCTCCGATACCATGGACGCAACCCTGCGGTAGAGAGCCTTCGCTGCTTTGCCTTGCCCGCCAGTGCAACTGAGGACGATGGGGACAAAATGACATGCATTTGGAATGCACTCCTTGTATACATGTACCGTATGAAGTGAATTGATAGTGAATTGATAGCAGGGAGTCGTAAAATAAGGTATTTTACGAAAATAAGGTATTTTACGACTCCCAGATTGATAGTGTATGACGAATTCAACCAAATTTGGCGCACTTTTCACGCATGTACATGACTGTACTCTGCTGAGTGCTGACACAACTGCAAGCGTAAGCAGCCTACGTGGTCTTCACCACTGTCCTGCGCCATAGATGGTCCTTCTTAGCAAGGACAATGCCGGGTGTCAACGAGTATTTTCACCCACTGGAGCGGACTATTGCAACGAAGCTCATCCCGGCTCTGACTGGTCGATCACCACTTGGAGCAGAGGAGCGGTCAATTCTCGCAATGCCTTGTCGCCACGGAGGTCTAGGGATAGTCTCCCCTCCCTCGCTGACCACCGAGTTTGGTGCTTCCGTGAAGATCACAGAGGCCCTCGTCATGAAGATCCGGAGACAAGACATGTCGCTAGAAGGTGTTCCTGAGCAAACTCGCATAGCCAAGCCTGCTGTCCGGGAGGCTCATAGACAACAAGAAGACCAGCACCGAAAGGATGTCTTCAACAGCGTCTCTCCCGACCTGCAGCGGTGCATGGAGCTTGCGGCGGAGAAGGGCGCATCCAACTGGCTAACCTGCCGCCCTTTGGCACGGTTTGGCTTTGCGCTCTCCGAGGCCGAGTTCCGGGATGCCCTCTGTCTGCGCTATGGCTGACAGCCTAACAATCTCCCCACCAAGTGTGTGTGCGGGCAGCAGTTCACAGTCACCCATGCTCTGTCTTGCCCCAATGGCGGCTTTCCCAGCATTCGGCACAATAGAGGATCAGGGATGTGTTTGCAGAGTGTTTGGTGAAAGTCGCTCATGCAGTGGAGATCGAGCCACATCTAGAGCCCGTTTTGGCCTTAGTGGAGAGCACCTTCAGCCATGCACCGCGGTGAGAGGCGACCAAGCTCGATTGGATGTGGTGGCAAATGGAGTGTACGGCGGTCGTTTTGAGCGTTCATTTTTGGATGTAAGGGTTTTCAACCCCTATGCTCGCTCCAATTCATCGTCGTCCATTGTCTCTGTCTACCGCAAACACGAGCAGGAGAAGCGCCACTTATATGAAGCACGTGTGCGAGAGGTGGAACATGCCTCCTTCATCCCTGTCGTCTACGCTACATCTGGTGGAACAGGTCGAAGTGCTAATGCTTTGGTGAAGAGGATCGCAAGTCTCATGGCAGAGAAGAAGTTGCAGCCCTACTCACAAGTGATGGCTTGGCTGAGGTCGAAGATCAGCATCTCTCTCGTCAGAGCCTCTATCCTATGCCTGCGCGGTTCAAGACGTCCTAGGGGACGCATCCATCTCACCCAGACAATCTTGGTCTGGAGGTGGTTGAGGCTCGGCTTTCCTCATAGACGGACTCATCATGGCTTCTTCTTTTGTGATCAGTGTGCAATTGAACTGTCTTTTTCGTCCTTTCTGATTGATTGTTACTGGCCATGGCATCACGGCAGGGCCGGCGCCACTGGTGCGGCCATGGCCGTACCAGCTTTCACCAACTCCAGCGTTCATATGATCATGGGCTGCTCAGTGCGCACTTGATTATCTGCGGGAAGTACCAGTAATAAGCTATCCTCATACACTCCTTCCTAGTCTAGAGTCTCTACCTCCTCAACTGTTCTTCCTGTCCAGTTGAGTCTACTGTGATAGCTGACATATCTGTTGCTAGAGGAAATGTGCAGCTGAAACAAACAGACAATGCATAGAGGTAGAGATGTATCCTCCCAGGATTTTGAAATTGGGCATGCGGAAATAGCCGGTATTGTAGCCGACCTGGGGCCGTACCACGCCCCAGGAGCTGGCTCCGGGCCTGCATGGTACGGATCGTATCATGCGTAGCACGACATGCACCGTTCTTTCTTTTCTAGGACTACTATTAGATCTGTGGTATTCGGTATTCGGTATAGTCTTTGATCTTGCGGTCTTGCTACACGTAGCTAGCTACGTAGATCTATGCTATAGGCAACAACAACAACAAAAAACTACAATTTTTGTAGTCGACTGCTGAAATACCTGTTTATTTCCTGGTTTCTGGAATACATACAGTACGAGTCAGGGAGTCGTAACAGAATTTTTACGACTCCCTGATTATGCCTACTTGTCATGTTGTATACATTGTATACTTCAATAATATTTACTCAATCTGCGGAAAATAATAATTTGGTATTAGGGAGGTTTCGCTCTACGTAATTACGTATGAAAATCCGTATGTCGTACGCGCCGGGGAGCGAGGGCAACTTTCATACGTAAATCTCTCTACGGATTTCCGTAGGAAAGCTCTTTCCTACGTTGGGTCCTCCGTAGGACTTTTTGAAATATATTTTCGCATTTTCCGCATTTGTCCATGGCAACATTCAAGCCGCGCGAAACACAAGGTACACACACCGTACACCACGTGCAAAATATCATGGAAAACGCGGTTTCGGTTCATGGTGCATACGGTGGGCGCATGCAGCCAACGCGTCTCCAAAGCAACAACGCATGTTGAGCAGTCGTGGAGAAATCACGTAGAGCGAAACCCAACAGCTCTGATTTTCACGTATGAAAATTCCGTGCAGTTCATACGTTATTTTCATACGTAATTCCGTAGAGCGAAACCTCCCTATTATCAAGAGTAGGAGGAGGGGGCGGGGGGTATGGGCTCTTGGTAGTACTGTACAAGTGCTTTAAAGCTAAGCTTAGCTTTGCACCTTTTGCTATTCCACCTTTGTGTTTCTTTCCAATACAGTAGAGTCGCGCACTGAAGACATGGAGCACAAGATCGTCCAGCCTGGAAAACTACGAACGCCACAGCCACATATGATTCAGTAGGGATTCTTTCTAAGAACGCGTTATATTATATGAACGCAGCCAGATTGCTGAAAAAGTAAGAACGTCCCAGGCTAGCCCCTTGGAAACAACGTTCTTGGGCTCGTGACTCTTCTGTGAAGGGTTTTGAGTACAGTAGAGTGGAGCGTCCAAGAAGGATGTTTCCAAGGGGTTAGCTTGGGGCGTTCTCGTTTTTCAGCAAACAGGCTGCGCGCGCGTTCTTAGAAGCAAGTCATACTGCACTGGATCATATGGATCTCAAAAGCTGCCGGAAAACCAATATCGCCATTTTTAAGGGGTGTGACGTTCAGAGTTAGCATTTCAGGCTGGGCTTTCTTGGGCTCAACGTTCTTCGGCGCGCGACTCTACTGTAGTAAGACAAAGTGTTGTATTGGTTCATCAAATAATAATTATATTATGTCATGTGGAAACCTATCGGCTTGTACATGCACATGGCTCCCCGTCGTCCCCGAAATAGCCCAGCTACAATCTTTTAAACTTTGCAGCATCTAAAAAACAATTTTACATGCAGCACTTCAGTCCAGTGTCACCAAATGTCATGATCGGGGAGTGGGCCAGACATACTCTCAGGATTCTACAATTCCAGGTTCTTTATGGAAATATACCAGGAGTCCAGATACCCATTCCTCACCCTCACCACACAAGAAGATCAAAGCTTCACTCTAGGACCAAGTAAGTTCCAAGCAACAAGGGAGTAGTACAATACCAGTATTGTACTACTCCCGGGAAGCAACAACCTATCGACGCAAAGCATCGAGCTATATACTACAAGTACGAGCAGCGTGCAAAGCCCACTCCCCGGTCATCTCTAGCAGCCTGTATGCTTTTACTTTAGCACCACAAGGTGCAGTATTCAACATTTCCATTAAAAATAATTGGCGTTTAATACTTGCCTGTATACAGTTCCACAGCTATCCCCACTTTTTATTGGAGAATACGAACCCAAAATCACTGCTTTTAATGGCATACATACACGTATACAATACATTAATTATGTTAGAATGCTACATAGTGCAACGTGTGGCAATTTGTCAAATGACACCACTTTCCCCCCGACCATGGAGCGAAAGAACTAGACCACCCAGGGTGAAATAAATCACAACCTAAAGGTAAGAACTACGGTGTTGTAGCAGCTACTGTCCCACATAACGTAGTAGTGTGTGCATACGATGCAGTGCAAAATGCAACCAAGTCGTTCAAAGATATGAGGGCCCCGGGTTGACCTGGAAATGACGTTCTAATATTGCAATCACCAGGGGAGAGAGCCAAATTCCAAAGAACTGGTTCCTTCACAAAAATGTGTAAGTAGTTGACTGATTTGCCCATCATACCTCAGGGCCCTGTGCTACATACTGGTCTTCCAGATAAAGATTTGCAAGAATTGGACTGCCCAACGACACATGCAATAAACAGGCATACCACCGGAAATTCCAGAAGGACTACCGCCAAGCGAGATGTGGGTGGCACTGAAGTTGAACCTGCCCCGAAACCCTTCACAGAAACATTCACCAGGGCATCAAGACAGATGATGCTAGAAGATCCTCAAGGTTTGCTGCTAGTTAATAATCCTAATGAGTACCTGAGAAGCAACTCATAGAAATTTTAAAACCCAAAGGCAATCACATGCAAGACCTATACAACAATAGACCTATAGAGTGGATCAGAAGGCAAACCCCCTGGGTACTGGTTACAAAACGACACAAACGCATAGTGTAGCTCTTATGAGGAGATCACTACTCTCAGCTAACGTGACTGCATGAACGTACAAGAAAACTCAGCGTGCCAGCTCAACGTAACATAGCACTTGAAGTACAGATGGAAAGCAAGATATGATGTCATTATAGTGTCACCAAGTCTAACAAAAGTCTTCGAATTAGAAGTAGGTGAGAATACGTCAGGAGTGCAATTTCTCTGTCTCTGCCTCCTTTCTTTATTTTGCTTCCTATAGTCTAGTTGTCGTTGTCTGCGTCCTCACCCTCGTGACTGTCAGATGTCCACAAAGTGAGATTGTCGCGGAGGAGCTGCATGATGAGAGTGCTGTCCTTGTACGACTCCTCGCTGAGGGTGTCGAGTTCGGCGATAGCATCATCGAAAGCCTGCTTGGCGAGCTTGCATGCCTTTTCGGGTGAGTTCAGGATCTCGTAGTAGAACACTGAGAAGTTGAGGGCAAGTCCCAGACGGATGGGGTGAGTGGGCTGCATGTTGGAGCGGGCAATCTCCACAGCTTCCTGGTAGGCATGCTCAGAGTCACCCATGATCGAGTCGCGGTCAGCACCAAGGGCAACCTCAGCGAGATAACGGTGGTAATCTCCCTTCATCTTCAAGTAGAAGACCTTGGAGTCGGGGGTGGTGGAGTTCTGGATGAGGTGTCCAGAAAGGAGTTTCTATTAGCACAAAAAGAAGACAACAGACAGGGTATTTTAGCACGACGATCAACAACATAATAAAATTGTCAAGCAAATACCGCATATCCATGCTCGAAAACGAAGCTACTTTGAGTGTTTAGGATAAAGGCGGGGTGATGCCCATCCAGTGTAGGAGAAGTTACAATATGGATGGACGAATCCCGGAAAAACTTACCAACACCTCGTCGCAGATGTTGCGGAGCTCCGTCTCGACCTTCTCACGGTACTCCTTGGCGAGAGCCTGCTTCTGCTCAGAGCCATCAGCCTTCTGCTCAATGCTGGAGATGACACGCCATGATGAACGGCGGGCACCAACCACGTTCTTGTAAGCTACGCTCAAGAGGTTTCTCTCCTCGGGAGAAAGCTCACCACCAGCTTCCGTCACAGACTTCATTGCTCCGGCCATGTCATCGTACCGTTCGGCCTGCTCGGCAATCTTAGCCTTCTGCACCAAAGTTTCCCTGTCTGCCATCGTGAACGAAAAGAGTATAGACTGGCAAGAACAAACCACCCTTGCAACAACAGGAGAGAGAAGTGACTGAAGGACGGCTCTGCGCCCGCGCACTCCTTCTCTATATTTTTTTCGTACAGATCGTACGCAGTCCCGTGTCTGTTTGGGTTTGCGGTTACCTAAACCTATCTGTTCCGGGGGGATTAATTTTCAAAAGCGAAACGATTTGGTTTTCAGGATTTAATTTGACCTAATGTTCACAAAGCTGTGCCCCAAACATGAATTGCTTGCGATTTTCCATTGGTATTTCGAAATGCAATCGCGAAGAAAACGCGGAAGACGACGTTTGAAAGCATCCAGCGCGCCTTTGACAGCGAGCTCACCTCTCCTTTCGCGCGCCCCCCGTTGTACTCCGTAATCCACGTAGGTCAAGACCAGGGAGCCCCGACCCCGGGAGAGAAACGACACTGATTTTCGATTTTCCGTGGATTGTGGATCAGGGATCCGGGATCAGGCCCCTACTATACTACCCGAGATTCCCGATCCCGGGTCTACCACGGCACTGGTCTACCAAATGCAAAGTCTGTGCACTCGTACTTCCTCCGCGATCCGGTCATGGTCATGGTCAACTTCCGGAGCTGGTGTGGCGCATGAACGAGCCCCGTATTCAATCCGTAGCGTAAAAGGATGAAGGATGGGGTGGAGGGCTGTTTTTGGAAGTCTGGTGAGAGCCGATCGAGTGCGTATATTTGGGGCGCCCTTCAACGAAACGGAAGTCCAGCTTCGCCATTTTTGCTACCTTGCAGTTTGTGCAGTTTGCAAGTTTCCTTCCCGTTGCACTCGCCACCTCCTCCTTTGAGATGAGCAAGGCCTCCTTTGAAAACCTTCTAAATTAGTTTCAGCTCCTCGCTCTTGGACAGTTGGGTGTTGTTGACAGTACAGCCATCATGCAGCACTGCTACTAGTGCTAGCTCGAAACCACAGTGAGAGTTTTTTGTTTCTTCGTGAGAAAATGACAAATCATTTGTCAACAGTGTTTTGTCCATAACGTTACATTGTGGATATAAATAATTTAATTATCCAGTTAAGAGTAGAGAGCCCACACGCTCTCTTCCACTAACACCGCAATAGTTCAACTCATTTCACAATAATTATTCCAACGTTTCGGCAAATTGCCTTCATCAGGTTCACCTCATTGTGAGAGCGTGTGGGCTCTACTCTTAACTGTCTATGAAACTGCAGGAAGCCTCCCTACTTTTACTTTGATATAAATTATGTTTTGTGTAAATACAGACCGTCCAAAGTCAAGTTAACATCTTCAAAAAATATTGCTCAGCTTTTTGACATCTAGATCTGTGCTCAATAACCGTGTTCAGAAGATGTGTTAGGCTAGTGTGAATTGCCGTGCTAATTTTTACTTGACTTTGGCTATTCAGTCAGCAATGAGCCATCCATACCTTTCCTACTGTATACTCATTGCAGTGTAATGACTAGCCGCCCCACTTTCTGGAAGCTTTTCGTCATGTTATCAAGACAAGAGTACATACAGTCCACAAAGGACGAAACAGTTCTGTCCGCAGATTGAACACTGTCCGCAGATTGTGTAGTACATGTATGTACTTTTCACATTATCCCTATACTGTCTTTCATCGCATTGGTTTCTACGGTAATCCGATAGATAGTGTTCACATTTCCAAGGAGACATAAATGATAGTGTGGCATCAGAAGCTCCACCGCACGCGGTTGCCTCGCACCCAGCGGAGATCCGCTTGCAGCAGACTACAGCACACGCTTTAATGCAATGCATTCATCTCATGCGAGAATGATGTAATCTTGTTAACGATTAACCAGCTCCCTCACCAGATCAAGACAAGAGCACATAACTGCAGTCACAAACGATGTTGTAGAGAGCCGAATCGTGTTAGCCAATGAGACTTCATCAGTGTGTGCCCAAGAACGTGGCTTCCGAGGGTGTCGCCCGGGATGTTCTTTTTTCTCACAAATCTCAGGCTGGCTGCGCCCTGCAGTACAGTCGTTCGCCAAAGAAAGTCGGTGTTGGATTTGAATTTTCTGTCATTGTTGAGATACCTAAACATAGGACATGACTGTGTTTATTGTACAGAGGCGAAAGGCTGTGTAGCTCTAACTAACATTAAGTTTCACGCATTTCAGCGATCGCTGAAATGCGTGAAACTTAAAGTTACAGCCACACAGCCTTTCGCCTATGTTGTGACAGTGTGTGTGTGTATACTGCTCTGCACATTTGTGCATTGAGCACTCTACTCGAGCCGCCTAGACCAGCCTTGTTTATGTTTATTGTATGACTATACTGTGTGTATGATCACGTGCGAATTGTTTCTACTTTGAAGTAAGAATGTGCTATAAGAACGCAGCAAGTTTGCTCAAAGATCAGAACGCAGCCAGCCTGCCACCTTGGTCATGAGACTCAACCGTAATATCATTTCCTTACTTCTGAGAAACAACTCGTTCTGCTTCATACGTTCACCTTATTACATTGTAACATACGCATGTACCTCATTCTGAGCCCCGTGTTCTTCAGCGCATGCCTCTACTGTGACTAGTCTGTAGGGTGTTATATTAATACTTCAAGAAGTAATCTATGTACTCTCGCCAAGATGCTATGTGCTCCGCCCATTTATCTAGCTCCCTCGCCTAGCCCCAAGGGCATACACTTACGTCGGCAGTTTCCTTCATACGGCTCACTACGCTCCCCGCACAACCGACACGGCAACAGAAGCAGCTGTTGCACAAGAAAGACCCATGGGCGTTAGTGACATACCGCTAAGGCTACCGGGGATCACACAGCCATGGTCCCTTCTTGCTGCTCTGTTCTCCGTCCCAAATGCATATGTTTGTACTGATAAGAAGAGCCTTTTGGACAAGGGTCACAAATTGTGACGATGTTGATCACAGCCGTTTGTTGAATTGTGCGAGCGATTTGATATGAAGAAAAAAAAGACTTGGACTATCCCATGTACTACCACCAGTCACCCTCGTCTGTGTGATGGCAATATCGAGCGAGCTAGCGGTGCCATCCAAGCCATGCTATGAGCTTTTGTTATAGATTCTGTCTTTTCACCTCTGCCTCTGGGGCGCATTGTATGGATTTCCAGCTGAGAGTGTGTTCTCGTTGTCGAGTGTTTACCTTGTATTGGTGTGATTGTGTCTTCTTCGTTTTCTTTTTCCTTTTAAATGTGGGGGGTTTCTTGGTCGTGGGGCTATGTTTCCCCATGGGGGAAGGCAGTGTTATAAAGCTTATTCCCTATAACGTTTATAATAATAATAATAATATTCGCGGGATCCGCGTTAGCATCACTTGAATGTTCAAAACACACAAGCTATGCCTTCACTTCCGCAGGCCACCACTATGCCTTTACACCTTAGTGGCGAATGCAGACCTCACAAGTGAGTCAGGGCTTATTCCTACTAGGAGTAAATTGAAATTAGTTCGAGGAAACATGTCTGATGCGTTCACACTCCGTACAAACATTGTAAATCAGTCTCGCGAGGAGCATTGCATCAACTAGAAATTCTGTCGGCACAGCAAGGTATGCGGGAGTTGCACACTCTGGGGGGGGGCTATGCACTCTTGGTATATCCTTATTTGAAGCCCATAGGCATAATAAATTCTGTTCCTTTGGAAAAAACGCAGCAAATTTCGCGGGGAAAAGATCGATACCGGTAGTTATTCTGCAGTGAAATCAAAATCTGCGGCACTTTCTGCCAGTTTTCACCCACCTTGTAGAGGATATGACAACTCGTTGCATGAAGGAGTACTTTTCACACTACCAGTATCCTTTGCTGTCACCATCTGAATGGGAGAGACCTGCACTCACCTTCACTGGCAACAGAATGTGCTCAAACAAATCCCAAATTAGCTTTTCCGCTGCTTTCTGAGTAGTAATTTTACTAATTTACCTGCAAAATTCAGATTCTGCGAGCAAAAGTGTGGATTCCGTAATTTCCGCGGATGATTGCAATTTCCGCGAAAATTGCCGCGGTCGCGGAATCGCGTTTTTTTTCAAGGGGACAGAATAATACAATAGAACTTGTACTATACAAATAACTGCACCCACGGCACACGATTGATTACATCGCACTGGAACCACGAGGATTGTCCCCGATGAAAGCCGGGCACAATCACAAAGATCTCTTCCCTCGTGCACGTGTCTCTAGCCCTGTTCGTTTGCCCCCCCCCCCCCCGGATTAGATATACCCCGCCCCGGACACTTTAGTACTGGCCGCTTATGTCGAAAGGCCACGTTGGTGGGTCCAGGCACATTGGCCGGGTTTCGGCGGCCAGAAGCGCAGCTAGCCGACGCCCCTACAAATACTATCACAAAATAATAATTGTACACATCACGTGATCATGCACATTATACTATGTACACTATGTACATGATTGTACTTCATTTACACCGTATTACCGAGGATGCACCCATGTGTGTGTACATACATGTACAGTGCGTATCGGTTATAGTGTGGTCGTATACAAGAATATACTGCTTACAAGAATGAACACTCATTTTTTCATAATCATAACACATATTTTATGTGCATATTTATTCTTACAAGCAGTATTATCGCATAGTAGAATATATCGGCCCTAAGAATGGATTTTGTGTAGCAAAATATGCCAGATTAGCGCAAAGTGTATCGCCTGTAGTAATAACATCTGTACTCTGTGCATACTCAATACAATAATTCAACACAAAAAGAGAGTTATGTCCAAGGGAGCATTGGAGAATCACTTTTTCTGTCCAATCGGACTCTTTCTTTCGACTTCTCTCGTATCCGCTGCTCCGCAGTCGCCTAGCACGACCGCGAGTCTGATTGATCCGTGTGTACATGTACGTGTCCACATGCCAAACGTGCGCGCATATGATATGTCACACGTGATTTATCGTGTGTAAGAAATATCGGCAATAAGAATCAAATGTCGTTTTTCAAACACCCACGCTCTAACCGATACCTACTGTACTAGTATTAGAAATGTCCATGGTTGGCCAAACAAATGGGACAATTGCCATGCAGAAGAAAAGGGTCGGCCGGGCCCCTCCTCCGCCCCCCCCCCCCCCCACACATCCTGTTGCAATCAGAGCGTAGTAAAATATTTTACTACTCCCTGATTGCAAGTCAAACGTTGCCCGGTCTCTTCGAGAACACAGCTCAAACGGTTCGGCCAATTGTGGCGAGGTCAGGATTTGCAACTGAGGTATAGGTACATAGAATACAATTATAAAAGAAAGACACAGCAGCCGACATGAGCACGGCGTTATTGTTTGAAGAAATAAAACAATAATACTGCTTTCGAGGGCGAGAAAACCCATAGGCAAAAGAAGATAGGATGAAACAGTGTCACTGTGTGTTTATAATGAGTGAAAGGGATGCAAAGGCCTGCACGTGCGCACTTGCATTTATTTAGTATACGTTCACCAGAGGAAAACAGCTTTCTCGGTTCAGTGCTGTTGGAGAATGGGAGAAAAGACGCGTAACATGCTTGACAAAAGTATCGAAAAGCTGCCAAATAACTAGAAACTCGGGGGAGAAGGTGTACAAGTACAAGCTACTTCGTGTACTCCAATTACAGCAGTGCATTGCAACAGATACAAGAATAATCACGGTGAAAGCTTGTCGAACAAACAACTCGTAAAACAATAATAAAAAGGCAAATTCATGTCTAAAAACAATCTTACACAATGGGAGTAGAAAATTGGATACGGAAAAGTAAAACACATGGAATAAAAATGGAATACTGTAAAGGGAAGCGGGAGGACAAAGAAGCTCCACTGAACAAAAGGCATTCACAGAAGCGTAAAAAAAGAAAAGAAAAAAAGAAAACATAAAGGTTTGAATGAAGACCTTTCGAGAGCTGTTCAAGCGTTGCTGGAAGTCAAACCTGGTCAGCCAATGCTCTCTACTTTTGGATGAGAGCCATCAGTCGCTGCCGAGTCATCTGAGTCCAAACAAATGCAAACAAAACCATTGCTTACTTTTCGCCCCAATTATTGGCTACCACTGGGACTTCTGATGAAACAATGTCCTTCAGGTCCCTGCTAGGGACCATCGCAAAAGTTCCCAAAAGCCCACGAAAACGAACAACATTCGTTTCCGGCGAGACCACCCAAAACATTATTTTTGGCATTTTGGCCAGTACAAAGGGGTGCATCGACGTGTTGAGTAACGTTGACGTTCTTCCGGATAATCGTATCAATGCCTCATTGGTTGAGGGTTGTAGCGTTCCCACGATGGTGGAAAAGTCTGTCCGACCAACTCTCATGCTAGTCGTGAAATATAAGATCGCCAAAGTCCAGTGAAGTTTGTTTCAAACAAGGACGTAGAGATGTGGGCAAGCGGCTTAGTCTTCTTGACACAATCAATATTTTTTTATCCAAATGCCACACAAAACATGCTGCACAAAAGCAAACGTCGCAGCCATATATACCAACACCTTACACAGCACAGCTTCTATCTGTACCGCAGTCATATGAGCACATACCTGGGCAGCCTCTTTAGATGGCATCTTCAGCTTCCTTGTTTCAGATGACTTGGAAAAGATAGTGACGGCCTTTACCTACACGAGAGAGAGAGAGAGAGAGAGAGAGAGAGAGAGAGAGAGAGAGAGAGAGAGAGAGAGAGAGAGAGAGAGAGAGAGAGAGAGAGAGAGAGAGAGAGAGATAGAGAGAGATAGACAGAGAGAGAGACAGAGAGAGAGAGAGACAGAGAGAGAGAGAGAGACAGAGAGAGAGAGAGAGAGAGACAGAGACAGAGACAGAGACAGAGACAGAGACAGAGACAGAGACAGACAGACAGAGAGAGAGAGAGAGAGAGAGAGAGAGAGAGAGAGAGAGAGAGAGAGAGAGAGAGAGAGAGAGAGAGAGACGTACAGCTAGCTACAACTTGGAACCGAGACACCAAGAGAACAGAGCACATTGTACATGCCACAATAGTCACAAAGTTGCCAGGAGCTACGGCACTGGAATCAACATAAAAAACAGGGAGAATATTTTAAGAGAATAAAGAAAGGAGAACACCTATAAATAAAGTAGACAACTCCGGCAGATCTGTACCTTGTGTGTGAACTCAAAGAAATTCGGTCCAGCCTGCGGCGGCTTGGTTGTCACATCGACGTCAGTGAGCAGGCAGTGCCACTCTGGAGACACACTCTCCTCCACATTCATGAAGGAGTACGGCAGCTCCACAAGGATCACGTAACTGCAAACAACGGGAAGAGATCAGAATCACCGTTGTGACAAGACAGTCACACTCACGATACACATCGGTACATGCACACACATACACCGGCATGGATCCATAAATACGACACACTAAATCTGCGGACAGAACTAAAAACTCAATACGACATATAAGTTGATTATAACGTTACTTCTGCTGTGATGTACGGGTAAGTCTACGCTTCCTACCGTAAAAGCCCGTGTATAGGCCCCGGGCGTATAGAATAGCAGCCTCGATTTCCTGGGTGTGTACAAGGGCACGGGCGTTATTTCGGAACCGGGCGTATACTTGGAATAGGAATAGCAGTAGGTATTGGGTATCAGTACCTGTACATGTGCTGGTGTTGCCGGTATACCTGGGCGTATACATGGGCATGGGCGCTATTTTGAAACAAAAGTGTTGACTTCCCCTGACTGGGCATGTACACGGAGGGTGGGCGTAATTTCGAGTGGGCGAATACAGGGGCTTTTACGGTATCCCATGTACACCGGGACGGCGCAGTGACCATAGCTCACATGGAAGACTACTGTAGAAGCATGGTAGACCGCACTCATTGGCAGATTGAAAACATGCATCGAGTAGCAGCATGGCAGACCGCACTCATTGGCAGATTGAAAACATGCATCGAGTAGCAGCATTGGAGGCAGGATCAAACGCGGGAAATAGGCCTCGTAAGCATGTGCATGCTGCTAGTCGAGGTTTCATACCTGGTATTATGAAAGAGATGCTGTGAGTCAAGCTTGTACAGTAAGATTGGGCGCCGAAGAACGCAGGGGCTCGAGCGCAGCCTAGGAAAGTTCTTTTTTTGAAAATTTTTGATTCTAGCCAGACCGTTCTTATTCACACGCGCGCGGCGAGTCGAGTGACGTCATGACGTTTGTCATGTACGTGTACATGTACATGTAGTGCAATGTAGTACTTCTAAACTAGTGGGTGTCGTAAATGGGAATGACTGTACATGTAGCAGTAACTGTTTACACGTGTACATGACATGTACTCACCTCCCATACATGTACAATGTAGATCTACGTACAATGTAGATCAAGTGTTCTTAAATCTGATAATTCTAGCCTGGACTGTTCTTAAATTTTGCCGGTTTTCCAGCCTGGGTGTTCTTCGGCGAGGTGTTCTTCGGCGCCCGATCTTACTGTATGACTGATATAGACACAAGTGGAAAGTACATTCCCTCGAGCACAACTAGTCAACTACACATACGAGCACGCACAAGAGTGCACACGAGCAGAGCGAGCATACGAGAGCACACGCAAGGGCGCGCACACGAGAACACACACGAGAACACACAAGCGAGCGCACATGCGAGCACATTCCCTCACGCACAGCTACACATACGAGCGCACACACGAGAACACACAGACAAGAACACACACAAGAACACACGGGCACGACGTGCACCAGGTAGTGACTTACCGCGAGGTTGCCAACAAGATGTACTGAGAGTCTTTGGTATTGCTGACAAGCTGTTGGAACTGGAAGTCACCGATGGGCAAGGGCACATCGTCAGAGCACACTATGGCGGCTAGGATCATGTTGCCAAATGAAAGTGATGATGAGAAGGGAGTTACCGCCTGCAAGAACACATACACATATACCCGTCCACACATGCACACATGTACACAAAACGTACACACATGTACATACATGTACATACATGCATCCGTACACATACAACAACTTACACACATGTACACACACATACCGTAAAGTCGCGGATAAAAGCCGGGCTTATAAGCACATAAGCCGCTTTCTGCATCAGGCTTTAATGCAAGCCAGACTTGTATGCAAACCATGCTTATATGCACCACTGATATTTTTGCCAGGCTTGTATGCACATGGAAGCCAGGCTTCTACGCGCGACACGCGTAGATCTACCACTGACTACCGGTATTGGCGGCAGTTTTACTATGCACCGTACATAGCGCATGCACTCTTGACCTACCCGATCCGCGCTTGCATAGAAGCCAGGCTTCTACGCGCGACAGGCTTATATGCATTTGACCCGTTTGATTTTCAGGCTTCTATCCGCGATGTGCTTGTATGCAAACCCGGCTTTTATCCGCGACTTTACGGTATGTCCATACTGGTACATACATAATTATATGCACAAGGCATACACATGTTTCGTATTTGCGCAGAACATCAGCAGTGGTACGTGTTGAAGCGCCAGAACAGGTAGCATGT
This sequence comes from Sycon ciliatum, assembly GCF_964019385.1. Taxonomy (NCBI): domain Eukaryota; kingdom Metazoa; phylum Porifera; class Calcarea; order Leucosolenida; family Sycettidae; genus Sycon; species Sycon ciliatum. Next base: position 39,594,963 of record NC_088644.1, read on the forward strand.
TGCTGGAGTGCTCTGCAGACATCTCCACATAGAACACATGCAGGCTGCACGAGAATTTCTTGTTCAAAGTAGTCGACAACCCTCTCCCTGTCTATCTCTCTTCTCATCCCCTATTCCACACGGCGTTCACCCCTTCCACCGCCTTGTTGCATAGTTGGCCTGCCTGTCTGGCCCGGCAAAGACAGAGGGTGACACGCAAGCACGCACGCTCACCACGTCGACTGCTCGGCAAGAGGTTTCACGCACGTGCAGTGTATTACGCAACTTACACCGTCCGGTAAGAGGAACCTCCGTGCGCGTAGTCGTACCCACTTGTCATCAGCAAGTTCAATTTGCCTGCAGCAGCAACAGCAGCAGCAGCAGCAAAAGCAGCAGCAACAAAGAATAGCCTCACACATGTCATGCTCGGGAAAGCAGGGAAGCAACTGTGTACAATATGCAGAGATGATTCTACTTGGCACAGGAAGGTTCTATTGAAATAATTGTTGTTCCTTATCAAAGTGCCACAAAACACAGTGCATCTCTACCCAACACACACAGAGCACATAGTGGATCACTATAGACCACAGCACACAACGGAGCACATAGTGGATCACTATAGACCACAGCACACAACGGAGCACATGGTGGATCACAATAGACCACAGCACACAACGGAGCACATGGTGGATCACTATAGACCACAGCACACAACGGAGCTGTACAGAATGTGCAGGATATCCTGGCCTTACTTCTTGATGCCTTCGAATGTGCTGCCGGCAAAGTCGATGACACCACCGACCGGCCGTGCAACCACACCGATTAGTCCCTTGCCAACTCCCTTGAAGAAACCTTCAGCACCCTCAGCCAGAGCACCTGAAAAGGGAGACCACACACACGTAGGGTGAACAGCAGAGTAAAAACAACAATGGAGGCACATACATCCATGTTGGAACAGAACGGGTTTGCAATGTCGCGGGTTCGCAGCATGAAAATTATCTGTGACTCCATACAGAGCATTCTATTGAAGAAGTGTCTGCCAACGAATTCTGCAGCACCACCAGCAGCAGTGCCAATGGCAGCAGCAGTTTTGCCCGTACACGAGGCTTTAGCAGCAGCAACACTAGTAAGGAAGTAATCACCGCATTGCACTAGCATCAAAGCTCAGGGTTCAATGCAAAGATGGACACACAAAACCAGCTAGTACACATACATGTATGCAGTTCTCAGACAGGTGTTTTTACCTTCCACTGGTTTGCGTACAATGCCTGTGATGCCATCAAAGAGACCCTGGAAAGTAAAAAAAGTAAAAAAAAAAGGAACAAAAGGATTTCTCACACACTCACACACCAATCTCACACCTAAACCAATTGGGCCAAGAGTCAAGAACTGTTGCTATCCAGCCACACTGGTGAGTTATCACATGCTAGAAGTTCTGCTTGGGCCAAGGCAGTGAGGATTGGTGCAGGGCAAGGAGATACATAGTCTACCACAAGGACATCTAGTGTGCCACCGTACCCAGCATCACATGGTGCAAGCAGAATTTCCCTCTTTTTCAACAGCTGCAATTCTATCTGAAGCTGGGCTAAGAATAACGGCTGGTCCATGAGGAGTTGTTATGGTCTAGTACATCAGAAGTAACTCACCCAACCGAGGCTCTTTCCACCCTGGACGAGGCCGCTGGCGGCATCCTTCAGCTCACCCTGTCGACGTCGACGCTCCTCAATGAACTTCTGATCGAGAGTAAGACGTGCAATTCCACCACCCACAGCACCAGCAATCTTGCCCACTGCACCAAATATACCACCTGTACAGGAGTAGATTGTACATGCAGGGTAACATATAATATTAAATATTACTTCAAAGGGGAGTTAGAGAGTTCCTAGGAACAGTTTTCAAAGTGTTAGTCCAAAGAAGCCCATTTCCTTTCTGCTGTGTGTGTGTGTGTGTGTGTGTGTGTGTGTTGTGTGTGTGTGTGTGTGTGTGTGTGTGTGTGTGCGTGTGCGTGTGTACGTAGCATGGTGAAGACTAGTGTAGCAGTACCGCACAAGTAGACATGCTCACGCCCACCACCCCCACCCCCCCCCCCCCCCCCCAGTCATCCAGAGCACATTGACAATGCCGTGTAATATACATGTACAGTGATTTCCTGTAGTCAACACGAACACCACATCACTTACCAACCGAGGCACCGACAAAGCTCCGTCCTCCGAGCAGAAGTCCCTGCGCAAACTCTTCTGGACCCTGTACAGCTCCCTGTCATGGCAGAGCGTGGAGAGACAATGCCAGAAACAGAGCTATGCTAATGATCGTAGCAGCTTGAAACTCTAACAAGCAGTGGGTTTTCCTCTTTCCTCTCTGCTATTTAGCGAGGCCAATAGAACACTCGCCGAAGGTGATACCAAGCACGTTCGCAATTTGATGGAGCGGAGTTAAACATTGTGTACAGTAGGACTTGCTCAGTACAGCCACACAAGTCTGAACACGAACTGAGCTACTAACACACTGCATGTGCAACGATGGCAATACGCTCCCCATCTTAGGGGTCGTCGCAAAAGTTTTCTGTCGTCCCTGAAACGAACATCGTTCATTTCGTACTTGGACCCCCTCCCCTCCCTCTGAAACGAACACAGCTTGCTATGCTGGAGGACGAAAATCGCATGCATGTACATGTCATGTGTACAGTGTCGGTCGACTTGCGATTTTGGCTCGCACCCCCTCCCCCCCAAATGAATCATGTTCGTTTCAGGGACGACAAAAAACTTTTGCGACGACCCCTTAGTATGCTCGTTGACAGTTGGGAAATATAGAGCATGCGGGCACACTTACCTGGTACGGTTCATAGAACAAGTCGACGAGACCGTCTTTGAAGCCTCTGACCAGGCCGAAAGGATTGCCGAGGACGTCCAGTCCGAGAACAAAGACGTACAACTGATTGATGCCCTGCAGTGGTAGAAGTCGCAATGTTCCATGAAACGAAAACCGATGAACAGCAAAGCATACACATATGTTCACCCGCACGTACACGCACACGACGTTGGTGGGTGCCACCCGATCTGGCTACGGCTGCTAGCCGGACTAATTCTCGGTCCACCAATCATAATTATATTCACTGCAATGAAAGCAGAGAAAGTTGCCAATGGCATGCTTCTTACACTGGCTATTTTTGCCTATTTGGTCATTGTTGGATGCACGGAGCAGTTCTACACAAAGCACTATGTACATGATTGACTATGCAGATACAAAAAGGATACTCACAAAGAGTACAATCATACACTTGGATTTGGGTGTGTCACTAGACTCACTACACATACACATACACACACACTGACACACAACACCATTGGCAATGGCATGTAGATATGAAGCTTGCGTGCAAAATCTACGTGTGGACTGGACCAAGGGCAGTACACGCATTACAACTTACCTGGGTCTTGTAATGGTTAACAATGATCTTGGTCAGCTGACCTTGTGTCATTACCTCACTGTCAACTTCAAAGAAGGCCAACCTGACATGACGGAGGAGAGCAGCCAACAATAAATACCGGAACAAGTAAGCAAAGACAGCAACAACAGACAAACAGCAACGGCAGACAAGCAGCAACAGCAGCAAAAACGGACAAGCAGCAGCAGAAGCGGCAGCAGCAGTGACGGCGGCAACAGCAGCAGCAGCAGAAGCAGCAACAGGAGGAGGAGCAGCAGCAACAGCAGCAGCAACAGCAGCAGCAATGACAGCAACAGCAGCAGCAACAACAGCAGTAGTAGCAACAGCAGCAGCACCAGCAGCAGCAACAGCAGCAACAACAGCAGCAGCAACAGCAGCAGCAACAGCAGCAGCAACAGCTGTGACGACAGACAAGCAATAGCAGAAGCGGCGGCGGCAACAGCAGTGATTGCAGTGACGGTGGCAGCAGCAGTGATTGCAGTGACGGTGGCAGCAGCAGTGATTGCAGTGACGGCGGCAGTAGCTTACTTGAGTTGGATGTCGGTGGCCTCTGATAGCGTGACGCCGATGGAGTGGAGCAAGGAGACAAGCAGCTCTACGTGAGGATCACGGGAATCTACCAGTACTTTGTCAGCGGCGTGCAGAGAGAAACTGATGGTCATCTGTACACAAACACATAATACAAAGATTCGTGGTCATCCGTACACAGACACACATGTTTACAAACACAGTGGTCATCTGTACACAACACACCCATAATTATTAAATTTTTCAAACACAGTGTTCATCTGTACACAGACACATATGTTTAAAAACTTATTTTTCATTGCTATCAGGTTCGGCCCCATTCTCTCCGCGCTGTGCTGATGAGTCCACGGAGGATGACAAAATTCTGTCCCCAGATCGACTATTCACACACACAGTGGTCCACACTAAAAGAGGACTCCATCAGAAATCACCAAGGCCACAACAGAGTGAGTTGCCAGTGATAAAGAGTCTACAGCAACAGCAGCAGCTGTTCTTTGCTGTACTGGCTATGGCAGGTAGCATACCTTCAGTGGCGACAGATGGACATAGTCGTAGAAGGTCCGTGTGTCTTTTTGCACAGCCTGTGGCAGGTAGAGGCAAGACAGGGCAAGTAGCAGAAGAAGAGCGTAGCAGCAGCAGCACCAGTAACAGCAGCAGCAGCAGCAGCAGCAGCAGCAACAACACACAGTAACACAGAACATCACACCAGCGGTAAGGAAATGAAAACAACACGACAAAAAGATGGCGATTAGCTTGACGACCCACTAAACAGAGCATGAACCCATTGCTTAGGTCCTCTACGTGAATAATACACATTTACAAACACATGATAACATACCGTAATGAGTTGTGGATGTTGACAAACTGAGGCACCTGCCACCAACACAAATACCTACCCACTATCACCTGAGTGGGAACAACACTACAACAGTACACATACCTGCACCGCTGCAGTCTCCGACAGACCACCAGTCAGCATCTCCATCGTGTTCTTAACTTGCGCAGTCTAAACAGAATACGAGACAGTAGAGGCAGAAAGAAAAGAAAGGGAGACTTTTAAATAAGGCAAAGGGCTCCTCTAGTACCATGCATAGTGCCACCATGAATAACACTTTGCCCAAAGAATACGCAAACATTCGTGGAAGCCACGCGTAGTGGAAAATGTCCGCATCTTACTGAAGTAAACCTGACAACCAACATTCAACTAATGATAATTCCACAAACAAAAAGACATTGCTGGTAGCTAGAAAGCTATTCAGCTCAGAGCATTCCGAGTAGCGGCAGCAGCAGTACGAACAGCAGCAGCAACACAGTACCGGAGATCAATGCCTACAGCAAGACGCACAATGACTACAGCAAGGCACAGGCAAAAGGCTGCAAACTCACACGTCGATCCGGGTCCATGTCCTTGGCGAAGACGTTGAGAATGGCCATGACAAAGCCAATGTCGACCTTGACGTGCATGGCCTGTATCAGCAGTACCATATACCTGCACATGGTACAACAGATAACACACACATGCACACACACACACACACACACACACACACACACACACACACACACACACACACACACACACACACACACACACACACACACACACACACACACACACACACACACACACACACACACACACACACACACACACACACACACACACACACACACACACACACACACACACACACATGCACACACACACACACATACACACACACACACACACACGCACATGCACACACCCACGCATGCGCATGCACGCACACACACACACACACACACACACACGCATGCGCATGCACGCACACACACACACACACACACACACACACACACACACACACACACACACACACACACACACACAGAGCACACAGCACACATACACACAGCACACATGCACACAGCACACATACACACAGCACACATACACACAGCACACAGCACAGATGCACAGACATTGCACATGTAAGGAGTGCAAATCTGTCTATCAGTAGCTGTGACTATCACATCACATCGCATCACATCCTGCATTGCATCACATCCTGCATTCACGGGGTTAGTATGGTATGATCTTGGACTGGGTCATCAGCTACTGGTGAGAAGGCAGTCCTGCCTGTGCTTTAAGCAATTTGAAATAAAAGAATACAACAACAAGTCAACAACATCACAACGTGTCACCTCACCACACAGCACACACGCATGCAGTACAAACACACACACACACACACAACACACAGCACACACGCTTGCAGTACAAACACACACACACACACAACACACAGCACACACGCATGCAGTACAAACACACACACACACACACAACACACAGCACACACGCATGCAGTACAAACACACACACAGCACACAGCACTGTTAACCACGGTCTACAGCATACAGTGCGACTCACTTGATTTGCTTGGCCGTTCCGTCCTCGCTGATGTTCTGCATGAAGCTGAACTCAATGAAAGGCTTGGGGGCTGCAAGGATACACACATGTAGAGGTGCACGGAGAAAGAAATCCACGCCAGTCCAATCTGACACACCGGTGAAATCCACGCACACGGAGCACGGTAATCTGTGCTGGGTCAACGGACGGTTGGGAAAACAGCCTGGCTACCACTCTGCCACGTACATGCCAGTATTTAGCATGGCAGCACCACCGCCATTGCATACCACCGCCATTGCATACCACCGCCATTGCATACCAACGCCATTGCATACCAACGCCATTGCATACCAACGCCATTGCATACCAACGCCATTGCATACCAACGCCATTGCATACCAACGCCATTGCACACCAACGCCATTGCATACCAACGCCATTGCATACCAACGCCATTGCATACCACCGCCATTGCATACCACCGCCATTGCATAGCAACGCCATTGCATACCACCGCCATTGCATACCAATGCCATTGCATACCAACGCCATTGCATACCAACGCCATTGCATACCAACGCCATTGCATACCAACGCCATTGCATACCAACGCCATTGCACACCAACGCCATTGCATACCACCGCCATTGCATACCACCGCCATTGCATACCAACGCCATTGCATACCACTGCCATTGCATACCAACGCCATTGCATACCAACGCCATTGCATACCAACGCCATTGCATACCAACGCCATTGCATACCAACGCCATTGCATACCAACGCCATTGCATACCAACGCCATTGCATACCAACACCATTGATTACACCAACACCATTGATTATACCAACACCATTGATTATACCAACACCATTGCTAACCTGACTGCAGTGCCACTGTCTTGGGCGGTGCCATTGGATAAAACACTCCTGGGTAGCCAGCATCACGCAGTTGATTGTCAATCTGAGGAATACCCACACCCACACACAGTACAATACAAACTCAATATGCCAGCACCGCGAAAGTACAGCAATGTCGCGTGTGTCTCCGCTTCAGGCTGTTATGTTATGACGTAATGTCGTACCACATTAGCTCTACTGTGTACGCACGCACGCATGTTTCGGTTAGTGATGTTATTATTCTCAAGATCCTATCCAGTATGGGGAAGACCGCCTACCTGTACTTTGTTGATGCTGGCGTGCAGCTTAGTCTGGTGGTCAGAGTGAGTCAGGCGCAACGAGACGCCCTGGTGGAAGGAGCGACGGAGCAGGCCCTTGTGTGGCTTGGTCATGTACAGCTCCTTACCCAACCACTCAACCTGTTGTACAGCAACAACCACAGCAGCAACAACAGCAGCAGCAACAACAGCAGCAGCAACAACAGCAGCAGCAACAGTGGCTCTGTAGCCTCATAGCTATGCAAACAAAACATAGACTTGACTACTGCGAAGGCAGCCATGGTGCAACACGCAGAGAAATTATCAATCAATAGCAAGTGGGGTCATTACACTTCTGGACTGTGCAGATGAACAGAAATCTAGAAAGGTGCATGGTGTAATCTTGAGGGCCGTGTGATGTCATCTTGAGGGCTGTGTGATGTCATCGTGGGGCTGTGTGATGTCATCTTGAGGGCTGTGTGATGTCATCTTGGGGCTGTGTGATGTGATCTTGCGGCTGTGTGATGTGATCTTGAGGGCTGTGAGATGCGATCTTGAGGGCTGTGTGGTGTGATCTTGAGGCCTGCTGTGCAACGCAAATCAGTACATTGGGTGCAGCAGTAAGCACTCATAACGAGGATAGTACATTGCCAGAGCATAGCATGATGTCGATATGTCTAGAAGTGAGTGTTCCGCGTACCACAAAGTCACCATCCCTTTCTTTGTCTGGCGCAACACCATCGTGTATCTTCTCTACACGAAGGCACTCGGACATTGTCAGCGTCTTCCACTTCTCCTGTCCGTTCTTGTCCTTGCTGCGCAGTACTTGCCAGATAGCTCCACTACTGCTCATTGGGAACAGCATATATACATCGACAATACACAACGCATGTACATCGACAACACACAACGCACAACACAGGTACAACACACAACACACAACACACAACACACAACACACAACACACAACACGCACCACGCACCACACGACACACGACACACACCACACAACACACGACACACAACACACAACACGCACCACGCACCACACGGCACACGACACACGACACACGACACACGACACACGACACACAACACACAACACACAACACACAACACACCACGCACAACACACACAACACACAACACACAACACACAACACACAACACACAACACACAACACATGTACAACACACAACACACGACACACAACACACAACACGCACCACGCACCACACGACACACGACACACACCACACAACACACAACACACAACACACAACACACAACACACAACACACACAACACACAACACACAACACACAACACACAACACATGTACAACACACAACACACGACACACAACACGCAACACGCACCACGCACCACACGACACACGACACACACCACACAACACACAACACACAACACGCAACACACAACACACACAACACACAACACACACAACACACAACACACAACACCTGCGTGAGACACTAACAGGCAGTAGAGTTTGCATTGCACTGCAGCCAACAACAGTACGATACCGCCGGCAGGACCTGCTGTTAGCTCTACGGACAGCCAACATGAGTATACAGCAGAGCACCTGCACTGCGTACAGCCAACAGCAGTACACGTATCTCCAGTATTACAATACCTGGTGTTAGCTCTGCGGACGCTCAACACGAGTACACCGCAGAGCACTTGCACTGCGTACAGCCAACAGCAGTTTTTTTCTTCCAGTGTCCCCAAGCCTCTTGCACGGGCAAAATAAACACAAGCGCAACCTCAACAGGGAGAAAATGAGCTAAAATCAGTAAAATGTAGGGAGGGAGCTAACATGGCTGTGAAAACAGTCTAATTCCGAGGGTGCTAAACGTATGGTACATGGCTAGCTAGCGTTCAAAGGCAGCCTCCATGGTAACCAGTGACGCCGGTGGGCAACCAACAACAGTACACGCATCTACAGTATTACATTACCTGGTGATAGCCATGTAGAGGATCTCAGTGGACGTGGAGTTGTTGACAAGAGATAGGCCCACGCCAGGTAACTCAATGCTGAAGTCTTGATTGACACGCTCCACCAGATCACTCTGTGCAGCAGCAGCAGTAGCACCGGCAGCAGCAACAGCAGCAGCAGCAGCAATAGGTAACACAGTGAGCAACAGTGGACTAGCTATCAAAATAAGGCTGTAAGGAATTGTGCACCAGAGTCTCAGCCTAAGCAGAGACGGGCCATAGCAAAAAGCAGAAAAAGGTGAATACTGGAGAGCTTGGCAGGAAGAAACACCATTCAAAGTGGTGATGGCTGCATTGAGAGACTATTACCCATGGTACTAGTAATCACATGCAAGCTTCCATGGTGGAAGCAGCCTACATACCTCATAGGCCTGATCAGCGACATATTTGTTAGGTGTGAAGAGCAGTACACGCTGCAGGCCATCAATCAGTGACACCCAGTAGATCTTGCCAGGTCTACCATTGAACTCTTCACCACCCGGTGAGTCAAACTCACCCCGGTTGTTCTGTAACAGGGCACAACATATTGAGCACAATGCAGTACAACTAAGACACCGTTACGCAATGATTTCAGTCGCTAACAGTCAAGAAACCAAAAACTGACGCAATCTGGACAAATCCCCAGGGCAAAAAGAACAAACGGTCAGGATGAGTTCATGCATCCGTGGGTCGTGCGTTCGCGTGTGAGTGGGTCGTGCGTTCGCGTGTGCGTGGGTGCCTGTGTGAGGACTGCAAAACACCATCATAGCGCACCGCATAAAGCACCCAGGAGGATTGTTGGCAGAGTATATCTCTTACCTCCATGAGGTCTTCCGTGAGAGAGTAGGTTCCCTTCTCGTTGGTCGTGCTCCAAACCAGCTCTCTCTTGCCAGTAGGGTTGTTCCAAACAAAGAGACACTCGCTGCCTGGGCCAAGCTGAGTAACAGCATCATCATCTCTGCAAACAAGAGTGAGAGTGAGTGAGACAGAGAGAGAGAGAGAGAGAGAGAGAGAGAGAGAGAGAGAGAGAGAGAGAGAGAGAGAGAGAAAGAGAGAGAGAGACAAGTAAGGGGTGGGATCAATCTGGATCCTTGCAACGATTCCAATAGACTACCTGCACGCTACATCCAACAGCCTAACGTCAATGATGATTATAAGCGTTTAGCAAGTCTACTTCAGAAATATAGAGACATCAGAAGCAAAACCATAGGAGCACAATCGGACAACATTGGCCTCAAATTATATGGATGTGCACCAGCAAACGGTCTTACTTCTGTTGTAGTGTGAATGTGGTGTCCTTGCAGAAGTTCTCGATACGACCGGGTGCAGCACCGCTGAAGTAGTTCTCAATGGTGATGACAGTCACAGCGTTGCTTACATCCACAGACACAATGAGTACATTCGACTGCATAACACAGTGTGAGAGTACAGTGTCACAGCACATGCAAGCAAACACAGACATAGATACAGACACAGACACAGACACAGACAGACAGACAGACAGACAGGCAGGAAGACAGACAGACACACACAGACAGACACACAGACAGACAGACAGACACACACACACACACAAACACACATGCACGCACATCAGTAATGCAAACGACCACGAGCGTCGCAGCTTGACGCGGCTGCACAACCCCGGCTAAACACCCATCAAAAATGCAGGTCACCAGCAGCATTTCATGCCAATACAACAATGGAATCCTGCAGCTGAGAACAAGGTGTTCTAATGGACACACACAGCTGTCAAATCTCACTGCAGCACTGGACGTGTCACATTGGCTTTGATAGTTTTATTTGTTTTTTGATGATGTGCAATTCATTTTGCCCGTACAACAGGCTGTAAAAACAATAAAAAGCCTCTTAAAAAGCCTCTTGTGCGGGCAAAATGAATTGCACATCATCAAAAAAATTCAAATTCAGATAACTACTTTGAAATACAAAAATCAATTTAAATGCTAGTAAATCAACCCTGGCTTTGCTACTTTGACCCGGGGCAGCATTGTACAGTGGAACTCTGGATATGATACTCCATGGGCAGCAGGAAAGTATACTTACAGTCCATTCATAAAAAGATGGGTCCTGGCTCTGGCGAGCTCCCGTATTTGGCGATTTTTCGTGATTTCATCGTACACAGTGCAGTGCTGCGAACTTTGAAATTTGAAAAAGGGTCCAAAAAGGGTGCCTGAACTGGGGTTCGAACCGCAGAATGCACTGTTGCAGGCGGGGTCAAACGGCCTGGATTTTGATGGTTTTCCCAATTCAGTGCTTTTGGGGCAAAACCTGGCCGAAATCCTATTCTTGCTATGGCTTGCTTTTTGGACAAAAAAACTTCAGAAACATAATTGGAAGAGGATTCCATATGGGATTGCAGAAAAAAATTCTAAAAAAACTCAACGTTTGACCCATTTATGGCCAAAAGCTAGAAGTTCATTTTTTTCTGAATGGACTGTAGTATCTGAACATACTTCTTATCCTAACATACTTCAGTATGGATCACTACACCTGTGTTGCGGACAATATCCATACTAAGCAAGAGTACCCGTATATTCTCTATTATATGCGCCGTGCTTCTATTTTTTCAACACCCCTCTACCCCGTGCTTATATTGGAGACCGCGCTTATATTGGAAACCGTGCTTATATTTTTTCAACCAATACATCCATACAGAGCAAGAAGAAATACATGCTAGATATCATGCATGCAGCATTGATTTCCACCAAGACCGTGCCAATAATAGAGACGGTGCTTATAATGTTTCGAAAGGTGCTCACAGTGTGCTAGTATTAGAGACTGTGCTAGTAATGGAGAATATGTTGTAGTACGTTATTTTGTGTACGTCGTGTGTACGTCATGTTGGTCCATGCGCGTGTTGCTGTGGTATGAAAAGCTGTCTTCGTCTTGAGTTCATCGTGTCTTCGTCTTGAGTTCGTCATGTATAGTTGTGTTTCGTCGTCGTGTCAATAAACAGTCTTCTAAATGTAGTTATCGTCGTCCATTTGTACAAGTGTGGAGATGGCACGGAACTGGGAGCAGGAAGAGAAAGCGAGTTACAACATTGGTGGCAGCGGTAATGGAAATTGTTGTACACTTCAACTTCTGGATTCGTCCTGCGTGGCCTTCGCTCCCAGTTTCCGATGTCATCTCCAGTCGTCCTATCGTCACAGTTTTGTCCGTCTTGAAGAAGTTCGTCCGTCGTTCTCGTCCTTCATCATTCGTCTCTCCCGTCTCTTGTCAGTCGTCGTCAGTCGTCGTCACTGGTGGTCCCGGACACGACGTAAAACTGTGCCCAGAAGAAGAGGAAAAGAAAAAGAAGGATGGATGGTCCCGGACACGACGTAAAACTGTGCCCAGAAAACCTGAAAAAGAAAAGAAAAAAGAAGGATGGAAGGTGAAGAGAAGAAGAAGAGGCTGCAGAAGTGAGGATGTCGACGCTGAGCAGCGCTCCTGGAGATGGTGGACGACATGGCAGACGGCGTGAGGAGTTTCGTTGGTGAGAGGGTACGTGTGTTGTTGTGAATGTGATGAGAATGTGAGTTTTGTATTTTCTGTTCTCCCAACATTTTGTTCTTTATTATTTGCTCTCCTCGAGGGTAAAGAGGCGCCCGCACAGCGCGTGTGTTCTGTTTGTTTCTTTATTTGCTCTTCTATGAGGATAACTAGAGGCCCCCACAGAGCCAGTGGATTTTGTTCTTTTTGTTATTCATATGATTTGTGCTCTCACATTTTTAGAATTTTTGCGTGATCGTGAGGTGGTGTGTTGTGTGAAGTAGAGTTTTTGAGGTTATCAGTTCCTACACGTGTGACAGCGATCGTGGCTGGTGTTCTGGGTGGGCGGACAGAGTTTTTGTAATCTGCAGTGCAGGCAGAGGTATTTTATTTCTGGGTGTGACTGGTGTGGTATGATTGAGTGATTTGTGTGATCTTTTCCTCTTTTTACTCTGTTTTATTATTAGAATCGAGGACGATTCTACTCTTGGGAGGGAGTTATGTTGTAGTACGTTATTTTGTGTACGTCGTGTGTACGTCATGTTGGTCCATGCGCGTGTTGCTGTGGTATGAAAAGCTGTCTTCGTCTTGAGTTCATCGTGTCTTCGTCTTGAGTTCGTCATGTATAGTTGTGTTTCGTCGTCGTGTCAATAAACAGTCTTCTAAATGTAGTTATCGTCGTCCATTTGTACAAGTGTGGAGATGGCACGGAACTGGGAGCAGGAAGAGAAAGCGAGTTACAACAAATATACGGTATGTCTTACCAGGGTACCTATTGTCATGGACATGGAAATCCGGTCGAATGACCGGGCCCGGCGCCCTCAGTGCGTACAGAACGCTGCATGCAGTAGTGCACATGTTGATCGTACGCGTGCTCATGGCGGCATGGCCAGCGCCCTGGGGCCGCTCGACCTCCGACTGGATTTCCATGTCCACGCCAGTACTAAGTGGGTTCCCCTGTAGTTTGGTCAGGTCACGGCTGTTACTGCCATGATCAAATTAGCGGTGATAAATACGGTATATGTCTGTATTTCGTGACAAAGATGGGGGGGGGGGGCTAGCGGCTTATTCTCCGGAAAATACGGTATTCCCAAATTAAGCATTCTACTCTTTGTCAAAATCTCGAGTGTTCAGTCTCCCACGGGGCCACCACCATGGCTATCTGACCTAATATTACTGTGTAGCTGTCATCTAACAAGGGCCCGGTATGTCCTACATGCCGTGGCGGATCTGATGTTGCCACAAGACTTTGCGAGTGTGGTGTCGAACCTCCCCTGCGACAAAATGCCCGCTTGGTCTCACATTATCACGGTGAAAGAAAGCACCGCTCGTAAAAAAATCCGCCGCAGCTCCCGGTCGTTTCCAGAATGTGAACTTGGTGGAGACTGTATACACCTTCACTTTGAGGTGTTTGATAGTTTTGTTTTTCTGAGTATCAAGCTACCGTATTGCTCCTAGTCCAATAGGGTGGTGGCATTCCTACGGATGCGGAAAAACGCGGTCTTTGGCCGAGTCTCACGCGAACCGTGAATTTTTTTAAGCTACCGTATTCACTCACATATACATCCACGGGCTTATAACTTAGTTGGTATATTGCTGTTTTCGTCACTTCGAACGTGGAAAAAATTCGCTTTCACGTGCATGTGCGTTCGTTGCCCAAAACCACTGTTGTCTTCTCCAGATTTGTTTTCTTGCTGAAAGTAAAGTTTACCAGTAGTTTTTCATGTTCTCCGGCTGCCATGGGCAAACACCGGCTGCCATGGGCAAACACCGGCTGCCATGGGCAAACACCGGCTGCCATGGGCAAACACCGGCTGCCATGGGCAAACACCGGCTGCCATGGGCAAACACCGGCTGCCATGGGCAAACAGAAGTCGTATGCATTGGAGTTAAAGCTTTGCGCTCTCGATGCGCTCAATCGACATAATGGAAATATTTCTGCAACTGCCACGGAGATGTTTGTCTCTCGCAGATTGTTGAGAGATGGCGAGCGCAGGAAGATAAACTCCGTCACCTGAAGAGACGCGCAAAAAAGAGAGGTGACACTCTTCGGAGACGACGCAGGCTGGCGAGCGATGGAGGTCGTCCCGTCCCGTCTATGTGGACGTGAACGATTTGCTAGAGGTGTGGATAAAATCCCAGAGAGACGATGGTCTTTCCGTCCACGGCAAGGCTATTTGCATGAAGGTGCGGCAGATCACGAGGGACATTTATGGAAAAGATTTGAACGGATTCAAGGCGTCGGGCGGATGGTTGAGTCGCTCCTTGAGACGAAAACAATGGGGCTGTTAAGTGATGACATCACACATCACAGTTCCTTCGATACGCATAGCAACGATCCCACTGGGGACAAACAAAAGTAGCGTCGTCTCCACTGTACATGTAACATCATGATAATGATTCCATCTTCATTGCCCCGCAACTGGTACGCCATACGCACCAAATACATGGTGTGTGTGTGTGCACGCGCGCGCGCTTGTGTGTGCACGCGCGCCCTTGTGTGTGCACGTACATGCACACACTCTCATGCGTGGCCGAGTCGGCCAGATGGACAGACCATGCATTTGCACGAGGTGTCCGTCATGTCATTGGAATGCTGTACTTTATGACTTTATTCCAAAAGAGTATGTCTTGCCCCTGTCGAATGGAGTTTGTGTCTGTGCTCAGCGGGTATATGGCTACGACGCCGCACTGCAGTCAGCGCTGCAATTAAAAGAGTACTGCATGGATCATTTTGACTAACTTCCTTTGCGTTAACTTGGTTGAGCCCGTGGTTTCATTTCTGTGTTCTGTCATGATTGGCCTCTGGAAATAATCAGAGTGGATGTCATTTGCCATATGTGTGTGCCTTGTGCGACAGGTTCAAGGCTAGATGCACTTCACATTCGGCGTGCGATCTCAGCGTCTGGCACCTGATAAAGTCTTGGTTGGATGAGTAATCAAGGATGATACTACTCGGCACACCAATGTACATGTCAATGTAATTTTTTACTTTTTCAGAGCTACACTATTAACGTGTTGATGCTTACTTTGGTGTTAGCGTGTTTCCCCCGGATTGTTTCTATCATGATGCGTGTTCTTGGGCTGAGCGAGCACATGCACACGTGTGCAGCTATAACCCTGTGTATCTTTGGTTACGCTTTGTTCTGTTGACCAAAAGATCCCTGCAGATGCCAAGACTGGCGAATTCGTTCGTGGCAAATGTGCAGCGAAAAATCAAGGATGGAAATGGCAAGCTGACACAGTTGCACACCTTCACCAGCAGCACAACACCACTGTGGAGCTGTAGTAGCGTGGAAGTCGAAAACAAATTGGAGCGTAGTAATGTCAAGGAGTGCAGCGCAATCAGTACACAGGAAACAGATGTGGAGCAGGACACACCGGAGAGCGAGGAGCATACGGCTTCCATTGGTGTATCAGCTGACCATATTTCGAACGCCACTTGATAACATTGAAGAGCAAGAAGCTGAAAGCGAACAGGGAATTTACGAATAGCCGGCGATGATTGCTGATTATGATGCGCGATGGCAGTGAAAGGGACGAGGTGGACCAGCCAGTTGTCAATGACCCAGAGAGGAGCTGTCACAGCTAGCTCATCCAGCCTATCCATGAGTCAAGTCGAGTATGACCAGCAGCACACTGAATGGAACCAGTTCCCTACCTGCCCCAGCAAGTGCACCACTGCACACTCATGCACATCTATCCAGTACAGGTGCTAGGAGCAATAGTGCTGGACCCAATGCAAGTGTAGCAGCCAGAAGACCAGCTTTACGTAATCACACATTGACAACCAGAGCTGTGCCAGGACAGGCACCACTAGGACCACACAGCCAGCAGCATAGCAACTTTCTACCAGCTCTGCCATCGGTGCATATGTCCACAGTAGCTCAGCCGGCTCCACCACAGCCACCACAATCACAACAGAAGTATGCAAGCGGTGGAACTGTCCCCTTGAAAATTCCTGGCTAGTGGACGACGGTGTATTTCATATGTACCATCATGGCCCTGGTGACCAACCTCAAGCTAATTTCGATCAAGCAGGCTGTCTCGTCAGAGACAGAATGGCGCGCCTCATCAACATCAACCAGTGGCTTGAGTCATGCACACGCCAAGCATGGGCACACTTACATTGTCCACTTTCAGGAGCGTCAGTCCCGATTTGGAGAAGTTGACGTCTTTCAGGTAGCCTTCAGCTCCTCCTGGTTTCACGCGAACAATGTTGGCCTTGGTGCTAGGGTAGAACGGCTTGACCTGGAGAAGAGAAGACGGGAACACGCATGAGACAAAAAGCCCATAAAATAAAAGAAGGTATGAGTAGTGCATGTGAGTACGCGGGATCAGCAATGCACTGCTCAATATCCCCCCCCCCCCCCCCCCCCCACACACACACACACATGGCCATACCCAGGTGGCTGTGTGGGGGTGTTCGTGGTGCAAACTATGCCATTGCACAATGGGTTAATAGTGTGTAGAGGATGATGGACAGTTGATCTACCGTAACGTGGTATGGTGGGTGAACATACACATACACATACACATACACATACACATACGCTGACTCTTCAAACATCACGGTGAGATCTCCTAGTCATGATAGCTCCTACTTGTATATTGTTGGTTCTTTTTACATACGAATCCTCTCTTCCCGCAGAACAGTGCCAGTGATTTCAATAGACGATAGAATTCTTAGAGATACCAATGATTCCCTTGTGCTTCGAGGTGGGTGGCTGCCGCTTGGCGTGGCTACTACTGATTTCTAGTTCCTACAGATGATCTGCACTGAAAACAACTTACAGCATCTGGTGGCAACTCCACTGTGTAACCGAGTGTGTCAGCAGCACAGATGTTCATCTGTACGGCACACATAAGTAGCAACAGCAGTGGCAGCAGCAGCAGCGGCAGAAGCAGCAGCAGGGAGAACAGTAAGCAAACTCTACAAGTGCAGTAGAACAGAGCAAGTTACGTTGGAGAAGAACTGGAAATTCCTGAGCTGCAGATCTCCTCTCACTTTAGCCCAGCACAACACTACAGAGTGCATATGCTGACGAATAGGAGCCACACAAGATGCATCACAGTCACATGTACATGTATAAGCATGGTGGTGCTCCACACGAGTGTCCACACCGGCATGGCAGGACAGTAGGTTCAGAGGCAGAGAGTAGTGTAGTAGCACTCACCTGCGTGTAGTTGCAGATGAGATTGTACGGAGTGAAGTAGACAATGTTACTCAGGTTGAAGTACGACATCACCACTTTCACACCCAGCTGCACAATTCAGAACACACACATACAGGCACGAAGGAAAGCACACGTGCACAGGTACACAGGCACGCGAATGCAAGCACACAGAAAGTTAAGTGAAGACATAGCTCTTGTGGAGACCACACAACAGTTGGACAGAATACAACAGTGGAAACTAGCCGCCTCGTGTTCACTGTTATCTCTCAAGTCTAAACCAGTACTCTCACTACACCAATACCCGCACTAATCCAATAACCCCAGCAGCATTAGCATCATTGCCATACGTGCCAGCAACCCCACTCCTGGCTACAAGTCAATGGTGGTTTTGTAGCTGTAGCCAAGTTCAAGCACGGGATGATTTTATTCTTTTTCAGTGATCAGTGTAGTCCAGAGACCACTTGGAGAGTGTTGTGGGCATGTATGTTGGAGAGTGTTGTGGGCATATATGTTGGAGAGTGTTGTGGGCATGTATGTTGGACAGTGTTGTGGGCATGTATGTTGGAGAGTGTTGTGGGCATGTATGGCCACAATGGATGGCTACAGTAGAGTCTGCGTATATTGAAAATGAGTTCACGCGCAGTGAAAGTTACCTCATGTCCTGCGTCACCCTCCTCACACAGTAGTCTGCCCTCGCTGCCAGCCGTGGCTAGTGAGAAACCATCGGAGGCCTTGGACCTGCCAACGTACACCTCCACCTGAAGCGCACACACAGGCACACACGCACACACGCATGCACACACACACACACACACACACACACACACACACACACACACACACACACACACACACACACACACACACACACACACACACACACACACACACACACACACACACACACACACACACACACACAGCCAGTACAAACAAGCAAGACAGATATTCCCGATAGGCGCCAGCAAGTTAATACAGATGCATGATGCATACACAAACATGGCATGGCATGATGCATACATGGATACAGACTACAGACGGTCTCCAAACCACACTACACAACTGGATACTGTAAACCGTGATACTATTGCCATGGTCTAATTTCTGCGAAATTCGCGACCGCGTGGAAATCGCGAAATTTAGACAGCGCGAAAAGGAGATCCATGAAAGGTTTAGCAAGAATGCCACAGGTTTAGCAAGAATGCCATTCTGCAATCGCAAAATTAAAACCTCGCAAACCTGTCCGGATTCTGAAAACGCGAACTAAAAACGCCGCGAAAATGTCACGCTTTACAGTACTGGTACAGTAGTAAAACACCAGCCCATAGCTTAGTACATGTAGAGTAAGACCTGCCCAAGAAGACCACTCTGGTAAGGCAACCACCTGCCCAAGAAGACCACTCTGGTAAGGCAACCACCTGCCCAAGAAGACCACTCTGGTAAGGCAATCACCTACCCAAGAAGACCACTCTGGTAAGGCAACCACCTGCCCAAGAAGACCACTCTGGTAAGGCGACCACTCTGGTAAGGCAACCACCTGCCCAAGAAGACCACTCTGGTAAGGCGACCACTCTGGTAAGGCAACCACCTGCCCAAGAAGACCACTCTGGTAAGGCAACCACCTGTCCAAGAAGACCACCACGAGTCAAACTAGGACCAAGGGGGTATCATTTCCAGTAAAAAGACCCCGGACAAGAAGACCACCTGCACACGGGGACCCTATTTGTAAGGTCTCTTGAGCGGTCGCCTGCGACACTGGGACACTGGGACAGGTTTTTCCTGTGCACTGTAAGCACTGTTAAAGCCTTTAGTCTAACGAGTTGCAAATGTCTAACGAGCTGCAAATGTCTAACGAGCTGCAAATGTCTAACGAGCTGCAAATGTCTAACGAGCTGCAAATGTCTAACAAGCTGCAAATGTCTAACGAGCTGCAAATGTCTAACGAGCTGCAAATGTCTAACGAGCTGCAAATGTCTAACGATTTCCTAAAATTGACCAGTTCACACGAACCAAAGGTTACGGTTCTCACTCATTCTCAACGCCCAACAGCAACAGTACAAGTATTGATTTCTGTGTAACGTTTTCTATTTTAACGACAGATTCCTCCTCGTTGGCTCGTTAGATTTCGCACTTCGTTATAATTATAATATTATAAGACTTTGACAGTATTGGGCGGCATGGTCATGGCCAGCAGCAGCAGCAGCAGCAGCAGCAGCAGCAGCAGCAGCACCAGCAGCAGCACCAGCAGCAGCAGCCGCAGCAGCAGCAGCAGCAGCACACACACACACACACACACACACACACACACACACACACTTCTACCAACCTTTGATTTCCCTTTCTTCTTGAATCCATACAGGATGGGCCTGCTGTCATTGGATGTATCCGGTGCAAAGAATGGTGGATGTGAGTCATAAGGCTGCAAGCACACGCCCATCATGAAAACAGAACAAGCGTTTGAAGGAAACCAGACAAATGGCCGAGTAATGATGTAGAGTTGGCTGATACATAGCTATGGCGAGGGTATATGTGCATGTTTGCACGATAGCATTCACGCACATACTAACAAAGATATTATGTACACGCACACAGGCATGCATGCATACACACATACAAACGCAGACGCAGGTGCAGACGCCTCCCCGCCAGCCCCCGCACGCACGCACACACACACAGGGTGACTGGTCATCTATCCACTCACCCGTATCTTCATGATTTGATCAGACTGGTTGACAATCCAGTGGTCCACGTACACAGCCATCTCCAGCGTATCCACCAGATTGTACTCAACACTAAATTCCTGACATTGGCAGCAGACACACACAACACAACCAACAACAAAAAAACAGCATTCACTCAGTCCTCCATTTCCTCACACAGGTTTTAGTGGTAAGACATCATCAGTCTATCACCAGAACGAAGGGTGTTTGCTGAGCAACAATGTCTTGTGCATAGGAGTGTCCACTGTCTACAGATTGAGTGTGTGGCTTTGTTGATCTCCCAGCCCTCCCTGCCTGCCTGCTCTGATCTGGTCACAGAGACAGCACATTTTTTTCTTTTTTTCTTTTTTTTTTACGAAGAACACAAACCCGGCTCAAGACAAAAAATTAATAACAAGAAAGATAACAAACATAGAGAGGAGACTACTATCACTTCTGCTGGTCGTAATAGCAGTACAGGAGAGCTGTGGACACTCAGCAGAAACAGTGCAGGGCTGAGCAGGCAGGTTTCAGGCTCAGCACTAGGTGTACTCAAAGAAACAACAACAGGCACATTCCCGGCTAATGTTGCATTTCGACAGCCAGCAGTATCTCACCACTGAACGTTGCTCGGTGTCTAGTTGACCTTCGGCTTTCATGGTTAGCGGAACATGAGAGTGCTTTAGTCGCTCCTCTAGTTGAACATTGCCCACCAGCTTGCCCCGGAAGTAGTTCTCCACCTACACACATGAAGGGTAGAAAAGAGGACCAGCACTCACACTGTTAGTAAGTACAGAGAGGTACAGTCAATATCAAATCCAAGCATTCGTAACCCAAACAGGTGTAAATACCGCTTCGTTGCTTCTTTTACATGTACCTGATGATGGCCAAGTGCTGAAACGTTGGAAGTGAATGGAACTGGTTTAGATATGCAGTGCTGTGAGAATGGGTGTGTCCATGCAAGTTCTTTTCTCTACAGATGAAGCTGCACGTCAGGCGAAATAGCACGTCATAGTACATTTGAGATCAGCGGGAAGAAGATGACGACGTCCACTAATTTAGTATCTGTGCACACGAATCTGCCACATGTGTGACTCTGTGTGTCAGCTATGATATCATCTTCTGTGGTTCCATGCCTAGCATGCACGTCTGAACCATCCTGCAAAGTTTGAATGACGTAGGTTGAGCGATCGCTCCGCGAAACATACTTTTTGAAATTCTCTTCATAGCATATCTTCCACCATTGAAATTTCGAATTTCTTCAAAAAAAGTGCTGAGAGGGGTGGCTTGCAACCTCGATATGGCTTGTTCCAGGCATGCTTTGGAGCCATCTTCTGTTGAAGTAGTGGCGGGGATCTGCCCTGCAACTGCTACAACAAAAAATGATTCGATCTGAGAAAGGGTGAGACCGCGAATCTCGGTTGAATATTGAGTATTTCAAGCCTTTTCACGACGAAGATGGAGTTCTTTTTGGAGATGGACGTCGCGGCAAAGGACATGGTGTCCGACTTCTGGCGTCTGGTGAAGCCAGGGATCATTTGTCCAGTCAGGTCGGCAGCCTAACCGTTGGTAAGCTTGTGTTTGGATCCCGTTCTGCTCGATGTGGTAGATCACAAACACTTTGATATCGCACAAATTGATCTCAGCATCGTGCGTACGGTATTTTATATTCAGAAAATCCCAAAGTGTCTCTGTGTGGCCGTCCTATGCCACGAGAAACTCCAATCAGGCTCCATGTCCTCTGCCTTCATGATTGAATGTCCACTTCGTTTGAACAACGAACACAACAATCGAGGACGGCTTTGCAATGAAAAATACAGCTATACTGGAGCTGAAAAAAAGAAGAAAAAAACGTGCTCAGGATGAGACTCGAGTACACGCATACTCTCCCAGCAGGTGAAACGCAAATTTTTGTGAAAAATGCGTGTCGCCGACTGACCAGTAATTTCGCCTGACGAGAAGCCTCAAGACTTATACAGACTTGGTGTGTACAGCCTAGCAAAACAGCAGCTCAGACATTCCACAAGAAAGGAAACTGCACTGGGCAGTAGTATGACGTGTGTGTGTGTGTGTGCGCGCGCGCGCGTGTGCGTGTGTGTTGCCGGCAACACTGAGATGACCGGAAGCGTGGCCAGAACACACACCTGAATGGGCACTGTGACCGCACTCTTCTCTGCTGTGTACATTGCCTTGCGCGCACCTGGTGCCAACACATGGAGCTTGCTTTCCCTCTGCAACGTGAAAACAGGCAAAAGGTAAAGAAATCGGTGCATGATTATTAGCAGGGAGATCGAATTGCGTACAAATCACAGCGGTTAGAAACAAGAGAGAGAGAGAGAGAGAGAGAGAGAGAGAGAGAGAGAGAGAGAGAGAGAGAGAGAGAGAGAGAGAGAGAGAGAGAGAGAGAGAGAGAGAGAGAGAGAGAGAGAGAGAGAGAGAGAGAGAGAGAGTGGTGGTGGTGGTGGTGGATCTGTGAGAAAGGATCTCTGTGACCTCATAATCACGAAGAGTAGATGGTATTCCTGGGGGCCAATGCCTTGTTTAGCAAGTGTTTTGACCTTCCTTTTCGATCGCCGGGAAGTGCTTGTAAGCTCCACTTATCATTCAGAGCACGCACACTGTCTGCTCAAATTTGAACTGCTGTCCACATGGCAGTCCACGTGGCGCATCTCCTCAGTCAGAGACTCAGAAGAATCCAAAGCAGTTAGAAGTGAATGTGTTTCGTCACTTTCCTCTTTGATTCTCGTTATGTCGTTGGTTTAAGGTTGATAGTACGTAAGGTAGCACTGTCACCATCATAACTCATGGCCAGCGCTGACAGCTGTAGTACTAGTAGTGCTCCCGAGTCGTCGCATCACCCGGCAATCTATTGATGTGCCCCCCCCCCCCCCCCCCCCCACCGTTCCACCAGGCAGAACCTCTCCCAGCTACTCACGGAGGGCACTGAAGCCAAATTGAGGAGGGCTGCATCCACTCGTAAGGACGATCGAATTCTCATTGCCATCTCTGGTGGCGGAAGTCTCCTTTCTAGAGAGGTATTTTATCACAGGCACTGCTACCATTCATACTCTCGTAAGGTATCTTAAGTGACAGCACAGCCCTTGCAGTGGGCGATGAGCAGCAGAAGGAGCAGGCCCCTAGTGATAATAGCAAGACGTGTGATTTCCTAGCCGACATCCAACACCGACTTTTTCACGAGAATGAAGTATCGGACATAAAACAGCTTACATCAGCTTACAATACAGACAAGACTGTTTTACTTCCTCTGCTAACCGATGGTATATCGACTGCACCTCCAATCGACACTGCTGCTACTAATGGAGCCCTGATTATTCATGCAATGGCAATGCTCAGGACCCAGAAGCTAAGTGAAGCGCCTGCATCATTTGGAGAGTTTGCTGCAGTAGTCCTGAAAGAGATATGTGACTACTTTTCAAAGTACACCCGAGTGGACTTTGTTGTGGGTACTTATCGTGACATCTCTATTAAAAACTTGGAAAGGAGCTCTCGTGCAGCCGAAGGAGTGTTGCGACTGCATCTTACAAGCCGATCACAACGAATGCCTCAGCAATTCAGCAAGTATCTTTCGCTGGGCGTGAACACGGAAGAGCTAATAGCCTTCCTGTTCACAGAATGGCAGCGTCCCGAGCATACGAAGAAGATTCCTGATGGCAAGGAGCTTGTGATAACTTCCGGCCAATCGTGTAGCATGCTAATGTGTGTTGCTGGTGTGAGGGTCCATACTCCTGTTACGAGCCTGAAATCATGAAGAAGATGATACAAGGCTCCTTCTCCATGCCAGCTATGCAGCGGCAGCAGGTCACACGAACGTAACCATCAAGTCACCAGACACCGATGTGTTAGTTCTTGCTGTGTCAGTCACCAATCGCATCCCTGCTGCGCTACACTTCCTAACTGGAACTGGCAACAAGACACGGAAGATACCGGTCAATGCTGACAACGAAAAGCTGGGCAGAGAGGTGTGTTATGCTCTCCTGGCATTCCATGCCTTTACCGGCAGCGACGCAGTCAGTGCATTTGCGCATCATGGCAAGAAATCTGCCTTCAAGTTGCTGTGCTCCCCAGCCCACTCCGACTACAAGGCAATCTTCGCCCGTGCTGGTTGTACCTTTGACGGACTTCCTGATGATGTCACTGATTCCCTGGAGACGTTTCTGGACCTGCTCTACAACGCAAAGAGTTCTACCAAGGTCAACGGTGCAAGGTATCAGTTGTTCTGCACGAAAACCTCACAGTTCAATCAGCTTGCTCCATGCCGTGATGCCTTTGTCACGCACTGCGCAAGGGCCAACTATAAGGCTGCTGTGTGGCACCTTTGTCTTGCTGCAATCCCAGACATACCTGCTCCACACGAGAATAATCAAGGTAAGATGCTCAAGGACAGTGCTTTAGAATGTGCTGCATGGATGCAGCCCCACTGGCCTGTATCGGATGAACTACTCGTACTGCATGCTCAACTCAACAAGCGCATTACAGCCTACAGGTGCTATTTGGTTGTGAGCACTGCTCCGACAATGAACAAAACAGCAAAGTTGACAGGAAGAAGCATTTCTTCAGCTGTATTTACTTGTAAAACTCCTTTGTGGGTGACCTTTGGTCCTTTCTTCTTAATTTTGTGGATGATCAGTTCCTCTTTCATTTGATTCTCTTTTGTATAGGCAGGTATTTGAACAGCAACGGCAATCTACAGTCGTCGCCCAAACCCCCCCCCCCCCCCCCAGCCAATGTCCAGTATGGTGCGCAGTACAGCATCTACATAACATGGTAGCTAGTAGCTACCACTAGTACCAAGAGTCCATAACCCCCCAGAGCGCGCAGCTGGGATGGGGTTGTGGGACGGCGCAATCCGTGATGTACGTGATTTTTTGGGTCGGACTTGCGTCATTCCATCGACGCGGCCACACTTCCCCTACTCATGATGTCATACTATGACGTGCAACACGGATTTCGCCGTCCCAGATCTGATCAGTGAAGTTGCACACTCTGGGGGGATTATGGACTCTTGCTAGTACATGGTAGTTACCACTAGTACATGGTAGCAAGAGTACATAACCCAAGAGTGTGCAACTCCAGCTATGGGGTCTGCGACGGCAGAACTTCACATCACGTGATGAACCCGTGCACTCTAGTGCATGATAGATACTGGGTTGTACGCAGCCCAGCTTTGGGTACAACTCTCTTGTGGTCACTTTGCACTGTTTGCCAGCATAACCTTTTGAACCATGTTACGTGATGTGAAGTTCTGCCGTCGCAGCACAGCATAGCGGTTGTGCAGGCAGTTGCACACTCTTGGTTATGTACTCTTGATGGTAGTTACCACTAGTACATGGTAGCAAGTAGATGCAGTCATACAGCCAGCACTGCACTAAGCCACTGACTGTGAGCAGGGTGGGCAGGGAATGTACATAGTTGCTGTGCATGCACCGACCATGTACCGTACCGCATCGGCCGGATTTTTTGGCGACGGCTGTAGCTGTTTCTTGGTTGAGCCTACCCCCAGTGCCCCGTGCACTCCTTGAGCTTCTCGGCTATGGCTGCAAGACTGGCCGTAGCGGTGGGAGCTGCTCATGCTGGCGCCATACTTTGAAATGCACCGAGGCATGCCAGTGTTGCCACAGCTCGGCAGCAATTGCCCAGCTCTGGACACTGTTCAGGAAGATGTCGTGTCATCTCCGGAAGCAGATGAGACACTACAAGCTGTGAAGTGAAACCCTACTTTGCAGGTCGCTTTGCCATCTACCACAGGAAATGATTTCTGACTCCTGTTATGTTACTATTTTTGAGTCCCCTACATAGAGGAGGCAGTAGTATACTGATTCGTTGCTGTAATACTGTACATACATCATGCTAAGCTGAAATGTACTACTTTCATGATTACCCGGAGCCTTGTTCTGAACTTTCACGATTATATAATTCTACGGTCATTCCGTGCATGCTTATTGTGGTTCATTACTGCAACTTCAATGTGTGCTATTGAGGTGGTGCTATTATGTTGAAACTTGGCAGGCTGATTCAATTTGCTTCTATCTATGAAACACTGAAAGAATTTTTCCTTTTTAGACAAGCGGAAGTGGTTTTGAATAAAAATTATGCCCGCGCTTATGTCACAAAACAAAGTAGCAATGGTTTTCGTTCCAGAACGTTTTCTTGTCATTTCCATCAATCGAATCTCGTTTTGTTTTGTGACATCATCGCGGGTATCATTTTATTCATAGCTATCTGCTAGGTTAATATCTCCGCGTCGACTATTCATAGAAGTGGTTTTAATACAGCCTCTTTTGCTTTTTGCTGCCATGGCAACACAGGAAAAATTGCCCCATGTTTCGGTCGACAAATCCCCGGGTTACTGGCATAAGTGACACATCACAGGAATGCTCTATCTGCTCCACACGTCAAACCCTTGTGCATTTCACATGGGAACGGATTTTTTAAAATCTGGTTGGCTCGTGGACTACCAGCTTAGCTTGGCTCGAAGCTATCATGCAGCTCAGGCTTGATCTTCAGAACTTGCGTGGCCAGTGATGCAACGCCACTTCTAATATACTGGGAGCACTGCAAGGAGTATCTGATTCTGTGTCTGCATGGATTACACAGACATATCCTCGGGTCCTTGACTTGCACTGTGTGTTCCACACTGCGCGAACTTGGTAGTCATACACACACACGCACACACACACACACACACACACACACACACACACACACACACACACACACACACACACACACACACACACACACACACACACACTACTACTACTACTACTACTACTATAGCATGACTGCCCATTGGGCAATGTCACCCCCGGAGGGGGCCAGAGTTTGGAGTGCACCGTCATTGGCAGGACTTCTGGTGCCTCGTCAAATCTTGCTGTCGTCGGAAACGTTTCGGGCAATGCATGCAGATCAGCGGCAGTGATTCCCTATCGGCTGCAGCAAGACGTTTTCCACGGTTGCAGCTACTTCTTGTCTTCCACGACGCGCTTTCCACGAGCAGCAGTTGAAACCGGCCTGGCCCGGTTTCAACACACACACACACACACACACACACACACACACACACACACACACACACACACACACACACACACACACACCCATGCACGCACACATACACACACACACACACACACACACACACACACACACACACACACACACACACACACACACACACGCACGCACGCACGCACACGTACCGGCAGTTGGTAGCTGAGCGGGTATGGCAGCATGTTCTGGAAGACCATGACAGGGTAGAGATGGAGACAGTGATGCGGTACTTTAGTTGATGGGCCTCTACCCAGGAACAGGACCTGCTCCTCTTCCTTGCGTACCTACATCACACAAGAAGATGCACACAGAACATTATAATGAACAAATCAACAAAACAGGTTGATATGTTTGCAGCATCAGCATGCACATGGCCATACTCGTCTAGAAGACCCGTACGAGGTCTTGGAACACTGTTCTTTTCCTGCAGTGATTGATGAAGCCAAGAGTGCATCAGTTAGGGTGAGTATTTTCAGCCAAATAGGTCCATCTCATACAAGGACCGGTGCATGTCAAGCCACAACCAGGATAGCCACCCGTCCCCTCTACAGTTCGACGAATGAACATTGAACAGTAAGCATAAGCATAAGCATAATTAATTTAGGTCACCAATCACTTGACAGCAAACTCATACAACGAATGCACACTGTATCTAAGAAATCAAGCCAGGATACACACGGTACGAGCAGTGCGACTAAAGGGCATGGGAGACAGTACAGACGAGTAGAGTGTGATCAACTCACTCTCAAGCCAAACGACCCCTCCGCACCCTTGCACTCCACGCGATGGTGAGTGGCCTCCATCTTCCATGAGCTCGGTGGCTCAGAGGGACTGTGCCTACAGGTACGGACACAGGTACAGTGAAACCTCGTTTTCTTTAAAGAAGAACACTGATGAGACAAATTTCAGAAGAACCAGTATTCAGAACTCTATTGATGGTATATTAGCGTGTTCATAGGGTATAAAATACGGATAGGAAAAGCTCTATTTATTGCAAACAAATACCATTGGTCCTTTGGTGTTCGTCTTTTAAAAGAGGATTTACTGTACATAGACAGGAGTACACACACAGCCATGCTAGAGTGCTACAGCAACACACACACACAGCCATGCTAGAGTGCTACAGCAACACACACACAGCCATGCTAGAGTGCTACAGCAACACACACACAGCCATGCTAGAGTGCTACAGCAACACACACACAGCCATGCTAGAGTGCTACAGCAACACACACACAGCCATGCTAGAGTGCTACAGCAACACACACACAGCCATGCTAGAGTGCTACAGCAACACACACACCAACGACAAGAGCAGGTCGGGGCCTGACCAAAACCAATGCAGCTGCTGGTTAGGCCACATTTCCATTGGCGATGAAGGCTACGTTCACACTAACGGCGCTGGCAGGACAGTTCGTCATCACGATGCCAGAGCCACATAGCTCACTGGTGCGGTGCCATGCGATCGCAGACTAACCACACCGTGCTCTAAAATAGCTCCTAGTCTGCCCTCACGAACAGAAAAGGAAAAAACGTAGCAACCTAAACTGACATACTAGTATGTTGAAGCTGTTTCCAGTCCCATTCGCTCGATTCTTCCATGGTCATGCCATGGTTCTCAGTAGGATGATTGAACATGACATTAGCCGTGGTGCACATACCTTTTGGTTGATTCTGGGTGAAATAGTGTCCTTCTTATGATGTGTTTCGAATGTGTGCAGAACTTGTCAGATCTCTATTTTTTAGCTACTGTACCCTTGTTATCTCCTCGTACGGCAACACCAACACAAATACAGTTTCTGCCGCAGTTTCTGCAAGTCATATCAGCCTTGCACTCACGAGTCTTTGGACGGAGCAAACTGCATCTGCCCCGCTGAGAGGCTGAGAGGCACATTGACAACCTCTCCGGGTCTCAGCAAGGCAACAGGACAGGGTGGCTGGTTACTGGCCACTCGACAATGGA
Organism: Sycon ciliatum; assembly: GCF_964019385.1. NCBI lineage: Eukaryota > Metazoa > Porifera > Calcarea > Leucosolenida > Sycettidae > Sycon > Sycon ciliatum. The sequence continues at coordinate 39,624,875 of NC_088644.1, forward strand.
TGTTGATGCTGACCTCCGTGTGGTTGTGCACCTGGGATGTTGCATGTACAGAAACAGGACACATGCGTGCATGCACACACACACGGACGGACGGATGGATGCACGCATACACACACACACACACACACACACACACACACACACACACACACACACACACACACAAACACACACACAAACACAAACACACACACAACATACTTTCTGATGTAAAGCTGCCACCAGTCAATCACCATAAGAGGGAAGTGACAGTGTATGAACAAGGGTATACAATCTGACAATCATTGATAACGTTACATCATACCAGGACCTACCTGCATGGGTGATCGGAGTGTCACAACCTTCTGCGCCCCGGCCAAATCAATCTGGACTATGATGCCATACAGGGCAGCACTCTACAATATACACAGACACACATACACAGACACAAAGACACACGAAAGCGCACATACACACACGCACACGCGTGCACGAGCATGCGTGCGCGCACACATACACACACACACACACACGCACGGACACACACACACGGACACACACACAAGTATAACGGCAACATGGTTGTCACATGGCAATCAATACAGAATGATAGACACAATGCCACAGAACTAGATTTTCACACACACACACACACACACACACACACACACACACACACACACACACACACACACACACACACACACACACACACACACACACACACACACACACACACACACACACACACACACACACACACACACACACACACACACACACACACACACACACACACACACACACACACACACACACACACACACACACACACACACACACACACACACACACACACACACACACACACACACACACACACACACACACACACACACACACACACACACACACACACACACACACACACACACACACACACACACACACACACACACACACACACACACACACACACACACACACACACACACACACACACACACACACACACACACACACACACACACACACACACACACACACACACACACACACACACACACACACACACACACACACACACACACACACACACACACACACACACACACACACACACACACACACACACACACACACACACACACACACACACACACACACACACACACACACACACACACACACACACACACACACACACACACACACACACACACACACACATAAATAGAGCCTTCGGTGGCCAACGTCATAGAGAAGACAAACACGCGTTGGGCCAGCAGGAAAGCTGTACGGATTGTCAGGTTCTTGGTATAATAATCAGTTCCTGTCAGTCGGGTTTCAGGCACAACAATTGGTCTGGTCTCTAAGACAAAAATTAGTCAAGGTTATGGGAGTAAATCAGTGACGCTTCTGGCAATGAATCAATCAGGTTTCTGGAACTAAATCCTGAGCATGGGACAGTTCAGACTTCGTGGAATCCTAGGTTTCCAGGGTTGAAGAACATCAGCGCATAAAACATTTCAGACGGGAAGACACCACAAGAGTACAGTCACTGAGCAGTGATGCGGGCAGTTCAGAGTACACACCGGTAGAACGTGATAGAAGCGGCCACAGCGATGAACGGGCAAGTCAATAGCAGCAAACTTGGGCATGTCCTTCTGCGCACCGCACACCTAGAGCAACACAAACAGAGACATCGCAGGGGTAAATCACATACCTACAGCAACACAGACAGAGGTACTGCAAGGATGAAACACACGCACGCACGCACACGCACGCACGCACACACACACACACACACACACGCACACACACACAAGAGACCGAAAGTGTTTTCACAAGTACACTAAACCGCCCACATCATGCATGACATTGGGAGTGTGAAATGTAAAAAAGAAGAAGGAATAAATAGAAAAGATCCCAGACACAAACAGCAAAAGAAGAAAAAAGGACAGGTTACTCCACCCTAGTAAGGTACAAGGATCCTTAGCCAAGCCATGCAGCAGCAGTGCACAGCACGTACAAGATCATCCTCTGCCAACACAGCCAAGCACATTGGTCAGACTTACCGTGATGGCAACTACATCATTGATGTCGGCCTTGGATGTTTGGACGCTGGAAGTCGACATGACGCTCTGGTGGCGGCGTCTGTCCGACTCCTCTCGCGTCAACGACAGAGAGGCAGAGCCACCGGCGGAGGTGATGCGTGTAGCTGTTGCATCGCTCTCAGCCTATCACAGGATAACACAAGGCAGTCCTCAGTGAGCATGCATAACCAAAACTACAACCAATAACAAGCATGTCCTGATGACGAGAAAGGAAGACCTCGTGCCACTCCACAATATCACACTATGTTTTAGTTTGACAGCATATTACAAGGCGCTGTCAAACTAAAAACGTGTTTCTACAATACAAGGTTTATCTAATACAATATCACACCAGTAACATCAACTTGTGCTTGAGAGGTTGCCAGATCTACTCATTGTGCTATGAAGGGTACAGGAGATGGTACTGGGCTATGGGGGTATCCTGATGAGAGGCACACACACTCACCTTGAACGAAGAGCCAGGTACCATCATGACATCAACTTCAAGCTAAGAGACACGATGCACACAATGCACACAATGCCGACAACGTCAACAACAACGACGACAACAACAACAACAACAACAACAACAACAACAGCAACAGCAACAGCAACAGCAACAGCAACAGCAACAGCAACAGCAACAGCAACAGCAACAGCAACAGCAACAGCAACAGCAACAGCAACAACAACAACAACAACAACAACAACAACAGCATACTGGGTTAGTAGTGACTTAGTACACAAGGTTTGCTTTTCATATATTTTCAATTTATTTCGACAACATCATCTGGCATGTCAACAGATTGCCAGTTGTTTGAATGCCATGCCTACTTCCCTTTCCTCGGAACAGTACCCACAAGTGGTGCAAGTGAACACGTGCACGCTATCTACAGTAGCTTGACAGTATGACAAACACCGAGCACCCTAGAGCACTGCACAGGTGTGGAGGAAGAGAAAGCATAGCAGAGACGATTGCAGTACGGAGAAGAGTGAAAAAGGTTCAGCTGCGGTAATCAGCAGCTACATCTTTCCTACCATGTTGACAATCTTGTATTGGCTACTGGCTTTAGACTGTTGCTTGCCGCCAGCACCGTCCACCCTGTCCACACCGGCTTCGGGTTTGGCTACGCTTGCGGCGGCACCAAACACCTGTGCAGAACATACGGGAGCAGAGCAACAATAGACGGATATCTCAATGTGTTGTCAGTACGTTGTCGTCCACTGTAGACTCACCAGCATAGCAGAGACATTACGCGCGCGCTCATACACAAGCATCCCCCCCCCCCCCACAGACACACAAGCACTCATACGCTCATTCGTCGGCACGATGCCACACACAGACAGAGACAGACACAAAGACAGACGCACAGACACAGACACACACGTGCACACACACATACCTCAGCTGTTACTTGCAAGACCTGTATTCCGGTCTTGGTAAGGGTCATCTGCAGAAGATCACGTGACTGCAGTGACAGTGCCATCAGTGGCAGTTGATCTGCAGCCGGCTTGCGATTGCGACGCACGATCTGCTGGGCACGCTTCTTTCCCTTCTTGTAGATCTTTCGCTTCTTCTTTCTCAGAAGACCGTCCACATTCACTTGGTCATCGTCGTCATCGTCATCCTCGTCCTCCTCATCCTCGTCAGGTTTGTTGATGGTGAGCTGCATGAATATCACCAAGATATGCACCATTGAAGCGTTGCTATAGGAACGCAGGGAGGGGCTGCCGACCATGAACATAAGCCAGTCCAATGTGTACAGTAGAGGAATATATATCTCCAATTCTCGCTACTAAGGGTAGGGTCAGCGCGGACTGCGGAACCAGGGAAATCCCCAACCTGAGTGCCATAATGACTCGTCCGTCCCTCCGTAAGAGCAAACTGACTGAAAACAGATGATGCCCCCCCCCCCCCTCCCCCTCAAAAGAACATCAACTTTCATACCTCAGCTGTGATCTTGTATGGTCGGTATGTGTATGACACCGTTTCTATGGGCTCAATGAGTGGCTCCCAGAGAGCAAGCTTGCGATTGAAGTACGATGCCTGAACTGAAATATCAATCGTGCCCTTCAGCTGCATATAACGAAAAAATGAAGGACAACACAACAAGAAAACAGTTGTGTGAGGAGAAGAAACTACAAACGAGAAGAGAAGGCAGTTTGCAGTTTTCACTCAAGAAGACAAAGAGAGGTAGGACAAGAAGTAATTTTGCTTCTCTGACGCTGCATACTGTCGCTTCAAGCTGCCAACATGTTGAGAAAGACAGTGATTTCAAATAATCTGCACACCACCGCCTGATAGTGTTAAAAGTGTGGCATGCAAGAGAATACTGTGTCCAGTGCGGTCTTGTTCTGTCGTCGCATTTATCAACACATTAACGCACTCTCCACATACAGGCATGCACCCGGCTCAGAACACATTGTTTTCTGGTTGGCATATCAGGGATATTGGGCGGAGCAGCTGGCGTGCATGAGAAAGACAGGTCGGCCTGCTCTGCGCAGGAGCTGTGACCCGGTGCACACATAGTGTGTGTGAGAGAGAGACAGACAGGTCGGCCTGCTCTGCGCAGGAGCTGTGACCTGGAGCACACAGAGTGTGAACGAGAGACGGTCGGCCTGCCGTGGGCAGGAGCTGCGACCGGTAGTGATTGAAATGAGCCAGCTGCGGAGATAGACTGCCCTCACCCGATATAAGTATATTGACAAGAGTTGTACTGACACTGTTATTGAGGAAATTATGGTGACAGTGACGGAGAGATAGTGATCCCCAGTCGAATGGGGTTGGGAGGGAAGGGGAAATTGACACTGACGGACAAACCAGTGAACAGTCAAGTCGTCAGAAAGCAAAAGTGACAAAGGAGTCTCTCTTTTCTCCTTCTCTCTCTCTAAAGCAAGATTTGGAATGCATGCGTGGGAGAGTGGCGCGCGCTGCGCATGCGCATGTATAGCAATGACATCATAATCAGATGCATGATCATCAGACTAAGTATGAGTGGTAGATGTTCCACGTTCGTTAACAGGGCTTAGCGCACACGCTAAACCACCATTAACGCACTCTCCACATACAGGCATGCACCCGGCTCAGAACACATTGTTTTCTGGTTGGCATATCAGGGATATTGGGCGGAGCAGCTGGCGTGCATGAGAAAGACAGGTCGGCCTGCTCTGCGCAGGAGCTGTGACCCGGTGCACACATAGTGTGTGTGAGAGAGAGACAGACAGGTCGGCCTGCTCTGCGCAGGAGCTGTGACCTGGAGCACACAGAGTGTGAACGAGAGACGGTCGGCCTGCCGTGGGCAGGAGCTGCGACCGGTAGTGATTGAAATGAGCCAGCTGCGGAGATAGACTGCCCGTTCCCAATATCCCCAATATGGCATGAGAGTAATAATGAAATACGACTGGTGTATTGTGCTGTACTGACAGCAGCAATGTAAAGCTAAAGCTAAGCAGTTCAGGCATGATGTGGCCACTAACCCGCAGCTACCATTGATGACTTTGAACTGCAGCTAATTGACGTGACACTCGCAGGGTGTCAGCTGTAGCAGCCCGGATGTAGCGGTGGACCGCATCACTGCGCCATCTACCCATGATACGGATGATGTGTTCGGGGACACCTGCCATGGCCGCTGATGTTGCGGCGCCAATCCGGAAAGAGTGACTGGCATATGCACTCGGGTCCGTGACCCCACAGAGTGGCAGCAGGTTGCGCAGTTCAGAGGACACTGCATTTCTTGTAAGCGGCTGGCCATTAGCATAAGTGAACAGATGGTCGCCGCCGGGGCGAAACGCCAGGTAGTTTGCCATGGCCTGCACTGGGCAGATCAGTGCGTCCGTGCTGGCTCCAACCAATACTGTGTGGCCCGTGCTGTCGGGGTCCGTCTTAGATGAGCGCACGTTTACCGATAACGACCGCTGGTCAGTACTGATCGTCACATCACATCGCCTCAGGCCAGCAGTCAGTTCTCCACAACGGAAGAACCCATGAAACGCCAAGGAAAAAGCTGCCCTTAGCATGGCCTTGTCGTGAGGGTGCCGCATGCGTGGGACGGCAACATGCCGGCAGATCTCCCTGAGAAGTGGAGTGGTTATCGGCAGACGATGACGCTGTGTCGATGACGACCTGTCGATGCCCCGCAGGACCCTAGCGAGGAGAGTTGTTGGGCCCGACGGGTAAGCAAAGCCAAGTTCCACATGAAGGTTGCGGATTGCTGACATGTAGACACGGACAGATCGAGGCTGAAGAGTCCTGAACAACTCGGCAGCAAAATAGCACAAAGTAAAGTCGTCGCCCGGCAATGGGTTGCAGGCATGCACTTGGCAGAACTGGAAGTAGCGGGTCTCGGCGGTAGAATACGTCCGGCGGGAGGATGGTGCTATTGCCAGTGCTGCTAGCTGTAGCACGGAGTCTGTCAACGGAGAGTTGGCAAGACTGGCTGATCTGGCTCGGCTGCTGCTTCCGGGGCCTGGTGCCTGAATACCTGCAGCAAATTGCGAGACAATGCATCGGCGACAGTGTTAGTGACACCAGGAATGTGGACAGCTGACACCAAGAAGTCATGCTCAATACACAGCAGATACAATGCCCGGATAAGTGTCATGACTGGCGGTGAACGGCAGGTACCGGAGCGTATACAGTCCACCACGGCCTTGTTGTCACACTGAAACTGAATGCGTCGCCTGCTCCACTCCGAACCCCAGGTCGCGCAGGCAACTATGATAGCATACATTTCTTTGAACTCAATGTTCTCGTTCTCGTTCTGGGCTGTCCACTCTCCTCTCAGCCACCGGCCGTTGTAGAAGGCACCATAACCGTGAGTGCCGCTGGCATCAGTCTGTAGTTGCATGTCGGGGGCTGGCGTCCACTCATCCACCAGGAAGAATGACTTCCCATTCCATATGGTCAGGGCCTCTGCCCACCACAACAGGTCTGCCATTGCCGATGCCGAAATGCGTAGCCATTGGTGCAATGGTGTTGATCGAGTTGCTCTGTCCAGGTCGTACAGGCGTCTCAGGAATGTGCGACCAGCTGGTACAGCTCTGGACGCGAACGAGAGTTTGCCCAATACGGAGGCGAGGTCGCGTTTCTGAACCCGGCCGGATTGGACGAGGGCCGACACGGTGGTAGATAGCTTAGTCAGCTTTGAGGGTGGAAGGCGGATCTCCAGAGCCATTGTGTCCAGCTCTAAGCCCAGGAAGGTGAGAACCGTAGAGGGGCCGTCAACCTTCTCAGGTGCAACTGGGACCTGTAAATATGCAAACAGGTCCAGCAGTAGTGACTTCTGGTGCTGGGCAAGAGGAAGACTGGGAGGCGATACATTCAGGAAGTCATCCAGATAATGAATGAGATGGGGAAGGCGGCATGTGTCCTCCAGAACCCAATGAAGGGCAGATGCAAACTTGTCAAATATGTACGGAGCTGACCGAAGGCCGAACGGGAGGACTTTTTCGAAATAGTAACGACCATCCCAAGAGATACCCAACAAGTGCCAGTCAGAGGGGGCAACAGGGCATAATCGGAAGGCGTTTCGAATGTCCACTTTGGTCAGGTAGCAACCACGGCCTAACTTCATGATATAGGAGATAGCCGAATCGACAGTGTCATACTCCAAGCTGAATGACTCCCGGGAAATACCATCATTGACACTGCGGCCAGTGGGGGAGGATAGGTCATGGATGAGGCGAAATTTGCCATTGGATTTTGGGATCAGGCCCAAACCCGAGGTTTGAAACAGCTGATATGGCGGCTCAGCAAACGGACCAGCTGTTTCCCCAGCATCGCAACAAGACTGTAGGTACAGGGTGACAAATTGTTTATTGCAGAGACTAGACGGATGATTGACAGATTGAATGCATGATACCAGAGGAGTGGTGTGACCAATCGAGAAGCCGTTAAACATGCCAGCACATACATAATCACGAAACAGGGCATCAGGGTGAGCAGCTAGCAGTGCAGTTAGCCGAGGCACGTTGACTGGAGTGACGATGTCACTGGGAAGACTGAGAGGCCGCTCGGGTGCAAGTCTTCTTTGGGTGTTTGCCGCGGCATGAAAGACAGACATGGGCCCGTATGCAGGACGGGTATGTGCAGGCGCCGTTATTGTAATTCCGGCAGATCTGGCGGCCATCGTGACGAGGAGCTGGGCTGGTGGCTGACTGGCTCCCGCCTGCGTGTTGCGCAAGAGGGAGCCCTCCACGAAAGGGGCAATGCGGGGCTGGAGATGGGTGCACGAGAGAACAACGCGAGCAGATAGGGCGCCCGCGGCTCGTGAAGCAGGACTGCCAGAGGTTAGGGTCCAGTTGCCGCCAGGAATACAGGTGCGGCATGGCAGCAAGACCAGCACGGAAACGACGGTCATAGGTCAGCCACGCGTCGGTCAGGTAATTGTTGTTGGCCTCGATGATATTGGCTTGGTACGCCAGCAAATCTGGAGCTTGGTCCGGCGACGCATCGACCAGGACTCTGGTGAACAAGGTGAAGGCCTCTAACCACGTCGCCAAGTCATGGACTCGGCGCTTGGAGGGCTGGGGAGTGGACGAGCTCTGCACCAGCTCAACGGACCTGCCGTTCACCAACGACAACTGCAGGACATCACTACTGCCGGACATGGCTTCAGGCAACAAGTCCCCAAATTCGACAAACTCACCTCGTGTGATACGTTCCCGTAGCCGTGGAGGGATGACGGGGAGTCCTGGAGAGCCGGCTGCGCAAGCCAAGTGCATCGGGGAAGGCTGCCCCAGCGGGAGAGGAGCTGATGCTGGTGCTGGTGCTGGTGCGGCAATGGGCGAGGTGGTAGGGGCGACGACGTTGGATTCCAAGCGCTCCACGCGCTCCAGGAGGGGCTGGATAACACCAGTCAGGTCGCTCAGGGTGAGAGGAGCTGGTTGTGACGGCGCAGGAGAAGTCACCTGGTCCGCATTGGCTGAAATGTGCCCATGAGCATGGATCACACGGGACCTCGCTCTCCGATGGTCTTGAGAATTCGCAGAATTCACAGCCCGCTGCGGATACGGGTAGAGAGCTGGGGGACCGTCAGCGTCAGTGCCAGCAGCGCTTGCACCCCGTGAGGTGCTCCGTGTTCTTGGCATGTCCGTTGAGGCAGGAAAATGTAGGAAATTGACACTGACGGACAAACCAGTGAACAGTCAAGTCGTCAGAAAGCAAAAGTGACAAAGGAGTCTCTCTTTTCTCCTTCTCTCTCTCTAAAGCAAGATTTGGAATGCATGCGTGGGAGAGTGGCGCGCGCTGCGCATGCGCATGTATAGCAATGACATCATAATCAGATGCATGATCATCAGACTAAGTATGAGTGGTAGATGTTCCACGTTCGTTAACAGGGCTTAGCGCACACGCTAAACCACCAGAACATCACTGACAATAGCGGATATGCAGTACATGCCACATCGTACGTTTGTCACTCAAAGCTCTTCTATAGAAGGGATTTCTGTACGCACTTTATCCATAAATGGGCATTTTGCCACTTAGCTTCTTCCTTCCCATATAAGGTGGATTGGACGTCATTGCTCATCCTCTATACAACGGCTGTACAAAATCATGTGATCAACTGCACCCTACCTGGCCGGACCAATTACACACCGAGGCACTGACGGTCGTGTGAAGACCCAACAGTGGCACCATGATCTTGTTCTCCGCGTCCAATGGCCCTGCACCGGCGGCGGCCCTGGAGCTATCGCTGTCAGTGCGGTCATACTGGCGGTCTGGCTCAAACAGCAGCACAATATCCAAGGTGCGAATTGTTACATCAAACTGTGCACAAACAAACAAGCATGCATGCAAACAAATACACACACACACGCACACACACACACACACACACACACACACACACACACACATGCACACACGCGCGCGCGCGTGCGTGCGTGCACACACACACAGCGTCACGGAACTGGCGCATGGCGTGTCGCTCTGTCGGACACAACATGCAGAGCGTGGCACGGAGTACCTGCGGATCATGACGTGCTGGCTCAAAGTCACAACTGCAGATCTGCACTAATCCAAACGTCCTACTATCACTGCATGGTACTGCTGATACAAGTGCATACATGGAAGGGAGGTAGAGGGGGGGGGGGGGGGGCATGATACAACACATGTACTCTTGCCAGTGAGGAATGCAGACATTCAGGACCACGATATGAGAGAGCAAGCAATGTGTACCATTGTCACCTGTTTTTGGGGAAATAAGAGTGTGATTTGAACCCTGGAAAAAAAGCGGTATCTACAGTGCATTTCAAAACTATAGACACGCAGTGTTTTTGAAATATGGGCCTCAACCAGCGAAACCAGCCCTTAGGGTCAACATTTTCAAAATTCCTTTTTGGTTAGAAATTTGTTGAACCACATCTACTGAAGGCCCTCAGCCAAGAAAAAGTTCAAT
>NC_088644.1:39640348-39650092 GCF_964019385.1 Sycon ciliatum
GGGGCACTAAAAGCATGTCGCTATACGCGAATTGTCGTTATTCAGATAGTCGTTATATCCGAAGTTAAATGTATACAGTTAGATGGGACTTTGCTCTGGGCATGGAAATTCGGTCGTTATTCGCGAATTGTCGTTATATCCGAAGTCGTTATTAGCGAAGTTGACTGTAGCGGTAAAGAAAAACTACGCAAGCGTTGGATATATGAGCAGGTTCATTCTGACAGCACCATGCCGAAAACATTGGCTTGGAGTTTGATTCCACTGTTCAGTCAGACTAGACATAACACACACAAACAATGCTGACAAGCCATGAATTCACTAGGACACCGAACATGAGCAGCTACGAGAGTGAGTCTGCACTTTCAGCTGGCGGACACTGACCAAAGATGAAAGCACAGGAACCAGGCTTCTCAAAGCATTTAGGCATATGAAGCCACAGCAGCACGTCACACGGGTTTGTAGTATTCGGACATACCTCGCCAGTAGCATCATGGTCATCAGCACCATCATCCTCCTCATCATCACCTTCCTCGTCTTCCTCCTCATCTTCCAACTTGCTCAGTGCCGACTGGGCAAAGTCCACAACCGCCAATATGAAGTCAAGGTACGCAATGACTTGGATGCCGTTCAAGCACGCGATCACTAGCAAGTGCAATGAGCAAAACAGAACAGAACAGAACACACGCACGCACACGCACGCACACACACACACACACACACACACACACACACACACACACACACGCATACACACACACACACACACACACACACACACACACACACACGCGTGCACACACACACACACACACACACACACACAGCAGGAGAAAAACAAAATGAGCAAATCAAGCAAACAATGTAGCATTCGTTGTCATGTTGCGGGCACCGGAACGACAGGACAGTCCATGCACCGCCGAACACTTCCACAATGGCAGGGGATGGGTCACCATAAGCGGCGGTGCAGATATGTACTTTGTTCTCTCTCCCTTCATTCATTCCCTATGAAAGCGCAGCGGCCGTGTGTTCTGCATGTTCAGCTCCCCCTTCCCAGCTTCTCCGTAAAAATCACAGAATTGAAGCTCGAGAGTTATTCAACCTTCCGTATCATTAGGGCCCACAGCCCAGCTGCCGAGTCAAGCATACCAGACCTGTCTCTGTGTCTACACTTGTACTTGCTGTTGTGTTTGGCCTGCAAGTGCAAGCCACGCAGGAGTTCCTCGCACAAGACAAGACAAGGACGAATTTATTTACATTGAGCATGCGCAGATGACAGAGAGACAGTGCGGAGAGAGACAGTGCGGAGAGAGACGGTGCGGAGAGACATTGCGGAGAGAGGCAGTGCGCAGAGACAGTGCGCAGAGAGACAGTGCGCAGAGAGACAATGCGCAGAGAGCCAGTGCGGAGAGAGACAGTTCGGAGAGAGACAGTGCGGAGAGAGAGACAATACGCAGAGAGACAATGCTGTGACAATCACTACACACCACACTTACCAAGTAGATCACCAGTGCTGTGTTTCTCCACAGTCACAGCTAGCATGGAATCTATGTCATCAGTATTACTGCCTTGCTCCAGAGTGCCAATGTCAATACTGCGCTTGCTCACCATCCTACATGTCAGAGAGCAGAGCAAACATCACCTATCACGGCACTGCGACACAGTCTTCATTCCCACCTGCCGCCGAAACAGGCGCACACTAGACGCATAACAGGACTACTGCCAAGTGGGGGTAATGCGTTGATTTTCCAATAACAGCATCACATTCTTCACTATACACACCAAGCCATGGACTATGTGAAGAGTGTAGCAATACAGGCTTGCCATGATGACCCATGTAAAGCACTATGTCTGCATGGACATACCAGCTAAAGTCTACCACAGCTCAAGTGTGGACACTCCACCACGTTATGTAACACACATGGCGCCATGCATAACAGTAGCAGTACGCAACTTCACCACACTCTCCAGACGATGAATGCCTAACTAACCGAGTAATGGAGCCCTGTCTCTGCTTGCGGCCATCGTCGACAATGATATCGCCTAGTGTGGCCTTCGCCTCCAGGTAGCCGCCCGCACGCATTTTCACCTTGGCGTCTAGCTTTTGTATGTCAAGTGAGGCCAGGAGATAGTCAACGCTGTGATCTGTGGCCACCACATCTGTGCAGTCCTCATTTACCTGACATACGTACATGCACACACGAACATACGCATAGACACAGACACACACACACACACACACACACACACGTACGCACAGACACAGTCAGATAGACATTAAGACAGACACACAAACAGACACACATACACACAAGGAAAATAATGGAACAGCCGCAAATAAACATACTCAAAGCAGTTGCATAACAGTTGCTGAAGGCCAAAACAAGGTGAAATTCCTGATTGCCGATTGTATCACAACACTTTTATAACAGTCCATAGCAGCAGCACAAGTTTGGTGTGACCAGAGTGCAAGGGGTTCTAGCCCAATGTGTGCTCATAGATAAACCTCACAGCATGCATACAAAATAAATGGAAGTACAAAAGGAGATAGAAAAAGAATACAAGTTTGCAATGAGACAACATCAGACAACAAAGATGCTAATGGTTTGTTCGTTCGTTTGTTCGCCCGTAAATGGATGGATGGATGGATGGATGGCTGGAGAGAGAGAGAGAGAGAGAGAGAGAGAGAGAGAGAGAGAGAGAGAGAGAGAGAGAGAGAGAGAGAGAGAGAGAGAGAGAGAGAGAGAGAGAGAGAGAGAGAGAGAGAGAGAGAGAGAGAGAGAGAGAGAGAGAGAGAGAGAGAGAGAGAGAGAGAGAGAGAGAGAGAGAGAGAGAGAGAGAGAGAGAGAGAGAGAGAGAGAGAGAGAGAGAGAGGGAGAGAGAGGGAGAGAGAGAGAGAGAGAGAGAGAGAGAGAGAGAGAGAGAGAGAGAGAGAGAGAGAGAGAGAGAGAGAGAGAGAGAGAGAGAGAGAGAGAGAGAGAGAGAGAGAGACAGACAGACCGATGGAGACAGACACTCACCAGGTCGGGTTCATTCTGATACAGGCCTACAAACACCTTCTGCAAGCTGAATGAAGCTTTCAGGACCACCTTGTCGGGATTCGCCGCTGAACACACGGGATGTGTGCACAAACAACAGAGTTCGGCATTGCACAGTGTAGCACACATCGAGCTAAACAGCTTGGTTTCAGGACGAAAACAAAGATGTGATGAATACGGGAGCCGAGCCTGTCTACTCGGGCTGCAAAAAAACGTTCACCCAGCCTTCACCATTTTGCAGGTTAGGCGGGATAAGCTGTGCTGCTGAGGCCTCGACTACACGGATTGGAACGTACACCCTCAACTAACAAAACCAAATATAAACTCGGATGTTGAGCCAATAGTAATATGTAAAGAGAAAAGGACCTGATAATCATAACTAGTCACTTCTAGGTCCTTTTCTCTGTACATAACAAAACCTAGTGAATGTTAGTGGAAGACAAGTGACTAGCACCCTACTCAATACGTTAGATTTACAAAGATGGTGCATTGGAACAATTCCAACAGCACGCACAGTCACACCCTCATATGAATGGAGTGTGGCGGGGGACAATGCTTACGCTGTGTGGGTTCTGGTTGCGCCGGCTCTGTCTTGGCTTTGTCCGGGCTTGGTGTAGCTCCTCGGGAGGGTGCAGGAGATGTTGGAGGTACTGCGGGCACTGGCATAGTACAGAACACAGTCCAGAACAGCTGATCAGATGAAATGAATTCCAACACCACCATCTCCACCACAACTGAGAGAGACTGCACTAACGGACCTTTGATTTCCTAGCCATGCTTGTATACAAGATGTGTGGATAACTCTTACGCGAGATGCGAGCGTACAGGTCACTCCCGTCTTATTGGTCTTTGGGCAATACCTGGTGAAGACCCCAGCATTGAAGTCGCTTACAAACAATCAATTGGTCACACGGTAAAAAGCGACCAAGAAACATACACAATTATACACAGTGAGAGAGCCTGCACTCAATTCAAACATGCCAGTAGCCAAGCCTACTGACCTGCTGCTGTCTGGGGCTCGATGGCTGGTTTCTCCTGTAGATTGCCCTCGACGATCTTCAGCACAGCTCCCAAGTCAGTCTGACCAATGTGGACCTGAGGTGGTGAACAATCAACGGCCAGCAGACATGTCGTGAGTCAAGGTTATTGGAAAGGGCTCTGCACCTTAGGGACCCACAGCAGTACGCTGCCCACGCAGAAAACATACTGCGGGGATACACCCATTCATTGCCCTCACCATGGACATAACTATGCAATGCCAAAAAGTGTAAGCTGTTGAAAAGTTTGTACGTGCATAAAGGGCTCAACCTCATTCCCCTCAACGCCTCTTTCTTCCTTAGCTCATACATCCAAAGATGAAGCTGCGTACAGCGGGAGATATTCCTTCCCGGAACTAACAAAGGACACAAAGGATACGGTAGCCGATCATCACTCTATGTTGGTGCCAAGTTACACTGTGTAAAAGCAGCCATTGCCTAAGAGAACCATGGCACCTCGCTTACCTGGACATCCGGCAGCTTGGCCACAATGTCATTCTCCGGCAAGCCAAAGTCTCCCGGTGTCAGGCACCTGTTGATGTCCACTTTGATGTCAACTGGCTTGAGGAGAGCTCGGCGGATAACCTTGCCGGAAGACAGCTGAGTACCACTGGTTGGACGACAATTCACATTCAGCACACACACAGCAAAACAAGACTTAACGGGTGCTCTGCATAAGAAATCTGTGATTCTATATATTATATGAGGGCAGATACGAGCACCTTGCCATTCCCCGGTACAAGTTGAGTGCGAGAGCAGCTTTTTTCCCCGCTCTGGCTGAAACTCTCCTTCGTCGTGGAGCGTGACCAGAGAGAACCGCAGGTATGTCAGTTCTCAGCAAGAATAACAGCCAGTACATGTAGTGCCAGTAGAGCAGCCCACCCGGCATCAGGCCGGAGTGGAGCCATTAGGAGTTGTAGTGTAGAATCGTATCGTAGAGAAGGGTGATATTTTGAGTAGCTGTCACTCCCTGACCCACTCTCTGCCATGGACGAGCTGGCAGGTGAACCCCCAAAACTTCTGTGTAGTCTCCCAGGCATTGAGAAAAATGTCCTCAGCTTGCTCTAGCAAATTGTCGGCATACATCACTGAGTCCACAGATCGCGAGGAGCTTTAGGAGTTTTAGGAGGGCAACATGATCATTCGAAAAAATTCACCACGCAAAACTGAGTTTCAAAAATATCCCTACTTTGGAGACTTATAACTTCTCTTTGGAGCATGATACAGTGCTCCAGGTTTTTGCACAGGAAAGATGGGTCTTCCCTGCTTCTTTGAGACCCAAATGGTACAAATTGGATACAGAATGAACAAGTTACAGCTTGCCGATGTTTTGACTATACGGACGGATAAGCGAAACACACCTTGACGCAGTACACCCAACTCCAGCGTGCAAATTCGAGGCTAAAATCTGTACCGCCGAGACCGAGATTTACATGGTGGTGGAGTTTGCCTTTATGCTCATTCTGACATTCACTCAGTGAGAGTACCAGCGATTGATTAAAATAAAACCCAGCTGAATTAGGCAGCTAATTCCGCCAGGTTTGACAGTTGCATCAAGTTCGGATGAGACAAACTAGCAGGGCAGTGCAGACTCTACGTACCGGCTCACACTGAGGTCAGTGACAGAGACAACCATACGATCCATGATGCCCTCGTTGTTGAGGTGCTCGGTCAGCTGCAGGCTGTTCGAGACCTGGAGCACACCAAAATTGGCCTGAATAGAGCTGGTGCCTGTGGACTCCGACGGCACAGTAACTACAGGAGAGCGCAGAGTGACGTCCAGCTTGACCTTCTTGGCAGCATTCTGCTGCAGAGCTTCGGCCTGGTCAGGGCAAGAGAAGAGAGCCAAGGCACACACAGCACAACCAACAATTGAGCAGCAAACAAAATAAATGTACACGTCCTTTTAAACTAACATGTTTGAAGTAATGCATAGGAGTCAGTATGCACAAAGAAACTCTTATTGAATAAAGGAACTGGACATTAGCTGCCTTAGCCATACACACGGTTCTCAGAGCAGCACTACTGACTTTGACATTGTATTTCAAGGATTCTCCAAACTGGTAAATGGATGCCTATGGATGCCAGCAGCAGCACCAGCACCAGCTGCAGCACCACCAGCACCAGCACCAGCACCACCAGCAGCAGCAGCAACAGCAGCAGCAGCAGCAGCAGCAGCAGCAGCAGCAACAGCAGCAGTTACAACAAACTTACCCCAGCAGCTGCAGCTTCACTGGCTCTGGCTTTGGCAGCATTGATGGTCTCCTGAGATGTCTGGAACTCTTTCACAAATACCTGAGCAATGACATCAATAGTTCAATACATACAAAAGCCTGAGTAATGATATGAAAACGTACAAAGAGCACGCAGTAGATGAAACACCTTGTACAGTCTCTACGTTTCAGCAGGTGCTTTCAAAATCAATCGATTAGCATTCGCTTGCCAGTGGAGGATCCTTTTCAACATACACAATCCAATCCACTACTATTACCGTTTCAATAACTGCAAGAAAGAAAGAGGGAGGAGAGAAAGCTATTGTGGAGGCACTGCACACGACAGTAGGATGATGAAAACCATTTTTTTTAACGTCTAGCACAACAGCACTCACCAGCATTCCCTGCACAAAGCGGTTCAAGAAGACCACCTCCACTTGTCCCATGCGCGCAAACAGCTCCATGTCGAGCTTCTCCGGGTCGAGAGAGTAGTCTGCCGTCTCCAGGTACTTGTACTGGACAAACTGAAAAATGAACACGAGCCAAACGCAAACGAAAGCACGGCCATGCGGCCACTGTGTATCAGACAAACATTGCCACAAGCCGGTAGGTACATCTACACAGCTACAGCACTGGCCAGAGAACTCCAACTTCATGAATAGAAAAGCACCCCGGGCGCTATGCAGGCCTAGCACTACACACACTGTTCTGTGCACTCGAACGCGACGCTACTATAATTCATGAGGTTGGTTGGATTTCCCTGGCCAGAACTGTACATCATAATATTATGCAGCCATGCATAGCACAACAACCCCCCTGCTTCATGCATGTCAACTTCACCTTCATGTCAACATGATATTTCCTCAAAAGCAATCCACTAGTTACCTTTGGAAGATCTACTACTAAATGAAAATGAATGTATGGGTCTGTGAAACCAACACTGTAAACAAAATACTGCGGTCAGTTCATTGTGTGATGTTCCTGGCATGGACAAGGTGGCACCTGTCGTGAACTCACGAAGTACGATGGCACAATTCAGTTCATGTGCGTATCAGCCGATACATCCTTTTGGCTGGTCGGCAGTTGCACCGGTTTTGCTTAGGGTTGTACGCTATTTTGCCCCCTGCAGTGCACGCACTGACTTCCCGCCTAGCATTCGCTGACCCAGCCTGATGGACTTGCTTTGTACGATATTTTCCCCTGACCTCCCGCTTTGTGTATGTTGGCCCTGGTGTATTTTTGGCGGCACCTGCTCAATCTCCTCTCCTCCCCACCCCATTCCACCGCACTGTTGGTGCAACAGCGCAGTTTCTTCGCGCCCGCTGATTGTGTACAGCGAGATAGGAAGGCTGGCACGCTGAAGTTTTGGGATCTGTTGTAATTTATTATCTGGACGAATGGAAGGAAATTTCTCTCCTAATCAAAAGTAGCTTGAGTGTTGCATGGGTAACTTTTGACATGGTGCTATGACCAGGATCATGTCAAAAGTTGTCGACACGTCTGGTTCTCCAACCTGTTCGAGCGTATGTCGGCCAGACCAAGTGCTACGGCAATGGACTTGCGCCTTGCTAATGTCATGTGGGTTCGATCAATTCAGGCTACCACGTATCGCTGTACTTTACTGGATATCGCTAACAACAAGAGGAACACGCTCCAGAACCAGCTTGGTCTTGTCGTCGACATCAACGGAATCTTGCGATGTCAGGGTCGATTGATCCACGCCAGCAAGGGCATCGACAACCTGCCACCAGCGCTCCTTCCTCGCCGGCATTGGTTTACGAAGCTTGTCATTCTGCATCACCATGAGCGCCTTCTCCACGCCGGTGCGGCACACACGCTAACGCAACTGCGAGCCACCGTCTGGATACCGCAAGGCCGACAGGAGGTTCAGGTTGTGCTGAAGCAATGTCGAGTATGCAGACGACACGAAGGTCCAGCTTTCGCTCTACCGACAATGCCTCCCTTTCCAAAAGAAAGAGTGATTCGTTCGGCCCCGTTCACGTATGTCGGCATTGACTACTTTGGCCCTGTTCAAGTCAAAGACGAACCCTCCAAGGTGTGGGTGTGCCTGTTTACATGCCTGGCTGTACGAGCAGTCCACCTTGAAGTCATCCCATCGCTGAGCACCGCTAGCTTCATTGACTGCTTCACACGGTTTGCAGCGCGTCGGGGGGTGCCCGAGCTGCTCCTTTCGGACAATGCATCTCAGTTTCGGTTGGCTGCCACCACCTTTGACATCGGATGGCGCGAGGTCCTGAAAGACGAGTCTTTGCAGCAATACCTCTCCAGTCGGCAAGTACAATGGAGATTCACGACGGAATGCGCACCTTGGCAGGGTGGCGTATACGAACGGCTTATTGGAGTAGTGAAGCGCTGCGTGAGGAAGACAATTGGCAGAAGGCTGCTCACACAGGGCAAACATACAACAATGTTGGCAGAGGTGGAGGCTATCGTCAACACGCGCCCTCTAACCTACGTCCCGGGTGGGGAAGACAGCCTGGATGGAGTGGTACTTACGCCAGCCCACTTCATTGCCAACGGACGCAGCCTTGGTATTCCAATCCTCTCTGCGACACTGGAGGACATCGACTTTGCACCACACCGAGATCCAGCCAGAGGGATGCTACACACGTGGCAGTGTCAGTTGGCAAGTCTGGATACGTTCTGGACCATATGGGAGAAGGAGTACTTGCCAATCCTCCGGTCCGACACCGGGCATTGCCAATCTCGGAAGTCCATCTTTGAGCCAACAGTGCACTCAGTTGTTCTGATCAAAGATGAGCGCGAACCAAGGGGATCTTGGAGACTGGGCAAGATCACGCAACTGATTCGCAGCGAGACAGATGGAAAGGTTAGGGCAGCGCGTGTCATCACAGCTGCGGGAACAACCGTTTCACGTCCGCTGAGCTGCCTCTACCCCCTCGAAGTAGCTCCACCGTCGATAGCCGAAGAGCTTCCGGCCGAAGCCCCACCGGTGATGGACGACGAACTCCCTGCAGTAGCAGCAGCAGCAGCTCCGCCGTCGACAACCGACACCTCACCCACAGCAACAGCCGAGCCGAGAGCAAGACCACGCAGGTCGGCTGCAGCCCAAGCAACAGACGGAATCCTGGCTTGTCGATTGGATATTTAGTCATTTGTAAGACATGCCATCATATTTCCAGCTACAATACATATAATTAATCATAAACAAACCCTCCGCTAAATCCTCCCATTGCATGTCGCCCCTTCGACAGAAAGCCAAATTTTGAAGAACTTAATTCTTTCACCTAATTTCTCCACTGTAATCGTATGCCGTGAGGGCACAGTTAATTACTGTAATTTCATTGCTCTATTAAATTCCTTCTGCTTTCATTTTTTTCTGGCGGGAGTGTCGTGAACTCACGAAGTACGATGGCACAATTCAGTTCATGTGCGTATCAGCCGATACATCCTTTTGGCTGGTCGGCAGTTGTACCG
>NC_088644.1:39652792-39674292 GCF_964019385.1 Sycon ciliatum
CATCACCAAAGGAGGTAGTCTCCTTGCTGCAAATTCAATAATGTCCACCAAATTTTCGGCCAGAAGCCATCATCAGGACCTTTCAGTCTGTCGAACAGTGCATGTCTTACCGGAACCAGTATCTTCTCCAGACTTTGGAGCAGGGACGGCAATGGAAGTGCCTGATGTGGACTCAGGAAGCCTGCAACCAAAACCAAAGGCAATCAACAACGAACAACAATGATCTCATGGACCAATGAAGAAACATTTGCAACGGAAAGGTGTGCCACAATTGGGCTGAGAAGAGGCGCCATCCAGATCTCCATTCAGAAATACACTGTGGCAGGTAAATCGCCCAGGTTCCACAGCACCCGCTACCAAAACAACAAACAACCACCTGACCATGATGTCATCATCCCTGACCATGATGTCATCATCCCTGACCATGATGTCATCATCCCTGACCATGATGTCATCATCCCTGACCATGATGTCATCATCCCTGACCATGATGTCATCATCCCTGACCATGATGTCATCATCCCTGATCATGATGTCATCATCTACTGTAAGTCTACAAATTTTCGGCACCTTCAAATTTCGGCCTCCCAGGGCTAAAACACATTTCGGCTTCCCAGGGCCAAAACACATTTCGGCTTCCCAGGGCTAAAACACATTTCGGCTTCCCAGGGCTAAAACACATTTCGGCCTCCCAGGGCTAAAACACATTTCGGCTTCCCAGGGCTAAAACACATTTCGGCTTCCCAGGGCTAAAACACATTTTGGTCTGTACTACTGCTACCTGTCTACACTGTCACACTGAACCTTGCAAAACAAAAATTCAGCTGCAACACATTTCCGGCCGAAAAATGCCCCGGCCGAAAATAGGCGAAAATATATATGCGCCGAATATTTGCTGACTTACAGTACGTAAAGACGCTCTGCTCTGTCCTTGGGTTATGTTTTTCCTAACGGCTTTCTTTCCAATTATCTTGTTACAGCAAGGCTTGTCACCAACCATGGTGTACTTAGAGTGGAGTTTAATATTCCCATTGCAAAATCCTAACATGATCTGCAGTCTTCACATGCAGCACCCAACAGATCATCACGTGCATTAGCGACATACTCATCAGGGTCAACACACACAGACACATGCATGCACACACGCACGCACGCATACACACACACGCACACACACACACACACACACACACACACACACACACACACACACACACACACACACACATACACGCACCCGCACACCAGTTCAAATCTGCAAGCTTACGTTTCCGGCAGCAGTGACATGACAAACTGCTGCACGCCCAGCAGCGTCTGCAAGTGTGCGTTGGCACGCAGAGAGCACACGACAATGTCCAGCTTTGTCTTGGTGCTGGAGAACTTGGACGCGAACTCTGGACCTTCAGGCTGAGCCTGTCAGAGAAGCATTACATATGGTAGGAAGGAGGAGCAAACATATTGCCAATGATAAATGATCTGCAAATCCTCATACAAAATACAGCAGTGGACCAAAGCTGTGCTGTTGTTTGGTACTCAGACTACCATAACACACAGTGCTAGCATTACATAACTTGGTACATTGTTTTGTTGTGTACTCAACTCTCTCTCCCCCCTCCCCTGGCACTTGAGCACTTTCGCTATTGAGTTGGGAGACCTCATTCAGAAATTTCTGTACGGTTAAGTGTTTGCCACGACAATTAAGCTGCAAACACCCTTTCGAATACAGGCTAATTGAGACCCAGTGGAAAAAGTTCACCTGTGTTAAACATTTCTATAATTCCATCTACGTTGCCTGATGATCGTAGTAATACGTGAAACTCAGAGTTGTAACAAAGCTTCCAAACTCTCTCTTGTGTACAAGGCTCTGCCCTACATGGGCATTGAGCACTCTTCGGACAGTGAAGCACACCACTTGACTATAATTCCATCTACTCAATCTGCGGACAGCATGCTGTTTCGTACAATTCCATCTACAAATGCATGAACCTCTTACAAATCAGTGGAGTTTCCACGTGTAGATCCAACTTACAACTGTCACATTGATGACCAACAAGTCTTGAAATCGGTCACTGTCCAAAATGTACATCGGTCCGCCATCGATACCTGTTCAGTGCACAAACATACACCCATGCATGCACGCACGCATGAACACACGCACGAACGAACGCACACACGCACACAAGCATCCACACATATACAATGTCTTACACCCACCCAAGTAGTGACATGCATAAGCAGAAACAGACACACACACTTAAGGCACGTGTACGATGACAATGCAAGTCCAATAGTCACGACACATCAAGTTACAAGCAAAATTCAACTGCAGGAGAATGCGTGATACAGATAGCAACAGAGAAAAAATGCCCAACCGAAGCTCGACGTAGTGACGCGATGCTCATTCGCCACACTAACTAAGTCCGGTACTCCATCCGACTTGAGTTTGCAACAGGCAGCACACTTTACCTGTTTGCGTGCACTCCTCCACGGAAATGTAGTTCATGGCCGCATTGGCTTGCAGGTCATACTGCCGCATCGTAACACCGGCAGAGAGACCAGACACTGCCACGCGCAGCCGGGGACGTTCAACATCTCCCAAGGTCTCCAGAACAGTGAGTGAAACCTGGCGAATCAAACCAACGAGAGAAACATCAACTTGAGTTTTTGACATACATTACAACTAATAACAGCTCCTGAAGCATGTCTTAGGCAAAACAGACAAGAATGGAAGCGTGTCAATCACAGATGCATAGGCAGTACTGTAAGAAATGTTATTATAACGAGTCACAAATTTAACGATTGTCCAAAGTCCATAGGTCAACGAGAACATACGATAACGATCTTGCAGTCTTCAGGCTTATCCGCACATACCACATATGTGGCCTTGCCGCCTCAACAGAACTTATTATGACGAAGAAATGTCACCGGTTAAAACGTTAGATTAGCTTCCTCATTAAATTTACATGTCTTTCAGTAATGTGTACGCTGTTCTTACTATCATGATAACTACAGGATACACTAGACTTCAGTGTGATCACTCTAGCCAGTCACTCTGAGCTCAGCTGATCAGACCTAACAAAGTGGAAGCAGTTAGGTGACTCAAGATTGAGTTGCAACCACAAGATGAAGTGTACACAAAGAAAGCAAGGCACTCCCCTGGACTCAAGCTTTCACATTTCATAATGATCACACAGACAAACACAAAGCACGACATTCATCCCAGCAAATAGCCTGTGGATGCTACTGCAGTGCGTATGATGTTGTATGAATGAATGGCGTTGCACGACTGCATAATGTTGCATGACTGCATGGTGCTGCATGAATGCGCACCTCCTCCAGCTTGAACGAAAGCTCCAACTTCACTTTACTGGGTGGTACATTCGTCTGCGGTCTATCAAGAGCAACAAGAAAGAGAAAACACAAAAACACAGACAAGAGACCTCATCACTTCAACAGGAGCAAAGGGTAGCTTGGGTCAGACTCAAAATAACTGAATGTTGCAAATACTCATCCACACTTTGGCGATATAAGGTACAAAGTACATGTACACTGGAATTTTGGCATACACATGCATGCCCACACACACGCATGAACGCAGGAATGCACACACGAATGCATGCACGAATACACACACACACACACACACACATGTGCACACACACGCACACACACACACGACACACACACACACGACACACACACACAGACACGTGCGACACCCACACACACACACACACACACACACACACACACACACACACACACACACACACACACACACAGCAGTAGCACATCCTGGTACTTGACACTTGACATTTTATGTAAAACAATGACACATGAAAATAAAGTTAATGAACATACGTTTCTGGTATATCAGGACTGCTCGCTCTGGACTTTGAAGGCACAACACTACCACCTAGGGCACATACAAATGGTATGATCAAAGAACACATTTAATTTGGCTGAATAGTAAACATATTGTCGGCAACCACACTGCACGAAGATGAAGAACACCAATGCAACCACCCTACTGTCTTCTATAAACACATGTTTCATTTGTTTGCCTGATGCAAGCCTGATTGTCAAGATAGGCCATGGTGATTGACCAGTGAATGAATCTTGAAGTTACGGCAAACAGCCTCTTGCCTCCTGGATTTGTGTACGCCTGATCTTGCGCAGACATACAGCATAAATCCCTTCCCGCACTGAAGCATATCTCCTAAAAGCGGTGAAATACTACGAAAACGCACACAAGCCGTAGCTTTTCTACCACACATCTTAACAGTAGATCAGCGCAGGCACCACTTACAAGCCAACCTGTACAGTTACGTGTAATCACAATGTTTGTACTGGCACTTATCTCTCCACATGTGTATATGTAGGTGTTTGCAACTCTGTATACATGAGTGTGGACATGCAGGTGTGTACATGCATGTATTGTATTGTATTTTATTATTTTACTTGGGCAATCCCAACAGACCCATGTGTTTGAATGCACACATGCACGTGTGCATGCAGGTGTTTGTAACTTTGTATGCATGAGTGTATACACACAATCACTAGTGGCCTGTCACTGACCGGCTGGTGCTGCTGGCTGTGTACTACCAGACTCCGGCATGCCTTCCTTCAGATTGCCATCCAGCAAACCAAACACAAAGTCAACATCGCCTTTGCAGACTTGCGCCTGGGCACATAGAGAACAGAGGAGAACTAACAACATCAGCCCAGAAATGGAAAAACGCAAGGGCAAACGATCAGCCATGCCCACAGCAGAGAACTACACAAACACGCTACAGACACAAGACTATGTTTTAACGAAATACATGGTGAGACCAAGGCTATACAAGCATACCAGGTAGTCCAGCCCAGCTACACATGCATTGTGAATTACAACAGGCTAATACTAGTACTTGTGGAATGCTATATACTGACCTGTATAGGCTTGCATTCTCCGGCCACGGCCACGTCAGCTATGTCATGACACCACGGCGACAAACTACGGCGAACATTCACCGACATCGTCACCTCCTGGAGAATCGTGTGCAGGTTGCCGTCGGTGGATTCCACGACACCGTTCTTCACCACACGTCTGCACAAACACATGTACAGAGCAGACACACGCTGGCCTCAAGCGAAGGTCCCTGGTTCGAGTCCTGGTGGTGACAGTCAATTTTTTTTCATACTTTCCTTTTCCATGCCCTCAACTAGTGAATAAGATAAGACAATGTAGCACCAGCAGCAGTTACACAACCTGAACACTCTGAGAAGACACAAATTGAAGACCATACACACACTTTGAAAAGCACAAGATAACAGAAAAGCAAATGATGGTTCACAAGAGATACTCATTGTCCAGTGTTCCCACTGTGCTTTGAGATATATGTGGGGCAATAAATAAATCAACAAACACAGCCAACTCTATTGTGTACACAAGCCCTTCCAGCATGCTATTCTACAGTTTAGTACGTGTACGTATTGTACCTTGCAACTTTGACATCGGTTAATGCGATGGCCATGTCATCAATGACAACGGGTGATGTGCCATCAGAGTTCGTTATATCGCCGTGTCTCACAAACGTGTTGAGAACGGTGAGTCGACCCAGCCACAGCACCAGCGAATGGTCCGATTCGGAGGACAACGGCACCACCACCACGGGAGCCGCCACGTCAATGTCGAGACGGATGCGACTGCCACTCTGCTCGCGTACGGCTTCGAACTATAGTCAGAAACACACGGAGAACGAACAAAAGTTATCGTGGAGTTCCCGTGGCAGGTTTCATTTATAGGAAGGTGATTCTCTGGAGGCAATCAGCAAGCTCTTTCCTAGCTGGGGGGTTGTCACGAGGGAAGGGAAGAGACTAACTAGAGCTATACTAACATCAGCAGCAGCAACAGCAGCAACAGCAGCAGCAGCAGCAGCAGCAGCAACAGCAGCAGCAGCAGCAGCAGCAGCAGCAGCAGCAACAACAGCAGCAACAGCAGCAACAGCAGCAGCAGCAGCAGCAGCAGCAGCAGCAGCAGCAGCAGCAGCAACAACAGCAGCAACATCAGCAGCAACAGCAGCAGCAGCAGCAGCAGCAGCAGCAGCAGCAACAGCAACAGCAACAGCAGCACTTACAACAAACTTACCCCAGCAGCTGCAGCTTCACTGGCTCTGGCTTTGGAAGCATTGATGGTCTCCTGAGATGTCTGGAACTCTTTCACAAATACCTGAGCAATGACATCAATAGTTCGATGCAATCATACAAACGCCTGAGTAATGACGTGAATACGTACAAAGAGCACGCAGCAGATGAAACACGCTGTACAATCACTGCGTTTCAGCAGGTGCTGTCAAAAACCCAATTGATTAGCATTCGCTTGCCGGTGGAGGATCTTTTTCAACATACACATTCCAACCCACTACTATCACCGTTTCAATAACTGCATGAAAGAAAGAGGGACAAGAGAAAGCTATTGTGGAGGCCCTATACATGACGGTAGGACGATGAAAACCATTTTTTTAAAACATTTAGTACAACAGCGCTCACCAGCATTCCCTGCACAAAGCGGTTCAAGAAGACCACCTCCACTTGTCCCATGCGCGCAAACAGCTCCATGTCGAGCTTCTCCGGGTCGAGAGAGTAGTCTGCCATCTCCAGGTACTTGTACTGGATAAACTGAAAAATGAGCATGAGCCAAACGCAAACCAAAGCACGGCCATGTGGCCACTGTGTATCAGACATACATTGCCACAAGCCGGCAGGTACATCTACACAGCTACAGCACTGGCCAGAGAACTCCAACTTCATGAATAGAAAAGCACCCCGGGTACGATGCAGGCCTAGCACTACACACACTGTTCTGTGCACTCGAACGCGACGCTACTATATTCACGATGTTGGATATCCCTGGCTAGAACTGTACATCACATGCAGCCACGAATGGCACAACAACCCCCCTGCTTCATGCATGTCAACTTCACCTTCTCCGGAGACATGTAACATATTTCCTCAAAAGCAATCCACTAGTTAGCTTTGGAAGATCTACTACTAAACGAAAATGAATGTATGGGTCTGTGAAATCAACACTGTAAACAAAATACTGCAGTCAGCGTAATTGCGTGATGTTTGGTGACGTGGACAAGGTGGCACCAGCACTAAAGACAGACTCTGCACACGGTAGTACACACAGCGCACCTTGACGTGAAGCAAGTCTTCGTTCTCCGGAGCTGACACAATCTACAATCAACAGCACATGCACACACGCACACGAACACACGAACACATGTGCGCACACACACAAACACACAGATGATGAACGGTGTACACTTGGGGCATTCTGGTAGGAGAAATGGAGTGGCTAGGGTCATCCCAGACCAGCCACCATAGCACTCTACACATCGCATAGCAAACACCTCCATACGCATATCCAGTCGAGAGGCAAACAAGCTCAATACTGTAGAGACCAAGTCGTGCCACACCAATCACACCAAATCAAGGAAACACCAGGCACACAGACTTCAAGTTTCATGCTAACGCAGCTATTCATAACATGGTATTACTTTTACTTTTTATTTTATTTTATAATATTTTACTATTTTAAAAGTCCACTATGCTCCCGGAATACATTATATGCGTCGGAAAATGGGGTGTGAGATATTCAGCTGAAGTTTCACAAGAAAGGTCAACGAACATTATGCCTTTGATCATCAGGCAACATGTTGTCAGGCAGTGGTGTGTCAGTGATAGCTCTGCCACTGCAACTAGTTAGAACGCAGCACACACACACACACACACACACACACACACACACACACACGCGCGCGCGCGCGCACACGTGCACACACATACACGACAGCACGCACGCACACAACTTACCTTTCGATAGGACGTCTTCTCAAACAGGTCGACAACTTCCAGCGACTTCAGCCTGCACACAGGCACAACCATACATGTGCACAAAACAAGCAAGCAAACATGATGACTATAGCCAACATACTTACACCCAATGTGTGTACGTGTGTGTGTGTGTGTGTATGTGTGTGTGTGTGTGTGTGTGTGTGTGTGTGTGTGTGTGTGTGTGTGTGTGTGTGTGTGTGTGTGTGTGTGTGTGTGTGTGTGTGTGTGTGTGTGTGTGTGTGTGTGTGTGTGTGTGTGTGTGTGTGTGTGTGTGTGTGTGTGTGTGTGTGTGTGTGTGTGTGTGTGTGTGTGTGTGTGTGTGTGTGTGTGTGTGTGTGTGTGTGTGTGTGTGTGTGTGTGTGTGTGTGTGTGTGTGTGTGTGTGTGTGTGTGTGTGTGTGTGTGTGTGTGTGTGTGTGTGTGTGTGTGTGTGTGTGTGTGTGTGTGTGTGTGTGTGTGTGTGTGTGTGTGTGTGTGTGTGTGTGTGTGTGTGTGTGTGTGTGTCATTATAAGAGGAGGAGAGGACGCTGCAGTAACAATGTACAATCACTG
Source organism: Sycon ciliatum (assembly GCF_964019385.1). Classification (NCBI taxonomy): domain Eukaryota; kingdom Metazoa; phylum Porifera; class Calcarea; order Leucosolenida; family Sycettidae; genus Sycon; species Sycon ciliatum. Next base: position 39,661,225 of record NC_088644.1, read on the forward strand.
CAACAAATGAATAAGAAACATCAACTCTCAGAATGTGCTCCATCGGATTAAAAGCCAAAGCTATCAAGACAAGAAATATCTGGGAACAGCACCAGAGCTAGGGATTACCTGGCTTCAGCCATTAGCTGGGCTGGGGACATTTCCACTTGTGCAGACACACCTGAGGTAGGAACACACCAGACACCACACACCTAGTTGCACAACTGAGAAGTATTTCATCTCTCACCAAGCACAGCACGGCTGATAACCAAAGCAAACACCGGAAAAAATCCACAAGCCACCACCTGCTCAGAAACCCCACACAACCCAAGTCACAACAAGAAATGACCTTGATTTGCACCATAATATATCGTGAATCTGTAATGTATTAATGCGTAGCAAACATTACTCATTTTACAGCACATGAAGAGAAAATGCAGTGGTACACTAAATCCAACTTCAAGATTACCCACAACCTACCTCCCACAGAAAGCTGGGCAAGTTGGGAAGAGCCGCTGGATACCATCACGGAGAATGCGACGAGGTGAGCAGTGAGTGAGAGGTCGGTAACATCAGCCTGGGCTGGAGCTTCAACTGCTGGCTTCTCTGTAGATAGAACAAGAGAATCTTCAACTTAAATTTACAAATTCAATGAAGGGAATATCCAATTGCGTACACAAATAACACAAAAGCGTTTCTCACACCTGGCTTATACTCGGACAACTCACCCAAAGAATTACGAAAGTTAACGATTCTCAATGACTGGGCAAGTATCTGTGGTATCTGTTGCTAATCTCCAGAGAATTCGAGAGGAAAGTGGTTCTCCTCTTTTGGCACAGCTGAGCTACATGAGGCATGTGATTTCTACATCTCTAACCATAACCAATATACGCTATAGAGACAGCATCTGCAACTGCCTTTGTGATGGGTCCCCAGCCAGTGCATGGATGCCCCCCCCCCCCCCCCACACACACACATACACATACACCCATACATACACATGCACATAAACACACATAAACTCCATCAAAGGATTTCTAACTCATCACACACATGTAGCTATCTCCACACTCAATGCAGTTCTAGCAAATACTTTTTAGTCCGGAAAGCCATATATCATCACCAAAGGAAGTAGTCTCCTTGCTGAAAATTCAATCATCTCAAGTTCTCAACCAAATTTTCGGCCAGGAGCCATCATCAGGACCTTTCAGTCTGCCGAACAATGCATGTCTTACCAGAACTCGTATCTTCTCCAGACTTCGGAGCAGGGACGGCAATGGAAGTGCCTGACGTGAACTCAGGAAGCCTGCAACCAAACCAAAGAACCAGTAAAGAAACGGTTGCTACGGAGATGTGTGTGCAACTGTGCTGAGAAGACGTACCATCCAGATCTCCATTTAGAGATGCATTGTGGCAGGTAAATCGCCCAGGTTCCACAGCACCCGGTACCAAAACAACAAACAACCATCAGGGATGAATTTACTGCTATTTTTTTGCATAGCAAGTTTTGTTACTCGACGGCGAAAGCTAGGCATGGATAGCCTGTATGTATCGCAGTGTTCTGCTAGTCGCGGTGATTTTCGAGTAGCAGTAGATCGATTTTGCATAGCAAACTGCGATGCGAATCATGCGATACCGGATAAATTCATCCCTGACCATGATGTCATCATCCCTGACCATGATGTCATCATCCCTGACCATGATGTCATCATCCCTGACCATGATGTCATCATCCCTGACCATGATGTCTTTATCTACTGTAAGGCTGCAACCACACTAGGTACAAAATCACGTACAAACGGCATTACAGTAGAAATCGTCATGCCGACGGGCGCGAAATGTAAAATGCGCTTTGTAGGTTTTCAGCAACCGGCGGACCCCTGTAGAAAGCCACGTTTGTCGTTTTGGCGCTCCATTTCCTGTTCGCAGCTACAACTTATTTTGTACTGGTACATGGTCGTCGTGCAGAGCATCAGTCTCCTGTTTGTGATTGAAGTCGGCCTCTTCCTTTGCTCCTCAGTGATCAGATGCAGGGTTGAGCGTTATCTCTTCTGAAACTCCTCCGAGTCGTAGTGTTTTCTTGTTCCTGTTGTGTAGCTGTTGTGTGGCTGTTCGGTAGCTGTGCTGTTTGCAAATTTCTCTGTCGATCATCATGCCTCGAGTAGTATTCAGTGATGATTTGGAGAAAAAGTTGATTGAGCTATGGGCAGAATATCAGAGAGACAAGAGCGGAAAGATGAAGAAGAGAACGGTCAAGGAGAGGGAGATCACCGCTACCATTAACGAGTACGCTCGAGAATTGTACGGACCAGATGTGGAGGAGTTTCCACAATCTGTTATTCACAACAAAATTGACAATTTGAAAGCCAAGGCCAGAGAGCACTACAGGAAGTTCAAGGTGGAAACTGGAACGGGTGCAGCAGTGATAGATCCTGGCTGCGATTCTGCCTATGACTTGGAAGGTGCTTTTTCGAACTGGGCAAACTTCCGAGTGTGGCACAGGTGTTTCAGTGACGTTCCTGGATACGGTCCCTTGATGTCTTTGAACACCGCTACCATAGCATCACATACCCCTGTGCCTGTCTCTTCTTCACGATCTGCATCTTCACCTCCTACTCCATCTGCAACGTCTTCCTCTGGCCATTCATCTTCCTCTCCGCCTGCCCTTTCTGCACCGAGCACCCCAGTGTCTCACCAAACCTCTAGAGTCAGGGCTATCTCACCTGCATCTTCTACTGCATCCTCTACTGGCTCATCCTCTACACCCATAGCACACGCTCGCCACGGTGCTCGGGCAGTTGTCCGTCCGCCACTGCGCAATGATTTGACCGAGGAGGAAGACCTGGATTTGCTGTTGGCTGGTGGTCAGCCTGCCGAAGCTGCAGCTGATGAGACGTACACACCTGGCAGGCACGGCAAGCGCAAGGCAAGTGGCCCTATCTGCCTTGACGACGTGGACAATAACGTGGAGGCCGACAATGGTGATGAGAGTGAAAGTGACGGAGGTACGGGAAAGGGAAAGAAAGCCAAGAAGACGAAGAAAGCAAGAAAACCTGCAGAAGACGATGGGCAAATGCGTGTTGCGGACCGGCTGATTGACGGCATTAGCTCCATCCAGCGAGAACAAATGCAGGGTATGCAAACGTTCATGGCCAACACGTTGTCTCAGCAGCAGACACACACGCAAGCGCTGATCCAGAGCCAGATGTCTTTTCTGAAGACTCTGTTTGATGGAAATGCCGGACCGAATTAAAAGCACATGCATATCAGTTTTCCCCTCAGTCTTCTCTTTTTCGTGAAGTGTGTTGTGCTAGGGATGTCCATTTTGTACATGCAGTGCATGCCGTATTGTGAAATTGTTTTCCTCTCTTCTTTTGTATTCGGCGGTCTGCATTTCCCTGATAAGAGCAATGGTAGTCATTAATCAACTCTATGTTTTCGCTGCTTGCTAGATATTTCTGCTGGTGTTGCGTGTAGTCCCAGGTACATGTGTTCGGTTTGATTTCCAAAGACTGTGAAGTTCTCACTTGTGGATAACACACATATCTCCGTCCTTGTGTTTGCAGTACTTATTACAAAAATTAAAATACATGTACAAGTACACTAAATCGTGTCTTTTTCCCAAGTCTCTCTTTGCCCTGGCAAAATAATTTTGTTTTCGGTGTTTGCCTTTCCAATCGCATGAGCACACATGTTCACCTTGGAACTCTTGTCACTGCCAACCTGTGTAATCAATACATTTTCAGCAATGGATTATCTTTTTATCCTGTGCATGTACAAAACGTGCCGAATAAACTCCAGCAAAACTGATATGCTACATGCTAGATGAGTTATCCTGAGCTACGGGAAAATCTGACATAGGGGCAGTGTCCGGTCCCAACGCGCCGGATAAGAAACGTTTGAGTGGAGTGCTCTAGTACTCAAAACCGGACACATGTGTACAGTGATCAAGACCTAGTAGAGTATTAACATCAGAACAGATCAGAAACGATGGATGACACCACACCAGTCGAGCTTAAAAACAAGTTACAACAACGCGGAACTGCAAAAATTAATATGAATGTCCATCCTGAGAGCGTCACAAGCTCCAGAAAAGCAGCTGACTTTGGAAACAGCAGAATGAAGTCACAAATTATGCATGTACATTGCAAGGGTGTCACGGACAACAGCAGCTGGTGACGACGGAGTGGCCACTTCCTCGGTCGGTGCGTAGTTAGCCAGATTGGGAACGTGACCCCCTTGCCTCCTCTCAATGACGTTATTCAGTGCACAGCAAAGAAGGCCAATCTTGCTGGCGAAAATTGGATCCGTGCTTTGGCAGTTGTTGATGACTTGGAAGCGCTTCTTGAGGCGACCAAACGCACACTCCACAACACGTCTCGTACGGATTTGGGCAGCGTTGAAACTGCACTGTGTGCCTGGTAGAGCACCGTTGTCTGGGAATATTTTCATCAGAGTAGTGGATAGCGTGAATGCACTGTCTCCCACAAGGTATGGGCGGACAGTTGCATTTTGGCACTGCCAGGAGGGTGCATTCAGCCAAACTCCATTGCTGATGTTTCGCTTCAGCTGGCTGTTGTTGTAGGCAGCGGCATCACCAACACTCCCAGGTAGGCCTATGTCCACAAACGTGAACAAACCTTTGCTGTCCACACAGGCGAAGAGTACCAGCGCAGGATATCCCTTGTAGCACCAGTATAGATCACCATACTCCTCGGGCTTCACAAGACGCATGAAGGTGCCATCCACAGCTCCAGCACATTGCGGCAACCCACTCAGTTCTTCAAATTGGCGCATCGTCTTCAGCAACTCTCTGCCGACAGGAAACACAATGCAATCTGCAGCCAGTGGCTTGTGCAAAGCATCCACAACTTCATGCACAATTTTCCCCACTGTGCTGGGACCTATATGGAACAGAGCCGCCACTTCCTGGAACGATTCACCCTGGCATAAATAATAAAGCCCTACAGCAAGCCTCTTGGCCACGGGTATCGTTCGTCTCAGATGCGTGGAGTCGCGCTGCAGAAGATGACCATAGCGACGAACCAAGAAACAGAATGTACGCTGTTCCATTCGGAAATTGGCTTTCCAGCTTGCTTTCCACCATCTGCGCGAAGTACCCTTTGTTGCCTCCCAGGTTCCTAAAACTTCTTTCTCCCAAAATCCATCACACAATCCAATCTCGTTCTCAGGATGAGCAGTCCACAATGAACGCCTACACTGAACAGGACGCTCTCTGGTACGATTCAGCACAAGGTAGGCGACGACGAGAATTTGTGCAGTTGTAAACAATTGCTCGAATTGCTGCATCTGCTGCATCAGCATTTCCCGAGCATCGTTCTGACTTGCTAGGATAACTGAAATCCCTTGCAGTGCCCATAGAGCAGCAATCCGTTGTCTACGCGAGAAGGGAGGCATAGCCACAACAAATCTCTACTGCAGTAGTGCAAGTTCACGACACAAAAAGAGAGCAAACTACTCCAGACACAATTGTTTGCAACGACAACAACGTGAAATCTTCTTCATGTCAATACAATTTGTTTTTGAATTTCCCGGTCTTTTCCAGCGCTTGGCACACGCTTTGGTACGACAAGATCACATGCTGGTCGCGTGAAAACGTCATCTATGCAGACCGAAAAGTGTAGTGTGGTTGCGCGCTGACTTGTATTGAGATATGCACGATAATTTGTACTGTGATTTTTACGTAGTGTGGTTGCGGCCTAAGTCTACAAATGTTCGGCACACTCAAATTTCGGCTTCCCAGGGCTAAAACACATTTCGGCCTATACTACTGCTGCCTGTCTACACTGTCACACTGAACCTTGCAAAACAAAAATTCAGCTGCAACACATTTCCGGCCGAAAAATGCCCCGGCCGAAAATAGGCGAAAATAAATATGCGCCGAATATTTGCTGACTTACAGTACGTAAAGACGCTCTGCTCTGTCCTTGGGTTATGTTTTTCCTAATGGCTTTCTTTCCAATTATCTTGTTACAGCAAGGCTTGTCACCAACCATGGTGTACTTAGAGTGGAGTTTAACCCTTTACTGTCCGATTAAAATGTATACAAGCCCACGCAACCACAAAATCTGAAACTAAAATGAGACGTAACTTTGGTTTGAATTTGACGATTTCCACGATCTTGGGCATCCTGGAAAGGTCTTGACGAGACGAACGCAATGAGCCCACACTCGGCGCCACAGGAGGCACTGGTCCAGCGCTGCAAGCCAGGGAACGCGCAAAAGCGCTGAGCTCACGCTCGAGATCGATCTCAATCCACCATGTCACCCCTGTTGCTCGTATCGAGCTCAAATATTTTCGTAGAGACTCCCGGGAACCTACTTTTGAATTTGAATCGGTGTAGCCTTGCCAACAGGTGACGTAAACAGGGAAAATCCCAGCCGTCGACATGCGCGTCGCGCTCTGAACGCACTTTTCCCGGGACCAGAATTACGAGTGCGATAACTCAGCAACCGCTGTTCGTATCGCTTCGGGAATTGTTCGAGGCGACAGTTGAGACTTTTCTCTTCGACCTACATATTTCGATCTCTCCAAAAGACCTAGATTTGAGCAAGTTACGATAATTTCAAATGCCTACCCCATCGATCCCATTGGATCGATGCTTGTATGTACGGACAGTAAAGGGTTAATATTCCCATTGCAAAATCCTAACATGATCTGCAGTCTTCACATGCAGCACCCAACAGATCATCACGTGCATTGGCGACATACTCATCAGGGTCAACACACACAGACACATGGATGCACACACGCACGCATGCATACACACACACACACACACACACACACACACACACACACACACACACACACGCACATACACACACACCAGTTCAAATCTGCAAGCTTACGTCTCCGGCAGCAGTGACATGACAAACTGCTGCACGCCCAGCAGCGTCTGCAAGTGTGCATTGGCACGCAAAGAGCACACGGCAATGTCCAGCTTTGTCTTGGTGCTGGAAAACTTGGACGCGAACTCTGGACCTTCGGGCTGAGCCTGTCAGAGAAGTATGCCATAAGGTAGGAAAGAGGAGCAAACATATTGTCAATGATAAATGATCCACAAATTCTCATACAAAAATAAAGCAGTTGACCAAAGCAGTGCTGGTATTTGTTGCTTAGAGTACCATTACACATAGTATTACATAGCATCTAGCACCTAGGCACTCTGTACATAGCATCATGAAAAATGGACATGTCACATCCGGGACCCGACATAATGATAATTTTCACACTCCATAGTGACGGAGTTCACACCTTCTGAGTATATAACCAGTGTATCATACTTTGTTTGATCATCCATCTGATGATCCGTTGCTTGAACGGTGAAACACTGTGTAATGGAATTTGATCTCTGACGGTTTTCCGCTTGTGTCTAGTGCTAGCATTACATAACTTGGTACATTGTTTTGATGTGTACTCAACTCTCTCTGTCTCCCCCCCCCCCCCCCCTGGCACTTGAGCACTTTCGCTATTGAGTTGGGAGTCCTCATTCAGAAATTTCTGTACGGTTAAGTGTTTGCCACGATAATTAAGCTACAAACACCCTTTCGAATACAGGCTAATTGAGACCCAGTGGAAAAAGTTCACCTGTGTTAAACATTTCTATAATTCCATCTACGTTGCCTGATGATCGTAGTAATACTTCCTCCGTTAACAAAAACTTCGTGATGGATTTTGATGGATATGAAAACGCTTAGAACAGGTCAAGAACAGTTTGTATCGACTGCAAATCACTGGACGAAGGTGATTCAGGCTATGACTATGTACAGCGTCTTTACAAGAGACATTGTTGGCGGAATGAGCAGAGAGTTCAGTTGGCGTCGCTCTCGCTCCACTCATTTTTGACCTGCGTCGCTGTCGTCATCTGCTGCACGCGAGTCGTCATCTCTCTCGAGTCCTTGTTCCGCTCGTTTCAGCCTTGCCTCGGCTTCTTTGATCACACTCCGCTGACCTTGATGTCGCCGTCGTTCAAGTAAGTTGGCTTTCAAGCTGCGTGATCCGTCGCGATGGCGATTACTCGTTTCCACCAGGGAGTTGTGAAACATATTTTTACTACTCCCTGGTTTCATCGTCGCTATCCAGAACTCTGCGAAACGAGGAGTAAAGGCACAGCCAAACTGATTCCATTTTCTCTAATGGATTCCCCTGTCAGCACTGAACGGCAGCGGCTAGCAAGTTCAATCGACTTTCTTTAGCCATGAGACTCGCATCGGACTGCAGACTTCCTGAAAGAATGCATGGTGATCATCATTCGAATCTGGGCTTTGCGCAGGTTGAGCGAGAACTTGAGAAGTTGAGTTCAGAATTATTTTCATTGAGCCGTGCGATTGGAGCAGCTCCTTGTTCACTCGCTCATTGTGTGGGCTCGCTGCTCCATATTATCACTCTCTATCGCTCTCCAACTTACTTAGTGCTAAAGTGGTAGAGAGGCCAAGCAGCGCAATATATCCCTCGGAGAAGTGGTATTTCAGTTTCGCTCGCCATGACCAATGATGACTGTCATCACCTATGTTTCCACAGCGCAACCATCGATTCCGCTCGGCTTATTGTGAAAGGTCGCTTGCCTTGCATCGTACCTCTTTCATGGCATGCCAGGGAAGGCCAAGAAAGTCATTGCGACTCATTTCACGGGAGTTTGTGCCCAAATAAGCCCCTCAAAAATCCATCACGAAGTTTTTGTTAACGGAGGAAGTATGTGAAACTCAGAGTTGTAACAAAGCTTCCAAACTCTCTCTTGTGTACAAGGCTCTGCCCTACATGGGCATTGAGCACTCTTCGGACAGTGAAGCACACCACTTGACTATAATTCCATCTACTCAATCTGCGGACAGCGTGCTGTTTCGTACAATTCCATCTACAAATGCTTGAACCTCTTACAAATCAGTGGAGTTTCCACGTGTAGATCCAACTTACAACTGTCACATTGATGACCAACAAGTCTTGAAATCGGTCACTGTCCAAAATGTACATCGGTCCGCCATCGATACCTGTTCAGTGCACAAACATACACCCATGCATGCACGCACGCATGAACACACGCACGAACGAACGCACACACGCACACTAGCATCCACACATATACAATGTCTTACACCTACCCAAGTAGTGACATGCATAAGCAGAAACAGACACACACACTTAAGGCACGTGTACGATGACAATGCAAGTCCAATAGTCACGACACATCAAGTTGCAAGCAAAATTCAACTGCAGGAGAATGCGTGATACAGATAGCAACAGAGAGAAAAATGCCCAACCGAAGCTCGAGGTAGTGACGCGATACTCATTCGCCACACTAACTAAGTCCCGTACTCCATCCGACTTGAGAGTTTGCGACATGCAGCACACTTTACCTGTTTGTGTACACTCCTCCACGGAAATGTAGTTCATGGCCGCATTGGCTTGCAGGTCATACTGCCGCATCATGACACCGGCGGAGAGACCAGACACTGCCACGCGCAGCCGGGGACGTTCAACATCTCCCAAGGTCTCCAGAACAGTGAGTGAAACCTGGCGAATCAAACCAACGAGAGAAACATCAACTTAAGTTTTTGACATACCTTACAACTAATAACAGCTCCTGAAGCATGTCTTAGCCAAAACAGACAAGAATGGAAGCGTGTCAATCACAGATGCATAAGCAGTACTGTAAGAAATGTTATTATAACGAGTCACAAATTTAACGATTGTCCAAAGTCCATAGGTCAACGAGAACATACGATAACGATCTTGCAGTCTTCAGGCTTATCCGCACATACCACATATGTGGCCTTGCCGCCTCAACAGAACTTATTATAACGAAGAAATGTCACCGGTTAAAACGTTAGATTTGCTTCCTCGTTACATTAACATGTCTTACAGTAATGTGTACGCTGTTCTTACTATCATGATAACTACAGGATACACTAGATTTCAGTGTGATCACTCTAGCCAATGACTCTGAGCTCAGCTGATCAGACCTAACAAAGTGGAAGCAGTTACGTGACTCAAGATTGAGTTGCAACCCTGCACCACCAGATGAAATGTACACAAAGAAAGCAAGGCATTCACCAGGACTCAAGCTTTCACATTTCATAATGATCACACAGACAAACACAAAGCACGACATTCATCCCAGCAAATAGCCTGTGGATGCTACTGCAGTGAGTATGATGTATGAATGAATGGCGTTGCACGACTGCATAATGTTGCATGACTGTATGGTGTTGCATGACTGCGCACCTCCTCCAGCTTGAACGAAAGCTCCAACTTCACTTTACTGGGTGGTACATTTGCCGCCGGTCTATCAACAGCAACAAGAGAGAGGAAACACAAACACACAGACAAGAGACCTCGTCACTTCAACAGGAGAAAAGGGTAGCTTGGGTCAGACTCAAAATAACTAAATGTTGCAACTTATCCACACTTTGACGATATAAGGTACAAAAATGCATGTACACTGGAATTTTGGCATACACATGCACACCCACGCATGCACGCACAAATGCACAAATACACACACAAATGCATGCACGATTACACACACACAAATGCATGCACGAATACACACACACACACACACACACACCACACACACACACACACACACACCACACACACACACACACACACACACACACACACACACACACACACATGTGCACACACACACACACACACACACACACACACACACACACAGCAGTGGCACATCCTGGTACTTGACACTTGACATTTTATGTAAAACAATGATGAACAGAAATAGCAGCGGCATATGTCTACAACTTAAGTTACGAGTACATACACTACCGAACATGAAAATAAAGTTAATGAACATACGTTTCTGGTATATCAGGACTGCTCGCTCTGGACTTTGAAGGCACAACACTACCACCTAGGGCACATACAAATGGTATGATCAAAGAACACATTTAATTTGGCTGAATAGTAAACATATTGTCGGCAACCACACTGCACGAAGATGAAGAACACCAAATGAAACCACACTACTGTCTTCCATAAACACCTGTTTCATTTGTTTGCCTGATGCAAGCCTGATTGTCAAGATAGGCCATGGTGATTGACCAGCGAATGAATCTTGAAGTTACGACAAACAGCCTCTTGTCTCCTGAATTTGTGTACGCCTGATTTTGCGCAGACATACCGCATTAACGCCATAAAGCCTTTCCCGCACTGAAGCTTATCTCATATAAGTGGTGAAACGTTACGAAAACGCACACAAGGCGCAGCTTTTCTACAACATATTTTTACACCGTAGACCAGTACAGGCATCACTTACAAGCCAACCTGTACAGTCACATGCAATCATAATCCTTTCACTGGCATGTATCTCTCCATGTGGTGCCTGCATGCCTGCATGCTTGCATGCATGTGTGTACAATCATGCATGTGTTTGCATGTATGTGTGTACATGCATGTGTTTGTATGCATGAGTGTATACACACAATCACTAGTGGCGTGTCACTGACCGGCTGGTGCTGTTGGCTGTGTACTACCAGACTCTGGCATGCCTTCCTTCAGATTGCCATCCAGCAAACCAAACACAAAGTCAACATCGCCTTTGCAGACTTGCGCCTGGAACAGCAGCACAGAGAAAAAAAGAAGAAGAACTAAGAACATCAACCCCGCCAAAAAGGGAGAAAAAACCTGAAGGCTAGTAAAGAGCAGCCATGCCCACTGGCTACACACACACATGTCACAGACACAAGACTACCGTAGTGTCGCGTATAAAAGCATGACCTGTATAGAAGCATGACTCGAATAGAAGCCGATTTTTCGAAGCGCGCCGTGACACAGAAGTACAATTTGAATAGAAGCCGCTCTCTGCAAAGACACGTGCACAGTGTACACTGATGTCTTGACGTAGAAGCATGTTTTGAATAGAAGCATAACTTGAATAGAAGCATGTTTTGAATAGAAGCATAACTTGAATAGAAGCATGGTTTGAACCCCGGCTTATACGGCCGTAAGCACCTCTATTTATATGCGACATTACGGTATTTCAAATAAAATACAATCATGGCGAGACCAAGGCTTATACAAACATACCAGGTCGTCAAGCCCATCTACACATGCATTGTGAATTACAGCAGCCTAGTACTTGTAGAATGCTACACACTGACCTGTATAGGCTTGCATTCTCCGGCCACGGCCACGTCAGCTATGTCATGACACCACGGCGACAAACTACGGCGAACATTCACCGACATCGTCACCTCCTGGAGAATCGTGTGCAGGTTGCCGTCGGTGGATTCCACGACACCGTTCTTCACCACACGTCTGCACAAACACATGTACAGAGAAGACAAACGCTGGCCTCAAGCGAAGGTCCCTGGTTCGAGTCCTGGTGGTGACAGTCAATTTTTCTCTTCAGACTTCCCTTTTCCATGCCCTCAACTAGTGAATGAGATAAGACAATGTAGCAACAGCAGCAGTTACACAAACCTGCAAACACTCTGAGAAGACACAAAGTGAAGACCATACACACACTTTGAAAAGCACAACATAACAGAAAAGCAAATGGTGGTTCACAAGAGATACTCATTGGCCAGTGTCCCCACTGTGCTTTGAGATATATGTGGGGCAATAAATAAATCAACAAACACAGCCAACTCTATTGTGTACACAAGCACTTCCAGCATGCTATTCTATAGTTTAGTACGTGTACGTGTTGTACCTTGCAACTTTGACATCGGTTAATGCGATGGCCATGTCATCAATGACAACGGGTGATGTGCCATCAGAGTTCGTTATATCGCCGTGTCTCACAAACGTGTTGAGAACGGTGAGTCGACCGAGCCACAGCACCAGCGAATGGTCCGATTCGGAGGACAGCGGCACCACCACCACGGGAGCAGCCACGTCAACGTCGAGACGGATGCGACTGCCACTCTGCTCGCGTACGGCTTCGAACTATAGTCAGAAACACACGGAGAACGAACAAAGGAAATCATGGAGTTCCCGTGGCAGGTTTCATTCATAGGAAGGTGATTCTCCGGAGGCAATCAGCAAGCACTTTCCTATCGTTTGGACTCAACAGAATCACGACCTTTCCTCCAAATATCC
>NC_088644.1:39674492-39679492 GCF_964019385.1 Sycon ciliatum
CAATGCACCGAGCCCAACCTGAATACCACTCACCCGTGGAGATCGCGCTGATTGGGGAAAACGATGTACGGTGCATGCACTTTGACATCCAGATCTATCATCTACACACATCGGTCAAGCACAGAGGTACAGCATAGAACAGGTCTATCATCTACATATTGGTCAAGCACAGAGGCACAGCATAGAACAGGTCTATCATCTACCGATACACACTTCGGTCAAGCACAGAGGTACAGCATAGAACCACAGTACATGACATGCCTCCATCAAGATACGACTAGCCTCTCCTGCATTGCTCAGCCAATAGGCACAAAACAAAAAAGTGTTACATCTCTCATACTATACACATAGAGGTTCACAATCTCAACATTTCCCCTTCGGTTCTTCCTATAGTACACGCACACATCGCAATGACATTCATAATCAACATCGCATCCGGTCAATTGTGGCAATCTGTAACCTTCCATCAGGCGTGCACGTAAGAACATGATACACATATTATTTTGCTTTGTTCTTCATGTCACATTCGATGGAGATTCACCGATGAACGTAGATGAAAACTTTTCTGAACCTTTAATTAATACCATGCATATATCATTCTACTACTGTCTAATACATTACGGTACTATGTCAGCATGACTGTTATATTTACAGCAACAATGGTCTTGTCTGTGGCACACAGACACACATGTAGTTGCCAAACTGATTGCCAGCTTGTAAGATTTCAACCGCTGCTGGAATAGTGATAAGGTAAAGATTCATCCAGTCGAGTACCAAATACTTTACTATGCATAGCTCCCTGTCAACTCAATCACCGTCCGTACCCATCCAGTCGAGTACCAAATACTTTACTATGCATAGCTCCCTGTCAACTCAATCACCGTCCGTACCTTGCGCTTCTCAAGTGCATCGTAGATCTCAATCTTGCTGATTTCCTTCAAACCCTGCCGTATCTCTTGCAGCTTGCGATTGGCAGCGGCTGACACACTACGGGCACAAAGAAAAATATGAAAACCCAAAACAATACTAGTACCCCAAGTCAGTCCCGTGGACAACCACACTGTGACACAGAACTCAGCACTCGTCCAGGAGAATGGCTTCTACACGTTACAGATGATGTGTGCATCAGTAAAGACAAACCTAGATGAGATCTTCTTTCAAACTTTTTTAGTATTCTCTACTGTGGATGGGTTCTGGACAAGGGGACTACAGGCTGAGAGGACAGAATGCATACATATATGTTGTGAGATATCATTTTCATATCCAATAGTTGGTTCCTGTCATCTGGTAGCAAGCGCCCCGTTTTGTCACAACGTCTGATTTGGAAAACTCCCATCGTACAAGCAGGTGAGACATCTATATTTGGACTAGCCCAAATATTATTGAATGCCTCATTCGGCAGCCTTAATTCATATGCCCCGGACAAACACAGGAATTCTGTTCAAAAGAGGGCACATGTCGGCCCCAGTACATGTATCTGCAAACAAGCCTTACCTTGTCAATGCCAGAGGCTCGGGACGGTCGAAGAAACGGACAACCTCAAAAGCCGACTCCTACCAACAGCAGAACGAGGACAACATACCGACAGCAGAACGAGGACAACATACCAACAGCAGAACGAGGACAACATACCGACAGCAGAACGAGGACAACATACCAACAGCAGAACGAGGACAACATACCAACAGCAGAACGAGGACAACATACCAACAGCAGACGCTAATGTATACAGTAATGCCATGTGCTGAAGTAAAGAATGAGGGGAGGGGGATAATGCACCAGCCTGGACTCGTTCTTATTTGTCAAAGCTCCAGCCTCTCTTATTTTGCTTGACGTGGCCACAGTTTTCATGCAATATTATCATGAAACCTATTCCAACTTCACAACATTCCACCAAGAGTAATTCACAGAACTACACTAAACATGAAGTTGGTTGTTCCAACTAGGAACACACGCTTCTTGCCGAACTTGACACGTCAATGACTCACGAGGGGTGCTTTCTTGCAGGTTTGCCGAGTGGAAGGTGCGACGTGCTCCTCGTGTGCTCCGGATGGCAGTCGTGAGTCAGTCAAGTGTCAGGTTCGGCAATAAGCGTGTGTTCCTAGTTGGAACAACCAACTTCATGACTAATACCGCCAAAGTCGCAACTTCTAAGTTTACATTAAACATATTTAGAATAATGTAGGGCGCATCACGCAGCTTTATTAGTAAAAATGGGTTGTGAACAACGCTGGCTCACAATCAATCACTGCATTTCACAAATTCATTTCATTTTTTCCTGAAACGAATAATTAGTGAAATGCAGTGATTGAATGTGAGCCAGTGTTGCTCCCAACCCATTTTTACACTGAACATATTCTTACCAATCATTCCACGCCACTGGCATCTTCCCACCTTTGGGAGAAATGCCAGCCTAGCAGTTCTTTGGTACCCAACAACACTAAACTCCAGCACACACTATAATGCCAGTTGGTATAATAAATCACCTGGTATTATATTGGGTGTGCTGTTCTATCGCAGTGATGATGAATCAGAATTTATGATCTCCCTTTATTGAAACGTCAATGTTTGTCTTTGTGCCAAGCAGCAGTCCAGCTGTTTTCCGTGGGTAGAAATATGGTAGCAGAGCAGGGTTAGTCAGTATGAGTAGTAGTCATGCCGGAACAAGAAAGTGAAATATGTCACTTCTCTGCGGTTGACGTCACAGTATGAGAATTAGCAGAGAAGTAGTGTTCTCTGTCCACCCGGGAACGGGTACGAGGGAGCACGGTGTGGGATAAAAGGAGGTGACGAGTGCAGGGTCGGCCTCTTTTGTCTTTGTGCGGAGAGTTGAGTGAGAGTTGTGAATTATTTAATTTGAAAGTTTTGGTTCGTGAAAAGAATGTCGAGGTCAAGAAGTGTGTCGCCGAGTGGTAGTGGTAGTGAGAGTGAAGGGTATGTTGAGGAGAGTAGGAGGATGAGAGAGATGGCTGCGAGATTGGAGACGTTGGAGAGGAAGTTGGAGAAGTCTAGTCGTAAGAGGAAAAGAGAGGATAGGAGTGACAGTGAGAGTGAGAGTGAGTCAGAGAGGAGCAGAAGCAGGAGAAGTGGCAGGAGTAGAAGTAGCAAGAGAAACAGCAAGAAGAGCAAGAGGAGCAAGGAAAGTAAGCAGGTGAAGAGGGAGAGACAGGACGAGAGGATGGCGGCGGCAAGAAAGAGAAGTTGGAAGGCCAAGGCCCACGAGGAGCAGTTCTGCGTGATCAGTAAGGCGTTGGAGCCTCTAGCCAAGGCAAGGCAGAAGGCGGAGCGTCGAGGCGAGAAAGACATCGCCAGAAACATCGAGGAAGGTGAGAACGTCCTCCAGCGGCGCGTCAAGCTATTGCTGTTTGCGGACGCCGAAGGGTGGTCGGCCGCAAACATATATGACGGAAAAATGGAGTGCGGGTCCGATACGGACGATGAGCGGAGGATGAGGAGGGCCAGGGCGGAGGCCAAGGAGGGGAAGATTATGCTGTGGTGGCCCCCACTGGCAATGTTCACGTGTTCAATAGTGGTGTACACGTATGAGTGAGTGTGCGGATGTGTGCGCAACGAGTGAGTGCAGGGTGGACAGAGAAGTGTCAAGATGCTGAGGATTCCACGATGCAAGCGAGTGGGTCCGAAGTAGTGGAAGGGCAGGATGCCATCAGCGCAGCATCCGCGCCGCCAACGGAGCTTGAAGCTCAACAGCAACGACGCATATTGATCACCAAGGCCAAAGCGGAAAATATGCAGCGGAAAAGAAATTTTACTTGTGCAAAGCGCGCTCTGCGTGTGGTGCTCCGAGGTCAAGTCGTGGACGCAGTTGGCGCCAATGAGTTGTTCCAGGACTTAGAAAAAGCCGAACAAGGTGTCAATAGTATCTTGCTTGAGTTGCAAGGGATATTCGAGCTGTTTTCCACGGGTACAACTGAATCTATAACATTCGGACACAAGGGGAAAACCTACCGTGAAGTAGGTAACACGCAGCAGCAACGACAAAGACGTGCATTGCGTACTAGGGCGGATAAAGCGCTGTGGTTTGCAGAATCCTTCGGGTTCAACATACAATTCTTGCATCTGCGGGAACGTCAAACGCAGGAAGAGGTGCACCACCAATTCTCCAATGAAGATATGCACGAAGGAAGGAGTTATCATGACAGCTGGCAACTGTGACAACAAGTGGAAGACGCTGTTGAGCGTCTAAGCAGGTAGAGGACCACAACTCCAAGTCAGGCAACGATGCCAAAAAAGATTCACCCTTCCATACGAAAACTGGAGCAATAATCGGCGACCGGGCTTCAACAAGGCCAAAGTCCCTTGTGGGTTCTGGACATACCGTCCCTGCAGCCGTCCCCGTGGAGAGTTCCCCAGCATCCTGGGCAAGTGAGCCGTCTTCAACTGGAGATGCTGAGGGTGGTGTTATCAGCTTGGTTGCTGGCATGACACGTTCAGACAGTGATGAGCCTGACAGCGACGTGGACTCTGCTCAGCCTCAAACCAAGAGGGTCTGCACTACACCCATTCCAGCAGCCAAATGCAAGCAGATGAGGGAGAGCGAGACCATGCCAAAGAAGAGGACGGCAGCAGGAAATACCTCGCCTATGTCCATTTTTTCAGACCGGACTTCCAGCGTTACAGAACAAAATGGAAAATTATCAACGTGCGAAGGAAAAACATGGAAGAAGAAAATCAGATACAAAATGAGCAGTTTCCCTGCATGCTTGAATACACAGCGACACGAGCACGTGCAATTCACGCCGTTCGATTTTTGGAAGAGATTAAACCAGTTCCAATAATTTAAGATTCAAACATCGATTTATGGGCGAAATCGAATGCACCTATTGTATGCTTGAGTATAGTATTGCAGTACTTTTCTTGTTGGTCATTGGAGTGATAATATCATCACTCAAATAACCGCCAACAAAAAGCACTACACACATGTTGATACAACATACGGTCAGTACAGAAACGTGTAATCGCAGGGTCCAGCACAACAGCGC
>NC_088644.1:39684492-39751992 GCF_964019385.1 Sycon ciliatum
TCGACGACCACCCATATAACAACTTAGCCGCAACATACCTGTGGAGACGTGGGATCTTGTGGTGCGTTCTTGTCAATGGCAAGCTTTGCCGTGGCGGATATTGGATTGACCACTGCAGGTAGACAGCACAACAGTAGCATTCAAACAACAGGATCAGACTCACTTCAGCTACTCCTCGCAGATCCCAACAAGGGTACCATACTCACTTGATTAGAAGCCCCTCTCGAATATAAGCCCCTCTTGAATAATAGCCCCCCCCTCCTACAAGGACTGTTTGAAAAAATACAAGCCCCTCTCGAATAGAAGCCCGGACTACTATTCGCAAAGCATGGGGTGACCAGGTAGTGCCTTGTAGGAAGGTCAAGTGTGCAAAAAACACCCCGTGCATGTTCATATTGGTACATGTCCCGGTCGACGTAGTGTGTGCAAACTAACTCGGGGCCGAGTTGCTGTGAATATGAAAGTTTTAGAGATTCGATTGGAATACTGGTATGGACTGAAACAATAAAAGCCCCTCTCGAATAGAAGCCCCTCTTGAATAGAAGCCTCCTCAAAATTGGTATTGAAAAAATAGAAGCCCCCGGCTTCTAATCGAGTGAGTACATATAACTACACGTGTACCGTAAAGTACCGCCAGAGCGCCCCACCATCTCACCCTTTCGTGGTCGTATTGTGGAGGTGGTCTGCTGTCTGTAGGTCATACGACATGAACCTTGTACACATATAGCACGTTTTGCAGTCAATCCGTACCTTCGAGCGGACACAAGCTCCACACAAAACCTGCCAAGTGTGACCTTAGTACACTAAGATTCTTACATCGTACAAACTTCGTTGCACTCTGCCATACGATTTTCCTTTCTCTGGCTGTAAATCAAGGTGGGCGCTCTCGCGACACGGGGCGCTCTGGCGGTACTTTACGGTATATACAAAGTCACACACACACACACACGCACTAACACACGCACGCACGCGCGCGCGCGGGCACACGCACACACATATGTCACGACAGGAAGGGAAGCTGTTCAACCCAAGCTTGTCTATGCACGGGCCATGCAAACTCACAGTATTCGTGTCTGGGGTGTACATCGTCCAATTCTCGCGGAATCAGAGCAGCAAACTGCTTCTGTAAACAAGACACACATGTGCACACACGTAAACAAACACACATGAGCGCGCGTGAAAGCGTGCATACACACACATACACACAAACAGCAGGTTAGATTGCTGCCGAAAAAGCACTCGCAATTCCATTCGCCCTCGGGCCACATGGAACTCCATCATATGAGAATATACATGTATATTCATCACGTCTAAATTGGTACTACAGTGGTCCCTCTATAATCCGGCACCATTTGTGACAAGGGAAATCTGCTGGATTAGGGAGGGTGCTGGATTAACAAATCTGATTGACTGCTGCAATGTGCATGAAGAGGACATTTTGGCTACTGAAAATCGTGCTGGTTTATCGAGGGTGCTGGATTATAAAGTGCTGGATTAGAGAGGGACGACTGTACCAAGAGTCCATAAACAGTTTATGCACTCTTGGTACTACATGTAGTTACAATGTAAACTAAAGCAGCACACATTACTATTGGCCGCAAGACAACAGGACAAGACCACAATAACCACTCGGACACAGCAGTGTACTGTGACAATGGCTATGTTCATCAGCAAGGCAAGCCGTACACTGTGGAGTGTGAACGGACAGTCACACCGAACTAGCCACTCAGTGTGATTGAAAAATCTATGGCAATGGTTATTGCAAGATGACATTGGGAAAGTTGAAGCACATACACACACACTCTCTCTCTCTCTCTCTCTCTCTCTCACACACACACACACGCACGCACACACACACACGCACACACACACACACACACACACACACACACACACGCACACACGCACACACGCACACCACACTAACGAACCTGCCATTCCTGCGGTGTCAGTTTGAGCAGCGACGGGGCGTTGACATCACAGTACACTGAAAGGCAACTCAGCTCCACCAGCTACACAAGCAGACGCAAAAGCAACAGCAACAGGATGTGTAAGGAACTGACAGCAATGAAGGTACAGTCGATACGCCACTCTTGTGTGGTCAATCCTGGCGTATCCGGCTGCGCCAGCAACTGGTAAAGATAGGACAGGCCGCAAATCAGTTACAACATGCAGTCACACACAACGCAATAATCGTTTCTTTCCTTCTTCTCTGTTATTTATCTAGATAAGTCTCTCGGGATATCTTCTTCAATCGTGGACATGTGCGTGGTATGTCGTCAAACCTTGTACTGCCACGAGCCTCCTCTCGATTCAGTTATTCCTCTCTTTCTTATTTAGCCGCTGACCGCTGGAACTCAGTTCCGGCATCGGTCCGCCTTGCTGCTTCACCAAGTCAATTTCGTATCGCAATCCTAGATTGGCTAGGGTACCCCGTAAGGAGACCATAGGTCTGCGGGGACTGCCCTAGAAAAATGTGAATAAATACTATACTACTACTATACTAAACCTGGCGCAGGAGCGCAGTGAATGGTGAGGGACATACTCTAGCGGTATTTCATCTGGACCACGCCCACAACCACGAACACCATGCGCGGCTTGTGGACGGTCACTCTCAAAGAGTGGTATGGCCCGACACAAGTGCAAAGAGGAGCGCAGCAAGCCGATAGCCGATCAGATTGGGAGCAGGAAATGCCCGACGTATCAGAGATGGTTCAGGAGCGCCGGAGGCCTCGCTGTCCATAAGTGTCTACCTGACGATCGCTCCACGTGCCCAGTGGCGGGCCCTTCATCATCATCATTTGTGCCCAACTCGGGTGCGGCAGTACCGGTGCCGGAGGGGACTCAGGTATCACTACCCTGCTCCAAGGCGCATTGCAGCACATGTGGCAGGTGCTGCCGATCGAAGAGGGGTCTTCAACTCCACAGCTGTGCGAACTATAACAGAACTCTCCTGGGCCGCTAGCCTGCGGATCGTGCTGCGTACCGTACTCAACCGACCTACCCCATGTCTGTCGGCCCCTCGTATGAGGGGACATGTGAGCGTTTTACAGCAATGTTCAGGACAGGACAGGACAGGACAGGACAGGACAGGACAGGACAGGACAGGACAGGACAGGACAGGACAGGTATACAGTGTGTGTTCTCTAAATCTCCTACCCTGCTGTGTCCGTAGACAACACAATCGATAACGGTTTCCAAAGAACAAATCAGAGCTGTGCCTGTTCCTGAAACCTGCATTATGTCTACCTCATGCACACGCATTCGATATCAGAAAACAGTCAAACACAACATATAATTATGTGAGAGGTACAATGATATTCAGGCCATACCTTCCAGAACTTGGAAGACTCCTGCTTCATAAACATGGGCTTCCACTCAGCATTGGTCGTCTAAGGGGAGAGAGAGAGAGAGAGAGAGAGAGAGAGAGAGAGAGAGAGAGAGAGAGAGAGAGAGAGAGAGAGAGAGAGAGAGAGAGAGAGAGAGAGAGAGAGAGAGAGAGAGAGAGGAGAGGGAGAGGGAGAGGGAGAGGGAGAGGGAGAGGGAGAGGGAGGGGGAGAGGGAGAGGGAGAGGGAGAGGGAGAGGGAGAGGGAGAGGGAGAGGGAGAGGGAGAGGGAGAGGGAGAGGGAGAGGGAGAGGGAGAGGGAGAGGGAGAGG
Organism: Sycon ciliatum; assembly: GCF_964019385.1. Taxonomy (NCBI): domain Eukaryota; kingdom Metazoa; phylum Porifera; class Calcarea; order Leucosolenida; family Sycettidae; genus Sycon; species Sycon ciliatum. Next base: position 39,688,151 of record NC_088644.1, read on the forward strand.
GAGAGGGAGAGGGAGAGAGAGAGAGAGAGAGAGTAAAGAAGATGTATACACACACACACACACACACACACACACACACACCGGGAAGCATTCCAAATGCCTACACTCAAATACTAGCATGTTGAACAAAGGCACAAAAATAATACCAGCACACATAAATCAGCTTGCACAGGCACAAAAGCAGCAGCAACACTGCAATCTGTCAGGGCAACACTTGACTAACACTGGTCTTCTGTACCAGTGAGATTAGCTCAAAGTAGACTCATGCATGATCCGAATAGAAATGACCATGCTTTGAGTCCACTGTGCCCATCGCTAGGCACAGTGACTCCAGACACGCGATACGCACATGTGCACATTCTTACCTGCACTGTCAGTCGCTCCAGCGTCACACCATATGCAAGAAGCTTGCCAGGGACGGTAATCTACATCAGCCACAACAACAACAACGATGACGGCGGCGGCAACAACAGCAGCAGCACCAGCAGCACCAGCAACAACAACAACATCATCATCATCACCATTTTTCAAAAGAACGCCATATCCTACGTCCAGATTGAAGAGACCATATCAGCAAACACCACCTGGATTATGTTGATCAGCAGCAGCAGCAGCAGCAGCAGCAGCACGCCTCACCACATGACAAAACACGTATCATACACGGTGGCATGCAATGGTGAAGACACACGGCACTCATCCTTACCGTATCCTCATAACGAATGTGGATGTCAGTGATGGAGACCTGAACACCAGGAAGCACACAGTGAAACAACGAAAATGATGATGACAACAACGCAATCAACGCTAGCTAATCTACAGTAATGCTCAATGAAATCCAGTCGATGCACTCAAGTACGCGCCGGCCGTTGTGCAGCCCTAGACCTGCGAACACTGGGCTGCGAAAAGGTGCACGGCGCCAACTTGACTCTCGCTACTGGATTTTATTGAGCAGCACTGTAGTATCAAACCTACCAGCCTACCTACAACGTCCGACAAAGAATACACATGAACGTCTGTACAGATGCATGCAATGACATCCACTAAAATATCACAGCTAGTACTAATCACAGCCAAACAAAAATTCTCTCCATGGGAATTCAGAAAGACAGGCAGCATCCATCCACTGCCAGCATTACTGACCTGCACGTTGCGAATAATCTGCATGGCAAGCTTCACAGCAAAGCCATCCTCTTCTTTCTTCTTCTTCTCATCACCTGAATCAAACATCGAGCCGGAAATACATGTACAGTGGAGATGGGATATGACGACACTCCTTGGGGAGAGAACAACATGTCACTATATTCGATCAGTCACTAAACCCGATCTTCACAAAGGACTTACTAAACGACTTGGGCAACAGAATTGTGTCGCTAAACTCAATCTGTCGTTATATGCAAGGTCGTTATATCCAATCTCCACTGTATGATATTGCAAGGTACGCACATACCACGTGCACGTTGAACTGTCCACGTGTGCGTAAAAAAACTACAAAAAAGGAAACGGGAGTACATATTATCCGTAGTCTGATGCACACTACACTATGGCAAACATGCAGCAGCACAAGTGTATAAACACTGACGCCAGCCACAACAATACATGCCCAACACAAACACTGACAGCAGCCACAACAGCATACGCCAAACACAAACACTGACGCCAATCGACAAGACAACAGTGAATACCATTCACAAATACTGGTGACAATGGACAAGACAACAGCACGCAGCAACTACACTACGAGACAACACGTACACCTCCTGCAGACGATTGCAGAGTAAAGTGAACCCCAACACGTTGAAGTGCACTGCACGCGGCCAAACTGTACCTTTCTCGGCCGCCTTTTTCTGTGCTTCCTCAATTGCCAGGAGCTCCTTGCGCTTCTTGTCCCTCTTCGACTCCAAGTCCTTCTCTGCGTCGTACGGAGTGGCTGTTCACACGCAAATCAGACCAAACGCAAAACTAAGTTAGCTGTGAACACCAGCACAGCCATTCTAAGAAGGCACTGCCATTGGACCTATGCAATAACTACAATGGCTATGCTAGCACTGCACATAGGTCAGGGAGAGAGAGTAAGGGAGTTTTCCAGAAGATATCGGGACATTGGGTGCAGGATACAACCTCGTTCTCTGCTGGCCAGCTGCAAGGACTGATGGTAGTCCAACACATGTAGAGCTAAGCCAGCACTAGCAAACCTCACACAGGGAGGTCTATGTGAATTCTAACGCACCTACGCCAGTACTGGAAGGCAGAAACTACCAAGACGGATGGTGCTCAACAGAACAAGAAGATAAAATCACGTGACTTATATATGAATCACACACGGCTTGCATGAGAGAGTCAGATTGATTCTTTTCGGAAACACAACGGTCAAAAATGAAGAGCTAAATATGATAGCAGCCAGTCCAGCAATCCACCCTGCACAAGAAGAGCTCAGACGCAAGCGTGCTAGCCACTAGCAGCCTTCAGCTTACCATGTGTAGGCTGGGCAAGGACGTAGACACCGTCGATCTTCACCTCCACGGGATCGCTGTACAAATTGCTCCATGGTATCTTCAGGCGAAGCTTCCCTGCAGAGAATACCACCGACGACACAGCAACACAACCAACCCCGTCAGAGAGAAGCAGCCGTGGGCTCACTCAAAATTCTCAGCAGTATGCCCGGGCTCCACATGCGATGCATAGGAACTGACACACACTATGGCTGCTTAGCAGGGATACACACTATGGCTGTTTAACAAGAACGCACTATTTTCAACTACTTACTCAAATGTCCAGATTTGACCAGCACAGGTAAGCCAAGTTCCAACTGGAGAGGACAAGACAAGACACAAGCACATATGCACACAAAGAAAGTTGTGCCATCACTTCAATTCTGACTTGGACTCTCCGGACAACACATTTTCATAGGAACCCTTGCGTGTCCACTCTGAAGAGATTTGCCAGAAACTACTGTAGAAAAAGCAAGGCTTCCATGACTTTGCATCAAAATCAAGGGCATTATTATTGTCTGAACGGACTGTAGCTCAGTTCCCTAGGAGACAAATATGCGACTGAAGAACAGAACTAACTTCAGGCTCTTGACAAGCATTATTTCCGAACGTTTCCATGACTACTTTTATTCCGAACGTTTCCATGACTACATGAAAACTCTTTGGAAATGTTGCTTGCCAAGAGCCTGAAGTTAGTTCTGTTCTTCAGCCAGACTGTAGTTTACTGGCTCCTCACAGCTCAGCCGTGTACATATGCATGTATGTGGGTTGACATGTCACCAACAAACAAGAGACAACAAATAATAGTCTCGCTGACTCACAAGCGCTTCTTCGCGAACAGCCAAGTTGTCCAACTCGACCGTGCCTGCAACCAACATAACCAGAATACACGCAGAAGGCACAAAGGAGGTCTACAAAGTGTGTCGCAACTCAGAGTTTTCTTGCACAATGCAATCATCAGGCGACTTGTGACATACTCAGTGGGACTTGGCCAGCATATAAATAATGGTTCGGTGATGGTTAGTGGGTGTTGAATATTGATTCAGCGCAGAAGTACCAAAATAACCAAAATACACGAAGAGAACACGTATTTGCAGTTGCAAACACTGGCATAAAGCAACCCACTGAACTCCCATCATAACACGACTCATTTCAGCCGAATGACCTGTAAAAGGGGAATCAAAATGGCTCTTATGAAAAGGCCTGCATCACAGATATCTTCCTGCCCAGCACAGTGAGTTTTCGAATGATGATAATTTAGCTTGCAAGTTTGCTGGGATCCCCAGCCAGAAGGTTCTCCACGGTGGATTTTATCGCCTTATTGCCGCAAGTCAGTCAAGTGTCAAGTCAGGTCGGAGGGGAAAGCACGAGCTCCAGTGTGGGGAGCAACCAACATGGGAAAGAGCAGTCAAGAATGTCATCACATGTGTCAACTCCTGTGATTAATTAAGTCCAGCCAAAATGGCAGATACATGCAAATCCATTGAAGATCGTCTCTTTACCGGAGGATGCACCCAGTGTGCTGACAGTGCTCAACACCGTGGAGGCAGAGCGCAATACAGAACAACAAGGGCGATCAAGGCTTGTTTGTCGCTACTTAAACAAGCCTTGATTGCCCTTGTTCTTCAGGATCGTCTCTTTATAAAACTTGTGGCTGAGAGGTTTTTTTGCATCCTTCGGACTAGGGAGCAGGTCCAGGGGAGTGTTCAATTTGTCAAATCTAGATCAAGGCTCACAAGACTGGGCGGATGTCCACACGCTCACTTTACCGAATCCAAATCGGGGTTAGGCGGATTTGGATGAACACTTCACCTGATCCAAGTATGCTCGGATCACTCAGAATGTTTTCGCTATCGATCATTTCCTCGCGTTGGACAGGAACGGATATGTACGAGAAGTAATGCTTTCCAGTGTTGTGTTTCTCACACTTAGTTATTGTGTCGGGGGGGGGGGGGAATAGTGTTTTGAACGATAAAATGGTACAGTCGACCCTCTCTAATCCAGCACTTTATAAACCAGCACAATTTTCAGTAGCCAAAATGTCCTCTTCATGCGTCATTGCAGCAGAAAATCAGATTTGTTAATCCAGCACCCTCCCTAATCCAGCATATTTTCCGTGGCACAAATGGTGCCGGATTATAGAGGGACCACTGTATCACAATTTATTAAAAAAATATCCTAGGGTGGATCTCAAAATATGTGCCGGTCGGGGCGATTTTCAATTCATTCATCAGCTTCGTCTTACATTCGACTTATTTTCATTTAATGCGTACAGGTCATTGTAACTGAAGGAAAAAGGGAGTGCTCTCACACATAATACACAACGCTAGAACAGCATTTTCAAAATGCTGCGCCCACTTCAATGGCATCCTTGTGTGTGCATCCTGCAATGGAATTTTTGCGAATAGAATGGGCTTCTCCTTCCAGTGGGAATTGTGTGTTTCCAGTGCCTGTAAAACTCATTGGAGTTCAGAGCTCATTCTAATTCTTCTACAACAGCCTTCATACCTGTTACTACACGTGTGTCCATCAAATTTGTAAATTCAAAACCTCAATCTGAAATTCAAGCCATCACGCTATAAGTACCTAGCTGTGCACTAAGTAATGTGTGGCTTCAATTCAAGAACATTCAATTGCTGTGAGTGTGAGTAGTGCTAGGCATGGAACCCACGCACGCACTCAATGGCCACTCACTCACCTCCTAAGATTCCCAAATTCAGCTGAGAAGCATCGAGACTCTGGACAAAGCTTCCCAAATGCTTGTTCAGCAATTCGGCAACGAGGGATTCGAACACCATTCTGGCAGCACGGGGCCACCAGAAGGTGGAAACAAAATCAAGTCTGGGATGATCAGACGAGGTCTTGCTCTCTTTTGGTTCTGTTTAGCAATTATTATTCAGCAAAGTAATTGGCAGCTGGCCAGTCTGCCCAACATGCCAACTACTTGTACGAAATTCGTGCAAAAACAAAAATTCAAAATAATATTTCCAAAAGAACAGACCCCGTGGCCCAGTCTATCGATCGTCGATGCATCGTGCGCGTGCTGTGTTGAGTGTGCTGGGAGTATACACTAGCTGCTATCGACTACAAGTCGTGGAGATACGATCGCAGGATCAGGGAGCTCGTAGACGAGTCGTGGGGCTCCCTGCGAAGGAATGTTTGAAGTGCAGTTTCATGTAGGCAGATGTGAGCGCAACACGACCCGGCTGCATATGGCGAAGGCCCAACAATGGCAACAAGGCGATGGCGGGCAGGCACCTGTCGCAGCTGGAAGAACCACGAAGCGGAGTGATGTGCCAAAATCTGCTACAAAAGTCGCACTCTACGAGCGTTGTCAGCACCTGGTAAGGATGGGGAAATTATTTCCTCTACAAACGACTTTGGAAACTGTTGTGGTGGTTTTGCTACGTCAACAGCATGTTGAGTCGAGCGACACTTCGACAGGCTACAAAAATCAACCAGTCAGTTGAGTTGTTGTGTGTGTGAAAGCAAAGGTCGTTCCGGACCAAAAAGAGTACAGCCACTGTCTGTAATACCAAGAGTACATAACCCATATGTACTCTTGGTAATATTACTAGTGCAAACAGTGTTACTTACAGACTTGCAGTACACTATCGCACCTGTCAGGAGATTGACGTCAGGGCCTGTCAGAGCCAGCCAGAGCCAGAGACAGAGGGCCGAGGCAGAGGTACAGAGAGACATCTTTCATTCTTTGCACTTTTGTTTGCATCACTCAGTCCATTGTCAAACACACCTCTGACTCAAGAGAACCGTCCCAAATGCATGGACAGCAATCGCTCTGGGGTACATGCAACGGTAACCCAATTGCCAAGGGCTTGGGTTACCGCTGCATGTATGACTCTGAGTCCGACATGAACAGAGCAGCTTGAAAGAGAGTAACCATATGCGACTACGATTATGTGCTATCCGCTAAGCTGTTTCGTTTTCACTTTGCAAATCTCCAGTCCACATTATTTCTAAGTCATGGTAGATAATTATGAACGTCGACCGTGTGGCTGCCGCTCCATGGAACAGCTTTACCGTACATTCTTTCACACAGTCCACGGCACCTGCTGCAATGTGGTACATTGTACACTCTGCAGCTGCCTGATCCTCACGACTCCATCATGCACACGACGTACAGGCACCTCATGCTGTGGTATTGTCATGGGGTAGGTTAAAGACCGTGTATGACATGGGCTGGAATCATTACCAGCTGATTCCGGCCCCAGGGCCCAGGCACCCGGTGGCCATGATGGTGTCGGAATAATCAGGCATTATTGTTCATTGTTTGAGGCTGCGGCTATCTGCTGGGCTCTCGGCTCAGACATGCAAGGGGGTCACTCCGAATCGAGGGAAGTTATCTACGTGGCTTGCTCAGTGTACTATGTACCACTAGTAGCTAAGTACTGTACACAGCAAAGTTGCAAAGAGTCCAACAAGTTGTTTGCAGCAATGAATATTCTGGCCGTACACACAGCCAATACTAGTACTACATCATACCGGCAGCTGGATACTCAACTACAAGTAATTACTTCGATAACTATGATGATACTATGATGATACTATGATGATACTATGATGGTTGCACAGATATTGCCTGGCATGACCTGGTGCATGTAGTCATGATCAGTGAGAGTTGTTGCCATTCAGCCATTCCAAATGCCACTGATCATGATAAACATTGAAGTCTGCAAACAGTCCAGCAAGGCTATAATAGAACAACTCCCACATCATGACTACATCTGATCCAGGCATTTGTGCAAATCAGCATCAGAGTTATTGAAGTTGAGTACGCAGCTATACGTAGTACTGTAAGGCCAGTATACTGACATGTACTAGTATTCACCAGCCGCGTGTATATGACCAGCATATTCATTAGAGAGGTTAAGATGCACGTTATTTCCGACGTGACGCGCAATTTCACGTCAAATTTGGCGTAAAACTCCAAATTTCGACGTGAGCAGCAGGTCACTCGCGTTGATTTTTCGACGCGCGAGCAAATAACGCGAGCTGAACTTTCGCGTCACGTCGGAAATAACGTGCATCTTAACCTCTCTATTGCTGCAAACGACTTGTTTTACTTTGCAACTTTGCTTTGTAGGTATGTAGTGGTGCATGGCATAGTACACCAAGCCACATCATATCATGCCCGGAGTCATGATAGTGAATTGATAACAATTTGATGGCTATGGTGCCAGACACAAACTGCATTACATTGTGATCTCCAGGTTAAATGTGGCCCGACTCCTTGCACCAAAAAATCAGAAGAGCTACACTACAATCATGTAGCGCAGCTCTTCTGAACTGGTATGCTGGACCTGCTGGTACATGTCATGCACGAGCATACCAGCGCCACACCCACACTGGCCACAGAGCGCACAACACAGGCCCACACAACACACTAACACCCACCACCACAACCACTACAAGCCATCGCCACCAGCAACAGCACCAACAGACCGGTACATTGTACAAGAGAGATATGCTTTGGATGTGGCGCGTCGATACTCGTAGGTATCTCCGAGAGCAGCATACAACATGGCGCATTCCTGCAGTACTGCCAGACCATGAAAATAGGCCCTGTATAAATGTAGAAAGAATTACAACACCGGGAATGCAAAACTAACTCGAAAATACGAGAATAGATCGACACTGGCGTCAGAAAGAAAATTTTCCATGAAAATCTACCGAGCCGGTGATCAACAAAGAATGATCCGTTCGGGCCGCAAGGGCAAGTGTGTTGTGAAGGGCCCGTAATTGGCAGGTAAAAGTAACTATTCACTACTCCATTACACTCAACATCATGGGCGACAACGCTCACACACTTTACAGGTAGTACTAGGTTACTAGGCGGCAAGATGCTAAAAGAAAAACTAAAAAACTAATAGGGGCAGCATAATTATCATGTACTGAATTCCAGTACTTGCCATCAATGGCAGTGCCGGTGGCAGAAGTGCGCTCTTACAGGCAGAAGCTATGGTTAAAAAGGAAAAAGAAAGAAAAGCAGAAAAAAACCGAATGAGTTGACCTCCAGATACGCAAGTACACAGACATTGGCTGGTGAGGACATAGATAAGTTAGATGAAGATCAAAACTGATGGGTGAGTGCACGGGTGTATAGGTTAGGAGGCGGTGATCAGAACGGTCAAGAAAACTAAAAACGGAAAGCACCGGCAGAAAACGAAGTGCCAACCATGACACACGCTGGTGTACATTGTTAGCTTATTGGTGGCAGTCAACGAAAAATTGAGCCTGCTTCAGAAGCAGCAAGGCAACGCAGAACGATTTCATTAAAAAAAAAAAGGGGGGGGGGACGAAAAGCAGTTAACAAAACTCGATTGAGAAAATAACAAACACAAGAAAACCAGATGTTAAAAGCATACGCCTGCGTAAGTCTTTGCTTTAAATATGTAATCACAGAGTGTATCCACTTAGACCAGTTCTGAACTTAAATACTGCGTTGCTGTTATAGTGAGAAAAAAAACTCTAAAAAAGAAGGCTATGTAGATAACTAGAACTTGCTAGGTATGTCTTACCGGGACTGAAATCACATCAGATTCTATGTACAAATTGGAGAATCAATCAAGAGTGCTGGCTGGCATGGCGCTCAGAAGAGGCTCGAACCGTCCGGCGCGGGAATGTCTACGTGGCCCGCGGCGTGCACGATGTAGAGCAGCAGCATGAGAGCGCCGCAGAAGAGCGCGCTGGCGATGGCGCCACCGGCAGAGCCCAGCCAAGTGCCCGGGAAGCGCCACTGCGGCTGGAAGCAGAGCAGCGCGCAGCACGCCGTCGACGTCAGCACGATCGACGCAAACGTGTTGATGAACATGATCTGACCAAAGCGGGCTAGCAGCTGGATCTACACGGATACACAAAACAACCATGACGTCGATGATGACGGTGACGGCAGCAGCAGCAGCAGCAGCAGCAGCAGCAGCAATGGCCACAGTGACAATGCAAAGAAACACAGAGCACACAAAACACAACTGGTCAGGCACTTGATGAGCTCAGCCGCTAGGGCCAACATCAAAGAGAATCGAGCCCTTTTCAACTCAATACACTCTAGCTCTTAGAAGCCACGTCCCGAATTCGAGGGCTGACGGCTTTTTACTTTAGTGAGCCAGGGCAAATAAAAAAAAGAGAGAAACAACTCGGATGTTATGCTGACTGTTGTATTTGCACATTTACGAATAAAAACGGATGGAGTGTGTTTAGTTCCTGTGGTGCTGCGAAGGAAAATGAGAAATGTTGAAATACATGCTGGGTGTGCAAGTTTTAGATGGATGCGTGGCCGCTCTCTTATCAGAACATACCGTACTCTCTCGATTAGAAGCCGGGGGCTTCTATTTTTTCAATACCAATTTTGAAGAGGTTTCTATTCAAGAGGGGCTTTTAGTGTTTCATTTCATACCAGTATTTCAATCCAATCTCCAAAACGTTCATATTAACAGCAACTCGGCCCCGAGTTAGTTCGCACACACTATGTCGACCAGAACATGTACCAATATGTGCATGCACGAGATGTTTTTTGCGCACTTGACCTTAACATACATGACACTGCCAGGTCACCGCGGCTTTGTAAATTGCAGTCCGGGTTTCTATTCGAGAGGAGCTTGTTTTTTGTTTTTGTTTTTTTAACTGTCCTTGAAGAGGGGCTTCTAATCGAGTGAGTACGATACTCCTCATACGAAACTCCTGGATACAGGCCAGTGCTCCAAAGGTGTGGATGATCAGCACTATATTGTACAACCAGAATTTCCAGTCATAGATACAGGAATGTTGCCATAGCACACCACCAACAAAGCAACACAGCCGTTGGTACTGAATTCCTTCATATAGCCGTGATGTGTCGCTTTGCTGGTGGCGTGCTGTGGCAACGTGTCGGGGGTGTCGGCTGGAGAGCGCAGTCGTGGTGTGATGAAGACAGGCATGACCTGACAATCAGCATAAACAAACAGAGAGCGATGGCAGGACGACGTTTTCCCTTACCTGCGCAAAGCACAGTGGCAGCGAGGCAAACAGCGTTGTCAGCGCCGAACTGACGATGGAGATACCGACGTGAGACAGCGACCATTGTACTCGCTGGCATGCCTGTGCAATGTGTGCGCGCACTCTGCTCATCCACTGTATAGTCACACAACACACGACGAAAGAATGATTACGAACGGAACCACCATAGCAGAGCTAGCAAGTAGCTGGATCATTCTCAGGGGGGAGGGGAGAAAGGTTTTGTCTGCAGGGCGCGTACAGGTTATTCTGAAGAAACAAAAAATCCACTAGGAAAACTAAACAAATTAATTAATTAATGTCTGAAAGGTGTCTGGTGTTTGTTTAGACAATTCCCTGCGTCCAGCCAGGGTTATTGTTTGGTAGCAACAGGTAGGCAGAGGCTTGAGCCACCGGGCACTGTTCTCGTAACATGTTGGGCTTACCGGCAACGACTTGGAGATGCGGTCCAGGCCCTTCAAACGGTGGCGTGCAATCAAGTATCCCTCCACCAGGTGCACACAGTAATCTACGGCTGTGCCAATGAGGATGGACATGGAGATGGCCTCCACAGCACCAAGTTTCCATCCGAGCATGTAGAAGAAGGCGAGAACGAAGGAAGCAATGCCGGCCACCGTACTAAGCGTCACCATTGTCAGAAGAGGGCAGCCGGTGAATATTGCTACGAACACCAAACAGCTCAGCGCTGACAGGCCAATGCTGTACAGAGCACTGGTAACAGCTACCACCTCCAGGAACACCTGAGTGAGAGAGAGAGAGAGAGAGAGAGAGAGAGAGAGAGAGAGAGAGAGAGAGAGAGAGAGAGATGGATGCATGGAGAGAAAGAAAGAAAGAGGCAGACATAAACATAAGTACAACTCAATATACTCGTATGACAATGGACCACAGAATACTACAGTCTGCACCCCACATCATGACATGCCAAACATAATGGTAATGAATGATATCGGTGTATAGAAATAAGCCGTCAACCAATGACTGATGGTATTGTACACAATAGGCATCCTCCTTGACAAACACCATACCTGTTTCCAGTATTCACTTGTCTGGTACGATGACTGTATTGCAGGCGACGAGTAGTTTCGGTGAACCTCCGCCATGAAAGCATCCCACTTTTCATAATCTGCACGCGCACCAAAGCTACTACCGCCTTCGAAGACATTCTGCGCGAGAGAAAGAGAGGGGGAGGATGAGTGGATGATTTAGGAAATACAGTACAAAACTTCGCAGGACAGTAAAAAATAAAACGGCATATGCATACAAGGCAAAACTTTCAACTCCCACCGAAGGTGCTGAACAAGCCAAGGATAATTGGCACACAGACAAACATCTCTTAGTGATGAATGTCATAACATCGAGGGCAACAGTATACGATGCACTCTTTGTCAAGAGTCAAACATTGAAGCCGAAGCCGGACATATTCTTCTACAAGCAGTTGAGAGGACTACACGTAGCGTAGGGTTCTACTCAACCCAGGCGTGTATGCACTATTCAAACAAGTTATTGTGGCTTGGCACAACAGCACAAAGTGGTCTAGTCACTGACTGACGTCACTGCTATTTCTCTAAAAACACGCTTGAAATTTGGAACACGAGTTGCATGACATATAACATTAGACATATTATATTAATGACAATCATGTGAACGGAGACAACAAAATTTCATTATGTTATTTTGCTGCAAGTACTTCAATGTTCCATGTCCGCTTCGTTAATACTGTAATTTCACAAATTTTCGGTGTACTTCCATTTTCGGTACTTTCGCTGCATCCACTTCATACCTAAAATTTCAATACACCACCCAAACACTAATACACACAATCCAATAGGGATTCTCTGTACCTAAAATTTCTGTTCACCTATCCTGACCTTTTGCCCTCACACCGAAAATATTGAGCACCTAAAATTTCTGAAATTAGAGTACTTTTCATTACTCTAATTAAACTCTTTGTCTCCACGTCACCTGTTCGTTTACAACAGAAACTGCTATGTTATCTTTACAATTGAAGTTTACTTCAGTTCACCAAAGGTACAGCCATTAGTGCCTTCTTCAGGAATGATGCTGCAGCTCCTAAGCTATGCTGCAAGAGGTTGGACTTGCACATTGGCAACGCTATCGGCCCTGCCGAGCTCTGGGGCTCACTGCACCAACACATCCCCGCCAGTCAACTGTACACGTACAATGCTAAGGCTATAACCCCTGAGGCTCAGTGTATTAGTAGCTAACTGGAAAGGGTGTGATGTACGTGTCTGCAGTAGACTGGATATGTTGTTGCTGTTGTTTGATTTTTTTTTAGAGTCGAAGAACAAACAGGCAAAATTTGCCTAATTCCATGATTTCTACTAAAAGAAGATACTATGTAACTTATTTACACTGCATTCGCGGCAATAAGAGCAGCACATTCTACTTGGCTTCCTTACCGATTTGAATGCCATGGCAAACCAGTTGAGGGAGGACAGATTCTGACTAGCCACTGCGCGCACGGTGGACGTTTGCTGGTTCGCAATCCTGGGGTCATTACAGTACGGCAAACCCTTCACAACTAAAGCAATCGACTGCGGCAAGCCTCTCTTGGGTATGCACTCGTAAGCATCTGATGTCTGCTTCACCAGGCCCCGGTGAGGCTCAATGGCGGCCAGGCAGATGCGGCACAGGTCCGATACCAGCGGTGTTGCCGTTATGACGTTGGACAGCGCGTGCGCAAAGCTCGGATCGTACACCACGGTGTCCTGCGCATACGACAACATTATGCACATAGCATGTACGGACACACACCCCCATACATACACACACGCACGCACACGCACACACACACACACACACACACACACACACACACACACACATTCAGGCACGCGCATACATACGTTTAAACATGACAGCTGGGCTACCAATGAATCCTGTACCAGTAAACGACGGGCACATGTCCAAGCACGCACGCATGCACGCACGCATGCACGTGCACACACACACACACACACACACACACACGCACACACACGCACACACACACAAGCAGGCACAGAGTCACTCACCTTTGCATCGTTGCTGGAGCGAATCACATGCTTGGCTGCATCACTGTTGCGAATCAGTGACTTGATGCCAAATACAATGTAAACATTGGCAGAGCTGCCGAGTGCCACTGGCTTGACATGAGTTGGACATGCTGTTTCATCGCCATTCTTGCATGGATCCTAAGACACACACGCAGAGAGAGAGAGAGGGAGGGAGAGAGAGAGAGAGAGAGAGAGAGAGAGAGAGAGAGAGAGAGAGAGAGAGAGAGAGAGAGAGAGAGCTGAGCACGAAGACAACTGCATTTCTATAGAATCTCCCAACCAGTGACACCCATGCACAGCAAAAACACACCAGACCAAAAAAATGAAGCTGAGCGACATTACATTGGGAAGTGTGTGATTGATCCTGAGGGGTTGGGTAGCTTAGCTTGGTATGCTATGAGCTCGCACATGTCCACACTACTGCACGTCGCATCTGGGTACGATGCATCAGGGAGTACAGGGTGATGAGTAGCAACTCTCTGCTCCCTACTGGATGTAACTGCAGGCAAGGTGTAGTGGATAAGGCATACAGTCTGAGAATGCACAACATGTCCCTGGCCCTCGAGATGCTGGGGGGGGGGGGGGGGGGGAGAAGCTATCTATTATCGGCACACATACGTTGGATGGCGGATCCGTTGGGACTTCCTTCGGCGGGAGGGTTTTAATAACTGGCGGTGCAGTGTGCGGTACAAATGGCCGTTGGGTGGTCGGCGGTTGGGGAGGCGGTGGTGCATCAGTGGGAAAGGTAGGTTGCTGAGTCACAACTGCAACCGGAGGTGCGGTGGTCTCGGGCAGCGAATGCGTAGTCTCTCCTGGGACGACAGGAGCGGTGGTCACAACTGGCGGGGGTTGCGCCGTGGACCTGGTAGGCTGCGTCGGTGGCTGCCCCTCAGTGGTGGGTGCGGGCTGCGTTGTCGGGGGAGCTGGCGGTGGCTCAATAACATGATGAAAACTAGCTGAGCATGTATTGCAGTCTACATTCATCTCCGAAGTGTTGTAACTAAGATCAATAAACTGCTGTAGGTTGCTGTCGGATGGGAAAAACTGCGGTGGCTTCTCTGCTGTTCTCAGACGCGTCACAAGACCGACAGAGACGGCAAAGACAATAACGAACAGGATAACAACGACACCACGGAATCGAATGACGGGCTTGGCAATGAAGCGCTTGATGCCAGCTGACATTTTAGTGGTCAGCCATCCGCTAGCGGTGTCCTCTGGAGCCACACCCTCCGAAGATATGGACTGCTGGGAGGTTGCCTGTGACACGGTCAGTAGAGACGAATCAGTAGATGAATGCCCACTACCCATATGCACCGTACTATTACCGCTGCGTTCGTTGACAAACGCCACCGACATGAGTTGGACGTCATCGTTGCCTCGCGAGTTCCCGATACGTCTCGTCTGCTTGCCCATGCACTTGCCACAGTCGGGAACGCAGGATTTGCGACACGCCGAGTATTTTTGCCACAGGAAGAGAGCAATGGGCATCTGAACTAGAACGGTGAGGTAACACATCACCACCACTAGACCCATGAACAGGCCAAAGTTGTGCACGGCTGGTATCTGCAACACAACGACGACAACGACAACAACGAAAACAGCGTGAGAATAAAGCAAGCCTATGGAAAAGTCAAAAGGTGATCAGGCCAAAGCTCAGGCAGCTGAATCATCAGGTATAGCCATACATCAGCATTTTACTTGCTAGCTACATCTATACTCTCAAACAATGCCGGCACTCAGAACAAATACTACAGTACTCTCGGTCGCCGAAGAACTGGGGGGTCAGCCTCCTAGCCTAGTCCGTTCCTATTTTCATGTATTACAGTCTATGCACGGTTGAGTCACCCCGTATACATTGGGATGCTGTGCTTGGTAAAATTCTAGCCTGATCGTTCTTTGGCGCTCCGTTTTTTGGCGCCCGATAGTGCTGTACATCAATTGCAGAGAGGAATACCGGTAAGCGTTGCAAACTACCAGACAAGAAGTATGCATCAAGTCATCAACTGAAGACTCACCCCTGACGCCATGTTGCCAAAGAATGCAGCAGCGGTGGTGGCTGACGTGAAGAGAGTCGCCTTTCCGGCGGTGTGCAGCGTGTAGTGAACTCGCACGGAGAGATCGCCATGAGTCCGGTGCGGTGCCTGCCGGAAAGTGTTGATGAACATGAAGCCGTCGTCGACGCCAATGCCTGCACATGCGCATAAGTGGCAGCAAAAGAAAACATGCGTACGCACATGCACGTGCATGTGCACACACACACACACATTGCAGCAACAATAACACAAACACACATATGCACACCAACAACAAACATTAGCTTCAAGACCTCCACTAACAGTATTTCTACTCGGAAGTACAACGTAACATGTCGGATCGCAACTAAAAAGCAGATCATGGCCCCCATGCCCTCGTGCCAGTCTCGATGCAGTACCCAGGCACAACGATTCAGACTATTCAAGGCAAAAACAAAGACGAGAGAGCATGCGCTTGCAGGCCCTCGCATTACTGCCTGGCCTTGTTAGCGTACATGAAACTTTCTAAGGATGTGTATGGCTATACAGTACATATACGGAACCCAGGCTGGAAATCGAGTCCCCAGGTATGGGGTCGACATAATAAATTGTAAAAAAACACAAACGGTAGCAATTCAGAGATGGAGTAAAGCTATCAGGTATAAAGTAAAACTATAAACCCAAGCAAGACAAGGACTTGCTGCAAGAGCGCTGGACGTACCGGTAATGACAAACAACGACAGGATGTTGAGCAGGCCAAATGAGCTGACACCGGCCAACACTCTGTATACGAAATACGCCAGCGGCAGGCTCATGGCCACGGCCTCGATACAGATGAACGTCAGGAACGGCGAGAAGGACGTCAGAATGAAGACAAACAGTGTGATGAGAACGATGGAGATGATGGACAGGCGGATGTCGTGGTACACCGCGGTGATGACTTGATAGTCGTAGATATCCGGTGATCCGTACAGCACTTGGATTTTACTAAAGAATACCAAACGCGCGCACGCACACACATACACGCACGCACACACACACACATGCACACACACACATGCACACACACACACACACACACACATACACAGGGACACACAGAACAGTCACACACAGGCATACGACAGCTGCTCACAAAACACACAAGAAAACTACGGATCCATATGTTTGATAGAGGTGAAATATTACGGATCCAGAGTTTTACAAGCATCGTGAGGAGTTACAAGAAAATGTATGGGATTCATTTCCGGGGTGCTACGATTTGTTCACTCATACGATTGACATGAAAACAGGCAGACTATTCCTATCTGTTTCACTTCGTACACATGTTGCACACACTTCACCATTGTGCACCCAACCTGAATGGGGCAAATATGAAGAGGCAACCAGCACACTGGCCTCCGCCAGTAAATCATGCCAACTAAGCATGACGCGGCGCGGGGTATCTGGTAAAGTAGACACTGAAGCATTCAAGGTCCACATTGACAGTGACACACTGAAAATGTCTCAAATCACCACCTGAACTAACCACATGACAGCCAATGAAGACAACACCCATACACCAAGCCCCCCCCCCCCCCCCCACACACACTACTGAAGTATAAGTGCCCGAAAACAAGACACCACAAGAGTGCAGATCCCCGGAGCAGTGGTGGTGAAGTATGGGCTTCTTGAGCCTGTCTCTCTGAGCTGCTAATTGGCATTTGCATCAGAAAGAGGAGTATGGACAGCCTGGGCTCTCTGCACAGGTGATGTTTGCAGACAAGCACTACACACTGTAGTAAACACAATCACCAGACATCACCAGACATCACCAGACATCACTGGACATCACTGGACATCGCTGGACATCACAGGTACCTTTAGTACTTCAGTAAGCACAATCACCAGACATCACAGGTAACTTACTGACTGGAATTAGATAGACACCCAGCAATCCAGTACCCATAGCACATATCCACCCCCCCCCCCCCCCCCCCCATGTCAACTTGAAATTTTGTCGGGCTAGCACCCATACTAGTGGAGTTGCACACTCTTTGTGGGTTATGCACAGTTGACAGTACCCATATATGGGCCATAGCACACCAGTTGTAAACTATATAGTACTAGCAGCAGAGCACTGAGCCAGTACACATGCAAGTTACTCCACAAACTACACTGTACACATAGTCTGATGAAAACACCCACTGTGGAGCATTAGCATGACCCGAAAGCCAACCAGGAATCAAACAGCCCATTACGAACTGCACCCCCTCCCCCCACACACACCATGTACCACACACACACACACACACACATGTACACACACACAGGCGTTCTTTTGCCTCAGTCACATCCATGCTGGACATCACAGCTTGGAAGCACATCTACCCCCAGTAATAGTATCAGTTCATGATAATATTCTTCAAGGTAGAGACCAAGGGGACAAGGACTCTAAACCTCTCCTGCCTGTACCGGTCTACAGATGCTGCACTGGCACTGGTGAGCAGAACTTGATTGACCTAATCCCTTGCAGGTAATTTAGAGAGTGGCATGTAGATTCCCCAGCTAGTGGCTGTCTGCAAACACAATCATGTGCAGCATCATGCGTATGCGTCCCCATTCAGATTGGCAAGTGGCAAGCTGAGCCCTGCACAGCTACAGCGCAAACACTGCGAAATGCCCAGGCCTGGGGTGAAGCATGATATGCTTGGGGTCCTGTGACCTGCACGTCATGTGACCCAAGGCATGTGCAAGACTACAAAACCCAGCAGTGTCAAGTACACTGTAACATGCTGGCACATGAAGAGCACACAACATAGCCAGGACTGGAGTGCACGGCACTGTGCCACAAGAATGCTACTGCTTCCCTAAAGTATAAAAAAAAAGATCTGTTTATGGCCCCAGCTTATAGGACAAGGGGGGCTAGTGCTATAGTGCAAACCATGTACCCCCCCCCCCCCCCCTTAACCATACTGACAATTTCACGATGATTCGGTTGTGAATGCGCGAACTGTTCTGTACATCGATTGTACACAGTACAAGATCCAACTGAATAGATGAAATCGCGAATGTTTCTCACCGTGAACCAGCGCAATTCTTGAAAACGCAAAATTTGTGCACCGCAAAACTGTCTTGCTTTACAGTAGATGAGAATGATTCTAACATGGGCGTTTGATTCCTTGCACACCACTAGCCGCAATAGCATTTCAAAAACAAACATAAAGGGGATTCTGATCAGACGTACCCCGTTGGGGAGTGAAAGAAAGCACTTTCTAGCCGAGGTACTTTTGATTCAAAGTTGAGTCCCCGGCACGACCAACACGCAAAACATGTGTAGTATGTCAAAATGCTCTAAATTATTTATCGCACTAAGAAACACACATGGCTAGTGGCACAAATCATTTTATTGCTACGAGGTCATGCTCTAAAGCCAGCTTGCCTGCGTTGTAAACAGCCCCCTCTGTACTGTCAGCATACTAAAGCACATACCTGCCACAGTGTACCTGCCATGTACTAGTAGCACACAGGTGTACAAAACAAAAAAATAGTACGTAGTTTGCGCGGCCGGCCAGATCTAACGGGACACGCTCAAAAGTCCGTCATACGGAAGTTGTACGTCGTATCAGAGTACTACAGTTGCGCTCGATGAAATCCGACCTAGAGTGCATATGTGGCGCCCTCAACTTGCACGGCCCTTGACGCCCTGGAAGTGGCACGAATGCGGCTGGACGTACACATGTACAAATACAATGATGTAATCGGAACTGGTCCAGGGCGCCAGCATTGCACTTTGGGTCGGATTTCAGTGAGCGCAACTGTAGTAAGTGTGTCGTACCCGTACAATGCACATTTGTATACAGTAAAACCTGTGTTTGCGGGACCCTGCACCTAGCGGAATCCTGTGTTGACCCAACAAATTTTCACGCACCAAAAGTGCTGTGGATCGAACGAGCATCCCCGGATCAAGCGGAATCCTGCCATATAAGGACAGTTTCCGCCGCACCAAGGGCGTCCGGTTAGGGGCAGGTTCTACGGTATGTGCTTAGAGTAGGAAATCTGGGCGGTGAAAAAGCATCGTACTATTAAACCGGGTGTACCGTACTTTCCAGAGGTTATGCGATACACGTCATTGCCACCCCAAATTCTTCTATATAAGGGGTTTCTGTGCCCGCTTTGGGCATTTTGCCACCCCAACTGGCTCCTATATATGGCGGATTTGACGTTATCGCATAGCCGCACACAGATGTTTAGTCACGAAATACAGACAGGAACTTAACAAATTCATTCATTCATCTTGGGCACCCTGTAAGAAGACCTTAAGTTAGGGTCTGTTGGGAATGCCCAAGTAAAATAATAAAATACTATACAGTGGTCCCTCTATAATCCGGCACCATTGGTGCCACGGAAATCTGCTGGATTAGGGAGGGTGCTGGATTAACAAATCTGATCTACTGCTGCAATGTGCATGAAGAGGACATTTGGCTACTGAAAATTGTGCTGGTTTATCGAGGGTGCTGGATTATAAAGTGCCGGATTAGAGAGGGACGACTGTACAATACATCTACCCTGTATAATTATCGCCATTCATTTGTATACTCGGGAAAATACGGCATGTCTTACCCGGGTACATGTAAGTACTACGTGAGTTCCACTGTACACGTCCATGTAAGTACTACGTGAGTTCTACTGTACACGTACATGTAAGTACTACGTGTGTTCCACTGTACACGTCCATGTAAGTACTACGTGAGTTCCACTGTACACGTCCATGTAAGTACTACGTGAGTTCCACTGTACACGTACATGTAAGTACTACGTGTGTTCCACTGTACACGTCCATGTAAGTACTACGTGAGTTCCACTGTACACGTACATGTAAGTACTACGTGAGTTCCACTGTACACAGTTTGAGAACAGAAGTTAGCAGCAGATTTAAGGAGGACAGCTGTTTGTCTTACCTGTCAGAGAGACTAGCCAGGAAAGGAATCAAGCTGACGATGTACGCCTTAGCGCGCTGGTGATCGTCCTCGTTGCTCTGGTGCTGGTGAAGCGGCGAGCCGATGATGATCTGAGAACGCATCAGCTTGCTCTCCAGGTTCTGGGCCGAGAAAGTCGTATCCAGATACCAGAAGAAGCCCGAGTACGAGTACGAACGGCGGATGATAGACTCCACTGAACCGTTGTAACGCAGCACATCCGTGCGGCCGTCCGGCCAGTAAAAGTACGTCAGGAGAGAATTGAGCGGGTAGCAGTAGCTCTTGTCGGGCGGATACTGCGACAAGTACAACTGATTGCCGCTGTTTTCCCAATCCAGCCAGCAGAACTCGGTGTAGCGTGGGTGTGCCTCAATTTGCTTCTCGATGTTGTGAATACGCTCAATGTGATCACGCTGCAGGATGTTGCTGCCATCGCGAGTCCGGTACACCAGGTTGATCTTCCAACGATTATGCACCCGCTCGTGGAAATCTACCGCATTCGGCAGGCTGTTGTATCCATTGTAGATGTACGAGGAGGGTGCACTGCGGCGTCGCCGAGAGTTACTGCCAAAGTTGGTGTTCTGTGTGGACGGCGTCGAGCCAAGAGCTGTCTCGAACGCATCCTCTCTCGTGTACACCTCGTGATCCGGTATCTGAAATGACGACAACGACATCTCCAGCTTTATCGGGTACGCCAACAGAGCGGCGAGAAATAATGACAATCCCAGCACGCAGAACAGAATCAGCACGGCGAGAGCACCGAGGCCAGAGCCGGAGCACAACCTGCGCACACACAGCGCCATCAGCCAGGAGAGGCCCTTCTGCTCCGACCAGTACTGGTCTACCGTGTCTCCACAGCTCGTGTCCACGCTGCTTGAATCTTCCTGCTCCATAACGAGCCCTGTCACAGCAGTAACACTACTGTTTTCCTGGTTATCAGGTCGTAAAATAGGACTGGGAAGACTGTCCACAGACACAACCTCCATATCATCGTCATCTTCGTTTGACACCCTGTTATATTCATTCTGTCGCCCCATCGGATCGGATTCCCACCAGGATGCTGCCCAGATTGAGGATTATAGCTACGAATTCCTTGATGACTGACCAGACAATGTGACTGGCCCTAAGGGGTCTCGAGTTGAAGGAGGTCCTGCATCGACCACAGCACAAGACGGAGAGGATCTCTATTCCTGGCAACCAGAATAGCAGCTCCACGTGGATCCAGTTTGGCCGGGGATATAATCGTACTCGACCTCCAGCTCTGCACAGAATACACTTTGCAGCCTTGCCAGTTATTCCACTTGAAATCCACACAAATGCCTGATATGGACACAGGAAGACGCGCAAAGTCGTACGGGATGCACCGACGCAAACGATGGATGATATCCAAACTTGGCAGTCGCAATCCTGGCTCAGGTCGAGGTGGCACAGCTACAGAATCCTTCAAAAGTGAGGTCGTTGGTCGCTGTCAGTTTGTTCACAATGAATAATGTTTCACAATGGTCTCAGTATAAGTATGAGTCGGACTGTTATCAAGGCAAGAGTCAAGGGTGCATAGCCCAATGGACTTAGACTTAGTCACTACTTGCACTGAATCTGTTCTCAGTGCTGAAGCAACTTTGAAAAAGTAAGCAGAGACTCAATGCACATGTCATGAAGAAAGCCACCGAAATTATTACGATACCGTCCGTTCCTTTCACTGTTTCAGCAAACAAAAGAAAGTGGCCTCTGGCCCATCATGTCAATGAGTCGAAATCCCCTTGCACGCTCTACTAGTACTATGTCTATCTATCGTCTACCTGCACTGGACTGGGGGCCGGAAACAACGACGTTACGAGGAGATGTCTACGCTACACTATTTGTAGCAGAAACTGCAGCAAGCTACGAATCGTACTCGTATACTATTTTTCACGACGACTTGAGAAGACCGTCTTGGGGTTTGGTAACAGTACGTAGAGGTCTACAGTCATGTACACTGACACGAGACTGTCATTGTGCATGGCCATATGGAGTGGCCAGTGACAGGGTCACAGCATGTGTTTGGTGCTGAGTTTTCGATGCATACATCGCGCGCACAAGTGACATGTGGAGATCTCTCTCGAGATTGGCCTGGAAAAGTCACGACACGAGATGCTCGAGTACTAGTATTCCAGTTATTACGTGTTTCCGGCCGTAGTCACATACATGTAATTATACGATCGTGTGAAGCTCTATTTTTATTTTGTTTACTTTTTACTACAGCCAGGTAGATCGATCTACCTGATAACAACCCCTACTGGGCCCTACAGGCCCAACTCCTAGCGACTGCATGAACAGTGTTGCACACCCAGTGCAGTCTGTGTTGTGTCCGAGCCCGGAGAGTCAGATTTTGCCCAAGCCAGTCTCCTCGACGGTAGATCTACACGGTGCGACCACTGCCTGGCACTGAAGACTACACTGCCTGACACCAAGTGCTTGAAGTGGGGGAATGACTCAGGGCAGTCTGGCAAAGCACTACCGCGACTGACTTACTTCAAGCGAAAGTACTGTATTTTTTTGTTTTTGAATTTTTGATCCATTCATGCCAGTCACATGTGATGACATGACTGTGTCATTGAACACATAACACGTTAGTTTAGTTGTACAGCTGAGCTGACTGCCCGATTCCTCCTTTCCATTTTGAAAGCGTTGTTGTGTTTTCGTGCGGACAGAACTGTGTCGTCCTTTGTGGTTTGAAGTTATATTGTTGCTCTCGCATTTAGTTCAACCAGGCCAGGGAGTCGTATAGCATCCGGGTTTATACGACTCTCTGGTTGAACTACCGAGTCATTGTGTCCGGTAATGTCTAATGATGGTCATAGCCTAGGGCTCACGTACGTAGCGGTTGCAGTAACCATGGTAACACTACAATCGGTGCGATACCCATATGGTTCAAATGCCAAAATGGTCCGCAGGGACCGGGGCTCTGCCAACCGCGGAAGGTTGTAGTAAGGTCACTGTTTTCGAACACAGCCTGACGGTGTCCTCCACCTTGTTTCATTCTAACAATTGCATGTACATGTATGTACATGTAGTTGCACCTCGGAGTGTCATGCTTTGAGCTGGTATGTTTGTAGCAATTACATACATTGTAATATCAGGCAATGTTCGTGTTTCATGCTTTTCCTGGCGGCAGACAGATGGAATGCTCTTCCCACTGACTGCCGTCAGGCCCCGTCTCTTACTCTGTATGTAAACATGGCAAAAGTTCACCTAGGGTTCCCAGTAAAAAGGCAACGCCTGTTGGGACTCCCCTAGTAAAATAATATTAATAAAATCTACTACATGTACTACTACTGTGCTTGTTATGTAGCAATCATCAAGCAACTCATCATGCGCATATGCATATGCAGCATAGCAGTTATCTGATGCTACATGTACGTAAGGTCACATGAACAAGCATGACAAATGAAGCCCTGAGACTGAGAGGCTGAGTTGCAACTACAATCGAAGTAAGGGGCCGTCCGTAAATATCGAACTTTTTTCACCAAATGAATTATTTCAGTTTAGACCCAATCCCTCCCTCCCTCCCCCCTCAGAACGTAAAAAAATGTTGACATGCATGCATATACAACGGCCATGTACATGGATCAATGTTTCCTGAAACGAAATTGGTCAACCCCCTCCCACCCCATAACGAAATTTAATATTTCGTTTTGTGAAAAAAGTTCGATATTTATGGACGACCCCTATTTTAGAATCAGATAAGAGTGATCTGGATCTCTTGAGTCTTCCACGTCCGCGTGTGAAATGCTCTGCACTCAGCGTGTGAGGCACCTTTCAGCAGCTGTTACCACTTATCCACCACTTCTCAAGTCGAGACACTCCTGCGCACAGTGCAGCACACGACTGCCGGGTAGGGTTGCCCCGTCTACCTTCGCTGTCAACTCACCGTGATCGTAGGTAGTACTAGTTTCCGAGCACGGTGGTCCGGGCCTCCACCTTACTCCTTGTTAGTGTTATCGGTTTTCATTTACTTTTCAACAGCATGTCCGTCTTGAGTAATCTGTCAAAGTAAGTACACCATGATCCGTTGATCCCCGAGCTGCAGAGAGTGCTCAATGTCAGAGACAGAGCAGTACATGTACATAGCAGACTCAGCGGAGGACGTTCAGGTTGGTTCACACTCACAGGTTGTAACTCTGAGTTTCATGCCGTTAGGCAATCATCAGACAACTCAGTTGTCTGGTGATTGCCTAACTAATCAGTTGTCTGATGATTGCCTAACGGCATGAAACTCAGAGTTACAACCAACCTGAACGTCCTCCGCTGAGTCTGCTATGTCAAAGTACAAGTCATGTAAGTATATAATTTTGCTGCAAACTCTACAAGTACATGACTGTAAAATCATGTACATGTACACTGTACAGTATAGATAATCTACATAGCAACAACAAGAAGAGGTTGTAACTACTAGTTTTACTCAGTCATAAGGCGATCATCAGAGAACACTAATGTAGTAATGAGACACATATCTGGATGCTGGTTTTACCCACAAAGTAAACGTGTGAATCGCAGCAGCCGGTGCCTGCCGTAGCGATAAGCGTAGTGTGTGTAGATACAAGTCTTGAGCGTGTGATGTTCATTCAGCGTGTGAGGACCGCTAATGCATGGTGTGTATTACTGGTAGTGGCGCTTTTTTTTCAGACTATTTCTCAGGAATCATAGCACTACAAGGTAGATCCGTCTACGTACCAGGAGTAGACGTTTCCGGTATAGCTAGACAAGTGTCTGGGATCGATCCGGGAGGACCGTGACTATTCGACTGGTCAGCTGAGCCCGTCACCCATGTACAGCTAGCAACAACAGCAGGACGAGATAGTATGCAGCTACCGCATTTTTCTAATCATCTTTCCGATTACGGAAATGGATTTTTCTGACTACCGTGTAGCGTGTAGTGATGCTGATACATTCATGTTACCAAGAGTCCATAACCCATTTATTTGGTTATGGACTCTTGATGTTACGGTTACCGGTTAGTGCGTGCCACCACGGCATGGCACTAGGCATATGCGGATAATGCCGGCAGAAAAATTGGCAGAATTCGGTACTTTTTCTGGTAAGTTTCATGCATGTTTGGTATGAGGATAAAGAAATGGAGCAGAATTCGAGGAATTGCCCGGCCATAAGGTTTGTATGGTTCTGCCAATTTCACTGCGATAGAATCATGCTACGATGACCCGACTTGTAAATTTGAGATCCATTTTTTCTGCTCGTCTTGACCCTGCCTCCCCTCATTGCTACTTCCGTTTTCGTATTTTTATTTTCATTTATTTTTTCTTCATTTCTGACTCTTAACTGGTTGTCATCGCTTTCATAATATTGGGCAGAACTGCCCGTTTGCCATGCGATGTAAAATAAATAAACAACAACAACAACAACAACTGCTTTTCGAGCAGAATCTGCCACCTTTTCGAGCATTATCCGCCAATGCCTACATGACACCCATGATGCTGGGAAAACATCAATCTCTTCGCACTTTTTCCAATAAACACAACATGGCTGTACAGTACAGACATCGTACAGTCATATTGTATAACGTTAGTTACATACGGTAGTATGCCGAAGTTCGGAACACAGGTGTTTCACCAGAAAAGTAGAAGGCAACTTCGGGCTTCGTTCCTGTTACCGTTATGTCCCTCAGACTCAGCCATGCAGGTGGCGATTGATATCTTCCTGCAGAAACTAATACTTGCTGCGGACTTAGTGACCCCTCCTTTGGCAGTTACACCACAACCCTGTCTGCGCCTACTGAAACTTCGAATCGTTGAAGACATTGTCACTAGAGCAACAACTACAGCAACCAGGAATGAATACAAAAGTCATTAAAAGTTTAAACATTGTTTCAAGATTGGCCGTTCGCAATGGTTCGGTTCATGAAAGACGACTGACACCGTGCTGTGGTTTTATCTGCAGTCAGAACGTCCGGCGAACGACTTATAACATGTACTATGATGTAGGGAGGACCGTCAAACCGGCGGTTTTAACGACTGACACGGTCAAACTGTGACAGTACAGTTATGAGTATGCCGTGCTGCTACCACGAATCGACATATCGGCAGTGTACCGGTACTGTATGCTGAATACGACTGAAGCAATGGCTGCTGTGTTTTAATTAAAAACAGTTCCGCTCCGTTTCCCGATCCCCGCCGGGTTGAAAAGCACTGGGCACACTGCCACACAGGCGCTAAGCCGCGTGTTGCTCTTATCTGCCAGTGCCTGGCACACTCAGCCGGTATACGTACACATGCACGGTGTACTGTGAAGGAGACAAAGCTATCCATCGAACCATTCACCCATGATGGCCTCAAGTACATGACTGTATTGTAATCGACAGTGTCAGCGGACCAGCACTTCACTGTCGACATGTCTTCACTTGAGTCTAGAACCGAACACCTGGTGCATGACGGCGGACAATGCCAATGGAGGCTATCTTTGTATCTGTATTTTGCTACTTATGGTATTAGTAGCAGCAAGAGTCCATGGGCCGAATGATGGGGTTATGGACTCTTGGTAGCAGTGCAGTGGCCTGTTCGCCAGGCCAGACCCTCGTACTCTTGGCTGTACCCAGGGAGTAGTACAACAAAATCAATACAGTCATGTATACAGGTGCTATTGTACTGCTCGCTAGCTGGTTGTGATCATTAAAATTAATTTTGTAGACGTCTATGATCTCTGTACAATAATAACGGGACAAGCCGCCACACAACGTTACCATTAGTACATGTACCGGTATGTCCAGTTCCATCGCCTACTAGTACATGTACTAGATGTACCGGTATAAACTTCTCAGTGGACTTGACAAAGTCAATGGATGATATAGAAAATACTTCGTAAAATAAATAAGTCAGTGGCCAGGGCAACACCAGGCCTTGAAACATCACAAAATCCAATCAAGTTGAATAAACCTGTGTGGCATGTTGGTTGACTGCCGACTCTCCGTGCGTCGCGGTGCACCCGGTGCAGCGTACTCAAATTTCTAGCATTTCAAATCACTGCAAGAGAACATGCCACGATGAAGTAAGGCACATTGATCGGTGATCCACGTAGAATTGTCGAAATACAAGATCTTACCAGATCTACAGATAATTCTTTTGAAGGAAGAATCTCATTTGGATGGTTTGCAGTTTGCACATCTGCAAAACCAAGATAGCGGCAGAGTCTACTAATCCACCCAGTACTCCGTGCATGAAATGGTGGGCAGCACGCTCTTCGTGCCAAACTCAAATCTTTTTCCAAGTGGCACTGTCTACATGGAATGACTGCTGACGTGGAAATCTGCGGAGTGTAAGCAGATCGGTCGGAGGCATTGGGATGATAACGGCTGATCATAACACGCCGAACGTCTCAATTTTCAACAAGCCAAGTGCATTGGCAAGGACCTGCACAGTACAGAGAAGAGCACATAACATGGACATACGCTAGCATCAGTTGGATTTCGCCGCACCCCACTTACTGTGAATCAAGCCTTACATCTATGTACTTGATGTAGACTAAAGCCAGTGCTCACACAGCGGTCGAAAACCCAGGGGGGGGGGGGGGGGGGGAGCTTTCTACTATAGACGTCAGAACGAGGTTTGATCTGCAACTCAACTTGCAAGCAAAGCAATCCTCAGGCAAAATCCTAGCAATAAGCAACTAGTGCAAAAACAAAATCACCTGTATTTGGAGATAGGTCATCTCAAACATTAGGCTGTCTACACACAACCAGACCTCCGACGGCACACATACGAAGGGCATTTCAAAGGCAGAAGAGAACAGAGACAACTGACTAGGTCATTGTTGTAACGCTGCGTTTCATGCACGTAGCAAAGCTAAGACAATCCTCAGACCACTGGAAAAGAGTATCTCTATATCTTTCCGCTGACATTTCCACAAGGTAAAAAGAGGCCACATTGGCCAAAGTGTAGAAGACGAGCTCAAGGCGAGAATCAGAATTTCGAAATATTTCGACTCGTACGATTCGGCAAGTCTGACTGCCAAACGCGAGGCCGAGTTGATGAAAAAGAAACCGCGAAAACTGTGACCTGAAAGCCTGAAGCATCAACCTTCAACAGCTTCCCAAACTAGCCAAAATTAGGATTTTAGGATTCAACTGGAACTCGTGTATATACTACTGTTTTATCATCAGCCCGATTTGATTGGTCTGTTGGTCAGCCGTCACGCAGAGTTTCATCAGTGCAAAAGCAATCATCAAACAGGACTGACTACACTATGTCCAATGGATGAATTTGATACACGCAGCAGGCGTGAGTGGCACCGCGTGAGTGAATACGCGTGTATTCCAGTGCTTGCGAGCTGGGGAAAACTGAAATACAATAGTGGGCTAGGCAAGGTAAGTACGACAAAGGGGAAGCTCTGTACCTTCTGGCATGCTTGTAGCAAATACAGTCGGGCAAATATGACAGGGAAACGATGTGGTGATGGCTCCTGGAGACACACAAAAGACGGTGAAGTCAGTAGGTCTTACAATGTAGTTCATAAAATATGTTACAGAGATCACAGCAACATATATCTACATATGACTGCTCCCCTCCATTCTTCCTGCTCCCTGCCTGCCTCTCACTCTCTCTCTCTCTCTCTCTCTCTCTCTCTCTCTCTCTCTCTCTCTCTCTCTCTCTCTCTCTCTCTCTCTCTCTCTCTCTCTCTCTCTCTCTCTCTCTCTCTCTCTCTCTCTCTCTCTCTCTCTCTCTCTCTCTCTCTCTGTCTGTCTCTCTCTCTGTCTCTCTCTCTCTCTCTTTCTCTCTTTCTCTCTTTCTAACTCACTTTTCACACTCTCACTCACACTCTCACTCACACTCACACTCTCACTCACTCACTCACTCACTCTCTCTCTCTCTCTCTCTCTCTCTCTCTCTCTCTCTCTCTCTCTCTCTCTCTCTCTCTCTCTCTCTCTCTCTCTCTCTCTCTCTCTCTCTCTCTCTCTCTCTCTCTCTCTCTCTCTCTCTCTCTCTCTCGTCTCTCTGTCTCTCTCTCTCACTCACTCACTCTCTCCCCCCTCTCTCTTTCCTCCTCCTATTATGCCTTTCTTAATACCGTGATATACCTAT
This sequence comes from Sycon ciliatum, assembly GCF_964019385.1. NCBI lineage: Eukaryota > Metazoa > Porifera > Calcarea > Leucosolenida > Sycettidae > Sycon > Sycon ciliatum. Next base: position 39,717,744 of record NC_088644.1, read on the forward strand.
GACTTCTGGTCGGACGTGTCTCGCACACTAGTGCATAGCATCTACTGCTCATCACCGCACCTCCCTCTCAATTATTTCTATAGTTCACTGTCATTGCTTCCAGTTAGGCTGTGCTGGCTAGTACATTGTACAGTCAGACCTCACTTATCCGGTCCTCTTTTATCCGGATCCGTCCCCATCCGGAAGAAAATCGTTGGTTACCGATTTACAGTATATGGCATGCATACATACAGTTTGTGTGTTCGATTATCCGGTTCCCTCGCCTATCCGGATATTTTTTCGTGGAAAACGAATGTGTGCGGTAAAGCGAGGTCTGACTGTATTATACGTAGAAGGCACAGGGAGGACTAACCTCAAGAACATGCACACGGCTGTAGTATGAACTCAGGTCACGGCAGAACGACGCAAGGAACACACACACCTGCAGGCCACCCAACACAGCACAGCACAGCACAGAGTGAGGATAACATTCTGTTACCTAGGCCATTGAGAAAGCACTGTGGATCCTGCAATATCAAAGCCAAGGCAATTGATAACAAAAATGTCTTCCATGCTCTCCCCAATGACCGGATAGTGGTTCAAATATCTTCTTGACGCTTCACTCTCCGAGCAAGGAGCATTAGCTACCTCGAGACCCAGAAAGTGTGCGTGATAAAGTCCACTGTATATTCTGCTGATTATCGGCCTTCTGATGATTGCGCCAAGCAGGAAACTCGAGTGGGTACGCACTTCATTCCACTGGACCGTGTGTGTGTGGGAAAGCTCTGCAGCGTTCTCCTTGAGCAACCCAACCTGCCTTCAAGGACTATCCTGTGTTGCAGCCCTCTGGCCTGAGAGACAAGGTTTCCTGCAATCCATTACCAGAACTTCTTCTTCTTACAATGATATTGAGAAGGACACACTTCGTATTTTGATTTGTATTTGTATTTGTTTTATGGATTCTACACAGGCCTTAGCCTAAATCGAGGGCGTCACTTCAGGCTCTTGAACATCTTGAAAGTTTTCACTAGTATACTTCCATGCCTTATCATCAGGTGAAATACAGGCATGTGAAGCGTGTCCTTCTCAGCACCATTCTCAGTACCAGTCTCAGTATAGTAGTAGTAGTAGTAGTATTTATTATTTGACTAGGGGAGTCCCAACAGGCATGGCCTTGTTACAGGGAACCCTAGGTGAATCTTTGTGAGGTGAGCAAAAGAACCAGCAGATTGTGCCTGACGACAGTTTGGAGGAAGAGTGTTCCACCGACCTGCCGCCAGAAAAGAAACTGAGCGCAGTCCATACCCAATATGTACAGTAGGTAATACTAAGGCAGCTGTATCCTGGCCACGAGTACGAGCATTTGTGTGCGGGCCAACTGAACGCAGGAGAAACAGTGACTGAAGGAGGGGGCTAGTAATTGATGACAAGCAGCGATAGACCAAAACGTATAGTTTCAAATTAACTCGTTGCTCAAACGAATACAGATGACACCGTTGTAAAACTAATGCAGTTGGGGTCATTCTATCTAAACCAAATGCCTTCTTCATCGCAATATGGCTGACCGTTACAAGCCTGTTATATAGGGTAGTTTTCAAACAGTGCACATACGCATTACTTGCATATTCTAGAGTAGACTGTATAATTGACAAGAAGAAAGTTCTCCGAGCTGTAGCTGATAAATTGCGACGGCCATGAGCAAAACAGGCTAGTTTAGCGAAGACCACTGAACACACCTTTTCTACTTGTGGGCGGAACGTTAGATGCTCATCGATTAGTATACCGAGGTATTTCACAGTAGAGACAGGGGAAAGGACAATACCTTTACAGGTCAGGTACAGGGCTGGGCTCAGTGCAGGCAGGGCAGGACGCCGTATCAACATGAACTGTGTTTTAGTGGGGTTGAGCAGAAGGCCTTTCTCATCAAGGTATTGCTCTAGCAACCGCATACTATCCTGCAAGCGTAGCATAATTGTAGCCACATCAGAGCCGAATACGTAGAACGCAATATCATCAGCGTACAGCTGCACGACACTCTGGTGAAATATATCGGGTACCCGGCGAATGTAGACGCAGAAAAGCAAAGGCCCAAGAACAGACCCCTGGGGGACCCCTCTTGTACAGGGTTTGGTGTCACCCTTCTCACCATTGACAGTAACCTGCTGGCTGCGGTTCGTGAGATAGTCTGAGAACCACTTGAGGACAGTGCCGCCTAAGCCAGTGGTGGCTAGCTCTCCCAGCAGACCTGTGTGCTGCACACGGTCAAACGCCTTGCTCATATCCGCAAAGACTACTCCGCATTGGTCACCGTTGTCAAGTGCTCTGTTCCATCTGTCTATGCAAAGTGTCAGGGCATCCTCACAGCTATGGTGTGAGCGGTACGCAAATTGTTCAGCTGGTATGGCTGACAGGTCTGGATTCTGGGTGAAATACGAAGTGACTTGCTTGTGGACAACCTTCTCTAGGATCTTGGCCGCGATAGGCAACAGTGAGATTGGCCTGTAGTTGGTGGCTGAGGTCTTATCACCAGATTTGTAAACAGGGCAGACATGGGCATGTTTGTAGGCAGCAGGAAAGATGCCAGAGCGAAGAGACTGGTTGACGATAACAGTTAACGGATACGAGACTGAATCTCTGCAGGATTTCAGGATGCAGGACGGAATATCATCGGAGCCGGTGGCTTTGTTGGATACCAGAGATTCAAGCAACTTGGAGATGGTATCGACGCTGACGGTATCAAACTCCAAAAGAGTAGTGCTATTGGGGTCTGCAACGGGTAGGGGCAGCTCGACTGGTCTGGCAGGGTCATGGACGATCTCGGCGAAGGTAGTTGTCAGATCGGCGAGTGTGGCTGCTGGGGCAGCCCTCACTGCTGTTCTACCAGACAAGCTATTGATAATGGCCCATTGGCCTCGTGGGTCGTGGCGACGATTTTTGAACTCTCTGATGTAATACTGTGACTTCAGCTGCCTGTTGAGGAGAGTGCCTTCTCGCCGTATTGCACGATACCTCTGCAGAAGCTGTTGATCTGACGGGTGAGTGCGTACTTTTCTATGTAGGTGGATTCGTTGCTGGAGGAGGTGTTTCAACTGAGGTGTCACCCATGGCTGAGGCTTCGGTTTACTGAAAGCTGGTGAGACCACGGGGCAGATCGGTGAATGTTTGTCTAAAACTCGAGTAATACAGTGTGAAAGCTGGGTGACTTGTGCATTGACATCAGCTGACTTGGGAAGAGGCTCCAGAGTGCTGTCGATATCATCACAGAGTGTAGCGGGGTCAATTGCATGTGGGAGCGGTTTGCGCACGAATTTGAAAGTATCATTGTATTCTTGTCTCCGAGGGCAACTGTTCATGTTCTTACTGTAGTATCTGTACTTGAAGTACTTTGGAAGTCAATATTTATTGACTTGGCACGTGCTGCGTACAGTAGTGTGTGCATGCGTAGTTTCTGTGCTTGTTCTTTCGGTTGTCGGTCTTCTTGTTTTGGTTCTGAAAGTTTTTACCGTGAATGTTCTCTGTTGAGTATTGAGTATTGTGTGAACCATAATATTTACAATGTTCAATCCAGCAAAGGTTCTGAAACAACAAAGAGCTTTAGCAGAAAAAAGTTCAAAAAGCTCAGAAAGGGTGTGTTGTACAACGTTACCTTATTCAGCGAGCACTGGACATAGAGTCCATCCGCACACTGCAAGGCAGTGTACATGTCATCACCAGGGAACACTTCCAGCAGGCAATCTGCATAGCCGGCAACTCCAGTCAGCAGTAGCTGCCATTCAGCCTGGCCAGAACAGGACAGAAGCCAAAGAAATGCACGTTTGCATGGCCCAACGGCAATATGGAATATTGACCAGAGTACACAGCATCATAGCACAGTGCTGCTCAAGGAAATCTGATCAAGCAAGCCAATGCCACGCCGGGCGCTGTACAGCCCTACTAGGAGACCTGCAAACACTGGCGTATAAAAAGCTGCAGGGCGCAAACTGGATTTACCGGCTCAGATTTCATCGAGCAGCACTACAGTAACGGGAGCCATTATCAGCGGACTAAGGCTGAGAGCTGCAGGCTTTAACAGTTTCAGCAGTAGACGGTGTGCCCAGTGCCATGGTGATGTCATCCATACACACTTCGAACGCGCTGTGCGTTGGGCATCCCTATACCGGCGAACACTGGGCTGCGAAAGGGTGCAAGGTTGTTGTAGAAGTTTATTTAACGTCGCACCACAAACAGGCGATTTCGCCTCCTTTGATACATGTGGACGACAAGGTGCACAGTTGAGTGACGCGACTGGATTTCATTGAGCAGCACTGTAGCAGTATTCAGCCTTGTACAGCCTTTTCACCCTTATAGGCCATTCACACGACGGGCAAACTTACTTTTATCGTACTGTTTCCAAGGATATTTACTCGGATACGATAAACTTGGACACACGCGTGCAACTGATTTTTTATCTTGGCCGAGGCCCTTTTGCTCGCGATTATCTTTGCACGCCAGGAAAAGTGTCGGTTGTTGAAAGTGCGTACTGCAAATGCAGTGCTTGAACCATGAAAAATTCAAAATTGAACATTTCCCGGCATTTTCAGGTCACTATGGATACATTGACGGTTGCAAAGTTTGCCCAGCACCGTGTGAACTGGATCACGGTTTGCCAGTGTTATCTTGGTCACACATGTGCAAATGTTTACACGTCGTGTGAATGGCCTATTATCTTCTCTTCTCTTTTAAAATGCTTTTCAGATCTAAAACCAGTGCAACACGCATTTCGTCCTACAGGTTTGGACGTACTTTGTAGTTTGTACAGACGTCATCATTGTGCACACCGTCTATAACACATGCTACATTTCACCACTGCATGAACATCCGCCTCCAACCTGGTTCATTCCAAGTCAATCCGCTTCTTCAACCCCATCTGAGAATAAGCCATGTCCGGTAGCAGGCAGCATGTTCTAGGGAATGTAAAGACGCGAAACGAAGGCAATAATTACCTCATCAGTTAGCAGCGTGAAGTCGATCTCATCAAGCGCTGGTAGAGGTGGATATGTTCCTGTGAGCAATGAGCAGATAGATTGAGAAAGAGAGAGACAGAGAGAGAGAGAGAGAGAGAGAGAGAGAGAGAGAGAGAGAGAGAGAGAGAGAGAGAGAGAGAGAGAAGAGAGAGAGAGAGAGAGACAGAGAGAGAGAGAGACAGAGAGAGAGAGAGAGAGAGAGAGAGAGAGAGAGAGAGAGAGAGAGAGAGAGAGAGAGAGAGAGAGAGAGAGAGAGAGAGAGAGAGAGAGAGAGAGAGAGAGAGAGAGAGAGAGAGCAATCAACTGAATTCGGAAGTGGAGTGAAACCTGCTGAAGTGATCACAAGAGCGACTCCCGAAATGTCAGGAGTCATCCTGAAAGAGATGTTTTTCGGTATGTGTACAAAAGATAAATTCAACTTGGAGAATACGTGGTAACTACATGCACATAGCAAACCACCCCTAATCCGGGCACTCCCATGCACTGTGCACTCCCGTGTACTATGCACCTTTGTGACCCCTCTTTAGTCAGAAATGTATTGGCTTTTCAATGCAAAACGGCACCAAAAAATATTGCAGGCATAAAAAAAGTTGTTACTTGCATGCAATCAGTACGTATGGGCAATTCCTAGTTACTTTCAGTGCCTGATCCCAACATGGCCGGATAAGGGCAGTTCTACTGTACAGTGTACACTGTACACACAGCGATATTAGACTGAAAAAATTCGACGGGTTCGCGTACCGGGCAGGTCAAGAACAAGGAGTCGTTCAACTCCCTGGTCCCTGGTACTTCAGTATTAGACTGAAGACAGAAGATAATGTTCTTGGAGCATGAGAGCAGACACACCCCCTAGCCACAAAGCGCTTACCTGCAGCCACGGCCTTCTCGAAATTGGCGAACAGCGTGTGGAGACGTGCATAGTTGTACATGGCGAAGGCGCCTTCCTTCGAGTCCTGCACTCCTCCTTCGGAGCTGGCTGCCTGCGAGTTCTGCACTCTCGTCTTGACCTGCAACACAATCGAAACAGTGATCTCAGTTGAATGGTACAGTCTTCTCTATCAATGAAGAAGTCAGCCTGATCCCCAGCCAATCAGAACCATTCAATGCACGGCTATCTAGCAAAACCTGACAAAATCACGATTCGCACAGAAGTGACCGGACATGCACTATGACATCCGAGATTGAATGAGGTTCCGTGCTACGTAAAGTTGAGCAGCTTTACGCAAGTGAGTGGGAAAACTCGCAAATTCGCGAGCTTGCACTCCACGTACGGAAAGTTGTCTACGTAGAGTACGTTTGTTACTAACGTAATTACGTTGTGCGGAACCTCTCTACTGTATATACATGACTGTACATGTACATACTTCCCTGGTTCGAGTCCTGGTGGTGATAGTCACCTTTTCTCAGTCTTACCTGTTTTCAACTCTCTCAAACTTATTATGCCATACAATTGTTCTCCTTTTCGGTTTTCATGCTGTATTCTAATCCTTCACCATGGCAAAGTGAATTGTATGTGCTATTTTCTTCCGATAAGGGGCCGTCCAAGGTTACCAATAGCATTTTCAAAACGAAAAGTTTTCGTTTGGGGGTGGGTGGGTTTGAAGGAGTTTCGTTTTGAAAATAATTATTGAATGCAGATGGAGAATGTCCAGTTACTTCTGGGTGTCGAAAATTGACATCAATATTTTATTGGAATTCGTTTTACCTGCAGAAAAGGTAGGTGGGTAGGTGGGTGCTGAAAAATACTAAAACTTTTCGTTTTGCAAAAACTATCGGTAACCCCGGACGGCCCCTAATTATGTTCTTTATTTCTTTCTTTTTCCTTCTCTTGCCATGGCTGGCTAACGTCCCCTCCTTTGCATTGGCTTGTGCCATTGGAGGGTTAAATAAAATAAAAATAAAATCAAATGAGGCATTACCATCACTTGACATGTATTCAAGGATTACAATGCTTCTGACTAGCCATCCATACATCCTGTACACACTCTCTCTCTAACGGTCTCTAGGCTACACTGCAATTGATATACATTAGCTCAAATTTTCGGGCAAGGCCCATCATCAGGAGCCATGTTGACAGTAAGCACTCATCACTAACCACATGGTTCAGAGGCGGTGTGAGGAGCTGAAAGGTCACCGTACTGATTGTCATTGCCATAGCTGATCTCTGAATGTAGGAGTCTGAAAGAAAGTGAGAGACAAGGCAAGGAGGTACAAGAACGCCTATACATGTACAGCATTACCTAGCAACTACAATAGATTACTAGTGTACAAGAGCTCTGAGAGGTAATAGTAAAATACACAACCTAACGAAGACAGTTCTAAATATAAAACAGACAAGATGCAACCACTCACTGTCGGCAGTTCGTCCAAGTCTGCACACCGCGGCGGACATCATCTGGCTGTGGTACGCCCTGTGCAAATCCACCACACACGAACACAACAGCGCAAGATCAACGCAACACCCATGCAACCACCATAACACCCATGCAACCACCATAACACCCATACAACCACCATAACACCCATGCAACCACCATAACACCCATGCAACCACCATAACACCCATGCAACCACCATAACACCCATGCAACCACCATAACACCCATGCAACCACCATAACACCCATGCAACCACCATAACACCCATGCAACCACCATAACACCCATGCAACCACCATAACACCCATGCAACCACCATAACACCCATGCAACCACCATAACACCCATGCAACCACCATAACACCCATGCAACCACCATAACACCCATGCAACCACCATAACACCCATGCAACCACCATAACACCCATGAAACCACCATAACACCCACACAATCACCATAACACCCATGCAACCACCATAACACCCATGCAACCACCATAACACCCATGCAACCACCATAACACCCATGCAACCACCATAACACCCATGCAACCACCATAACACCCATGCAACCACCATAACACCCATGCAACCACCATAACACCCATGCAACCACCATAACACCCATGCAACCACCATAACACCCATGCAACCACCATAACACCCATGCAACCACCATAACACCCATGCAACCACCATAACACCCACACAATCACCACCAGAACTGGTGGGTTTCTAATACATCACTATCATCACAACACTAGGCAGTTGGGACATATTTATTCCCGTAACTATGCAAAAGACGTTGCCTCAGTAACGGCTGGCGCCAGCCAGGGTCCACACAGCTTTAATTCCGTGTTTTTGTGTGTTTGTGCCGTCGGCATGCCGGGTGGTATCCGGGTATCCCGTACCTGTCCCGTACCGTACCATCAAAGACAGCTGGCCACAGTATTCAAATAGGGCTTTCAAATGCAAGATCATAGCGTGAAGTAACTTGGAAGAATGAGTATGTATGCAAAATGTATCGGGAGAATGCATGCAAGGCGATAGTGCGGGTTCGAATCCTAGGTTATGTCTTAAAAAAATAGGAGAAATGAAAAATTTATAACATCCCCATGCTTTTTTTTGCCTAGGTCATCAAGGTGGTAGACGGTGTCGTGTTACCCTCGAATGCAAAGAGAAAGTTATTTCTTTCGCTCAGGGCCCTACGCTATGCTTTTTTTGCCTAGCTCATCATGCATGTTATTCGAACAGATGGAAACTTTTTGCAATACAATGATGTAGCCGATCAGTTCGTTGTGGTATGGTTGGGCATTGTAGCCGTCATGGTCGACGTAAAACACTATTTACATACACAAGCTCGGGGAGCAAAAGCAGGATGGGCTAGGCAAAAAAGCATAGCGTAGGGCCCTAAGCTTCCAAGCTCTCTCGTTATACGCACACATGATAAATTCCTGTCCCAGGCACTGTTATGTTTGAATCGATAGTCTGTCTGTACATGATCTGTACGCCATACGCTGCTCTGTGTGTACTACACATTATACCAAGAGTACATAACCCCCCAGAGTGTGCAACGCCGATCCAGCTCTGCATAGGGTCTTGGTCGAGCGGAATCGGATCTTCTGATGTCATGCGTACACTCCACACCAGCGCAAGGCCGGTCTCGAGGCAGGGCATCATTGTTTTTGATCCGAGAGTACCCGCGACTCCCCGGGTTCCCCTCAGATGTGTACGGTATTATGACGCAAAGATCCGATTCCGCTCGACCAAGACCCTATGCAGAGCTGGATCAGGCGTTGCACACTCTGGGGGGTTATGTACTCTTGGTTATACATGCATGCACTGTAGTGACTGTACTCTGCTGTCAACTGCCTTGCCATGTGTATGTCATTATACTGCAGTGTTTGAAGTAAAGCGCGTACTCTGCCAGCGACCGCTGGCCTGTACGCCAGCTATGTCAGTTATTGGTTTTCTGATTTCGAATTAATAGTTCCTTTGCTTGTCGTTCCGAAGTATAGATGTAATAAATTGTGCTCTTGCTCATGTAGTTCTCTGTCAACCTTATTCTGGCGAATATAACACTGGCGATGAAGATAGTTTTTTTGTAATCCGCAATGGCAGAACGCCCAGTACCTCAGGTTAATCCTACTGGCCCTGCTCAAGATGTATCCATTTGCTGGGCGACGTGGAAACGCAGTTGTCAATACTAACTTGATGCAGAGGGTATCACCAATTCGACACGGTCGAGAGCAAAACTGTTACATCTTGCTGGTCCCGCTGTCCAGGACGTGTTTGACACGCTCCCGGAACCTCCAGCTCCGACGGATGGTTCTGTCCAGAGTCCTTACGACAAAGTAGTCACTATGTTGGATTCGCACTTCCAAACACTCCAAATGTAATGTTTGAACGACGTACTTTCCGCCGACTGGCGCAACTGGAGACAGAGACTGTAGCCCAGTTTGGAAACCGTTTGGTTCAACAAGCAAAGATCTGTTCGTTTGCTGACCTGGATGAGCAAGTGTGTGACCAGCTTGTAGAGAAGTGCATTGATGATCGTTTACGTCGAAAGTTTCTGGAGAAACAAGGCACTCTCAAACTCAAGGATGCTCTGGAGGTGTCCAGGCAGTTCGAGGCAACTGAACTTAGCGCTCGAGGAATATCTCAATCGCGCAGTGCTCCAGCTCCTGTCCGTCCTGTTTCCCCACTAGGACACCAACGTACTCAAGTGCTCCACCCGGAGGAGAATGTAGCAATTGTGGTCTTTCGGACCACTCAGCAGACTCTGCTAGCTGCCCTGCACGTGGCAAGGAAGGTCTCAATTGCCATAAGAAAGGCCACTATAAGCGCAAGTGTAGGAAACAAGTGACGTCCAGGTCGTCCAAGACTGGAAGGAGAGGAAGAGGAGGTGGTGCGCATCAAGTCGCTAGTGCACCTTCAGCACCCAGCGCACCAGCATCTCAGCAGTGGAAGTCTGTACAGAATGCGTCCTACGCTATTGGGAAAGTCACATCTTTGAACGAGTCAGACTCTCTGTTTGTGTCCGTGTCCGTCAACAAACATCCACTGAGGATGAAAGTGGACACAGGCGCCAAAGTTGCTCTTGTACCCGAACATGTGTGGGAACAGTCCTGGAGTGATGTTCCGCTTACAGGGTCCCAGCTGCAACTCATCACCTATGATGGCAGTTCGCTACCAGTGGTAGGAGAGACGGTGGTCAAGGTTGCGTACGGTGAGCAATCCATCACAGACACCATTGTGGTCGTGAAGGGCGGTAGCCATCCCCTACTCGGTCGTAACTGGTTGCACCGTCTTCGTCTTGACTGGCCATCATTGTTCCGCATCAACTCAGTGTCTAGCACAGAGGCTGACTTAAAGACTGAGTTTCCGGCGGTAAGTGGAGCTAGCCTGGAACTTTGCTCTCCACACCAGTATCATCACTATTATATACCGTATTTCCGCGCATATAACGCCATGGTGTTATAGGTGAAACATCGCTGTTTTGGACCAAATTTTTGGAGAAAATAGACTCGGTTTTAACGCCATGGCGCTAAAAGTGAGAGACGCGTACATGCAAAAAAATCGGCAGAGCATGAACTTCAAGTACTCGTACGGTGCCGTTGCACGTTCATGTCGAGCATCCATGTACTTTCAATTTTCCCTGAAAATTTCAAAATGTGAACCTATTGTGTACAAGGTGGCATGGAAACTTGTGTGAAGCCTGAAGGTGCGGTGGCGGTATGGCATGTGACAGTGGGGATAGGTACATGCAGAGAGAATCACCGCTACTGTACGTTCACTGAAAGAATTGAACTCACCTTTAACGCCAGATGCAACTTCCTCCACATTGAATTTTGTTCACTTATAACGCCATGGCTTTATAAGTGAGGGTGGCCTTATATTCGGATATAACGCCATGGCTTTATATGCGCGGAAATACGGTATGTTTTACGTGGTGGGAAATTCAAAATGGAACATAGCGCGTACTGTCTGTCAGTACAATTTAGCTGCGACAAACTCTACAAACCTCCGTTGTGCCTTTTGTGCGCAATATCTATTACGAGTATAAAGGAGATAACCGGACACTATACATACTGTATTGCTTACTGGAAGAGTTGGTGGCAAGTCAGCTGTGTCTTGGAGCTATCCTCAACATTGCTGACTGCTAAGTGGTAGCTATTCTGCATACGCAACAACATAATTAAACACAAAAATCAGGAACAGAACTTGAGGAGCACTACAGACATTTTCCTATCCCTGAAAGTGCTGTGCTACAGCGAATGCACGCGAGTAGTGGAGAGCGGGAAGTTATTCCAATTGATCACAAACACTACAGAAAGTCGTGCTAACTAGCACCTTGAAAACAGCCGACATGACCGGAAATGTAGTGCACAGTGTTCGTACGGAACCCTCTATACACAGTGACGGGAAATGATTCGGAAAATACATCTACCAAATAGTAGCAGTGAGTCTTCCAAACACAACGCAAAGCGATGTTATCTCAGGTGCCACTTCACAAGCTAGAGAGGTAAGTTCAGTGTGCATTTCCAACACAGCACAAGTAATAAGCAAGAATGCGTGCCAAACACACTCTCTGACAAGATTTACCAAACGCATGTCCGGTACTGTTGCTGCGGGTCTTGCCGAGATAAAGGCATGTGCCAGTAGGTCACTTCGTTGCAAGAAGATCTTCTGTGAACTACTCACTACCTGTATCATGGGACACTGGACCAGATGAAGAGACACGGACACAGCCACACAGACACACAAACACACACACTGACACACACACACACAAACAGACACACACACACAAACAGACACACACACACAAACAGACACACACACACAAACAGACACACAGACACACACCACACACACACACACACACACACACACACACACACACACACACCACACCACACACACACACACACACACACGCACACACACAGAACCACGCACACATATGCACGTTCTGATTCTGGGATACCGTCGTAATATCCGATATAATTTATCACTACAACCGATTACTGGCTACAGTATACAGTCAGACCTCCCTTATCCGCTCCTCTTGTATCCGGATCCCTCGCCATCCGGAAGAAAATCGTCGGTTACCGATTTACAGCACATGCCATGCATACATACAGTATGTGTGTCCGGTTTCCTCGCCTATCCGGATATTTTTTTCGTGGAAAACGGATGTGTGCGGTTAAGCGAGGTCTGACTGTAGTGATATCTTGACTGCAAAAACATGCATTTTGCCTTGATATTTTTTGTTCTGATATCACTTTAGGAATTGTGTGTTGCTCCCTACGTCGGAGCTCGCACTTTTCTTCCTGCAGACTTGAATCTCACTGGACTGACTCACGAGCAGGGAGTGGTGCTTCCTAGCAGGTTTTCCAAGTGGAAGCTTCGATGGACTTCTTGTGTGCTCTGGGTGGCAGTCGTGAGTCAGTCAAGTGAGAATTCAAGTCGGCAGTAAAAGTGCGAGCTGCCACGTAAGGAAGCGACACACAATTCCCTAAGTATCGCCGAAGTCGCACCGACCTCTTCTTCACAGTCATCGATATCAATTTAGCCGATATCTATCCTTACACATGGTCACTCTATAGGCAATCTCCGGACAGCTAGCTGTTTTGACCTTGTTGTCTCCTCAGCAGAGCTCAGTTCAGAAAGCGCTGCAGAGCTCAGGGTGGTTTTGTAGCATATGCAAGTGAGACGTCCTCATACGAAAAAAAAAATTAAACTCGGATGGATCATGGAGAGCCAAAAAAAGGTGGCTGGGGCGGTACAACTTTTTAGAGGTCATTTTGATTACATTTTGACTGCATTTTTGAGTTTATCGGCAAGGTGGAGATGAAATTTGAAAATGTTTTCTGGTGAATCTCTGGAGAAGAGCCTTCTCTAGCTTCCAACAGTTTTATTTTTACTTTTGGACAAAATTTGAAAAAGTTTTATGAAAGGTCCGTGAAAAAATAACACGAACCTTTCATAAAACGTTTTCAAATTTTGTCCAAAAGTAAAAATAAAACTATAGGAAGCTAGAGAAGGCTGATCTCCAGAGATCCACCAGAAAACATTTTCAAATTTCATGTCTGCCTTGCCGATAAACTCAAAAAATGCAGTCAAAAATTTCCCAAAAGAAGATCCGACCTTTTCGTATTGAGGATTTGCCGGAAGTTGCCGGCTTTTGTGCTTCAGCATAATTATTAATTATATTGGTTTCATGTCTCAGATTCGGTTCCTAATACTTCCTATTGTTTCTTTTCTACATCCTCAGAAAAGTAAAGCTTCAATCGCTGAAGTATTTCGCATAGGTCACACAATCCCCAAGACCAAGCTGCAAATACCGCTCAGTAAGAGCAGTGATGCGGGAGAAAAATTCTAGAAAATGGATAGGTTAATAAGGACGTTTAGCAATGCGAAAATTCGAACTTTTGGTGGTGGTGATATTTCGCGAAAATCAATTTCGAAAAAGAAAACTTGTGAGGTTTAGCAATGCGAAATGACCTTTTCTCGAAGTTATTTGAATCTTATAGTACCGTACCATATATGCAGCTCAGTCTCAAGCAGGGGGCTGTACAATTACTACTCCCTGTAGTCAAATGCGTACCGAGAAAAGAGAAAGTTACTTTCGCAAATCACTGCAACTTCGCGTCCAAGTTTTCGAAGTTTCGAGCTTTCTTCCTGTACTCATTCCCAGGCTCGAATTTTCTTTCGAACTTTCGCGTTGCTAAACGTCCTTAATGACAAAAAATAGTTTTCGCTTCTAGTCGGCCAACCGCGCTTGGTTCTCCCCAAAGGGTTTTTTTCTTCAGATAGAGGTTTTGTAAATAATGGTGAAGGTCGAAGCCGTCTTCCTTCAGCTGAGCAATGTGAAAACCGGTGGAAGAACTTGATGAAGAGATGCAAAGACTTTGTGGACGGACAATACAAGACGGAGGAACTGTGCTTTGACGTTGCTCTTGATTCAGGTCATGCGGAGTTGGGATGAGTAGTTCAACTACGTCAACTTCAAGAAAAAAAGTCTTTGGCAAAAGATCTCCGCCGAGCTCGCTGAAGAATTCAAGGGCGAAGCTATTTTCCTCCAGCCGAGCAATGTGAAAAACCGGTGGAAGAATTTGATGATGAGATACAAAGAATTGGGACGGACAATACAAGACGGGGGCAGAGAGGAAGAAGGAGCCAGAGTTCTTTGCCGAAATGAACGAAGTTGTGGGGTGGAAGTCCAATATCAAACCAAAGTGTGTGTCGGGATCTCATGCGGCACGCAATCAACGTGTACATATGGATAATTGTAATGAGCTCACTGAAAGGCCAAAACGTCATTTAGAATTCTACAGATCGAGAGTAGCATTCCTAAACTATATCTTTGTTCACTGATGTACTTTGTGGATGGCTAGGGTCTGTACATGGTGCCCGTGTATTCGACAACAGCCCTTTGAAGGAGCTTGCTACACAAGCGGCGTGGCGAGATTCTTTCCCAGCGGGTTCATTCATGGTTGGTGACTCTGCTTGCCCGCAGTTGCCATGGCTAATGACATCATTCCGTGACAATGGTCAACTAACTGCCGAACAAGTCAACTACAACTTCAAGCATTCATCAACAGGCAGGAAATAGCATCACTGCATCAAATCTACAAGTCTGTCTCACTTCTGAAGTGCGGGAATATTAGGTTGGAAGTAGAGAATAGGTGCTATGTCTAGTAATATTATGACTCCTTTCATTGCCATCATTCATATTGCGCTGCGGAGAAGAACCGCACACAGAAGAAGATGACTGGTTGTCTGATATCGCAGTTGTCTAAGTCTGTGCATGCTACGCTGAAGAGGCTGTGTTCGCCATAGCTGTTCTGAATCCACCAGCCAATCAAACCATCGGATACCATTGGCCGGCCAAGATTGCTGGACCACGTGGAAGTCCTCAGCGTGTATGTGTATGTTTATGCACTGCAGAGTCAGTAACACGTGGTGCCGAAACCTGGGACTGTCGTCCATGCAGGCTATGGTTGGTTGGCAGCCACCTCATCTTTTAATTGCATCTGAGCCATTGTTGTACGCTGAGAGCCATTGGGTTGATACCCTGTCTGCTCGTTCTGCGCAAATTCGAGATTTGGTTGATGATGCTTTGTCTCGCATTGATTTTATTGAGCCTGTCAAACCGTGCCCATGCCAGGTGGGTGATCGTGTCATGTTATTGCGCCCAGACCGTCACCAGAAACGTCAGTTGCTTTTGAGGAAGGTTGGGTCGTGCAGTTTGTTGTTTCACCCTCTACTGTCATTATCTCGAAGCCTGGTCGCAGAGACAAGACTGTCAATGTTGCCTTGCTGAAGTCTGCTCCAGTTAGTGAGCCTGCAGTGATTAATGTTCCAGCTCCGATTGTTGCCGAGTTGCCAGAGGAAGAGTCAGAGGAATTGCTAGTCAGTTTAGATTGGCCTCTTCCTGTAGTCCTGCATGGCTATGGGTTGCGCGATCGTGCTTCGATTCGCCCCCCTGTTCGCCTCTCATTGTAAATCCACCTGGGGGAGAGGTGTTGTGCAACTGTAGGTGACATTTACAGTTTGTTGTTTCTTTCGTATTACTAGTATAAGTCCGAGTGCCTCAAGAGCTGCTATGATTGCAGGCGTTGTAACGTCGGCTTGCACATCCAGTGTTTCCAAGCATACCGTGAAGGAAGCTAAGTACCAAGAAACCAGCAGCTGACTGCAAAATTCTCTCAGAAGTGCATGTGCTTCAAAGTAGCATAAATTATATAACTAACGGCTTAGTCAGAGGGGAACATATTAGCACATGAAGAGACGAAGTCAGTTGTAAACCTCGTGAGGCTGCTATGGTTTTATACTCTTTGGCGCAACTCACGCCATCATTCAGCCTATGTACGTTTCATCACCATTTTTCCGCCAATATGCTGTATAAATTGACATCGTTGTGCTTCGTCACTTTACCACCATGTACTGATTAGAGAAGTAATGGTGCGAAAGGCCCCATCAAGTTTACAGCTGGCTTCGTACCTTTGTGTGCTAATTATATAACTCCAAGCATTTCGAACTGTTGTCCAAACACTACATATATTTTCCTATTTTTCCCCTTGCTGTATATAGATCACTTTTTGCAGGGAGGATTGCTATGTCTAGTAATATTATGACTCCTTTCATTATCATCATTCATATTGCGCATGCACAGGAAATACACGGTCTTTTTTTGGCTTGACGGATTCTGAGTGCGAGACAGAACCGGGTTATAAACATTTCCCTCCGGAAGATTATCAAGGAAATCCTCCACATCTTCCTCCTCCATAATGGCAATGCTGTGAAGAACGAATGCTGCTACGATGGTGTGAGTGGAATTCTCCACATGGATCACGTTAACAACCTTTAGCTGCCCCCAGCTGCCTTTCAACAAGGCAAACGCTCCCTCATTACAGTATAAAGTAGACGGGACGTAAGGTGGAAGATGTGGAGGATTTCCTTGACAATCTTCCGGAGGGAAATGTTCATACCCCTATTGTTCTGTCTCGCACTCAGAATCCAGATTTTTTTGTCACGAAATACAGACATCCACCCTATTTATCACCATTAATTTGACCGGCATCGTAGTGTAAGCCGCAACGTCTTTTTGGGGGTGAAGTATTGGTGTTTAAAAGTGTGGCTTATATTCCAACGAACATTTGCTGTGGGGTAAAGCGCCATTACTTGAGGTATGCTGTGTCCGTGGCACCATGGCATGCAACACACGGGAGTCGCTCACCTGAAGCATGTTTCTTAACTCCACACTGTGCAGAGCATGGACAGCTGCCGGAGAGAGTATAGTGCCGTTCATGTCACGACCTGCATACCAGCATATACACAGTCATGTAGAGCAGCAAACACACCAGAACTGATCACGACTGACAACAACACTACACTGCTCAACGCACAGCATAGATACCGGTACACCCCTTCGTACTTCACTTACTGCTGTATGCCTGCACGCACGCACACGCACGCACGCACGCGCACACACACACACACACACACACACACACACACACACACACACACACACACACTCAAACCGCACACTGGGGTTTCGGACCGCATATGTATACTGCATTTCCGGAGTCTCAATCACATATCTTTTAGGTCGCACAGGAAAGTTCACCCTGCCACCTTTGCTCTAAACCAGCGACGAGGTGAAAAGCCCTGGTGATGAAACTTGCATTGTTACATCGTAGCGTGGCTTACACAACTAACGTTACAGAATAGTGACAACTTTTTGCTGTGGCTTCAAGTTTTACGCATGAGGCAATCATCAGACAGCGTAGTGAGGCCTAGAGATCATGCTAGTGCCTTCATCACACATGTACGGTTGCATGGAGTGGCAAGTCGGTACTTGTCCTGTCCCAGTTTTACTACTCCATACAAAACTAATACACAAAGCAAGCATCAAAGAATCTTAAAGGTCACAGTGGAAGAGTACGTCTGGCTTTTGCCATGCACAAGCTAACAAGTTAGATGAAGCGGATGGGGGTCGTGCAGGCGCTCAGCCCCTGGATGTGTTTAAGTGGTTTCTGGCTATCATACACGCACACACCCACGCCCCCCCCCCCCCCCCCCCCACCCACACACCCACACACCCACACCCACACAAACACACACATACACACACACACACACACACACACACACACACACACAAACACAGACATACACACAGTAGTAAGACACACCGTAACTGTCATCAAGATGTCGTAATGGCACTTACAACGCACATAGTCAGTGCCGTGGTCAAAACCATTCTTTCCTGGAAAGGCAACAAACAGGAGCAGATTGAGAAGCGTACATATCAAGCTGTTGCCACCATTGCCAGCAGTAGATTGGTGATTTCAAAGTAGTGGATTCCTGCATGTTTATAACGTTAATACACACAACCACATGCATGTACCATCTACTGGTGCAGGACAGAACTAAGGACATTTTCAATTACTTCTATAATTTGAGCTGGGGTAGGCCCTCTATCATCCCCACCCTCACCCAACCCCAAGAGTCCAACAATGCACCACTAACGACATCCTTCATACCTGGTATTTTTGTGTGCATGTGAACAACTGCTGTTTAAAGCCGCACAAGAAGAACAACAATCAAATCCTCTCTTTCCCTTTCGTTGTGTGCCTTGCGATCATCGTAGAACATTTTACACATACATGTCCATGTCGACGTAATTATAGGAAATGCTTACAGTGCAATTTGGGGCCGTCCGTAAATATCGAACTTTTTTCACCAAACGAATTATTTTAGTTTAGACCCAACCCCTCCCTCCCTCCCCCTCAGAACGTAAAACGTGTTGACATATACATACATATACAACAAAAGTCGCCAGTGTGTCACTGCTCCTATGGCCATGTAACATGTATCGAACTTTTCTGAAACGAAATTGGTCAACCCCCTCCCACCCCATAATGAAATTATTTCGTTTCGTGAAAATGTTTGATAATTATGGACGACCCCTAATAATAGTCCTCTTTGTAGCTATAATAAAACTGCTGTCTCCTATTAAAACGCTTGTTAACAATCAATATGTTAATAAATAATAGGAGATTAGATTGCCCGTGAGTGTAACTGACCTATGGGTAGGCTATGCTGCGCAAGGCAGGCTTTGACATCGAGACTGCACGCACCGACGACGCCATCCCCACCCTCCTCATGCACCAGTCGTGGCTGAATACGACTCTCTTCCAGCGGGCAAGTCACGCAGGCACACGACGGCTGCGAATGCGTGGCGACGACCTCCACCGTGTGACAGGTGTACAGAGCGTCGATCAAGCAACTTGGTGAAGCGGACGCAGTAGAGTCGCTAGTGGCAGCTGCCGTAGCGGGCTGCCGTGCACCATCACGCAGACCAGTATCACCAGCCGTGGACAGCACGCACGCAGTGCCCGCTCTGATACGACAGTACGGCACGGAGCTGACGTCCAAGCTGGACTGTAGCAACAGTGGTAGACTATCTATGATGCTGACACGGAGGGACAGGCTGGTGAACAGCGACGAACAGGACTCGATGGCGTGACGTCGGATGAACACCAATGCAGACCATAACTCAGGAACAGACTGTAAAGGCAACGACAGTAAACATACAGTAAAAGGGGTACGACTTACAATCGAGTGTGACTTCCTACTTTAAAAGTGAATGTATTGCAACAGTATGGCTCAAACCTGAAAGTGGGTCACGGTGTGCGACTTACAATTGGGGAAGCAGGTACTGTATATTGAAAACTGGGAAATCTTCCTCATCTGGAAACGTTCGCGATTTTCACGATGGGTGCAAACTCGCAAAAGTAAGCCGGCGCAAAGCGTAGAACTGTAGTAAACAAATTGACTCCAATCGCAAACATTTCCAGGTGCAAATTGGTCTGTTCTCACAAACTGTTGGTACGACCAAGTCACCCCACAGATCTCCACTAGTAACTTGCTCAGTTTAGACCAAGACATGAATAACCTTGGGTAGTAGTAAACCTAGGTGCTGTTGTGCACATGTCTGTACTGTTCCCCGGCCCTCAGTTACCTCAGCCTGCTCATGACTACTGTGTGTTGTGTCTTGTTGATGTCCCTATTCATAACTGCTGCATGCATTCATTGCTAGTTCCATGCATAGTTCTTTGTCCTACTGTGGCGGGAAGGTCGTCTCGTGCAGCCGCAATGATCAGCTGCGCTATGGAGGTTCAGTTCCGGCAAACATGCGTGTGGATTTGCATTTTGCTGCTTGATTTTGATGTATTTGGGGGCAGTGCAAGGAAAGAGCTTGCTGGTGCAGTTGTTGTGTTCTTGGTCTTTGGCTGTTTCTGTTACTACCAGGTAGTAGCTAGCCTTTTGAAGTATTGCAATCAGTTTGCAATGGATACAGTCTTCTCCTAGTGATAATAATCATAATATTCTATAAACCTCAGACTCTGTGTTGTGAGTGAGAATACCGGCGCAAACATTGGTCCTTCGAGCCGGATCGCGAATGGCGGAGGAACAAAGAACGAGTGCTCGTTCAACCAAGGGAGTTGCTCCCAGGCGACTGGGGTTTGAGGACGAAGAGAGTGCGACCAGTCCAAGAACCAGCTTCAACAGGCAGACACCGTCGCTCGCATCAAGCCGCACGTCAGGAAGTGCGCCATCAGTGATGGAAGCAAGGTGCGCCCTGCTAGAAGCGAGAAAGAGGGTCGCAGAGGCGGAGGCTGACCTGGCCAGCTTGAATCTCGAGAGGGCGTCCAGACGCTCTGGCACACCGAAGTCTTCATCGCCCGCGATGAGAGAGGAAGTGTTCGAGGAAGAGCGACGATCTGAAATGCAAGCGCCCACAGCTGCAAATGGCAGCGATGAGGTGAGCGTGTTGTACCCTGCTAAATCCGTACAGTCAGGGCAAACTAGTGACCCGGACTTGATAGACCTGAGTGCAGATAGTGTCTGCGACCCACGTACAGTCAAGTCCTGTTCTACAAGCGGTAGGACAGTAGAGCGACTTCAAGGAGTTGGCAAAAACTCAGTTTTAGTGTCAGACTCAGTAAGTACCGGTACACAGCGCACGGAGCAGGTAGAGCAAGGTACTAGTGCCTCTTCACACATTCCGTACAGCATGGCAGAACGCGCAGATGCCACACCGCTAGCTCTAGCGCCATCAGCGCTCCAAGCACTGCAGGGTAGTCCTGAACCTGTGAATCTCCCTGAGCAGTCAGCTGTAACCGCACACAATGCACAGTCACAGGCCAATGAAGACGCACTCAGTCACGCACACCGGATGATTGATTGCCTGCAGCAAAGTTTACAACAGTCCGCTGACGAAAGTCATGAGAAGGATCTTGTCGTGCAACACCTTCAGTCTGAATTGCGGCGAACACGTCGCGAGCTAGACCTCCACAAGAGCACAGCTCAAGCTGAGAACAGCGACCTGTATGATTGCAACACCGAACTGCGGGCTGAACTCGACAAGATGAAGCGCGTATCGGAGCAGCGCAAGGTAGAGTTCGAGGCGATGGCCTGCCAGAGACAGCGGTCACGCGAAGAACTCCAGGAGATCGAGGAGCAGGCTGCGCGCGCGGAGGGTGACAAGGATCACCTACGTGAGCTCCTGAGTCAAGCCAGGCAATCTGCGGAGCAGCAGCAAAGGAAAGCTGACCAGTGGCGCCAGCTGTTCCTAGAGGAATGCGCAGCGCGAGGTAGCCCTGCAGACCGGGCAGTCGAACAGAGACGTGATACCGTGACTGACACGAGTAGTCCTGGTAACGATGCTCGATTCCACGCCGTCCACGAGTACGAGCCTCGACCTGCAGAACTCAGGGGAGCGAGGTCTGTGGACAAGTCATCGTCATACCACCGCCGGACTCCAGCTGAGTACCACCAACCCGTCCCGAAAGATACTGAGGATGTGGAGTCCCTTGGCGACAAGGCTGAGCCGACACAACACCTGCCGCCCGCAGCACGCGCTAGGGACCAGCCAATCGCAGATGAAGAGCACACCCCGGCCCAGGCCGCTCAGACTTCAGTGGTGACAGCTGTCAGCCAGCTTGCGGAAGCCTTGGCCGGACACCTGACGACAGCCACGCAGAGACATGGCTCCCAAGATACTGGCAGCGACCTTCACAAGATAGTCGCCCGACAGTCCACCGCAAAGGACCTCCCAGAGTTTAACGGCGACCCGGCGTCCTGGCCGATGTTCCGCCATATGTTCACGTCATCGACGAGTGAATGCAAATTCTCCAATGCGGAGAATATGGCCAGGCTACAGAAAGCCCTCAAAGGGAAGGCTAAGGACACCGTCAAAGCCATGCTCATCGTACCTGATAACGTCGATCGTGTCATGCAGACTCTGGAAATGCGGTTCGGGCAGCCAGAGCAGGTGATACAGACCATAATTGACGGCGTCAAGAAACTGAAGCCAGCTGGAGAAGAGGACTTCGAGGCCCTCATCGACACGGCAAATGCGGTCGGCAACCTCGTCGCAACAATGCAGCTCATGAACGATACCGGACATCTCACAAATCCCACCCTGCGGCAGGAAGTGATCATGAAACTTCCCAACAGCCTGAAGCGGCAATGGGGGGAGTTCGTCCATACCCAACAGACCGGAGTGACCCTGGCAACACTCTCCGAATGGCTATCACAACGAGCGGACGCTATCAGCCACGTCAGAAGACTCACCGCCACTGACAGAGCTGAAAAGCCGCCATCTGGCAGGCGACCAGGCGGCCTCCGTGGGCACGAGAAGAACAATGCGGTTTCTGCAAGAAAGCCGGACACTCCGCTGCCAACTGCAACACCTTGAAGAAGGCCCTAGTCAAGGACAGGTGGAAGTGGATCAAGAATGAGAACCGCTGCTTCGTCTGTTTTGGCTGTGGACACCAAGTCAGGGACTGCCCGAAGAAAGCACGGTGCGGACGTGACGGGTGCGAAAGGCTACACCACCGACTCCTCCATCTGCCGCAACCGAGCACGCAGGAGAGGACGGGGGACCAGCCAGCGCCGTGCAACGCAACTCGACGACCTACCAGTGGGAGGGTGATGCTGCGCACAGTACCCATCAACGTCACAGGCACGAAGGGGACGGTACACACGTTCGCTCTGCTCGACGAAGCATCTACAGTCACGTTGCTTGACGCTAGCCTAGCCAAGGAGATCGGCGCCAAGGGGACGCACTGCCCGCTGACACTGACCTGGACGGACGACACCAGCCAGACTGACAACAACTCCAGGAAGGTGGAGGTTTCGGTGTTCGGAAGCGGGCAGGAGTTCTACCTGAACGATGTACGAACCGTTACACTGGATCTACCCAAGCAAGACCTCGACGTCAACAGCACCTGCCAGCACTGGAAACACCTCCGAGACGCTGATCTGACAGTGGAGGATATGCAGAAGCCCAGAATGCTCATCGGGCAGGACAATTGTGACCTGATCATGCCCCGAGAGTGGGTCGAGGGACCGCCCGGATCGCCGGTAGCCACGCGGTGCAAGCTAGGCTGGGCAATCCACGGCAGAGTCGATGATCTCAGCACCGAAAACGCACACAGCAGCCTGTCAGCGCAAATCAAAGATGGCTGCTTCGATGACGACCTACATCTGCTCGTCAAGTCTTTCTTCACCACAGACTCGTTTGGTGTCAAGGTCACCAGCACTAAGATCCGGTCCCGACAGGAAGCGCGAGCTGAGAGGATCATGGACTCGACCACCAGACGAGTCGAAGACCGCTGGGAAACCGGACTCCTGTGGAGAGAGAGTGGCATACTCCTACCAGAGAGCAAGCCCATGGCCCTCCGGCGGCTGTTCTCCATCGAGCGAAAGATGGACAGGGATCAAGTCTTCGCTGACGCGTACTGCAGTAAGATCGAACAGTACCTGGCTGCCGGTTATGCCTTCAAGCTGACACCAGAAGAGGAGACAGCATTCCACGAGCGCAAGTGGTACCAGCCGCACTTTGGTGTCACGAACCCGAACAAACCAGGGAAGCTGCGACTAGTCTTCGACGCGGCAGCCTCAAGCAACGGCGTGAGCCTAAACGACGCCCTGGTTCCGGGTCCGGATCTGCTGAATTCTCTCACCGGCGTTCTATTCAAGTTCAGGGAGCACCGTATTGCCTTCGGCGGCGATATACAGCAGATGTTCCACCAGGTACAGATTCGGGAAGAAGATCAACCATCCCAACGCTTCCTTTGGCGAGGCATGAAACGTGACAGAGAGCCGGACGCGTACCAAATGAAGGCGATGACGTTCGGAGCGGTATGCTCGCCTGCCTCGGCCCAGTTCGTGATGCGGAGGAATGCTGAGGAGTTCAGGGACAACCACGAAGAAGCTGTCTACGAAATCAACCGCAAGCACTACATGGACGACTACTTCGATTCAACGCCAACAGTGGAGACAGCTGTCGCCAGAGCGCTTCAAGTCGTCAAGATCCACAAAGCCGGCGGGTTCACCATTCGTAGCTGGGTAAGCAACTCGTCAGAGGTCCTAGCAAGCGTGCCACCCGAGCTCAGGTCCGACAGCGCTCTCACGATCGACAGCGGTGAAACGGCCACCCCGACCGAGAAGACCCTTGGCCTCAAATGGATGCCGCGGGAGGACATCTTCAGCTTCAAGCTAAGTGCACGACTGGTGACACAAGAAGCAGAAGTGACGCAGCCGACAAAGCGACATGTGCTACGCATGTGCATGTCAGTATTTGATCCGCTTGGCTACCTGGCATTTCACACGGTATCGGCAAAGGTACTTCTCCAGCGGATATGGCGCACCGGAGTCAGCTGGGACCAGCCGCTACCGGATGACCTCGTGACATGCTGGAAAGAGTGGTGGCAAATGCTACTCAAGCTGAGCGAGCTGTCTGTGCCACGCCCCTACAGTGAAGATATGACCAAGAGAGCCCAAGTTCAACTACACGTCTTTGGAGACGCCAGCGAGTCGGCCTTTGCGGCTGCAGCCTACCTCAGAGTCACCTTCGCCGACGGGAGTGCCCAGGTCGCTTTCGTGCTGGGAAAAGGAGGAGGTGGCTGCGTGAATACCTGCCGCCGTTGACGAAGTGGCATCAGCGACAGCAGAAAGAGGTCAAGGTCAATGACATAGTCGTGATTGCCGACAGAGACCTACCCAGAGGCAGCTGGCCGAAAGGTACCATTACGGCCGTCTATCCCGGCACCGATGGACATGTCAGAGTGGCCGACGTCAAGACAGCGTCCGGGACATACCGCAGGCCGGTGTCAAAGATCTGTGTGCTGGACGTTCTGAATGAGGGTGACGCTTGAAGACGTCACCGGGGGGAGGATGTTGGTACGACCAAGTCACCCCACAGATCTCCACTAGTAACTTGCTCAGTTTAGACCAAGACATGAATAACCTTGGGTAGTAGTAAACCTAGGTGCTGTTGTGCACATGTCTGTACTGTTCCCCGGCCCTCAGTTACCTCAGCCTGCTCATGACTACTGTGTGTTGTGTCTTGTTGATGTCCCTATTCATAACTGCTGCATGCATTCATTGCTAGTTCCATGCATAGTTCTTTGTCCTACTGTGGCGGGAAGGTCGTCTCGTGCAGCCGCAATGATCAGCTGCGCTATGGAGGTTCAGTTCCGGCAAACATGCGTGTGGATTTGCATTTTGCTGCTTGATTTTGATGTATTTGGGGGCAGTGCAAGGAAAGAGCTTGCTGGTGCAGTTGTTGTGTTCTTGGTCTTTGGCTGTTTCTGTTACTACCAGGTAGTAGCTAGCCTTTTGAAGTATTGCAATCAGTTTGCAATGGATACAGTCTTCTCCTAGTGATAATAATCATAATATTCTATAAACCTCAGACTCTGTGTTGTGAGTGAGAATACCGGCGCAAACACAAACCGTGAACTAAAACCAGCGCAAACGCTTCCCGCTTTACAGTACACAAATACAGGAGACAAGAAGCTCTTTTTCTATCACCCGGAGTAACAGTTAGCTTCACGCTCTGGGTGGTCATCAGACAGCCACTCCATTAAAGTTACAGCAAACCAGCCTCTTGTCTCCTGCATTCGTGTCAGCCATTCTACGTGTGTAAGGTCACACATGTTACCGTGTTGTCGGCCACTCTTCTCTGCACTGTTTCTGTCACCTCTCCGCTGTATAACATTCATCGTGCTCAGTTCAGCTTCTTTTAGGCTGCACTCTACCAGATAAGAAGGCATCAGAAGTACTTGTGGAAGAATAGAACTTTTTTCTTCTTCGCAAAGTGTTGTTTGTGAGGACCTTGAAGCTTGTTCATTCCAAGACTCTCGGTGGGTTTGGAAGTGATCACAACATCGCAGTGAGTGGTCGAAGGACAAGTTGCAGAAAAAAAGGACTAACAGCATCAAGCCATTCAAGGTACCTATCCGAGGGATTCAATTGGATTTCACCCTATCTCCACTGAAGGTAATACTTCAAACAAGTACTAGTGCCTGTTGCTAGATCAGAGTGGACGCTCTACTAGCACTATCCATCACCCCCACACCACCACCACACACTCACACACACACGCGCACACGAACACACGCACACACGCACACACACGCCCACACACACATGTGCACACATGAAGGCGACACGCTCACCTGCAACTCGCGTAGGAGAGGCACAGATGACGAAAGTGAATAGTTCACGGCGCTTGTTTGAAATAGAGATTTGATCAGGCGCACAACCGTTTCCGGAAACATCTTTGCAGTGGGGTCTAGGCACTGATCAACAGACTGGAGTATAGGCTTAGCAGCTTCATCCAATTGCAGCTTACGATCACTTGTAATATGAGAGCACACACTGCATAAACGCTCCGTGCTTTCCCTCGTGTACTGCCAAAGTCGGTTGCTTAGCACGCCGGATGTTTTCTCCGTGCATGCCAGTACAATGGCGGCTTGAACAAGGTCCCTGCTACAGGAGAGCGCATCAGCTACAATGATAGGTTGAAGCCTGCAGGCAGATACACACGCACATATCCGTTCAAGCACAGATACAAGCACACACGCATGCACGCAGCCACACACACAGCGCAAAAGATTCAAGTTCTGCCAGATTTTTTCCTGAAGTCCCCCGGGTCCTGCAACTGGAAGGGTCACAACTCCATTTTCGACTTGCCCGTATGGCGACTGTTGTCCTTATGCCTCGAGAGAGACCAGCTCTCCAAGGATCTTTGAGATCCGAACGCTACTGGATGTGAGCACCATGTAGCCGACCTTGAGTTTATGACCATTGGTCTCAACTGTATGCCACCAGTATGGCCTTGTCTTGTGAATTCTCGGGGGAAACCCCTGCATGGAAGACATGTATTTGGCCACAGTATCAGTTGAACACGCCGCTCATCACTGCACAGCGCCGCCGTACATACCCTTGTGTTTGAACTACACTGGATAGGTGCTGTGTGGCCAACACCACCCTCAGCTGATCCACACTAAGGCAGGCAGCATGAACAGGGACTAGCCACAGTGCCGACACATTCACCACCAGTGACTGCTCCGTTGATGACGCAGAACACGTACCACGACCCTGTCGGCAGCCAAATACTTTGCCTGGTGCCTGCAGCTTGGCCAGGTAGTCACGGAAAACATGTGCTCGGTCCAGGGTTATCGACAAGGAGCCAGACGCAACCTCCTCAAGACTGGATATGCCAAGTTCTGCCTTCGCTGCTTCCAAAGCAGCAATGGACACCTATAAAATCAAACACAGACACACAAGATAATAAATTCAATGCATTATGACCGATTATGACATGTCATGTGCATGTACACGGTTCCACATCACAAGTCCAATCTCCACGATATGATGGCAGAGAGGGAGAGAGAGTGTGTGTGTGTAGGGGGGGGGGTATGGGGTGTGCGTGCTTGTGGCGATTCGCATACATACAGCTGGAATCAGTGGTGGCCAATTCAGGAGCCTTGCAAGCATCATCAAAATCCACAGCACAATGTGTTCATGTTCACAGCAATCATAGCTGCGGCCACCCATATGGTCAGAGGCCACGGGAGCCGCCAATCTGAAATTCATTGTAACCACTGCACTTTGGTCTCGTGAAGGCTGTTGCCAAGTAATTATTTGAGCGTTTCTAAAATCGAGTGGATGTACAGTGGTTGGCTGTAGTCTGTCCCCACAGGATACCGCGATTCCGCGGACGCGCAATTTTCCGCGTTATCCGCTTTCATAAAACTGTACGCTAAATGTGTACCAATGACAGAGAACTCGTGCATAATGACCGCATTATACCGCATAACCCCGCATATTTGCCGCATAGTTATAGCATAATTTTAGGATTTTGTCCTCGTGTGACGTGACGGTGTAGTGTGTGCGCTGCTCTGGTCTGGACCCATACTCCTGACGTCCATGACACACTATTTTGGGTCCCTGGTTCGAATCCTGGTGGTGACAGTCAATTTTTTCTTCAGATTTTTCCCTTCTCAGGCTTCTGTGTCTTTCCCTCAAACCAATATTGGCAATAATGCTGCGCTGGTCTTCTATTTTACCTGTTGTTTTTTTTTTAGCAAAAAGCAGTAAAAATTTCGAATGCCCTGGCAAAATGATCACGTGACTTTGAAGAATGCAATTCAAAAAATTGAAGTGATCATTCTGCGAGATGAAAGAAACTATTGTTCGTAGTTCTGTCCGAGTATCTTCCTGGCCGAAATCCACTGCAAAGAAACGAGATAGATGTTCTCTAGGCTTATCGGGTGCGTTAGGTATCCGACTTACTTATTTTAGTACTTTCGTTCGGGTCGTAGACGTACGAACACACCTTGGCCAAATACTTTCGACATTTCCATTTCAGGAAAAGGGTCCAACATTGTCCCCCATCCATCCAGCTATTTGATCTTGTGGTTCTTTTAGTCATTGGACGATCTGTGGACCATGACGGTAATTGGTCAACAACTACTACGAACTCCATTTCTGGCCGGATTTGGACGCGCAACAGCGACAGCAATCCGCTGCAAATCGTCGAGCAGCTACGTAGCAACAGGAGAAGAAATTGTGTCTGGAAAGCCACCGGTTGTGATTTTGCACGGAGCGCTGGGCAGCGGCACGAACTGGAAATCACTTTCTCTTCGGATAAGCTCTGCGCTGAACCGTCCTGTTTATGCATTGGATGCTCCGAATCACGGCGAGAGCGAATGGACTGCTACTATGAGCTACGATTCGATGGCGGAAAGTGTGCTGGAGTTTATGCGTGAAAAATCGCTGACTAAAATCGACCTGATTGGTCACAGCATGGGTGGAAAGACTGTCATGGTTGTTGCCCAGAAACACCCAGAAGTTGTTGAGAAACTCATCGTAGTCGATTCAGCACCGACGCATTCGACCGGCGTAGGTGCGGTCGCTGGATTTGTACGCACCATGAAAGAGCTCGATTTGTCGACATTGTCACGACGGGCACAGGTCGCGCCGGCGTTAGAGGACGGTATTCCGAACAAAGGCGTGCGCGAATTCATTGCCATGAACGTCAGCAAGAACACCAGCACGAACAAGCTCTATTGGAGATGCAATCTGGATGCCATTCAGAAGTTCCTCCCGGAAATGGCAACGTTCCCGCACTTCGACGGCAACTCTTCCGTACCGACTTTATTCATAGGGGGAGAAGACTCTGATTACATCACGGAGGAAATTCATCCAGAGATTCGTCGATTGTTCGCCGATGTTGAAATCAAAAAGATACCCGGCAGCCATTGGGTGCACTACGACAATCCTAGTGGATTCCTGCAAGAGACTCTTTCTTTCCTGGCATAGTACAGACAGTGTACATACTGGCTGGTGCTGATCCTAGCAGTATGGTCATGCTTCAGTACAATGTACTGTAGTCAGTGGTGATGGTGTATGTACATGTTCAGCACCAGCAGTTTCACATGCACCCGCCGATGTTCTACTAGTACTAGTCGTGCACAAACCTGAGTCTACTTGTAGATCAAGTGCACGCGTGCGTACTAACTGCACAGGTTGACATGTAGTTCAAGTCTGCTCGAGGTGTCCCGATGGTGTAGCATTGCCGTATGTCCACCTTCAGCCGAACTACTTCGAACATTCTTGCACGGCACAATCTCTCTCTCTCTCTCTCTCTCTCTCTCTCTCTCTCTCTCTCTCTCTCTCGCGCGCGCGGTCTCTCTCTCTCTCTCTCTTCCTCTCTGTCGCTCTGTGTGTGTGTGTGTGTGTGTGTGTGTGTGTGTGTCTGTCTCTTTTCACTTCCTTATAGCCATGGGATAAATATTTATTTATTTTGGTTTCCATGCTGGTCATGGAAACCACCAACAGAAATAGGCAATTTTTCTAGCGCAGCAGCTGCTACTTCGTACCTCATTTTACTTTTATGCTTCTGCATGCAGTACTTCACACTGGCCTTATGAGCACATAGACGGTTCTGGCTGAAAGTGAGATGCGATCTGCACGGACCAGTTGTCTTCAACTTACGCGTAGTTGTTTAGGTCACTGTGCCTAGTTCCCCGTGCGTGGAGAGACTGGGTGGTGTGCATTGAGAAAAGACAGGTGCTCAATCCCCGGGCCATGGCCAGAAAACCATTTCTGCAGTTTGCATGGTATATGTGGTGGTCCTGAGTTTCGCAAGCTCTTTCTCTCTCTCTCTCTATTCAACTCGAATGGTGCCAGGAGGCCGCACGGGGGCGGTCAATGATCTCAAGTATGTGTGTGTGCGTGTGTGTGTGTGTCGAAAATCTGTGGGTGCACACCCAGTGCATTTGCAGATTCGCGTGCTTCTCTTGCGACGGGCGTATACATGGTACATGGTGTGTGTCGATGTAAGGTACAGTCACTATGAGGGAGTGCTAAAAACGAATTTACTACTCCATGCTCATAACACAGTAGTGCTGGGGTTTGGCGGATTCCTTCACAGCCTTGTTTTGGTTCCATACACTGCCAGACCAGTAGCTGTGCAGTAGAGTCGAATGCCACAGCCTAAAGTTAAGAACGTCGGTGTTGGTATTCTGGCAGCTTCTATGCTACATTTGTACATAAGCATGTCATGGTACTATGTACATACGATCCAGTACAAACTGTTCCTAAAGAAGTGCTATAAGAACGCAGCCAAGTCATTTCCTTTACTGGCCTAACTGGCTTTTAATACTTCATTACCCACTCTACTCAGTATCATTACCTTCATTGGCCTTTTATACTTTATTTTCCTTTTTAGTCGATATCATGTAATTAGGCAAATTTGCCTGTTTGTTCTTCGACTCTAAATAAACAAACAAACAAAGTCACTCAAAGATAAGAACGTCCCAGCCTGACCCCCCCTGGAAACGACGTTCTTGGGCGCGGGACTACAGGACATCTGATTTCTTGCCACCAATTACACTCCTGCTCACATTCACTTTACTACTGTGTATTCCGCAACAGCGTTTAGTTTGGCACAAAGGGCACAAAGTTGTAGAAAATTCCAAAAAAATATCTGGAACGACGAAGATGGGATTCGAACCCACGCGGGCAGAGCCCAATGGATTAGCAGTCCATCGCCTTAACCACTCGGCCACCTCGTCACCACAATCATGTAGATTTCCAAACAGAAGTTAGAGAAACCAAGGTGAGTCAGCACAATTAAGACAACTGACAAGGACTGGTTTCAGAAAAATTATGCTCCGCAAATTAGAGC
This sequence comes from Sycon ciliatum, assembly GCF_964019385.1. NCBI lineage: Eukaryota > Metazoa > Porifera > Calcarea > Leucosolenida > Sycettidae > Sycon > Sycon ciliatum. Next base: position 39,749,177 of record NC_088644.1, read on the forward strand.
CACTGCAGAAAAATAGGCGCTGTGCTTTCGGGGACTTCAAGCAGGAACTCTCAGACCCGCTTAGTAACCTGTCCTCTGCCCCTTGTTGTCCTCACTGACAAGCAAGAAATCAGTTCGAGCAGATAATTTACTAATTAACAGCAAATACGTTAACAATAGTGAGGACTCTGGTGCTTGAAGGCCGACCACGTATCCTAATTCCGACCAGCCACCATTTCATGTTCTGTGATTGTGTTGGACTCGAAACGTTCGCTGATGGGACACTACGACCATGTTCTTGTAGCAGACCAATTTCAGGGGCATGTGATAAGCAGAAGTCCCATACCAGGTGAGTGAGTTTTCCAGTATTGTTACAACACACAAAATTGGGTTACATTTCTTACCAAAATCAACATTACCACAACCGATTTGGAGCGGACACAGCGTCAAACAGACCTTTACCCAAGTATTACAGATCACAAGCTGCCGAGTTGAGCATGGATTGCCGTTTATTATTTACTTCGAAGTATATTTATAACTGTAGCGGAAAGACAGAATTTGCGGCGTGCATTTTTCAAAAATTTACAGTTTACACCGTCTTCAATGGCCATTAGAGAGGTTCCGCACTACGTAAAGTTGAGCAACTTTACGTTAGTGGGCGGGAAAAACCCGTGAATTTGCGAGTTTGCACTCTACTTACGGAAAGTTGTCTACGTAGAGTACGTAGATAGGGCTCTGATAACGTAGCTGGTCCGTAAGTGGATTGGGGTACAAATTTATGACTCTCTCCCCAGGTCGATCTGGTCGTACACTGCCGCGTTCGGAGTTGCCAAGGGCAGCTACGTGATTTGAAAACTCCGTATGGCGGAGCACAGATGCGCATGTAGTTTACGTAAGACTTTCCGTAGATCGACTACGTTTTTTACCAACGTACGTCATTACGTTATGCGGAACCTCTCTAATATCTTTACACAAACCCCTAGTTGTTGCTCTCGGTCACCTGCCCGATTCAACATTGGATAAATATTGCATGTTACATTTTTGTGATACCATGTGGTTTTAAAGCCACCTTTCGGTAGAGTCATAGTGGGACCGGCCCAAACGGTTGGGACCCGCTCATATGGTTGAAAACATCAGGATGATTCACATAGTTGGGCAGTTTACCAATCCTGAGCAGGTGTATTACACAGAGATGGAACCCAAAGCAATACAGCTTTTGATTCTATCAATGATATAATGAGTGGCAACAACTACAGTACACAAAATCTTTCTTTGTTTTGCTTGAATTACTAATGTTCAAAGAGTTGGACCAACCTACATGTCCATGTGCTACCAACATCATGGCAACATGTACATCTCTTCTCCGATATGTTAGTATTCATCATGTATTATTCACTGAGGATTTCGATGTTTAACATTGACTTACAGAGCTCCCAAGGTCCTGAGCGCAGCGGCTTTCTGACGATATAGCATTTTTGGACACGACCAAATCAGCAGAATGGAATTGAGACGGGGGCTTCTTTTTCGGGCGCTTCACGAGCCGAGGTAGGGAAGACCGTTCGCCTCCATGTGGAAATAGGGCTTGACCTATCCTCCTACGAATACTATCACTGTTTTTGTCCATAGTAGCAACAGCAAAGACACTACAGCAAATACTACACTAAATAATTATTATTTTCGAATTCGCTCCAAGCTGAAAGCTTTTCAGGGGAAGAAGATGATAACGCTGTAGGTTCATCACGTGTTCGTTTTGCGCCGTTTGAAGAAGCGAAGGACTAAAGGGACCCTCACTTAATTTTTTGCCGACTACCCGCCAAAAAACACATTTCGACACGCGTGTGTGCTGGACGTCTGCGCGTGCACGACAAGACGTGTGAGCTGGCTGACAAGTGAGAGCCAGGGAGTCGTCAAGTACCGGCGTTTGACGACTCCCGGCCTGGTGAGAGCATGCATGCATGCATGCATGTCCAGCTGGCGGGAATGGGAACCTATTTTGTAGATCGATGGGTTGAATGTGAAATTGTGGATCTACACGAGGTTTGTTTTCATGTTCTGATACTTGTTGTAATGGCTAGTGATCTTGCAAACTGTAAAACTGTTACTGTGACTTTTCCAAGTCCTACTGATATACCTTGTCAAATCAGATGCCCTGTAGTAGTCTTGGTGGAAGCAGACTGGAATGCGTTGAATTCGTAGCTTCTGAAATTGAAATTTATTTTTTCTTGAGTGACACTGACAAGCGATGGCATTGGCGACAGGAGAACTTTGCTTCCTTCCAGGAGAGCTGCATCGCAGTCGGATCCTGTCCATGCACATGCGATCATGCTGTGTTGTAGACAGTGGAGAGCTGATTTTCACCCGAGAAAATAGTTTTGAACATTCATGAAGAGGATATTGTTGCTGTAGCTAGCTGACAGACATAACCTGTGGCAGTGGTGTATGGAATCAGCGTGCAAGGTCTGTAGCAACTTGATCATGGCAGAGAACGAGCTGAAGCGAGATGTGAAGGGTGCCATGCAGCTTACACTTGTGCATGTTCTACGTTACTCTACGGCGAGGAACTACACACACACTCACTACTGCTCTCGCAAGGTGATTGGCTTCTCTCCAGTGATTCAGGCCGCCTCAAAGCATGGGCCCACTGCACTTTGTCGCGGAACACATCAACATGCCTGTTGACGTACACTGGAAAAGATACGACTCCACGATGAGGACCTGTGTAGCAACTTGATCATGGCAGAGAAGGAGCTGAAGCAACTTCCATTGGCGCATGTTTTTTAGTTTTAACGATACTCCACGATGAGGAACAGCACACGCACTCGCTACTGCTCTTGCCA
>NC_088644.1:39756992-39776992 GCF_964019385.1 Sycon ciliatum
ATTTCAATTTCAGAAGCTACGAATTCAACGCATTCCAGTCTGCTTCCACCAAGACTACTACAGGGCATCTGATTTGACAAGGTATATCAGTAGGACTTGGAAAAGTCACAGTAACAGTTTTACAGTTTGCAAGATCACTAGCCATTACAACAAGTATCAGAACATGAAAACAAACCTCGTGTAGATCCACAATTTCACATTCAACCCATCGATCTACAAAATAGGTTCCCATTCCCGCCAGCTGGACATGCATGCATGCATGCATGCTCTCACCAGGCCGGGAGTCGTCAAACGCCGGTACTTGACGACTCCCTGGCTCTCACTTGTCAGCCAGCTCACGTCTTGTCGTGCACGCGCAGACGTCCAGCACACACGCGTGTCGAAATGTGTTTTTTGGCGGGTAGTCGGCAAAAAATTAAGTGAGGGTCCCTTTAGTCCTTCGCTTTGAAGAAAGCTTCCTTCGCAACGGGCTTGTAGCCATGGTGCTGTCAGTGTCAAGCATTCGACATAAGCTGTGCAACATGGGCAAGGACAAAGTAGTTTAGTTGTTCGAACCTCGGTATCTCGTTCAGCCTTTTCTAAAAAGCAAATCGTTTTGGTTTGGTAGTGAAGAGCTAGCTTGTGTAAACGTGTGCTGCCCTCTCTCTGGCAGTTGACCATTTTGCCCGGATTGAATCACAGTGCACTAAAAAGTCATATCTTGGGCGAGTGGAGGGAACATCTACAGGTTCCAGAAGTTGTCTGCTACAATTGTTACTCACGCTGCTGCTATCCGCCTGGCTCAGGACACACACGCTTGCTTGGTGTTCTACGAGACTAGCTGCTAGGTCCAAACACTGCACACGACGCAGGTTGTAGTCGCCTGGCACTCTGCAGGGGCCGCTTGTCAGTGTTCGTGTGCGGACGGCCTGTAGAACTTTTCGTGATAGCTAGTTTCGAAGCTATCCCCGAGGAGCAGGAGGGTCAACTCAACTACGATAGCGGTGGTGGGTTTGAACGATCTCGAAGGGGGAGAATGTCTGACGACGAATCCGATGCTGGCTCTCAGGGAGAAGGCGCAGGCCTCGGGGTAAGGACAAAGTGCATATTTAATTACTGAGCGAACTGAGCTGCTTACTGAGCTGCATACTGAACATACTGCTGCAGTATAATAATACTGGTGGGTTAAGCAACTGTTAGTTGCTGGAATGCTGGAACTAGTAGTGATTGATAACTATGATACACAATGCAGCAGTGCAGCATGACTGGCTTGCGACACAGCCTCGGGTCTACCATCGTTAGTACACCATCGGTTAAAAAACAAACCTCATTAGTAGAACTATCCAAAATCCAAGACAACAAATTTGAACCCCCAAGCCGTGTGTGTGTGTGTGTGTGTGTGTGTGTGTGTGTGTGTGTGTGTGTACGTGCATGTGTGTGTATCACACAGTCATACGACGGCGAGCGCAATGAGCAGAAAGAGCGTCACGGTAAAGGCAAGGCCATTCTGCCCAACGGCGATACGTACGAAGGAGAGTATCGCAATGGGAAACGCAGCGGGCAGGTAAGACGCATGGTGGAGGGTATCTAAAGAGAAATACAGTCAGACCTCGCTTATCCGGTCCTCTTTTATCCGGATCCCTCGCCACCCAGAAGAAAATCGTTGGTTACCGATTTACAGCATATGCCATGCATACATATAGTATGTGTTTTTTTGTTTTTTTTTATTGAAAAACCGCAAACCTTCAGACATGTGAATGTGCACATGATATACAGTGTACATACGTATGTATCGAGAAGGCAGCACGGAAACGGCAGTGGTGGTGAGTAAGCCTTTCCCAAATCGGCCATTTATTTTGGCCTATTCGGCTTTTCGATCGGCTGAAAAATCGCCAGAATCGGCTGAAAATTTCTGTGAAAGGTGTAAATTCGGCTCTAAAGTCGCAGCCACTTTTCGCAGATAATGGCTCCAGGAAATTAATTGTATTTGCATCAGGAGTCGTAAAATACCGGTATTTACAACTCCCTGATTTGCATGCTATTGAGGCACTAAAACATCAATTTTCGGCGAATTCAGTGCGAAAATTGCGTATTCGGCTAAAAGATTCTTTCTTCAAAACCACTATTCTCGGCCAATGTTTCGGCCGGCCGATTTGGGAAATGCCCACGGGCCGTGACGCAGGCGCGCACGAGCGGTCATGCCCAGTTGCCCACGACCCTGCAAAACATGTATATTCGGCGATTTCTTGGTAAAATTTCAGGATTCGGCCAAAAGATCGGCGATTTTCTGAAAAGGCTACTTTTCGGCGAATTTTTCGGCCGGCCGATTTGGGAAAGGCCTAGTGGTGAGGCCTGGGCAGCTCGTCCGACCGTGGGTCTCGGAGTCAACACTGGGCAGACGCACCACACTGGGCAGACGCACCGTGTGTTCGATTATCTGGTTCCCTCGCTTATCCGGATATTTTGTGGAAAAACGGATGTGTGCGGTTAAAAGCGAGGTCCTACTGTATGTACGTGCATACAGTCAACTACTTTTTAAATCTTCTCTACTCAGCCTAGTGTCCCTGAAGTTCTAGCAGAAAACTTAGTCAAGTGTACAGCAGTGGCACACTTCGTGGCGCTGTCCCCCTCGGGCGAATCTCAGACTAGAAGGTCATTGCTATTGCCAGGTGAGATCATGCAGCAAGATAAGCTGAGGTCCCCAACACGTACAACTCCCTTACATGCATTCACTATTGCTGAACACGTCACACGGTAAACAAACGTTTCGGAGACAGCAACATTACATGGTCTGTGCCTAACTGGATACCGGAGTATCACAGCAAGATCACATGGTCTGTGCCTAACTGGATACCGGAGTATCATTGACGTTTTCCCATTCTTGTCCACTTGCAGGGTCTGTACCGGTTCAAGTCCGGAGGAAAGTACCAGGGAGAGTATCTGGACGGCGTGAAGCACGGCCAAGGACTTTTTGTCTATCCAGACGGGAGTCAGTATGAGGGTGAGCAGTACTTACCGGTTAGCAGCCCTCCTCGTTCCTGAATGCAAACAATGCTCGACTGCAAGTGTACCTATTACCTGCACTGAATGTGCCACTACAGGGTTACTATCATCGTAGGCCTCAGCGGCTAATGCTAGTTTTTTTGGGCAAAAATGCTTTTGGCAATGCTAGTTATTTTGGTTGCTAATGCTAGGTTGAGTGCTCGTTTGCAGCATTAATGCTAGTTTCAGCACCAATAAAAAGGAAAGAAAATGGTGTACAGAAATACTTTTTCGGATGGTCTTGTGTCTAATTTCATTGTAGACACGATCAGATGAAACAGGGCACCATGGTAAATTAAAGATAGAAACGCTTCCAAATAGGCACCCTTAGCATTGAGACGATAATGCTAGCGGTAACGGTATTTTGACTGTGGCCGGACCAAGAGTAGCCGTTTTGTTACTGTATGGCATATATGTACCCTTGAATCCTGTTGTGCACTTGCTGTGTGCCAGAAGAGGCCCAGACTCCATAATTGGTGCAAATATTACCATATGGGTCATTGCAGCGTATGCCTTGGAAAGGTTTTTAGCCCCAGGCCCCTTTTAATACTTTTTACCCCATAAAACCTGCTTGCAATGCTAGAGCAATGCTAGTTTCCAAAAAAGGCCTTTAATGCTACTTTTAATGCTAGCATTAGCCGCTGAGGCCTATAATACTATGCCACTACAGGGTTACTATGCCACTACAGGGTTACTATGCCACTACAGGGTTACTATGCCACTACAGGGTTACTATGCCACTACAGGGTTACTATGCCACTACAGTAAGATCGGGCACCGAAGAACACCTCGCCGAAGAACACTCAGGCTGGAAAACCGGCAAAATTTAAGAACAGTCCAGGCTAGAATTATCAGATTTAAGAACACTAGATCTACATTGTACGTAGATCTACATTGTACATGTATGGGAGGTGAGTACATGTCATGTACACGTACGTGTAAACAGTAACTGCTACATGTACAGTCATTCCCATTTACGACACCCACTAGTTTAGAAGTACTACATTGCACTACATGTACCTGTACATGTACATGTACATGACAAACGTCATGACGTCACTCGACTCGCCGCGCGCGTGTGAATAAGAACGGTCTGGCTAGAATCAAAAATTTAAGAACTTTCCTAGGCTGCGCTCTAGCCCCTGCGTTCTTCGGCGCCCGATCTTACTGTACAGGGTTACTATGCCACTACAGGGTTACTATGCCATTGTTGCTGGATACCATGTGTGCCGTAGTGTGGGAACAGGTTTGCATGGGCGTCTGGTGAGGAATCAGATTGTCTGGAATTACTGGATGGATGCATCGAATGGGTGCATCGAATGGGTGCATTGGATGGGTGCATTGGTTGGGTGCATTGGTTGGGTGCATTGGTTGGGTGCATTGGATGTATGCATGTCCCCTATACATGTACTTGTACTGGTGAATCAAGGCTCCTGCACAAGTACTTACCACAGGTTCACTGTGTATGCCTGGTAACCTCATGGTTGGAACACTTTTTAAAAGCGCTGGAACCCTGCATGTACGGGCATGCTCAAAGAGGTAGGACAAGATTAGCCCTATGCCCCAAGTTCTGATATCATATTTTTTGCAACTGCACATCAAATCATGTCCTGAAGTTCGTTCTCATGCTGTCATGACCCACGTTCTCCATTTGACTGATGTCGTGCTGATCTGTTATGTTTGGCTGGGCCGTCCTTTCAATCCTACCATACTGCATTGCCGCACCATCCCATTGCTGCACATGGACACACACATACACACACACACGTATACACACACACATGTACACACACCCTCTCTCTCTCTCTCTCACACACACACACGCACACATACACACACGCATACACGCGTACACATACGTACACACATACACACATACGTACACAGGTCAATGGGCAAAAGATCAGCGTACAGGTGAGGGCACGTACACATACGTAACCGGCGACGCGTACAAGGGACTGTGGGAAAAGAATGTCAAACACGGCCAGGGTACTTACACGTACAAAGACGGCACCAAGGTAAGTCCATTACCGCCGATCTGTCATGATCACTGCAGATCCCCTTCCTCCTCCCTCTCTCATAACAGCCACCTTAACTTCCTTTCCTCAGGAGACTCCCTTTGATAGGCATCCATTTGCCTCTGGAGGATCCTTGAAAATATAATACCAAAAAAGAAGAAGAAAAAAAGATCTTTCTGTCATGCATTCAGCCTGTCTCGTGCACGAGCTGTTGATGATGTTTGTCCTCGAGCAGTACTGCAGTCATGAACCCAGTCATGAACCCAGTCATGAACCCAGTCATGAACCCAGTCATGAACCCAGTCATGAACCCAGTCATCCAATGATGTCACAGTAGAGTGAAACTTCACCGTGACAAAGTACCCTAGATAGTACATGTACACTAGATAGTACATGTATACTAGATATACATGTATACTAGATAGAGCGTGCTGTTGTTGAGGACCCCGCAGTTTTACAAAAGATCTGATAATCATTTGACTTTGGACAATATACCGTACCTTGGTTTATACCGTACCTTGGTTTATACCGTACCTTGGCTTAAAATGTTTACATACCTTGGATGTATGCTATGCTGAATTTTCACTGGATATGAGTAAGTTGGTTAAAACCAAATGTTTCTCATTGTTTCCTTGGCTTCCTAATCTGCCACAAGTACGGTGATTTGCCTTTTCTCGTTTACTGTGTATGAATATTATTCTTGCCGTTTTGGCCGAGTATAGAGCTGAGATGTTAGCTCCAGATGTTCCATTTTACACTGTGTGTGTATATGTGTGTGTGTATGTATGTGTGTGTGTGTGTGTGTGTGTGTGTGTGTGTGTGTGTGTGTGTGTGTGTGTGTGTGTGTGTGTCCCATATGGTGCAGTGGTATGTGCAGTCGATTTCCAATCGAGAGGTTGCGGGTTCAATTCCCGACGATTATGGTTGCAAAATGGCAATAAATAAGATAAATTGTGCACTCATAACAACAGCAAAAATGAAGAAAGTCAAGTTCCATTACGTTTTCTTGTGACTGTCATCAGTGGAACGCCGTCACATAAAAATGTAATAACTAAAACGCACACTTATATACATGTAGCTAATATGGTTTCAGGTAGAAATACAGCAGCTAACAAGTACAAAAAGGGAAGTTTTCACCTTTGCAATGTGTGAATATAGTGTATGTGAGAAAGGTAGTGGCAAGTTCGCTTTTTGTACTTGTTAGCTGCTGTATTTCTACCTGAAACCATATTAGCTACATGTATATAAGTGTGCGTTTTAGTTATTACATTTTTATGTGACGGCGTTCCACTGATGACAGTCACAAGAAAACGTTATGGAACTTGACTTTCTTCATTTTTGCTGTTGTTATGAGTGCACAATTTATCTTATTTATTGCCATTTTACGACTATTGTCTCCTCGTCGATTGATTATGGTTGCACACGTCTTTCTTCTCTTTCTCGGACTCTTCCTGACTCTTCTTTCATTCTCCTGGGTGGTTACCAACAGCCAGCGTATGCCGGAGCATGTGGTGTGGTGTGTGTGTAGAAAAAAAAAGAAAAAAAAAGAAAAATGAAAAATAGGGATTCACTGGCCAGAAAAAGTCACTTCAATCAGCTGTGTGGTGGATACCAGGCTAAAAATAGTGGCGGTCAATTCATCAGCCTTGCAAGCTGTTGAATGGTGTAATCCCAGCACAAATTGCTATGTCTAACATAGCTGTTCGCTATCATCGCTTCCGCGATGGGCAGGTCTGAGGTCTGAGGTGTGTGTATGTGTATGTGTATGTTGATATCCTTGTGTGTCTGTCCAGTCTATTGGTATCTGGGTTCACGGGCGGAGACAAGGTTCGGGAGAGATCTTCTACAACGGTTTCACATACAGGGGAATGTTCCATGCCAATGAGGTGAGATAACTACATTGCTGCAGCTAGATATCACACTCTATTGCGAAGTCGCGGCTCAGCGCTGCACTAGCTACACATGCTGCATTCATAACGCCCATAAGCAGGTCTGTTGACTCACCCCCATGATATCATCCGCTTATTTGAAATAGGCATATCATGAAAATGGATCCGCAGCCTCGGGTTGCCTCAAAATTTTCCATGTTCAATCACTATATACTGCTACACAATGTAGGCACCAAAGAGAGAATTTACAGTTCATCCAAGTAATGATTGGTGGGCTACAACTAAAACCCACCAGCCTCGTATGTGACACCCTCAGCTTCCACAACCTGCTCTTCAATTCCCTTCCTGCGCCTCCTCCTTTGTTTCCTCCGCTATTTTTCTTCCTGCTTCATCTTCTTCTCATCCTTGGCCACCCTAATACTATCCTCCAACATGAGCTGGCATTCTCAGGTAAGAAAACGCCAGGCTGACAGCCCAGCTCTTGTAGAACTTGCAGCAAAGCGACAGAGCCGTTGTTAAAGTGGAGGACAGATAGGTAGGCACTGAGTTCTACCACAGCAACGCCACGGAAGGAGGGAGGACTTGGGGCGCATTTGCCAAATGAGGCTGTTCAGTGAAGCTCTCGTTTTGGTTTTGAGTTGTGCCGTGCAAGCAACGGCCGAGGATCTCTCGCTGAGACAGGTGGACATGCACAAGCTTAATCACATCGAGTATTGCTGCTGGCATCACATAATGGTGGCTGTAGGACAGCTTGACACCAGCTTTTACAAGCTGATATCCGCACCAAGATTCTGGACCAGGTGGGCAATGCTGATGGCGAGGCGTTTCATCCGTTGAGCGACGATGGAATGGGCCAGCCCAGATGGTGCGTGCCATACCCTGCAGGGCCTGCACATCATTGATGTTCGAGCGAATGGCATGCCCGTAGTCGAATTGGAGCCTGTCGATGAGGTCATCAGTAAGGCGTCCTGCTCCGCCTACATGGTGGCCATCCGGTAACTTCTTGCCTGGCAATTCTTTCTTCAGACTGCGCAAGGCTGTACCCAGACGCTTCTGCACATGGCCAACGCACTCTTCTTTAACGATATCAATCTCAGGCCCATATAGTTTAGCTTGTTGCACGGCAGTAACGTCGTTGGAGTCACCATCTCCAATATATGTGCATTACTTTAGCTTGTGCTCCTGTACTAATCTGCCCCAGATGGTGGTAGCGCCTTCAGTCTCCATACCGGGTGACGCCCGTTCGGTGTTGCTGTTGCAGAGAGGGATATGCGGCCCGACTTCCACTTCTCATACTCGTCAGCTGTGACTTCACTCCGCTCCCGGCCAGCTTTCCACAAGCTGCAGCCATGGCAGTACTTGGAAGCTACATGCACATCAAGGATCTTCCCGACTTGCCAGTCAATTGCCGTAAACGCACCATGCAGGGAGGAAAACCCGCGCTTCATCCACGTACATCATAGGTGACAGCAGCTATATGCTCAGGCCTGTCCATTGCCTTGTTCAGCTTACGCACTTCATCTGCTGCTTCGTTCATGCTGATTTGCGCAACTGACTTTGCCGCCTTGTACAATGCTCGCTGGCGCCGCTGGAATGCAGATAGCTGAACAGGTGGGGGCAAATTCATGAGGCCGCAAAATTTTCCAAGCCAACATGGCCAAATGCCAGAGTGCGCGTTGTCAGAACACTGCGGCGATTGCACTCATAAAACCGTCCTGACTTCTCCACCACTGGCAAGCCGGTGACTGCTGAACACTCTTCATTGCAGCACGTGATGCTGACAGTGGATGCAAGGCCAGAACGTGCAGTTTCAGCAATGGTCAGCTCACCTCGCAGAGAAAATAAAATTACGTAAACTATTCAAATTCACTATTACGCTAAGCGATTTCCAGTGGCGTCTGAACCACAACCTTCAGCGATTGGGCCATGAAAGTCCTCTGAGCACGAGGAATCACTCGACGAGTCACTGTCTGAGTTCTAAGTCAGGGCACATCCATCAAATCTCTCCTCCGAATCCGACTCACTGTCGCTCAGTTGAATCCATTTTGGAACGCCATCGTACAACTCGCGCTTCGAGGCAGACTCTGTCACTGCTTCAGCTTCACAAACACCCTCCGCGGCTTCCTGGACAGGTGCTGTCCTCCTAGCAAACCTATTTCCTGATAATCTTCTCTTTGCAGGACACCTGCACGACCTGCTCTTCTTGTTCCCCATCTCTCGAAACAGCAAAGAAGTCATTTGGGAAAGAAAAATGTTCTGGTCCGGGTCACTGCTGCCTTGGCAATACAATTTTGAAGTAAACGTGCTTCAAAACTCCAAAACTCCATAATCTTGACAGCTTACTCGTTTTAGTGTACGAACATCGATGTATACAATTATTTTTCAATTTTTCATATTTCAAACGGTCATATGGCTGCAACGGTTGGTCTCGATCACTTCAAATTTGGAATACTGACACCTCACGACATATGCTTTGATTTCCAATAGCAAAAAGGTGACAATTCGAAAGTTGATTTTTTGACCCCTGGAAGGTGGTGTCCCACCTTAAAATCTCTATAGACGGTATTGTATTGTGATGACATCATCAGTTGAGGAGCGTTGGCGAGGCCGCAGACTCGCGGCTACACAGCGCTGCCTGCACGTGCCCCAACGACTCATGCTGCATACTTAGCGTCGCCCATTAGAAAATCCACTTACTCATGGTGTGTAGTTAGCGTGGGGCCAAGGGGAAATCAGGCCAAACCTGGTAGCAATGAAAACACATCATTCTGAAAGCTGCAGTTTGTTGTCTTTCCTGCTTCCTGCACAGCCTACCGGTGACGGCACGTTTGTGTTCCCTTCAACGGACTCCTCGGAACCAATGGAACAAACCGGCGAACACATCGTGGTGATGCCGGTAAGTACATATACGTATACAGCCACCCCTCTCCAATCGAGCAGAGCTGCCGTCACACAGATGGTGCTGGATTAGCGAGGGACAGACCACTGCACAGTCAGGTTGCTGTACAAGTTGCAAGCTGCTCTTGTTTGTTGGTGTGTGGGTGAAGGCAAGCATGGTAGTATCTGTTGGTGTGTGGGTGAAGGCAAGCATGGTAGTATCTGTTGGTGTGTGGGTGAAGGCAAGCATGGTAGTATCTGTTGGTGTGTGGGTGAAGGCAAGCATGGTAGTGTCTGTTGGTGTGTGGGTGAAGGCAAGCATGGTAGTATCTGTTGGTGTGTCAGGCGCGTACTCGGCGATGGGCACGGGGGGCACGTGCACCCCCCAAAAATTTTCAATCTGGGTAATTGCAATTGTAATGTATGCAAATATGCTCTAAAATTCAAGAAAGGTTGCAAACAAATAATCCCCTCGGCTCCCGTGCACCCCCCTAGTTGGGGGGCCGAGCACGCCCCTGTGTGTGGGTGAAGGCAAGCATGGTAGTATCTGTTGGTGTGTGGGTGAAGGCAGGCATGGTAGCATCTGTTGGCGTGTGTGCACTGCAGTACTGTCGGGCGCTGAAGAACGAGCAGGCTAGAATTTCACCAAGTACTGGTTACCAATGCATACACGGTGACTCAGCTGTGCATAGACTGTAACACATGAAAATAAGAACGGTCTAGGCTAGGAGGCTGACCCCCCCCCCGTTCTTCTGCGACCGACAGACCTGCAGTTTTACGCTGTATTGTGTGTGCGTGAGAAAAGAAGGGGAGGGGGCATTACATTCATCTGAGTTGAACCAGAGAGTGGTCAGCACTTGTAGCTGTATACAGCTCAATATATATCTCATGAGCCAAGAACTGAGCAATTGCCGGACTGCACATGCGAAGAGATGAGGTCCAGTCCAGCCTGAGGCCACATGATGTAACTGTAAGCACAGTTGATTATGGCAAGCATCAACCATCAACGTTAAGTCTCCAATGGAAACACGACCACTACTTTTAAGCGTGGACATGTCAGCTGAACTGTTATAGTAAAGTCGGTGCTAAGTTCATTGGCATTTAGTTCATTTTTCATGGAGTGGGTACCTTTCCCGATACCATTGGTCACCGTTCATTGCTTTACGAAATGTTTTCTTCCGCACTCTATGTAAAAATAGAAGAAGAAATCACATGGGAACGAGTTATGAAGCAACTATCCACGACTGTAACAAGATAATAAGCAGTCAGAATAACTCCATTTTTACATTTAAACTGGCTCATTATCTGAGTTCAATTTCGCACTCTATGTGTTATTCTTTGTCATTGTGCTGCTTAGCCGGTGCGTGACGACGATGAGGTGGAAAATGCTGACATTAGACTTGAGGACACGCAGAGAAGATGGAGACCGATAGAAGTGGGCCCACCCGGCTATAAAAGCGAGGAGAGCCCGGCAAGCGCTGCAACATTATCCTGAGAAAGACAGAGAGATAGAAAGAGCAGTCTTCCAACTTAGCTGTAGGTGCTGAACGAAGTTATAAGACGGCTTCAAGACACATTTGGATGCTTTATCCTTTAGTATTGGATAGCTAGAGAACCGGGTATCATGATGGATTTTTGTGATGATCCACTGGCCAGTAAACTCCATGGACGAGTCATTTAGGCCATGTCTCACACAACGGCACATAGAGCACTCTCTCAAGTCAAATGTCGCATATTCTTCTTCGCTAGTCCTGATCGGATACTCTGTGTATGTATGCGGGCAGTCGTTGACCCTCGTTTCCTGTTATTGTCTATGATTCCCGGCCGACCCAAGTGAACCGGGACAATAGTTCTCCTCTGGAAAGGACATTGTACCTTTCCTGTACATGTGGTATCTCAGCGGTTAGGTTGTTGTGTTTAACCAGTCTCCGTTTACTTGCCTGCACAGAAGTAGGTAGTTGACACCAACGAATGACAGTGTTACGATCATGTCACTATATGTACTGCTTCAGAGCTTTCGACTGAAACTTTCAAAGTTCTCCAGCGGATTGTAGACTAATCTACTGCCTCCTCTTTTTACACTATGACCACATGCCTATGTCCATATATCCCTAGTTCTTTCTATTCTTTTTTTTTAAAGACAGAAGTCCAGGAATTACTTCTTTTTGAAGGATTATCTTGCGAGCTGTTCTGCCTCGGATAATAGTTAGTTGGGTCTCTAGGTCTGCCATGTTGTTTAATGTGTTGCTAGGATACGGAGTGCTTTCACATCTTTGTCATGCAGTAGTAGTAGTAGTAGTTCGGGTGAGGAACCGGTTTTGGAACCGCCAGCTGAAAAGAATCGGGTACCCGTTCCGTCAAATTTCGAACCGAAACTCGATAAACTTCGAGACTCGTTCTCTTACAAATGCATGTACGCATCAAGTCTACTCAATAGTTTACCTTACGATTACCGCTCTTCCAAGGACCAAAGGGTTCCCTGGTCATTATCTTCTTCGCACATGGCCTCTCCGATGTCTCGCTCTTGTTCGGAAACATGTTTTCAAAACAAAATATTGTCACGAACGCATTTTGTCGGTCTGGAGAAATGAGTACATGGAACCGATACCCGAACTGTGGAAAACTATGCTGGCGTTAGGGTACCCGAACAACATAGAGCCGTTTCACCCCTAGTATTTATTCATATTTCTCTAGGGCAGTCCCCACAGACCTATGGTCTCCTTACGGGGTACCCTAGCCAATCTAGGATAGCGATACGAAATTGACTTGGTGAAGCAGCAAGGCGGACCGATGGCGGAACTGAGTTCCAGCGGTCGGCGGCTAGATAAGAAAGAGAGGAATACTAGTAACCAAATCGAGAGGAGGCTCGTGGCAGTACAAATCCAAGCGGGACTTGAGACCCTGTGCAGGTGCGGCGGCTACGTGCATGTGACACACTTATTAGTGCACTTAGTGTCATAGTGATAACGGCATGTGGACAGTTTAACCAACATGGTGGACATCATGTGATCCATATATGGATGCAAGTGTTCAACCATTGAGTGGAGTTGGAACCGACATGGCTATCCCGCGAGTGGTGGTTACCACGGCGATAGACGTGAAACCACTCTATTGGTAGCCATAGGCTGCAGAAGGGCTACCCTTTGAATCTACTCCAGTGTGATTTCATATGCACGGACACAACCAAGCTCCAGGGCGAACGATGACTGCTTTTTTCTGCGCACAGATACTGTCCCATTGCATAGATACTGCCCCATTGCAGTAGTCGACCATCCACGGCAGGCTTCTACTGTATTATTTGAATTCCTGGACAAGAACGGGAGTGACATTCTTGTTACAGCTCCAATTGTAGGAAAATTGAAATATTGTGGGTTTTTGACAGCCGGTGTCGGAAATAATTAGTTGCCCGCAACAGGCATATGCGAGTAGTGAAATACTTTACAGGGGATATGCTTTGCAGCAGAAATGGAATCCATGTGTAAAAAAATATCAAGATTGGATATTAAGGAAGGGTGCTTCCAAGGAAAAAATATGCAGTGTATTATACAGCTTGTTATCTGTTGAAGTGAAACGCTTTGAAAATGAGAGCTCTAAAATCAAGGGAAACGGCAAACATTTCCAAAGAGTAAACTTGTTTCCAAGATCATTGTCTGGAACAGAAGCATGGCAAGAGGGGAGACTGCCATGCTAATTTGCACTTAGTCTGTAGCACATTGCATTCAAGTTACACAGCTTTACTCTTCAAATACTTCTCTAGAACACTTCGGAAGTGGTTGGTAATGGATACAAGCGACAGTGTTTATCATGCTTTTTGAATTGACTGCCAGCAGTCATATGCATGGTGAGAAATCATTATGAAGTAGTTCACGAGATTCCAGGAAGAAATATCATTGTCCTACAAGGATAGAGTACATGCCACCACAGATGTACGGCACCACAATTACCTTGCAGAAAATACCATGCTGTGCAAGTAGCTACTTCTTCTTCAGGATCAGGTCTCGCTTCCAAGCCGGGAGGCTAGCCAAGTGCTCCTTATCGGCCGCGGCCTTGCGCTCGGCTGCCCTGTCTGCCTCGCCGTCAGCCCATTTCTTCTGGTCGCGTTCTATGAGTACTTTTCTCTTCCATTCCGGCACACCGTCGTAACGTTGCAAATCCTGCATCTTCTGCATTTCATCCTGTTCCTGAGGTTGTGTCACGGTGTCACACACAGGCAGAGCATTCGAATACCGTCAGACTAATTATGATAGCAAACAAGCTTCTATATGAGACGGGCTTTAATCCGAAACACTACAGTATGGTTGAAGGTGTAAATATCAAAAAGCAGCATGCACAAGCAAGGCGCTCCATTCACTCTATGTCAGGCCAAGGCATGGCTGAGGATTGTAAACCTGAACTCTGGAGCTGAAATGGAGCTTTAACTTGCTTTTTGATATTTACACCTTTAATTTACTTGCTCCTTGCAGAGTAATGTCAAGGGAAATTAAGAAAGGACCAATGTTGCAGTCCATCCCTAATGCAGATTACTGGCACATTGGCTATAGACCAGATGACTGGCTGCTGGACATACACTAGCTCAGCACTGTAGAGATGAGTGTGTCTCAGTAGTTAACAAGCATACCTGTTCACTCTTCTTGCGCTTATTCTTCAGTGCCTTCTTCCAGCTGGGCAGACTGCTATCCGCCTCTGTACTTGCAGCACTGCCATTAGTTGCCACTGCAAACAACAACAACAACAGCAGCAGCAGCAGCAGCAGCAGCAACAACAACAACAACAACAACAACAACAACAATAACCACAATAACCACAACAACAACGACGATGACGGCAACAACCTTACGCCTAGATCGACGGCACTACATATATAATGTATCTTAGAGTTAAACCCCTGAAGTCCTGCTTAGTCCTATGAAAGACAAACACATCACGTTACCGTGTGTTTCTCCTGCAGAAATACAGGAAACTATCGTGATAATGTCACAATTGTAATCCTGATGAGGGGCACATGCTATTTCTCTGTTGTATCATGTTTCTTTTACTACTATTATTTTGTAAACTTGCACTGCGATTGAAAAAGGGTTCTTTGCCTCACAACGTGACCGTGGATTGTTGATAGCTTGGTGTGCATTCTACACGACAAGACTCGTTGAGAGGACACCACAATAACACTTCCCAAGAAGCACTCACCATCATCTTTCTTTGCAGCGCCAGATGTTGGTGGCAGCCGATTCACTTTGGAGAGCTCAGATTGGCTTGTGCTTGCCTTCATCCCACCGCCGGGCGGCGGCCTCGCGAGAGGCATTCCTGAACTTGCCGGTGGTGCGATAGTTTTGCTAGCCATTGGAGACTACACAACAACACAATGCAACACAAGAGAACATATACAGTAAAACCTGTCAGGGCGACCACCTGTCCTAAAAGACCACCTGTCCTAAAAGACCACCTGTCCTAAAAGACCACCTGTCCTAAAAGACCACCTGTCCTAAAAGACCACCTGTCCTAAAAGACCACCTGTCCTAAAAGACCACCTGTCCTAAAAGACCACCTGTCCTAAAAGACCACTGAAACCAGGACCAAGGAATGCTATTTCCAGTCAACTGACCCTGGATAAGGAGACCGCCTGGTAACAGAGACCACATTTTGAAGGTCCCTTGAGCGGCGGTGGTCTTAGACATGTTTCACTGTACATTATACTTCAGCATGGGGTTCATACCGAAACTGGGAGAGAGGAAAGATTCTCTTGCAGTTCCGAGTCTCTCACGATTATCAGGCCGCATCTGCCTCTCTCTGCATTTGTACTCCGGTAACCTGGTTTAGTGCACCAGTTGATTGATGATGTGGAAAAGTGAGCCTTTGAGATCTAGACAAAGTGTCTATTGTCCCTGCAGCAAACAGTGCTCTATGCCCAAGCAAGGCCACAGTGTACCACACAAAGGAAAACACCCAACAGAGACCAAAGTCTTTCCGTAGCTTCAACTGTTCTATCTGATGAGTGTTTTGAACACGAAAACGGGTGATTTCAGGTCATCAGTTTCTGTGTTCTTAAAGTACAGTACTTTTTTTTAGCTTTGAATGTAACTTTAGCTTTTAGCTTTGAATGTAGCTTTGAATGTAACGTAACAATACCATCAGCCAAGTCCTTCATGAAACTCATTACAACATTGGACTTGCCAGATGCCTCCATAACCAGTCTGAGTCACTTGTGCAACACCCACAGCACCGTATGTGGTAATGCCGGGCTAAACACCCACAGCACCGTATGTGGTAATGCCGGGCTAAACACCCTACAGCCTACGGCCATCCTACCAGTGTATTTGGCGCTGCTACAGTAGGCGACATGAGAATGGGCGGTGGGGCTGGCCAGTCAAATTCGTCATCGCTCGTCTTCACCTCATCTGAACAGGACGGAGAGAAAGTGCAGCAAAACGGCAAACAACAGCAGCTCGTTCAGGAAAAGATATGCCACATTGACAACATGTCACATGATCTGGTTGCTTGCGTACCAAGACAGAACTAATAAAGGAATCTAAACACAGCAACACATGAACATAGGGGTGCATGGGGGGGGGGTGAAGTTTCTGTGTCGCATGGAACTACTCCCAAAGCAAAAGAAACTGGATCAGCAGAGTTCAGCAGGATCAACACCGAAGCACAACACTAGGCTCATAAAAAACGCCGCCTCACCTTGGACTGAAACGGACTTGAGGTCGATATGCACAGGGCGTGGAGATGTGCCGGCCAGACCGCCGTTATCCTCTGCTCGTTTCAGCGGGCCGGGGCTCTTTCTAAGCTGTGGCATTGCAAACTGGTTGCGCTCCCGCTCTTCTTGTCCTGTCCAGTGTAGAGTGTGTAAGAGCAAAATCCACCATGCATCACAGGCCAGAACGAACCAGTCTGGTTGGCCTGACCGTGGCCAGACCGTTTTGGCCATCAACGTGTGCTGCTGCTCAGGCCGTGTCTACTCGCCGTATCATACACAAACTGTAAGAAAGGCGATGCTATGGCCGGACAAATCAAGAACAAATCTGCCGGTCCTGCATCATTATCACCTAATATTGGTCTTGCATGCATTCTGCATCAGCATTGTGTTTTAAGAAAATGGCAAAGGTCAAAATGTTCATCTCTCTGAATGAAGACGGACTGTTGCTTGGCAGCTGCTATGTGCTCATGATCATACAGGACATGCTGGTGGTGGATAGGCGCCTGTGTGGCCTCATTTCGAGTGGGGACACGAAGTTGTATGCCCAGACAATGACATATGTCCGGTGTCGACTGGCGTTTGCATTGTTGCGGTCGGCGATCATGTGCATCCGCGGTGCTCGATCGTCATATCACCGTCCTGTGAATGCATTGCGAGAGTTGGCAATCTCGGAGGGCCGGCTGTGAGGTTTTGGAGACGATGGTGGGCAGGACAGTGCCCTTGTATTTTCCTGGTTTTTTTTGTTTTTGGTGTTTTTTTGTTTCTCGTTTTTTGCGTTTTTTTCACACATACAATTGTTTTCATTTTTTGGTGTTGTGTTCTAATCATTCGCCATGCCACTGTCAATTGTATTCTGTTTGCCCGTAAAAGAGGCCTTTACTCTCTGCTGGTGGTGGATATGCACTGTAGTGATTTACTAGTAAATCAAGGTTTCCAACTGCACAGCTTTCTCTGAAGTCACATGTTATAGCAGGTCTTTACCTTGTGAAGGCAGTCTTTGCTTTGGTCCAGGGCTCTTTCTTAGCATAGGAATGGAGGCCATTGGTCCATCTGTTTCTTCAGCATCTGCATCAACAAGGCACACAGGTACAGGCCTCAATATACAGTTCTCTAAGGTCGGCAGAGTAGACTGGGACATCCTGGTCTGCGCATCAGGCTACATAGAATCAGTCGGGAGGAAAACCAACCTGTCAAGCTCTTCTTACCAACCCAATATGTACACTAGGAAAGATCCCGGAGCCTGATTTTCTCACTCTCAGTGCTGTTTCTTTAGCCATGCCTTCTATGGTCATGGCCAAAGAAATCCGCCCCGTGAGACGAAAGGAGCGCCAGGGCTCATGCGACCCCTACTGCCCCCGGATGGGCTTTTGGGCAGTACATGAGGTAATTGGAATGAAAACGCGGCGCTACTGTTGACTCCCGGATCGGATTTCTGTGGGCATGAGGATGTCATACGTGCCCACGTATTTGGCATGTACATGCACATGCACTGGATTTCCAAGCAGACGGCTTCCAAACACAGAGCATGCACTCTTTGCAAATGATCACTCATTGCTTGACATGCAATAATTGCATGCACACAAACCTTGCGTTTCGCCGATTCGATTAGAACTGCTGGTCGTCTTGCGCAGCAATGGGAAGCTGACCTTGTTCTTCTCTGGTTCTTTACCAGGGTTTGCTGGGGAAACGATAAAGAGAATGCACACAAAACCATACCATCTCCAGCCGTCATGACGCCGACATGTGGTAAGGGGAGGGGAAGAGGGGGCTGGCAGTGAAATAAACCAGCCATCACCCACAATCAAGAGGAGTTCATCAAGCGTAATCCACTGGAAGTTAAATCTCAAGCACTTTGACAGGGATCATGACGATCTTTAAAACCTACCCTCCACCGGCTTATGCTTTGTTGCAGGACTTTGCCGTAGTTTGACACCTTTCTGAAGCTCTGCAAGAAGACCATCCATTCCACCGCCGGACTTGCCAGCGGCAGACGCAGAGTCGGGTTTGGGTGATGCAGGCGGTGCGGCTGAAACCATTACAGAAAGCAAACAACATCACCATGAACATATGTAGCTGGAGAAGTGCAGCATCCTAGCATAGATCTGGCAGCAACTGTATCTTTAGCAGCAGCAAATAGCAGCAACTGCATCACTAGCAGCAGCAGCAGAAATAGCAGCAGCAAATAGCAGCAACTGCATCACTAACAGCAGCAGAAAATAGCACTGCGGCAATGAAAACAAGACACCAGATCTATAAGGGAAGGGAGGGGGGCATGCTAGATTCCCAAACAAGCTAACAGCATAAGTATGCACTAGTGAATGATTTGTGTCATCCTGTAACAGCATTGAGTACACATGCCACAAGTTAAGACTATACCAGGATGGCACATCAGGGTACTGGGGAAATGCTCACCAGATTTCTTCAACTTGATATTCTGCAGCCCTGCGAGCAACCCTCCTGGTGCACTCGGCGCACCACTCAGTTGTGGAGGCGGTGGCGGAGGGGGCGGTGGTGGAGGAGCACCTGGGTTCGTAACTGCTCTTGCACTGCCTGCTGAAGGTAATCTTACTCCTGGTGGTGGGGGAGGAGGAGGTGGAGGACCAGATCCAGATCCTGCACCTTGCATGCCAGGTGGAGGAGGTGGTGGCGGTGGAGCTTGAGCACCGCCTGGCCCACTAAAGAAACCGGGCGGCGGAGATGAGAGTCCAGCAAAGAGATTGGGCTGTGCAGCCGGTGCAGGGAGTGCTGGTGCTGACGGACCGCAAGAGATTACAGGCGGTGGCGGCGGTGGTGGTGGGGGCGGTTGTCCGCCAGACATAATTGGAGGTGGCGGAGGTGCCGGAACACCCATTAGTGACGGTGGAGGCGGAGGTGGGGGAGGAGGTGGTGGTGGCGGCGGCGTTGGAGGCGGAGAGCCAGCTGAGGAAGAGGTAGACTTCTTCTTTGACTTTGACCTTGACTTAGGTATAGTACTGATGGGCGGTGGAACAGGTGGTAGTGTGGTGTTCTCTGCAGTCGTGGATGGTGGCCGTGGGGTGCTCAGTGGAGGTGACCGAGGCGGTGGAAGGTCACGAGATACACTTCTCTGAGAGCTTGTCCTGCTAGAAGAACCCTTCTGCGAATCGGCCTTGCGTGGCCGCGAGGTTCCGGCCGGAACAGACGGAGAAGACATGGCAGGACTGGTTGCTGCTGCTGTGTAAGAATCTGACGGCGACTGTCTAATCTTTAGAGGCTCTACCACGGCATAGGGAGCCATTGAGGCCGAGCTTTGGTTAGCAGCTTTGAGCGACCTCTTCTGGTTGCCACCTGTACCATCCTTTGGTAAGCGGCCAGGCAATGGACTCTTCTTAAGAGAGAATGGCATCCCAGGAGGATTCACTTTCCCGGAGGCTGCAGCCGGTGGACTCGTTTGTGACAATGGCGGTGAAAGCTCGTCTAGTGCATCAATGTCAATGACTTTCAGACTAACCAACGATGGCTTTGTCCTCATTGGGTGAA
>NC_088644.1:39781992-39871992 GCF_964019385.1 Sycon ciliatum
TCACAGAGTCTTTCACAGCGTCACTGTATGGGTACCGTACTGCTAGTCGCCGAGGAACTGTACGGGTCAGCCTCCTAGCCTAGACCGTTCTTATTTTCATGTACTACAGTCTATGGGCAGTTGAGTCACCGTGTATACATTGGTATGCTGTGCTTGATGAAATTCTAGCCTGTCCGTTCTTCGGCGCCCGGCAGTACTCTAGACTAGTACGGACTTGAAGTATGAGTTGCTTATAGTAAGTGCCAGTTCAACTCTCCCCTCCAAGTCCTCACACTCCCAGTCCTCACACTCCTAGTCCTCACACTCGCAGTCCTCACACTCGCAGTCCTCACACTCCCAGTCCTCACACTCCCAGTCCTCACACTCCTATTCTCAGAGTCAAATGTGCACAGTGGAATGTTGACGGTGATCAGGACCTACCGGATGAAATGAGGACTGGCTGAGGTCATCTTCTCCATGAGTTCACTCAGAGAATTCTGTGACAGTGCAGGGAACAAGCATATAAACATGAAAGACACGTACACGTGTTCCAACATTGGCTGGGAATCCTTGGAGAGGCCCTTAGCTGAGATTGCCTTTACCATTTTTCCATACTTGGCAAGATGCTCAGTAAAGATATAGCACATACTACACTGAGAAAACGATACGTCAATGTGTCACCTTGGAATGTCTTTAAAGTTGGTTGTTCCAACGTCTAAGTTCGTATTGGAATGTCTTTGATATATTTTTATAGACATAATATGTACTGCCTTGTTGCCTTCTCCTGGGAACAATTCTGTGAGGTTCAATGAAATGCCATCCAAGATACTCCAAACGGACCATTCGTTTTCTCATTCTGCTTACCACCAGCAATTCGTGCAGAAGTAGTGCATGAGATTGGCAAACATCCACCTCAGGTTTCAAAAGTGGCTAGATCTGGCTAGCATGAAAACTACAGTGACGTACAGTACTTCAAAGTGATACTAGTATCGGTATTGTTTGCACGTTTACAGATCATCATACCCGGAAGTGATTGGCGACTGTCATCGCTTGTCTTGCTCGCGAACCAGTAACATCACCTTGCCGTCCTCGCATACCCTATGTGCACAGACACACACATAACATTACACAAGTGAATGTATTCATACACATACACATACACATAATGCCACAGACACACTCATAGCACGTGCAACGACATGCAATGCTCTCTCTCTCTCTCTCTCTCTCTCTCTCTCTCTTTCTCTCTCTCTCTCTCTCTCTCTCTCTCTCTCTCCCTCCCTCTCTTTCTATCTCTGCTATTGGCGCGCCTGGTTGTGATGAAGCCGAGACCCACGGTCGGCAGAGCATCCCAGACCACGCCACCACTCCCCTTATTCATGGCTCACACATGACGGGTTAATGTGGCTCTAGTAAAAAAGAAAAAGAAAAGTACGTTCACATAGGCACTCACGCATGCACTCATGCATATGGCCACAAACCAATGACTAGGAGTGTTGAAGTGAAGGAGACCAAGCAATAGTGACACGGAGGCATGAAGTGATGCATGTACTTGTGTGCAATGAATAAGACAATGCTCTAGAGTGGTATTACCTTTGCTCGCTCTGGCCCTCTCCGCCGAGACTGCCGAATGCTGCGACGCGAGGCATTCCGGCCGACACCAAACGGCATGTTGGGCTGTGGTTTGTGGACAGAGCGTCTCTTGGTGCTTTGCCGCGTGCTCGGCTTGATGGAACCAGTGGTGCCA
The DNA here is from genome assembly GCF_964019385.1 of Sycon ciliatum. Taxonomy (NCBI): domain Eukaryota; kingdom Metazoa; phylum Porifera; class Calcarea; order Leucosolenida; family Sycettidae; genus Sycon; species Sycon ciliatum. Next base: position 39,783,719 of record NC_088644.1, read on the forward strand.
AGGTTGGCGTGGAACATTTCTCGCACCAAGAGAGAAGTGCTTGCTGTGCAGACGAGAGGGTAGACAATATGCAGCACAGCATTGTGCATCAGATTATGCGTAAACACTCATTAGAAATGCAGCATGGCAAACTCCTGTGAACTCTGGAATCTCATACACTGTTGACTTTCAGTGAGCAATCGCCATTTGCCACAGCAGTAAGTGCCGGTTAGTCACTGTCCCCATTGTTCAACTGACGAGAGTGACTGAAGGTGAACACCTTCTAACCAATGATATGTATTTGGTTATCTATTTATGAGCATGTCCGCTTTGAGGTGAACTGCCATCCACAGCTTTGTATAATGTTATGCCAAAAGAACAACAAAACAGATACACTAGCTTGAAATGGCCAGTTGGCTAGAGCCATGTGTGTACAATTCTCAACACCCATCTAGCCCACCACATCTCCGTGCCAATGATGCAATTGTTCGGTGAGCATTCACCTTTCATGGTAATGACAAGAGCTGGAGGCAGTGTGTCTCGGTTCTTGTCCAGAAAACCATCCAAGTTGTAGCGAACCTACAACAAAACAGCGAGACAGAAGACATTGTTGACCAAATATGTCTGAGAGCACCTGCTTTCACATCTACCAAGCCCAGGGAATGCTCCATGATGATATCATTTCCCACGTGAATACAGGTGTCAGACCTACAGCAATACCGTAGGGTGTCCGTCGGGTGCCGAAGAACTGGGGGTCAGCCTAGTAGCCCAGGCCATTCTTACTTCCATGTATTCTGGATTTAGATGTTTAGTTGGGTCACTGTGTCTACCTTGGTATGCGGTGCTTGGTGAAACTCTAGGCTGGTCATTCTTCGGTGCCCCGTTCTTCGGTGCCCCGTTCTTCGGTGCCCCGTTCTTCGGTGCCCCGTTCTTCGGTGCCCCGTTCTTCGGCGCCGGACAGTACTGTAGTGAGTCTGAAGGCACCTGCTTAAGCAACTGCCTAGCTCAGGCAATGTTCTATGATGCTACCATTTGTCACCTGAATGCAGAGATCAGACCGTTGCCACGTGAATGCACTGGTGTCAGATGGCATTGGTGACTCACCGCTCCTGCATAGTGTTTGATTGTGAACGACGGCCCTCCGTCCCGGGGCATGATGTAGATGCTGCGCTGGTTCTTGCCGTGTGTTTTGTGCAGCTTTGTACCCAGCGTCTTGTCCGTGGCACGAGGGAACTTGCTCTCCTCATCCAGCTGTGCAAGGAGACCTTGCCGCTTCTGAAGGGAAACAATGGCGAAAACGTACATGTATCAATGAATGAAGCCTGCTTTTAGCAACCACTCCTTACTTCACAGACACATCGATTGGCCTCAAAAGATAGGTGACCTTTATACAGAGGTGACCTTTTCATACAGGTGGTCTTCATTGACAAGTGACCTTTTATGCAGGTGGTCTTTATATGTAGGTGGTCTTTATATGCAGGTGGTCAATATACGCAGGTGGCCTCTCAACACATGTAGGTCTGGTGTGCATGTCAAAGCATACAAGCATGTAGTTATCTGATATGGTAAGTCTCTTATGGCAGGTAGCTGACTTGTCCTTGTGACTATGACAAGAGGTACGTCAGGGGACTAGATGTAGGCTGAAGAGGGAGATGATGATGTGTGCGCACCTGTGCTCTCTTCTAAAGCGTTTCATCGGCAAGAGTGGGCTGAACAATACAGACTGAACACCCGGTAATGTCAGTATATTGTGTTGTGGTGACAAGCTACGCACAGCCAGTGATCTTACATCTAGGAACAGCTCCAGGATGGGCTTGTTTGTAGTGAAGACAATGTTCTTGAGACTGACGCCCTCCTTAGCACACTCATCAGCCTCCAGCTGGAAGATGTGATTGTTGAAGTAGAGCTGCATCTGCTCATTGGCCAGGTTAATACAAAGCTATGCAGACGGTATCAACACAAGGAGCAGTGGACACAGTCACATAGAAACCTCCGTTAATGCATCATCAGTGCAGCACTTGTATTTAGACTCGGGTGGAGAGCCAAGGATTAATAATATAAGAAGAAAAAAAGGACCAAAGAGCTACAAGTTACGCTATAATATCCACTAACACCACCAGCATTTTATATGTTTAGTTATTCAACTCAATCTTGCAGCATGTTCAGACAACGCTAATTTGGGGATTGCACCAGTGAGTTTCTGCTCTGTGACGTTAGTGCTCAGTCCACTTAATTCAGTCAGAACATTTGTAATCGGTGAATCACTATTACACATAACAAGTTGCCTAGTGACTGCATTGTGCAAGAAACTGGGAGTTGCGACACACTCTGTAGACCTCCTTTGTGCCTTCTGCGTGTAATCGGTGAATCATCATGCCAGAGAGCGATGGGGGGGGGGGGTCATTACACTGCACTGTAATAAGCAGGAAGCTATAACCCTGCAAGTTCCCGGTTGTAGCATTGGGCCATGGTAGAATTACTTGGGGAATCCCTTGTTGCACCATAAAACCCTCGGCAATACCTCGCCATGCCAACATAGGAAACTCAAAGAAAGGAATCTTGATTGGTTGAACCCCTTTAAAAGCACTGTCTTACGGGCTCACCTGCTCAAAGCTGTTGTTCTCAAAGTTCTCGAATCCGAAAATGTCCAGAACTCCGATTGATGAGACACTTGTCCTGAAATCACACCCCACAATGCTATTCAAATGAATAGACAATGAACAAAGCAGCTAGCATAACGATTATAGACAAGTAGGATAGGACACCATAAGGGACGGCACCACTCTTCATTCACAGTGGCCATGATCATGCTATGTAACAGCACAACTTGATGATCTTCCATTTTGCGCCACTTCACTTGATATTGACATCTGGTTTAAGGTCACGCTAACTTACGAATCTTCAGGTGGCTGTAGGTGATGGTTGATGCTGTTGACAATCCAGCTGAACAGCCGTCCGTAGAGCGCCTTGCCAAGGGCATCACGGCAGTCCTTAGCCTGGAGAACATTGCGCTCCCGACGTACTGCTTCGCCTGGAATGTGAAGCAACGAATTCCCGGAGAGCACATGCATCACACTTGCATTGAGCACGAGTCTGGCAGTAGATGCCATACATTGTACTCATAGACTTTTTGACATGCCATTGGGCACACACAGATCATGTCTGTTTAGAAAATCATTTAAAATGCCATATGCAAGGCTTGGAAGCCCATTGGCATACCTCTTGTTACAGTCACGTCCGCCACCAGCGCATCGCCTATCTCCTTGGGACCGACTTGCAGCAGCTGACCAACTGTAGAAGTACACATAGAAATGTAGTGAGCAGTGATTACGCTAGGGTATTGATTGATCGGACTCAAACTATCCGGACGGATGTTTATGTTTAGTTGTTGTTCTCTGTGCCTGTGTACGGTGTACGGTACATAATGCATTATCTGGTAATTTCCCTGATCCAAAAATGAAATTTCCTGGAAAGGTTACACTGTACTGTACTGTGTTCATAACTGGATCAAAGTATGAGAATGAACCTGGTGGTGGTGGTGGTGGTGGTGGTGGTGGTGGTGGTGGTGGAGGGGGGGGGGGGGGTACTGTATGTAGCAGAATTCACTTTATCAAGACCAACACAAGATGTTCGATTCCCAGGAATCACCATAATACACCACCGGATTTTCCAAATTGAATGGTGTAGTGTCGCACACAAACAATTTCACAAATTCGAATATCACAAAGCTGCAGCTGACTACTCGTAGGGTTGTGCAAACCCAAAAGGTAAACTGGAGTAAACAGGTTTCAGTTGGAAAATCAAGAGACAGAAGTCTGGTAGGTACATTACCTGCATAAAGGATCTCGTCGCTCAGTATTCTGGCTGAATCAGACTTGTCCACAGTGGTGAACTTGAGGTCACCAATCAATAACACAGCTGCCAGCATGGACATCAGACACAGCTCGTCCTGGAGCCCAAAGTGAAGCCATCAATAGTAGACAATAGTTAGCAGCTAGGATTATGGATGATGGATGGCCTCTTTTTCTTCCAACAGTAGACATGTTCAACGAAGACGTTAGGAAATACAATGTTAAATTCTTACCGGAGAAGCACACTGCTGTCTACAGTTGTCGCATATAGCAATGTAATCAGCTGCAGCCGTGTGCTAGTGCATTCAGGAATAAATATGAAAAGGAAATTTCGTGTTGCGTCCTTACGTCTGAAGTGAATCCAACAGCCCTCAGGCTCTCACGGAACTCGCGGAACTGCTCCTGATTGTCTATGGTGTTGTAGTTCTTCATTGCTGTTGTGTCACTGGATATCAAGTACCTAGAAATAGAGGAGAGAGTGGGAGCGCGACAGAGGGAGACAAAAATAGAGAGGGACACGCAAACAGACACAGAGAGACAAAGGCAGAGAGAGAGAGAGAGAGAGAGAGAGAGAGAGAGAGAGAGAGAGAGAGAGAGAGAGAGAGAGAGAGAGAGAGAGAGAGAGAGAGAGAGAGAGAGAGAGAGAGAGAGAGAGAGAGAGAGAGAGAGAGAGAGAGAGAGAGAGAGAGAGAGAGAGAGAGAGAGAGAGAGAGAGAGAGAGGGAGAGGGAGAGAGAGAGAGAGAGAGAGAGAGAGAGAGAGAGAGAGAGAGAGAGAGAGAGAGAGAGAGAGAGAGAGAGAGAGAGAGAGAGAGAGAGAGAGAGAGAGAGAGGGGAGAGAGAGACACAGAGTGACAGAGGCAGAGACAGACAAAGAGAGAGGGCCAAATAGTTGTAGGGAAACCTGGTCAAATGACTCCTATCGTTTATAAAAGCGGCCTACAAGACTATTCTGGGGTAGGGGACGTGTGCAATGTGAGAGGGCCACCCTGGATTCACAGACCCCGCCCCACTTGGCCGATCTCATCGGTGGTCAGTTGTTTCACCTGTACAGCAAAATACTGTTCTTAGCAACAGACCATTGGTGCTTAGCAACATCCACTTGATGCTTAGCAACAGACCCATGATGCTTAGCAACAGACCCTTGGTGATTAGTAACAGACCTTTGGTGTTTAGCAACAGACCCTTGGTGCTTAGCAACATACCCTTGGTGCTTAGCAACAAACCCTTGCAAGTTGGTGCTTAGCATCCAATCCTTGGTGGCAATACTCCACGTGGCTCCAACTGCCTCCCAGTGTTAGACAAGCTCCAGATATGCCCAAATTCCGTACCCTCGTCAGACAGCACTTCAGTATCTCCCTCGTCAGACAGCACTTCAGTATCTCCCTCGTCAGGCGAAATTACTGGTCAGTCGGCGACACGCATTTTTTCACAAAAATTTGCGTTTCACCTGCTGGGAGAGTATGCGTGTACTCGAGTCTCATCCTGAGCACGTTTTTTTCTTTCTTTTTGTCAGCTCCAGTATAGCTGTATTTTTCATTGCAAAGCCGTCCTCGATTGTTGTGTTCGTTGATCAAACGAAGTGGACATTCAATCATGAAGGCAGAGGACATAGGAGCCTGATTGGAGTTTCTCGTGGCATAGGACGGCCACACAGAGACACTTTGGGATTTTCTGAATATAAAATACCGTACGCACGATGCTGAGATCAATTTGTGCGATATCAAATTGTTTGTGATCTACCATATCGAGCAGAACGGGATCCAAACACAAGCTTACCGACGGTTAGGCTGCCGACCTGACTGGACAAATGATCCCTGGCTTCACCAGACGCCAGAAGTCGGACACCATGTCCTTTGCCGCGACGTCCATCTCCGAAAAGAACTCCATCTTCGTCGTAAAAAGGCTTGAAATACTCAATATTCAACCGAGATTCGCGGTCTCACCCTTTCTCAAATCGAATCATTTTTTGTTGTAGCAGTTGCAGGGCAGATCCCGCCACTACTTCAACAGAAGATGGCTCCAAAGCATGCCTGGAACAAGCCATATCGAGGTTGCAAGCCACCCCTCTCAGCACTTTTTTTGAAGAAATTCGAAATTTCAATGGTGGAAGATATACTATGAAGAGAATTTCAAAAAGTATGTTTCGCGGAGTGATCGCTCAACCTACGTCATTCAAACTTTGCAGGATGGTTCAGACGTACATGCTAGGCATGGAACCACAAAAGATGATATCATAGCTGACACACAGAGTCACACACACAGCAGATTCGTGTGCACAGATACTAAATTAGTGGACGTCGTCATCTTCTTCCCGCTGATCTCAAATGTACTATGACGTGCTATTTCGCCTGACGGTAAACAAAGTCACAGTCACCACTTCCGCTGCATAGCTCGCTGAGCATCCCATTGCTTTGTAAGTTGCTAATCCCTTCCCACTTTGTGTACGTGCTCTTCATTTTCTTTTTTTTCTCTTCTTCCGCGGTTGGTCTCACCCTCTCCTCAATTCAATTGGCTGTCTTGACATGCCACGAGGTGCAGAAATAAATAAATAAATACATCCTAGGTGCCAGGATAATCAGTTGCCACAGATAAGCAGTCTTTCTGTAAGGTTCATGCGTGTGGTGAAGTTTGTTTACCGGCATGCTACCGGGATACGTTCAGTATACGTACACAGACACTATGGAGCCGCATTTGTTCAACCTATACAGGTTACGCCAAGAGTATATGAAAACCAGAGTGTGCAGCTCGGATGGGTTGCTGTCACGGCGGCAATCCGTGATAACATCATTATAGTGATGCAGTGCGTATAAGCAGGATTCAAGCAGGTCTCTTTCTGCACAACTGCAGCTCAGTTGCACGCACTACGCCATTTACCGCCTCAGATCTGCGCCAAATATGATGTAATCACGGAATTCCGCCGGGACAGACACCCGTAGCAGAAAAGGCCCCAAGCTGCACACTCTGGTTTTCATGTACTCTTGGTTACGCGAATGATTTCATGGGGTGAGTCAACGTATTTTCTAATGGGCACTAAGTATACAGAGCGAGTCGCCAGTAAAAGTGCAGCGCTGTGCCGCGAGTCCGCAACTTTGCCAAAGCATCTCAACTGATTATGTAATTGCACAACCTTGATATTTCATGTGCACATTTAATAGTTCAGTTCACTTGTTGCCAATGGTTACCTGTGCTTTTCGGGTGACCGCAGCAGGATCTGGTTCTTCTCATCCGGTGACAGTCCAGCAAACATCATGTAGAAGATGTGGAAGCTGAGTTCACCTGTTCCCTGCATGACCACTCGCGACTTCTCCAGCAAGTACTCGGCCACTTTAGCTGCAAAACAAAGAGCAAACACGAGCAATGCTTCAACACCCACTGCAAATACGCTTCGAGTTTCAGTGCATAGTCAAACGATCTTCCAAAATCATTTCATTCGTTTCGTAAGTGGATGCAGTGGAGCTGGAGGATTCGGAGATTCAAGTCATCAAGCCGGGTATATCCAGCTGTACAATGTATTATTACGTGATGTGTCTGTAACAGTAATAGCTAGCTGTCTGGAGACTGAGTTTGATGTGCATGAATAGAAACACAATGCATATTGGATATCAAGCGAAAACTCAACAGCAGATGCAAGACCTCTGGCCGCTTCATTGCAACAAGAACAGGTATTGCGATCGCCTGGTTTGGGGAAGGACCTTGTCAGCTTCTATTTTCCGAGCCAGTCAAAACAAGAGCCAAATATAAGCAACAAAGCAATTGTGTAGGATGTACACTAAACCAAACTCACCTCCGATAACCTCTCCTCGGTTGTTGAAGAAGAGCTCCAGAAACTTTCCAAAACGACTGCTGTTGTTGTTCATGACGGTCTTGGCATTTCCAAACGCTTCCAGGAGTGGATTTGCCTGTATCACATAACACATATCACATGACACATATCACATGACATAACGTTACTTGGTCCGCCCAGTTAAAATTGGCGCTTATCTTCTCACTTGGTTTTTTGGTGTTCTGCCTGTGCCACACGGCATGGAACCACCGATTCACCATCCGAACATGACCATTCACCATTGCATCCGACGACATGGCAGCACAAACCGTCACAGAAGTTGCGATCGGTTCGTTTGAGTCTTTTTGACGGAGCTGCCGCCGACGAACACTTCCGTCAGCGCAAGAAAACACTGCAACCTCCGCTCGAGTCCATAAAATAGGTCAGGATGTTCGCATTTCAGAGCGATGGAGAATACAGTTTCTGTCTACTCCCAGCTGTCTGATGGCAAGGATTGTTTACCCCGGGGAGGTATAGAAAAGCTGAAAAAGCGCTTCGCGAGCTTGAATTTCAGTGCTTGCACAGTACAGCGCCTAGTGAAGGGCTATCACCAGCAAATCGCTGACGAAGAAACTGCAGCTCATGTCGATGTATTCAGTAAGTGAGACCAATCCGGCGGACACACTTTGAAGCTCACAGAGGACAGGGCAAAGAAGCTAATCAAAGGAAACACCAAGTCCTGAGAGAAACACCCGTGCAAAGGACTTTCAGGAAACAGAAACACCCGTGCAAAGGACTTTCAGGAAACTAGCCGAAAAGCCTGGTGCACGGCGTTGTAGGTGCAGTACACACAGGTGGTACATCAAGCGGAAGCTATCACTGCGCTGCATGTACAAGCACCAGCGGCTCGCGTTGGTATGGGTGCTGATCAGCAAGTACGACAAGCGCAAGAGGCGATTTGAAAAAGGACACTGATATGGCGTTGCCTTTTTGTCTCAAACAAAGTCGCATTATTGCGACGAACGGGGATAACACTTACAGTCAACATGCGGGCAGTCTCACTCAGCTTCTGATGGGAAGGTGACAGGCACGCAATGCCTTTGAGCGTGATTCGAGACGAGGAGAAGTGGAACAAGCTATGAAACGGCCCGTGCAGCAGCTGTCCGGATCGTACGTTTTGAGCTCTTCCTCCAGCGACGATAGTGGCGAGGAGGATGTGTAACTTGCTTGAATTTTCGACTGAGTTGCTGACTGACATGTAAATAATCATGTATATAGTGCTTTGTGATCGTGGCTTGCTTCAAATATTCGTATTTCTTTCCTGAGACAAGTGTGAAGATAAGCGCCAATTTTACCTGGGCGGACCAAGTATAACATATCACATGCTTCTAAACCAGGTCTAAACACAGTACACTGCCATAGAACTGGGATTCATGTCATGGTGAGAGCATTGGCAGTACATGTACTCCATGCCATTCACAGTTGGTCCATGAGGGAACATCTGTAGTTAAGGGCCGTGTGATGACTTCAGTGGAACACTGCACAGATTATCTGTTACCAATCGAAACATGAACACTCCAGCAAGTCTACATGCCCAGTACAACGATGGCTAGTCAATGTTTGACCCAAGATTCACCGTGACAACGTTACCCCCACTTTACCTGGGATATCTTCGCCGCCAGACCTTTCTCCTCGCTGTTGGCCACATTGAGCAGGTGCTGCAGAATGAACTTGCCACTCTCTGTCTTGCCAGCACCAGACTCGCCAGTGATCACGCAGCACTGGCTTCTGCGCTCGGCGGTCATCGCCCGGTACATGCGCTCGGCGGTGGCGAAGATGTGCGGCGGCAGACACTGGTGGTTCTGGAGGCCGATGTAGGACACGCTGGCCTGCAGTGAGCAACATGCACGGTCACGGAGCAATTCAAGGAGAATGTGAGGACGATTCGCAGACTTGAGGACTTGATTCACACACACATATCTAGGCGCATAGCTCGTATGTAGCACGGGGGGGGGGGGGGGGGGGGGGCATGTGCACACCCACCCACAATTTTTCGCATTTGGTTCAGCATGCACGTAATGACCATGAAAGACATGCACCTGCCATCCTACACATATGCGACGTCCCCCCCCCCCCCCCCCCCCCCCAGCTACGCCCCTGCATTTCTGCATTATTGCTTCCTCGGGTCATTTTACTACTGGATTTGACCCACAGCCCATATGAATATGATTTTGCATCCCTTTCTGAGGACACTGTCCCGACAAATGACCATCCTGTTGTTCTCGTCAGTCTTGGCATGCTGAACCATGTATGCTACGAGGTGATTTTGGAACTATAGCCACCGAATAGAATGCCACTGCTTTTCACGAGTACCTTTGCTTTGTGTGGATGGTTCTAAAGCTCCATAGTTCTTGGTTGCCAACATGAGATCTGCAACGTTGTGTCAAGAATTTTCTTGCAAAGAATTGGCAACAATTATCTACTACATGCTATACTCTAGTATTCGACAGTGAATTGTACTTGGCCTCACTTACTCCAGTGGTGAAATATTTCATCGGCCGGAACGGGTTCACTGCAATCAGGATGTCACCGACATAAGTCTAAGAAACAGAATATAAGCACAAGCACACGTATAGCTCATTATCATCACCCATTATTCATTATCGATCATGCAATTCATATTACTACACATGAAACCAGATCATTTCGGAAGGCAGGGCTTCATCTAGTGGGTGCATGGTAGGGAGGGAAGTATGTACAGCTGTACAACATATCCACTACCCATGCACAACCGTAAAAGTACACATGCCGTATCCAGGCAACAGGGTGTACACATGGGTTGAGCCACTGGAAGACAACCAGAGTGTACAATTTGCTATGTGGGCCAGGTGCTGACCTGGCAGCGAACACGCAACACACTTCAGAGCCGGAGCGTGACTCTGTTTCCAATGTGACCTACTCACATAGGTTTGCTCCTCGTCATATCGTTGGGACAACTCCGACAGCAATGTCTCCTCAGACAGCTCGGACAGCAATGCCAGATCATCAGAAGATCTCTTCGGCAGTAGATCGACCTACAGAGAACGTGAAAAACAAATCACGTTTACTCCTACAGGTACTTGCCATCTAACATCTGTATTTAACCATACATGTACTAGGGAACTATACCATATGTATGCAGTACACAAAGGGACACAATGCAAATTCCGCTGTGACTCAGAGTTTCATTGTGTGCCTTTGTGTACACCGCTCTGCCTGAGTCAGGTATTGAGCATTTTTGCAGAACCTAAGCCTACTGCCTCTGTGTATATGTATGCAGTAGATAGGTGGCAAGCAGAGTTAACTGTACACTAAACGATGTGTCATTTGCCCTCAGCTAGACCAATCGGGTGATTTGCACACTGCTGACCTGCTGTGCTCACTGCTGCAAAGGAGAAGGAGGCATAGACCTGGCAGCCGCAATTTTGAGGGTGCTTGCAAGAAAAACAATGAGTGAAGTACGGTGTTGTGGCGGTTGGCTGTAATGTATGAGAGTCGTCAGTTATTCAAATGCCACTGAAATAGTCGGCAGCAAGTGCAAGCTCTGAAGGTGGGAGCGGCCGGCTGCTTCACAGTTGTAGATGGATTAAAGAAATGTTTGAACCAACCTTCATATCCTCTCTCATCCTGTGCTGATCCTCCAGTTCCTCACTCTGCATTTCCTCCTGCTGTTCTTCAAGCACTTCTTTAAGGTCACTATCCATCATTGTCTGGAACTCGAACAGCTGCTCCTTCTTGCTAATGCTCCCAGTGCGGCCGGCACTGCAATCAGATCAGCAGGCAACGAGAAGATATTTACAACATTTGCGTCAGTACGTGGGAATAGTCTCATCACAGTAGCATTTCACACAATGTTCATGGTTTCGTAGACACATGATGCATAACTTAAGTCTTATCTCCACGGAACCTTGGTGATATTTTCCACCAGGGATTCAATAGAATTCAATGGCCGGGTAAACTCATACCTGTGTTTGCTGTTTGACCGTGGCCTCTCCATGGAGTCGATGTCATCGTTTGGTCCACCAACAAGGTCAGAACTGGATCGGCGGTTGACCATCAGAGACACTTCAGTCAGCACGGTTTTGATCATCTTCTGAATTTCTGCATTCTCCGTCATATCTGCGAGTTACGTACATGTGCATGTGCAGAGGACATGCATCTTGTTACAAACTAAGGATGCAGACTTGGTATCAGCTCAAGCCGGCATGCAGTGTACAGTTTGTACAGTACATGTACTTGCTCTTTTAGGAGATAAATGGCTGGCAGGCTTCTGCATCACTCTGCTATGTTACCATGGATACGCAGTGAGATCCTAGCACACTCAGGGAAGCAGAGTCACATCACTGGTCCCACACTCTCACACAATGAGTACTTGTACAAAGCCAAGGAGAGGAAGGCGACTTTGTCTTGCGAGAGTACCGAGTACGCCACATCAAGCTTACACCGTACGTTGACAATGGCGGGAAACTTCATTTGTTTATTTATACTCAGACATTAATGGAATCTACCAATCCCCAGACGCCACAGATGATAGTGAAGGGCATGCCCAGGAATCTACTATACGGGGGGGTGCAGAACATTCACAAGAAAATTTAATGCAAACTCGACGCAGTGCATGTTGAAAAAAAAGTTACATCGATGGTGATGACTGGAAAGAAGGTGTTGGACAATGGATGCTATGGTGCAATGGGTGTGGATCTTTAGCACTGCCGAACCTAGAAGTAGAAAATCTTGGCAAGGATTTCAAGTAGAAGCGTGGTGACGGCGGTGTTACATAAACACATGTGACAGCACGCACACAGGGCTCGCGCATGAATACTGGCCCACATAGTAGAGTAGAATGATGTCAAAAAGCCAGTACCAGGGTTGAACTCCTCGCAGCGTCAGGCGAAATTACTGGTCAGTCGGCGTCACGCATTTTTCACAAAAATTTGCGTTTCACCTGCGGGGAGAGTATGCGTGTACTCGAGTCTCATCCTGAGCACGTTTTTTTCTCCGTTTTTTCAGCTCCAGTAAAGCTGTATTTTTCATTGCAAAGCCGTCCTCGATTGTTGTGTTCGTTGTTCAAACGAAGTGGACATTCAATCATGAAGGCAGAGGACATAGGAGCCTGATTGGAGTTTCTCGTGGCATAGGACGGCCACACACAGACACTTTGGGATTTTCTGAATATAAAATACCGTACGCACGATGCTGAGATCAATTTGTGCCATATCAAATTGTTTGTGATCTACCACATCGAGCAGAACGGGATCCAAACACAAGCTTACCGACGGTTAGGCTGCCGACCTGACTGGAAAAATGATCCCTGGCTTCACCAGACGCCAGAAGTCGGACACCATGTCCCTTGCCGCGACGTCCATCTCCAAAAAGAACTCCATCTTCGTCGTGAAAAGGCTTGAAATACTCAATATTCAACCGAGATTCGCGGTCTCACCCTTTCTCAGATCGAATCATTTTTTGTTGTAGCAGTTGCAGGGCAGTTCCCCGCCACTACTTCAACAGAAGATGGCTCCAAACTATGCCTGGAACAAGCCATATCGAGGTTGCAAGCCACCCATCTCAGCACTTTTTTTGAAGAAATTCCAAATTTCAATGGTGGAAGATATACTATGGAGAGAATTTCAAAAAGTATGTTTCGCGGAGCGATCGCTCAACCTACGTCATTCAAACTTTGCAGGATGGTTCAGACGTACATGCTAGGCATGGAACCACAGAAGATGATATCATAGCTGACACACAGAGTCACACACACAGCAGATTCGTGTGCACAGATACTAAATTAGTGGACGTCATCATCTTCTTCCCGCTGATCGCAAATGTACTATAACGTGCTATTTCGCCTGACGTCTGTGACTGGTTACTTACCCATGGCTTTATCTCCAGCATGGGATTTGACACGCGGATTTGCACGGTTCTTTAGCAAGTGACGCACCATCTTGGTCTTTAGAGGTATACAGAGAATATACACGCGCATGCACATACGTATGCACACACACATGCACACACGCATGTACACACTCATGCACATGCACATGTAGACACAAACACGTACACACACATGTAGATAGGTATGCAGTTGAGTTTGATACACTCAACAGTACAAGTAAATGGTGACAAATGTCATCCTAGCAAAAAGCAGTGCAGGGCTGCCGTCAAGTTTGGTGAGTGCAAGCATGATATTATCCATTTTCCGTGTTATCATGATCCTACCTGATCCCACTTAGCTGCGAGGTGCAGTGGAGTGAAACCCAGCCTGTCCTGTGAGTTGACATTGGCACCATGCTCCAGTAAATGAGAGGCAACCAGTCGGTAACCATTCACTGCCGCAATGTGAAGCTGGCCATGACACAGAACAAAGTATACGAACAAAAACAAAGGAAGCATGATAATCATATACATGTAGAGGAGCCAATTATTGCTCTCTACTATGCTATAATTGTTTGTTTGTTTGTTTTTTATTATTTCAGTTCGTTGCCTCAACAGTACAAAGTACAAATATCAAGAGGTACCTGTCTCACAGTTGCATGACCGAAACATACACTAGGGTTTGCTGTTCGACCCTCTTTGACGTTGTACATCATACTGCTCAGCAAACAAACTAAAATAGATCAAAAACCAACAAACAGTTCGTAGGTGTTCTCCATGGTAACATGCTGCACGCTTGCTTCTGTGCTTACCAGTGTTGCGCCCTCGTCATAACGCTGCTCGATATCACCGCCTTTCTTGGTCAGGTTTCGCACATCCTCCAGCATTTCCTTGGCAGTTCTGTTCCGTAGGTCCCTCATACCAGCCACCGTTACTCCTAGCAACAGACCATTTTAAAACAATTATCAAAATACAGTAAGCACAGTATGGGGAAAGAGGGTTGCCAAGGACAACAAATGCTGTTAGTGGTGGCAGAGTCAAACATTCTTGATATGAACGTAATCTATTTCTGTCAAAAGCTGAAGTCAATTCCACCTAGTGAACAGATTTCACCCCCTAAAAGCAAAGCCTAGGAGTTGTATAGCTGATGAAAAACATCATGTGCTTTTCTCTGCATCTAGTCACGGTGCGGATCAGTGCAGTGCCATTATGAGCACAGAAAGAAAGAGGGAAATTGGGAGAGGTATTAAAAGAGAGAGAGGGGTGTTGTGAAAAGATATGTTGTTTTCCTGTGTGATGGCATTCCCCAAACTGTCTGGTCTAGTCGCGTGCATGTGTGATATGAGCATGCGCCATGTTGTAGTCGAGGGTCCTTTTGTCAGTCTTCTTGTTCGTCTCTGTCAGAGCAGTTTGCTTTTCCGTCTTGTAAATATGACATAATGTAACAAACCAGTCTTGTCCTTTGTGTCCTGCGTCCCGGGGAACGGAATGGCTGAGATTCCGTTACAACGTGGTGCCGAAACCCGGGACGCAGAGGATGAGTAAGTTTGTCATGAGTCTGTTCGTCGTCGTCAACAACTAATACAAGTAATAGTACAACTAGAGAGTAAGCGTGGGGATGGAGGAGAGACGAGGAGCTGGTGGAAGCGGAAGAAGACGCGGAGAGGAGGCAGAGAAGGGTGTGGACCGGCAGAAGCTGGGGACTGGAGCCTGGGACGGCAGGTACCGCATGGAGCGTGTGGCCGTGGCTCGCCACAGGCCAGTGGATGAGTCTGGCATCACCGACTGTGTGTCGTCCTTGTTGTTCGTCTTGTTGTGTTGCTCGCTGTGTTGTTCTCTCTCTGTTCAGTT
The DNA here is from genome assembly GCF_964019385.1 of Sycon ciliatum. Taxonomy (NCBI): domain Eukaryota; kingdom Metazoa; phylum Porifera; class Calcarea; order Leucosolenida; family Sycettidae; genus Sycon; species Sycon ciliatum. The sequence goes on from NC_088644.1 coordinate 39,799,071, forward strand.
CGTTGCTTGTTGCTGTGTTGTTTCAGTTTGGTTGTTGTCGGTATGTTGCTCTTCTCGTCGTTCTGTTCTGCATTAATTTGCGTTGTAGATTTATTTTGCGCTGCTGCACGCAGGTTGTTATTTGTTGGAGCTTTGGCTCTCGTGTTTCGATTGGCCTTGTGTGCCTGAGTTGAGAGCGTCGGCTCTTGTGTCTTGGTTTGGCCCTGTGTCGTGGCCCAGTTTTGTTGTGCTACAATGTAAGCTGTTGGTTGGTTTTGGTTTTTCTGTTTTGCTGTGGTTCCTTTTGCTGTTGTGCATGTGGAACGTGGTGTCGGTTTATTATTTTGTGGAATGTCATCAAGGGGGCAGGTGTTGTAAAATGATGTGTTGTTTTCCTGTGTGATGGCATTCCCCAAACTGTCTCATCTAGTCGCGTGCATGTGTGATATGAGCATGCGCGATTTTGTAGTCGAGAGTCCTTTTGTCAGTCTTCTTGATCGTCCCTTTGAGTTTGAGTGTTGTCTCCGTTTCCGTCTTGTCAATATAAATAATGTAATACAAACCAGTCTTGTCCTTTGTGTCCTGCGTCCCGGGGAACAGAATGGCTGAGATTCCGTTACAGGGGGGAGAGAGAAGAAGAGTGACGGAGAGAGAGCGAGAGAGAGCGAGAGAGAGAGAGAGAGAGAGAGAGAGAGAGAGAGAGAGAGAGAGAGAGAGAGAGAGAGAGAGAGAGAGAGAGAGGGGAGAGAGAGAGAGAGAGAGAGAGAGAGAGAGAGAGAGAGAGAGAGAGAGAGAGAGAGAGAGAGAGAGAGAGAGAGAGAGAGAGAGAGAGAGTAGAGAGAGAGAGAGAGAGAGAGAGAGAGAGAGAGAGAGAGAGAGAGAGAGAGAGAGAGAGAGAGAGAGAGAGAGAGAGAGAGAGAGAGAGAGAGAGATAGAGAGAGAGAGAGAGAGAGAGAGAGAGAGAGAGAGAGAAGGAAGGAAAGAGCTAACCTTTAGACTCCATGTGTTGCTGTAGCATGGACTTTGTGGATGGGCCAGCATGATCAACAGCAAAGTTAGCATCGACATCCAGCAGCAACGCATCAGCACCATACTGTTACCACAATGAGACAAATCAGCAATCACAGACACACAGCATAGGTACCCTTGCCACTTGGTAATTTACATTGCTTGCCCATATAGCGCATCATGGGATAACACCACAACAACTGGAGAACATAAGCCTCGGATATCGAAGATTCCTATTACTGTAAAGTAAACCCCACCATATATGGTGGATTGCTTTAGAGGGTGATTATGTTGTCACCCCACATGCATAACAATACTAAGTGATGGGCACTCGGTCTTAGGGGGTATGGGATGAAATCTATGTTCAACTTTCCGTAGGGGCTATTTTCGCACAGTGATGCCTTTCAACTATAGAGTGAGGCACTCAAAGTATATTGATGAGGTCATAATGATGTCATGATTACATCATTGAATTATGAAAGACAGTGACTGACCTGCAGTAGTACTGATACCATGTCATGGTTGTCACTAGCAGCCGCGACATGCAGCGGTGTGTACAGGTCACCATCCCTTGTGTTGACGTCGGCACCTTTGTTCAGCAGTACACGTGCCAGCTTCTTTTGATTGTGAGAAATGCACTGTGCAGAATAGGTAAATACACCATCATACAGAATCCCATCCACTCTCCTGACAATGCACCAGACAATGCATCAGGCGTGTAGCCAGCATGGGGCATGTGCACCCCCTTAACATTTCGACCTAGGTTTAACATGCACATAATGACTATGAATGACATGCACCAGCCATCGTACACATATGCGGCTGTGCACCCCCCCCCCCCCCCTGCAGGAGGACCAGCTACGCAACTGTGCATCTATTGCCCTACTCTGCTCTCTAAGACGATTGCCTGCCGATTTTCCACCGAATTATCTTGTGTGGGCAGTAAAACAGCCAGGTGTTACGTGGAGGGGGATCATGTGTTCGCATGTATTCCTATTATTGTGATGGCATGCTTTAGTTCCCCAAGGCAGTTACCTATGCACACCCTTCACTTGCTGGGGTAAACACACACACGCACACACACACACACACACACACACACACACACACACACATACACACACATGCACTCTTCTCACTGCCATGACTGGTCCCGCGAGTCTCCCCCGAAGAGGGGAGAGAGATTAAAATGGAATATTGGAAAGATGACTCAATCAGCTACTGAACCGCCCAACGGTCGACACCCCTAGACATCCCCAAGCTCTGGACGGACTTGGAAATGATTCCACTTATGGGCTCACCACACCTCAGAAAGTGAGTCAGGACAAGGTGCAGAAAAGGGATTTACGGCATCAAGGTATCCGTCCCGGGATCTAACTACATTCACCCCTGCCCCCAGTGAAGGTAATACTTGCTACTAGTGTAGGTGGCTAAATCAGAGTGGATCTGATAAAGGCTTCACTAGCACCATTGATTACACAAGATGATCTGATCTGATCTGACGCCTGATCATGGGGTGGTGGCGTCCCACGGAAGCGGAAAGGTGGTTCTTGACCAGGGGGTTGTACGACTTAGCAACCGGACTAGCTACACGCACAAAGACACATACTTGATGTAGCAGCTTAGTACCACTTCCAAGACTGAAATCTGGATCAGCACCACGATTCGATAGTAGGTCAATGGCTGTACGAGGAACACAAGAGCAGTGAAAACAGCATCAGTCCCGCAGTGCAGGTGAATACAACCTTCTCAAGGGAGTGACTTTGGGAGTGTGCAGAAAACATCATTCTGCCTGTCATGTTATGCAGGGCTGATCAGTTATACATAAAATGTTCCTTGAAACCAGTGTGACACAGTTTTTATTTTATTTTATTTTTTATTTTTTTAAACTTCGCCCAGTATGACTGCTAGAATACTCACTTCGTCTTGGGGATAAGACATGGGGAAGTTGCCAGACAGGGGTGGTGAGCCCGCCTTTTGGCGCCGGGAATACAGCTCGCTCGACTCTGTCTCAACTGGGAGAAAAGGACCCACACCTTGACCTGGTGAGCTGCAACATGGGGGTTTGCAGTCAGATATGCGACTTCGGGGCTCGAACCCGCAACCTCTCAGTACGCAGGCAAGTGCAGTGCACAATGCACTACCGGGGAGCCCCCCACACACAGTATTCAGCAAGGTACAGTAACACAGCAAGGTACACGTATTTTCCAGTGGATTATCTCTAGGGTCCGGCGGATTCTGCCGGCAGAAAAATTGGCAGAATTCGGTACTTTTTCTGGTAAGTTTCATGCATGTTTGGTATGTGGATAAAAAAATGGAGCAGAATTCGAGGAATTGCCCGCCATAAGGTTTGTATGGTTCTGCCAATTTCGCTGCTTTTCGAGCAGAATCTGCCACCTTTTCGAGCAGAATCCGCCGGTCCCTAATAATAATTATCTCAGTATTCCTTGGCAGCCTGAGGTTAGATGCTAGTCCAGTCCAGTATTCATAGGTTGAAAGATCAGATTTCAAAGATCAGATTTCAATGAAAGGAATTTTCAAAAGTAACTCGATCAATTCTGCAAACATTCGTTGATAGTAGTGAGTGGGATTGAGGGAATCGCTGCTCATTTGCAGATTTGGAATTATACCTACTTCCTGCATACCGTATGTCCACGGTCAAACTACGATTACTGAAAAAACCAGGCATGAACGGTCCACTATACCTTTCTGCTCATCATCCGCCGACACAGCAACAAGCAGCTCGTCGTTACTGCCAAACTTCACATTGCAACCTTTCTTTTTCGAAGGTTTCGAACCATTTTTGCCCGCTTGCACAGGGTCCGTGCGCTCTCGCTCGTGGTAGCGACGGAGCTGCTCTTGGCGCATGCGTTTGACCAGTTGCAGGCGTTGCTCTTGCGGAAGCGTCTCCAGCAACGCCTGGTCAATCTCCACAACACTGTTCATTGTGAAGTTGGGCCACCGACCGCCCTGTCTCCCCAAACCTCAAAGAAGATTCCTGATCGAGAACTAAAATTTCTTCAATTCATTTCTGTAATCAGTTAGCGTGCATTCCTCCTCATTACGGTCAAGTACTTGCTGACCTCGATTGCTAGCAGAATTAGAACATCAGCACAGTTACTTTGCCGGAAAAAAATTAATAGCTACTGTCGGTCCACAAAACGCAACGTTCTCTGCTTCGTCCGCAACATGTTTGGCACGATTGGGACTTTGGGAGGTGGCAGATCTACTCCGACTGAGGGATACTATCATAGCGCTACAACGTCACGAAATCAGACGGAACAACGCGATGAATGATACCCGGACGTGTTGACACTGCGGATGGGGTTCTTCGGCTCGACAATGCGCGATCAGCTTGCCTGCCAAACTACCACTGACACCTGGACACGACGCGTGATCATGGTGATCTGCCATTTCGCCTACAAATACTGTAGTCAGTGTAGATCTGCAATGCTGCTGCGTGACATGATGAACGAGTTACGTCCATAGAAGACTATCTCTCTATCTCGGATGGTTCATGTACTATTCGTAAGATCGCCGACCACAGCCCAACCCACGAGTAAGGTGTCAAGTGTCAGTTTTTTTGTATTTATTTTGCGTGGTGTGTCATTTCATGGCTCTGCAAACGACCGCCAATAAGTTAGTTGAATGTAAGGAAAAATTGGCGGCGTATCCAAAATTTCAAAAGAAACGGTGTCAGCACCGACGCAACCCACACAGTCAAGTAAGCCAATTTAGTAACCGAACGTTTTCGTTCCCTTCCCATCATTGGTACATACAGGGAATAATGGAAAATGTCGAAATACAGCAACGTAAAGAGCAACAGCAAAAGCATAGATCGAGAACCGAACGCTATACCGTATACGTGTGGAAAATATAAAATTCAGCTGAACAGGTCAAAAACAGGGTGACGACTGACGGTGAAGAAATGACTAAAACATAGTGAAAACATCAATGAGAAGAAGCATTCCTGACACTTTAACGAGGATTAGCGCCAAACAACTGAAATGACAAAACATTTTCCTTCTGAGCACATATCGGACACGGTACGGTCACTATGGTATTGACCGTACCACATATTGTCCCAGGTACCCTGTGAATCAATAGAATACACTGATCTGGGATCCAAATTTCCAAAATTTTCGCCTCAGCCACACTCTCCCATGAGTAAATTGTACTTCAGATGGCTGACCGTACCACACCAAAATACCTTCCGACGCCCCTGAGTTGAACAACAAAATAATGAATTTGAAATAAGGTGCGTATCATAGGCAACCAAGGCAAATTCTCAGTACAAAAATGCAAAAGACACAATAGCGACAGACGCTAGACTCCACTGTGAGTCAACGACAGCCAGGTAGGGTCCAGCGGATAATACCGGCATTTTATTCGGCATTATAAGACTATTCTTCAGAATTCTCAAACTCCATTGCAGCGTATTCCTTGCACTTGAAAACACCGCATTCCCACACTTGAAAGTGTTCTTGTACGTGCTGTGATAGTCTTACTAGTCTTCTTTCTTCTGTTTAGGTCACCTTACAGGTGATGATTGTAAACTGTAAAGTTAGTGTTAGTGTTAGTTTTCTTGCCAAATTGTGTCTGTGTGTATGTGTGAGTTTTCTCATCTTTCGTTTTGTTTAGGTCACCTTACAAGTGATGATTGTTTAGTTTGCTGGCCTTCAAAGTGCCAATTGTGTCACCACGATGTGTTAGTTCTAGAACATTCATCTGCCTGCATTATTCGTCTTTATATTTCGTAATTTGGCCTCCCCTTCCTCAATGCCCTGATGATGCCCAATGGGCGAAATATTTTTGCAAAGTTATTTATTTGGAGCAGCTGAGAGCCTGTTGCTGGAATGGCGGTGTTTTCAAGTATAAGACTATCCGAGCATTAGAGCATTATGGAGCATTAGGAAGGAACAAGACGAGCATTATGTGAGATTTGAGCGGCATAACGAGTTTTATAGTGGATATTGTCGGATAATCTCATGGTTTTTGGTAAAGCCATGACTGCATGAGGTGCAACGCCATTATTGTACCGGCACATGACTTTGTGAGTGTAGACACCGTCACATGTAACACCTTTAGTGCTACATTTACCTGACTACATGCAGTATGACATTGCTACATACATGTTTTAAAAGTCGTTATGTAGCAATGTCAGGTAAGTGTACATGTGATGCAGCATACCCAACGTTGCAACTGAGGCTGTTTATGCTTCGAAGTGCACAAAATCCGTAACGATGATTTACTAAGAATTTTTTTAGAAATCATGGAGAGCCATGGATGATGGAGGAGACTACGTAGATCTACGCGAAGTGTATATCAAACAGAGGAAGAGGAGTTTCCTGTTAATAAAAAGTGTTATGCCATAGGCTCTGGCCATAGCATGTCTAGCGATACTGAAGTAAACACTAATCCATTGATAACATTTGGACCTGCATGAAGGAGCGGCTATAAGCGGATAGAGCTTACTCCAAAATTAATAACTGCCTTTGCCGAGTCCAGCTCAGCAGGCTCGAAAAGACCTAGAATTTCTCATGGATGCAGCACCAAGTCGATTTGAGCGCTCAGCAGCGCATGTTGTACTTTCCTGGTGAAGCACGTACAGTTCGTCGTGGACGATTGGAATGCAAAGATAGTCAAGTGCTATCAGAAAAGAAGAGTATTGCGGCCAACTATTTGTCTCCACGCAACCTCAGGAGAAGAAGACAGCGCAAGCAGAGGGTGTAGAGCGGCAAAATAACTTCTGACCACGTGTGTTCAGGATTTCCGCAAAAGGGAGGGATCTCGATCTGAGATCGTCTCTCAGGAACTTGCCTCACGTAAGCTGTTTCAGATGAAGACATTTTTCACAGAGTGGAAGCAGTGACAGCTTATCTGCAGGCAGGAATATCACTTCCCATGATAACCTTCCAGCATCCAATTGATCACCAGCAATAATGGTCTCACATCCCACTTCATGGATAAGCAAGGGAAAGGATTTGATATACCCACTGTTCCGGCAGCCACAGCCCTGCATCAAAGTTGCAATGGAGAGCAGCCAATGGAGACGCGATCATGTCTTATAGTGCTAAGAAGTAGTGGAGCACGTGAGAGATATTGCAGCAGCTTTAGAGGCAGATTGACTATATGCATCCTTTCCTGGAAGTTTGACAATGTGCAGCCTTTCTTCCATTTTTGTTCCAAAACCAAGAGCATTATAGCCCTTGTTGGAGCATTATAATCAGCATTATCAGGTAGTTTTTGGAGCATTATGATTAGCATTATACGAACATTTTCGGAGCATTATCCGCTGGACCCTACAGCCAGGTGAGGAAAATGACTGTAGGTAGTGAAAGTGTGCAGTACATCGGTGCTTTCGACCACGCGTTTACACAATTCTGGATCTGGGTTGTGTAATTCTCGAATGACCAGAATGTACGGATTGCGGCCTTGTAAACGAACGGCTGGAATTCACAACGCATTTTGTTCATGTCATGGCACAAACAAAATTGGTCGCAATAAGAGATCACGTACACCCTGCGCACACGTGAACCCAGCATCGCATACTGGTCCGTCCCGGTGAAGGCTCCATGTTGGCAACAATATTGGGCTTCGATAATGCTGAACGCGTGTGCGAAAGGACCACCCAATATGATCTGGTAATACTATTCATCAGCTCCCAGCGGAAACGGCAATTTCGCTTTTCGGGAAGACAACCGTAGCAACTACATGCAGTTGTAGCCCTGCTTTCGCGCCACGCCGGCCAGGGAGGCTCTTCGCGCTGTAGATGGAGTCATGACCAGACCGGTAACACGCCGAGTGTGCAATTCTGGCACCAGAATTAGAGAAATCCCGCCCCTCTTCAGAATTGACGGAATTGGATTATATCAATTCTGAACACGGAATTTGTGTAATCAAACTGTGCATCGGCAATAGCTAATTCTAGAATTGACCGAAATGTGTGTAATCGAACACGCTCATTGTACAGTACAGCCTCGGACTCAGCTCTGGTATCTGTACTGCCAAGATATGCATTGCAAATGGTAACCGTGAATAATAAAATGCCGGTAGTGTAGTTTGTATGACATGAGCGAAGTGCTCTACCAGCATAGTATTTCAGATGAAGATTTGATCCCATGCAACGGTCCTGCAGTAAGGTCAGATACCGTAGCTCCGTAGTTGCTGGCTTGGTTTGCTGTGAAGCTGGCGGCCTGTGAAGTAACAGTTGTGTACATACTGCATAGTCAAGAGTATAAACTACCCCGGTATAGTATAAAACCCGTACGTGGCACTACAATGTACATGTACTATGTACAGTGCTGGCAACTGAAATCCGACCCCCTGAGCGGTGCGCTCACATCCCAAATAAAAGACCTAACACGGGATGGTAAAACTACGAAACAGAGACCGCTAGAATATGAACCCACCACTCAGGGGGTCGGATTTCAGTTGCCAGCACTGTACTAACCCTGCTAATGCTTTTCATCCATGATAATACAGTAAAACCTGTAACTAAAGACCACCGTGACTAGCGACCAGCCTGGTACTACAGTAAAACCTGTAACTAAAGACCACCGTGACTAGCGACCAGCCTGGTACTACAGTAAAACCTGTAACTAAAGACCACCGTGACTAGCGACCAGCCTGGTACTACAGACCACTTTGCCAGGCACGGACGGTCTCACATTCATATAATTATTATGGTTGTGCAATGCAAACCTCTAACTAAGGACCACTGGCACTAAAGACCGCTTTCTCTGGCCCCAAGGGGTGGTCGTTAGTCACAAGCTTTACTGTAGTAACTGGTTCTTGCTGGCTGCATGATGAAAAAGAAGAATGACTGTAGTGTAGGCTAGGCTATGACACACGTCCAGTGCTAATATGGACAGGGGAGGTGGTCTACATGACTGTACAGATGTACAACTATAGAGCTACCTACGCTAAGTTATAGGCAGCGTGTTTCTGTTTATCCTCAAATCTGCAAAAGAGCTCACCCGGGGGTCTATAGACTCTTTACATGGCAGCCGTTGCTGACAAATATTAATTCAGGAATGTCATACATAATTATACACTATGCTTCGTGAGAATGCTACTTCGGACTTACCATTCAGAGAAGCTTCTCTTTCCATCGCAAGCTTAACAAGACATTTCGCTTTTTTTATGAATGACTGGAACTGGCAGTGAGGTCAGGTAAGATCCCATGTTAGACTACATGTAAGAGACCTCAAGACTACACAGCTTGTCACAGCATATCCACGGCTGTCATTACAATGAGTAGTCAGTATCCTGGTATCTCCCCTAGCCCTAGTCATGTCACAACGTTGTCAAGGCTCCCTTCACACTCGCGTGGCACCCAGAAGAGAGTCCATATGCAGGCTTGCCTATCCATGCTGCCGAGCAACCAAATTTGGACATTCCGTGACCAGCTACATAGGTATGTGTGTTGACGGCCTACAGCATGCAGTTCTTTTGAACTTGAAGCGGGCAGAGTCAATGAGCTCCACCATGGGGCGCATATTACAACAATGTAAAGTCACTGAAGTGTACAGGTAACATTCCTTTTGCCAATCCCTTCAGGATCGACGATGAGTAGAAGCGTACAGTCTTTGGCCTGGCAACTTTCCACATGTCAACGCATACTCACTTTTTACTTGTATTGCATACTCAGCATGAACATCACATACACACAGCATTGGAGAGCGAGGTTTACATGTACAACAAAAATGTATTAATTTTGTAACTCTCAGTTTGATGATGAAGCGATCGTCAGATAGCTGATAAGAAGACCTGCACTGTAACATTATTCACTGCAATGCAACTCCCTGATGATGCCGCCTCATGGCCGGGAGACACTTTGGAAGAATTATACATGTACTGGTGCATCCCAGGACTGGTGAAGAGTATGCGTGATTCCTTCTGCACTCCTTTACAAAGTAGAAATACTTCAGTATTGAAAAAAACTGAGAAAAAAGTTTGCAGTGGCAATTCACAGTGCACAGTGCAAATCGAATCAGGAAATCTCCTAATATGTCGTCGCAAGTGCCCACTTTATGTATAGTAATAAAGTTCACCGTCTTAGATAAAAGAAAGTCTCAAGGCCCAAAAGGGCATAGGGATTGATAGAATGCTTACAATATACACATGTACCAGTCAATTCAAATTCACCTGCTGATAGCTCGGAGTAAGTTACTCATCGGCATGATCAGATTGTGACTCAGTACATGTACATGACTGTGCTAGTGGTTAGCAGGCATGGGTCACTCTCCTGCTGTATCGTTGTCGAAGGTCTGCGCAAACTCCTTGATCTCCTCATAGTTCAGGTCTTCCTCCGGCTTGATGGCCAGGTCACCCGTGCTCAGCACATGCGGGTTGATAACGGCACTGGAGCGGCGGTAGAACGAGCGGTGGCGGGCCAACTTCTCCTCTTTCTCCGGAGGTACGTAGGCACTCACCTCCTCATACAAATTCTCTTCTGGCTCAGGCTCAGGTTCGGGTTCAGCAGGTGTAGTCGCATCCTCACCAGTTCTAGCCAGAACCATGTTGTTAGGGATTTCTCCACCGGCCTGTGCGCTGGACTCCACCGAGTTCTGGTGCGCAGCTAAGCGCTCCTCTCGCTTCTGACTGGCAGAGTCTTTCTTTTGATTGGCCTGCCAGTCGAGGAACGCATTCTGAAACGCCTTGGCCGTGACGCGCACCAGAGTTCTGGCCATTTTCGTGCTTTCGCAGAGCATGACGTGACACGAGGTGGACGAGGTATCCTTGCTCTCCAGGAATACGAACACATTATTGTGTATCGGGTGAGAGCCGGCGTACGCCACGGCATAGAGCGGTATGCGAATGACGTCCATCGCGTCGCGACGATCCAGGATGCTCAGCTTTTGGCCACTGACGACGAGAACCAGCCGCTTGACAGGAGTCGTCTTCTTCGCGGCAATCACTCGGCTCACAATTCCGTCCACTTTCCGTACTGTCTCTTTGTCCGCCACGGCCACTGACTCCATCTTCTCGAATCCTAAGTAGGTCACGTAGAAACTGAGTCCGACTTTGAATGGATCCTGGGCTTCTTCCTCGCCGAAGCTGTATGTATTACTGCCCTTCATAGCTCGCCGCAGAGCACCCGGACTGTGCTTGATCGCTTCCCCAGTTTTACGCAGCAGCCGAGCAGCCATGCCTGCGAACTATTCCACTCCAAATGCGCTGAAAATTCCACGATACTGAATGGGGAAAAAGTATCAGTTTTCTTTGGTGCTTCGGTCGATCACTCTTCACATGTAGCTCACTGTTTCAGTGTTTGAATCTGTTGCAGTGTTGGTGCTTTTCCTTCTCTGAGCCTACTGTCACTGAGTCCTGTACTAGTATTACACATGTAGTACTGAGGGCGAGGCTCGAGCCACACTCGTCTCCAACTCGACCTACCGCACGCCCTCCTGTCCCATTCTTATCAAGGACTTAGCTTCGACGTGTTTCGGTGTTCATCATACATATAGTGACGTACTAAGTAATAATAATAATTATTATTATTATTAGTTGTTGGTCACTCAGAATCAGAATATTTGAGCGGGTTTCACTGCCCCTGTAGAGTCTCTAAATCGAAGACTTCGCGTACATGTAGCCGAAATAAGAGTAGCAACGGCTCTGTGCTGCCTTGATACATGTAAAACTACAGAATCACCAGTACCGGTAAGTTTGAAAACCGCCCAAAACACCTGTGACACAGCATGAAAATACAAACATCAGTCTAAAACCTGTTTGATCGGGATCCAAGTAACACTAACAGTGTTCCAACCCTAACTAGTAACCGCCAAGGAGGGCTGGGAAGTCAGCATCAGGACAGTAGGCAAGGTAACGATTTCCGTCGCCGTGCCAACTAATTACTTACTTTTCCCTCCACAGCACTTGCACTTGCAGTTGCAGCTGTGTGAGGGCTTGCCTCGACTTGAGTTCGCTTGGTTGACGCGTCACTTGACTCACAGTGCAACTAGTGTGATACACACGAACGGGGAAAAACAACTCAGGGCGACGAGTCGAGTTACACTACAGAGACCCACCGTGTGATTTTCAAAGAAAGAGTCCGCCGCCCCAATTCCCTAATCGAAGCTACAGCGTGTAGATCTACATGGTGTATGTTTTGCTAGTTACTGGAGAAGTGAGCAGATCAGACACTGGTTTGGATGTAATTTGGGCGAGCAGCACGCCTCTACCCGATACGCTCTTGCGCGGACGCTGGTGAAGTCGATTGGTCAGCACGTCCTTTGACGGTCGGTGGGTGAGTTACACAATATGAATATTCCCCATTCTCCACAACCATGCTATCGTCTACAAATTAAAATGATTTTGTCTAGGTAAAGGCTACTGGTGCATAATTGGCAACGCGAATGGCTGATGAATAGTCGGCGTGTGATCACTAGTACGGTAGTACCTGAGACTGCGATCATGAGAAGGGACAACCAGTTAGTAACGTCGACCTCGATGTCTGCATACACGATACAGGGAGTTAGCCCAAGTCACATGCAGTGCTCATGTTATTCCCATGATGTAGTCAGGTACAGTCAGTGGTTGACTAAGCCTAGGGATATTTTTCTCATACAACTGCTGTAGCGCTGTGCACTCCTGTAGAGCTGTGCACCGTTGTAGAGCGTGCTGGTCAGTGATATTTGCTGCCATGACGTGCGATACAAAATCCCTAGCAACACCAACACCGTTCTGTTAAACAGGCCGAACTTACAATTGTAACTGGCCACCGCCTAACAAGTTACAGCAAGTCGCCTGAGATGCAGAGACAATCATAGATTCCGCTTTGGAAATGTGGCAAGAATAGGCAAAACCGAATGCCAGTCACGAACACGACTTACTACAGGCTCGGCTGAACCAGTCCGGTTGTTCAGGTAAACACCAGACCAATGTTTTGGCCACTAACACATGTTTCCTGCTGAGGACGTCATGTGTAGCCGTGGTTGGCTAAAAAAACCGTGCAATCGCCATGCATGGTGGTCATTGGCTACTCCAGCCATGTATTGTTTGGAATAAAATAAATATATATCTGGCAAGGTACGTTCGGACCTGATTGGAAATTTTTATTTCCATTGCTATCAGGTTCGGCCTCATTTCCTCTGTGCTGCGCTGACGAGTCCACAAAGGACGAAACAGTTCTGTCCGCAGATTGAGTATATAATATATATATATATATATGCGTTATGCAGAGCTCACTGACTTGTCAGTTTGAGCACTCTGGCAAGGTACGTTCGGGCCTGATTGGAAATTTTTATTTCCATTGCTATCAGGTTCGGCCTCATTTCCTCTGTGCTGCGCTGATGAGTTCAAAAAGAACGAAACAGCATGCTGTCCGCAGATTGAGTATTTCGCTCCTGCTCTTGTAGCAGTTGAGCACTCTTGCGTGGGGTAGTGCCTTTGCTGTTTGCGTTATGCAGAGCTCACTGACTTGTCAGTTTGAGCACTCTGGCAAGGTACGTTCGGGCCTGATTGGAAATTTTTATTTCCATTGCTATCAGGTTCGGCCTCATTTCCTCTGTGCTGCGCTGATGAGTTCAAAAAGAACGAAACAGCATGCTGTCCGCAGATTGAGTATATATATATATCAAACACAATGAGTGAAAGGCTATGGTATGGCCGGACAAATGGAAACGGCTCAATTCGCCGGTCCTGCAAAACATGGTCTTGGCTTTACCATTGAGACAACCGTTCCTGTACGAGCCTTTTCATAGAGTGTTCCTCCCTCCCTTGTTCCATTTCTGTTGACGTAAATCACAGGTTGTCCGGCGTCCACAGCAGCAATCAGCCCTAACTGATAGAGTGCCATAACTTCAGCTACTGTCACTGCTGCCAAGCATCATGATTCCACCAGTTACATCACTGGTCAAGTATGACAATCCGAAAATCAAGTCCACACACGACGTAAGAACTGTGAGGATAGCATAGCCAATGGATCCCCGGGACATGTGAAAAGAGTTATGCATACTGTACTAAGAGGTATTTGATCTTCTGTAGATTGCATCCATTGGCGTGTAAGCGTGGCTGGGTATGCTTTGGGGATGGAAGTGCTACTAGCCGGGCCATGCATGAGTCAATGACGCACGTTCATCTCCGGCCAGGTCCACTTTATATGCACATGTAGGTGTATGGCCAAGACCTATTTTCTGTCTCTCTGCCAGTCTTCCTGTCTCTGTCTCACCACCTTACTCTCCAAAGGATTATCCTTGTGTATACACATAATTATAGCTTTTACCACAGTCATATGGCTTTCGAAATTGCAACTGTTCGTCCTTCTGCTTCTGTAGTGTTCAAGTCAAGGGTATACTTTTCATGTTTTTTATCCAGCCACCAGCCCAACAGCAGCAGCAAGGGGTCATATCGCCCACAAAGACAAAGGCTTCAGCAACAGAAACTCAGAAGCTGAAGGAAACTGACGAAATCCTTTCCGCCATTCTTCCTCCAAGGTAAGCAGATAAGAAGTTAGGTCTATGGTACATATTGGTACTGACTTTCCGAACATGAGTTCTGGTCAGAGTGCATGCGTGCTGAAGTGCACGTGTGGGCAGTCGAGTTCATTGTGCTCTGTAGCGGAAGATCAGATTGATGCTATTCTCCATGTTTGAGCAAATGGGACAAGAGTACAAGAACAACAACAGCACAGGACTTTGGCCCGAGGGAAAGTCCCTGTATCCGGGGAGCAACAATTCATGTTTTTCTTGCCTAGATCAATTCATGACTACATTGTACAGTGCTGGCAACTGAAATCCGACCCCCTTGCGGGCGCGGCGCGCCGGCAAGGGTGTCGGATTTCAGTTGCCAGCACTGTACTTGTTGATGCAGTCCATAACCGAACTATAATTTCAGAGCATATAAAATACTATAATTTTAGTTCAAGCATACAGGTACCTATTGGGGCTTGATAGTGAATGGCGTTAGTGGTACGGTTTGCAATGGTCATTGACCTGTGTACAGGGAATGGCAGGAGAGTGGACAGCTGTGGGTCCAGCCAGTCTCCAGCACGCCTGCTACCAGAATGGAAGTGCTGGGATTGAAGGTGAGTGGACTGTTGTCTGCAGTGCGACACATGCAAAAACTTGGGCCTCGTGCGTATACAATTATTTATAAACATACGTATACTGGTGAACACATGTAGCCACATACACGCATACGCACATACACGCATACGCACATACACGCATACGCACATACATTACACTCAATTGTACATATTCACTACCAGATAGTGGTCACATGGGTCTTTCCGGAGGAGTGGAGAGAGATTCAAAGAAGTCTTGAAGGATGACTCTTGAACTACACTACGAGTGATACCCCCCCCCCACCCCGTCCTTCAGCCCAGACTCTGCATGGATCTGGAACTGATCCCGTTCAATGGACTCACCAAAACCGCTGACCTGCAGATGTGCCGAGGAGGCTCGGTTCCTCTAGTAACCTTGCTGATATAGGTGCGTGGTGAGAAGCACTTTGAACCAAACCAATTTTCGAATCTATTTGACAAATTGACCATATTGGAAATAACGAGATTTCACCATTCGGGCCAAGGTGGTGAGGCGGTGTTGTCACATCTGGTCCGAAATGCAGGGTGTGTAAAGGGTATTGCGCTGTCTAAATGCAGGGTGACACAAAATGTGATGTATTGTGTTGATTAGATCCATACCTGGTCTTCTACTGCAAGCGGAGTATATTAACACTAGTCTTCCCATCACTGATGTGTTTTTGTACCTATAGGAGTTACTAGACACGAGGATTCAGCAGCGACAGGCCAGGGAGACTGGCATATGCCCCGTGCGACGCGAGCTCTATAGCCAATGTTTTGGTACGTTGTGTGCAAGTGCGCTCACCCTTTTTCTATTATAGGATGGCACAATTGAAGATAAGTGTCAATAGGTCGGTTATTCTGACCTGGCATACTGTTTGAAAACGACTGTCCAGAAGGGATTCTCCCTTGAGGTATTGATAGCAGTTTTTCAGGCGGTTGTAATTCTATCATATTTCAAAGTAAAACCTATGTGTTGCTGTGATTTTGCTGGATTTGTGACTCTGGGACAGCATGGTAGTCGAGAGAAACAGTGCTATAATGCTTTGTTGTGTATGTTCCGAACAATTCCTCTCAGTTAACTATCACATAGGAGAAGGTGTGAATGTGTAAATCGTCCCCGTCAGGGTTTCTTGCCACCTGCTCTGCCATGTACTGTAAAACATGTAATTTTAGGTGTGCATTAAAATTTCGGAGCCAGGGACCTGCCAGGTTTCAGGTGGAATGTAGAATTAGATGACCAGCGTTCCCTTCGCATACAAGTGCATGCTCTAGTGCAGTATGTGTGGTATTCAGCGAGGAGGGCTTGCAGATGCTAAATAATGACCACAATAGCAGCATGGGATGTTTGTGATGTGATGACGGCTGTGTCCTTCTAGACGAGATTATCCGCCAAGTCACCATTGAATGTTCTGAGCGTGGACTTCTTTTGCTTCGGTAAGGCTGATTTGTACAGATTTTCAATTCATAATCCGTACGTGTAAATGTGCCGGTGTGCCACTCGCTGAAATGAACCCTAACCTTCATACTGCACACACTGCATGGCAGAACATCAGTGTCCAGATACCAATTGAGTGTACCTTAGATTATCGCCAGCATGCATAGTGTGGAGTTATATTGCATGTACAATGCAGCAGCATGCCGGCCATCGTTTTCTGCTGTGTAGTATGTTGACTCGAGAGCTGTAATAATACGACTCCCTGATGCTGACCTGCACTGGTATCGCCAAACAGTCTAAGTGTTATCTATGCATGGTCCAACCTTCATTGGTTTAAGGTCTTCGCATACTTCTGTGAGTATAACAAAGGCACGTGGCTGTTACAAACGAGCAATCGTGAGGTGTCTTGTTGGTTCATTGCAGGGTTCGTGATGAGATCAAGATGACACTGCAGGCCTATCAGACTCTCTATGAAAGCAGGTACGGTACCGTACAGTTACTGGTCGTTTGCACGCATTGCTACTGGCTCACACGGTACATGTACGTAATCATGTACTCGAACACTCTTATTGCATTTGTGATGGTTGCACCACCACTAGTTGCAGGGGCGTACGAAGGTATTATAGTGTGGTAAGGTCAGCCATCTGAAGTACAATTTACTCGTGGGGGAGTGGTGGCTGAGCCGAAAATTTTGGAAATTTAGATCCCAGATCAGTGTATTTATTGATTCACGGGGTACCAGGGGCAAAAAGTGATACGGTCAACACCGCAGTGACCGCACAGCGTCCGACGGCCCCGAGTTGCCAGCTAGTGTGGCACAACATCCAAGAGAGAAGGCAAAGCAACACAACTGGTTCCTACTTTGCTCAGTACACGACTCAACGTAATCTCAAGCTAGGTTGATGGTGATACAGCGTAGGATGAATACGTTAGAATCCCTAAGGCGAAGTAATCATATGTTGGAGAAGCGATCACACACGTGGCAAGAGGCCTGTGGGCGAGAGTAAGCGTCATCACCTAGAACTGTACACACGATTCATGATCTGCATATTGTCTGTGATAGCAGTACATAGCGGTACATCACAGCATTGTTTGCACGTGCGCGCGTGCATGTGTGCATGTGTATGTGTATTTGTGTAGTCCCTGCGAACATACACTTCACGTACAAGCTGTTCACTGTGTGCCTGGAGTGTTCGAGTAGGTCAGAGCTATATGATCAAGCCTAGTGTTTCTCCCCACATCATGAGCGTTTTACCTTGTTGTCTTGTTGGTTTTAGTGTGGCGTTTGGCATGAGAAAGGCACTGCAGTCTGAGCAAGGCAAGTCAGACATGAAAGAGCGGGTAAGTGATTAGAACACACACGCACACACACACACACACACACACACACACACACACACGCACGCACGCACGCACACACACACACACACACACACACACACACACACACACACGCACGCATACACACACACACACACACACACATGCACACACTAGATTGGTTCTATTCCAAACCGTGCATTCTTTTCAAGTTGAAACCACATACTTCGTGGATAGACTACTATTTCTCTTGAATTACAATTTCTACAATTTCTGGTGCTTTGCTTTAGATTGTCGAACTCGAGGAAGAAGTCAAGCAACAGGAGAAAATGGTAGCAGATTGGAAGAACAAGTACGAGGCGCTGGAGAAGCGTGAGGCAGAAAGAAGAGTTGCTGACCAGACCAAGCATCAGGAGGAGATGCAGTTTGCTAAAAGAACCAACCAGCAACTCAAGGTAAGAAATTATTGGACAAAAGGACCTACTCAATCTTCGGACAGAACTGTTTCGTCCTTTGGGACTCATCAGCACATCACAGAGAAAATGAGGCCAAACCTGATAGCAATGAAAAATAAATTTTCCAAAGCCAGATTTAAACCAGGCCCAAACGTACCTTGCCAGAGTGCTCAAACTGGCAAGTCAATGAGCTCTGCGTAACGCAAACAGCAAAGGCACTACTCCACGCGAGAGTGCTCAACTGATACAAGAGCAGGAGCGAAATGCTCGCGGACAAGGACTTACAAATAAATCAACTGCAATACTAGAAAATCCAATAGATCCTAGTAAAACCCTGGAAAATATCTTTCCACCACAGCCAGTGATTGACGACGAAGCAGTATATATTATGCAGTCTTGGTTTGCTGGAATTAGAGCCTGCCAAACTCTACTGCCCAGTGTCGTGGCAGTGCCTTTTTATGCCGGTTACAGTAAAACCTGTTACTAATGACCACCCCTTGGGGCTAGAGAAAGCGGTCTTTAGTGGCAGGTGGTCCTTAGCTAGAGGTTTGCACTGCACAACCATCGGAATGTGAGACCGTCCGTGCCTGGCGAAGTGGTCTGTAGTACCAGGCTGGCCACTAGTCACGGTGGTCTGTAGTACCAGGCTGGCCACTAGTCTGTAGTACCAGGCTGGTCACTAGTCTGTAGTACCAGGCTGGTCACTAGTCTGTAGTACCAGGCTGGCCACTAGTCACCATGATCTCTAGTTACAGGTTTTACTGTATATGTCAAACCCCATACTTGGGGCCTCAGTTTTCCAGTTCAGGGGAAACCCCGGTTGTAAGTCGACTTCCTGTCGTTTCGTCCAGTTCTTAGGTCATAATATGTCGACCTATAACCGGTACGATACTTATGGTAACTTTAGCAATGGATGCCATCGAGTGAGTGTATATTGTGTCATTGTTGTATGCTGCAGACCCAGCTAGAGGGAATCATTGCACCGAACAAGAAATAATCTGAGTCGACACGACAACAATTTGACCAGACATTGTTGACCCGCCATGGATGTGAGCGTATTTTCACATGGTCTACATACGTGTGCATGGCCTTGCAGCATCCAGCTCACCGAGTCGACTTGCTGTATTGTACATAGCTCAGCTGATTCATAATGATACAGCTCACAGTATTGTCCATTGGTCTGCTGTGTGGGGTGAGAAGTGAGACGCACTTTCAATGTTCGATTGGCACTGAAGTGTGATGATAACTCTCCATACATTCGGGATGGCTTGCTAGTAGCCGAGACGTCACTTTTCCGTTCTCAACTGTCTTGATTTTTTTGTCATTTGCTTTACACTAATTTGTTTAACTTTTATCTCAAGGTACAAACACACTCATTTCTATCTGTAAGTGTAAGTATCTTGTTTAATAGGAAAATTAATAATGTTCAACTCAAGGTGAAAAAATGATAGGTACTCAACATCAATTTCTCGTTGGTGCTGGTGCTTTGAATATAGGGCATTTCCAGGGGGGAATTAGGGCTAGGGTGGGAGTTGTTTGTGTAAATAACTTAGAGAAATGCTGGAGGCTTAGCAACATAGCTAAATAATTGACAGTCCAGGTGATACGCATTCTGCACATCATAGAACTCTTTAACTGTTAACTCTGAATTCAAGTGGTTCACAACTGAGGTGTTCGCAAGCGTTGTCATCTCACTACGCACGGGAGAAGTCACTTCATCCGCTATGCCAATTGCTTGCAGAGCATGCACAGCACTCTGCGGAAGCTCCTCCACCTTGGCAATGAAATGATATTGAACTACGCAGGGCTGACACAAGTCGGTGACGGGCATCCAGTCATCTCCCGTCAACACTGGACCGCGCTTGGCGAGGAACTGCATCACACTCCGATAGGTCACGTTCCCTGAAGCATTGCCGGCCTCAGTTAGAATCCGCTCCGGACTCATTCCTTGCCATGATGGATCCTGCTCCTGTGTGGTATTGTCGCCTGTCGCAGGAACTGAACTGTTCAGTTTGTTCAATGTGTGATTGTCCGTGAGGTGTGATGATAATTCTCCATACAGTGATACAAGGCGGTGGACGGGATGCTGCACAATGGCTAACCTGTAGCAGAGAGGGAGAGACCCATGCATAACAGTTACCACACAGACCAATAGACAGCCGTCCCCGGGTATACTGAGCCCCATACATACCACACACGCACAGAGACCAACAGACAGCCGTCCCCAGATATACTGAGACACATACATACCACACACGCACAGGGACCAATAGACAGCCGTCCCCGGGTATACTGAGCCCCATACATACCACACGCGCACAGAGACCAACAGACAGCCGTCCCCAGATATACTGAGACACATACATACCACACACGCACAGGGACCAATAGACAGCCGTCCCCGGGTATACTGAGCCCCATACATACCACACACGCACAGAGACCAACAGACAGCCGTCCCCAGATATACTGAGACACATACATACCACACACGCACAGAGACCTACAGACAGCCGTCCCCAGATATACTGAGACCCATACATACCACACACGCACAGGGGCCAATACTGATACCCGTCCCCGGATATACTGGCATTCACACAATACAATGGAATACATAGCGCGGGAACCTGAAAATGAATTGTATTGATTTATTTGAATTCGGCATCTCAACAGTACAATGTACAACTAGGGAAGATCCGAATGACAATAATATACATAAACATAAATGAGGGATATGAATGTACTGATATACTTATAGGTGCTACAGCCAATCATTTTATCTAAACAAATTCTTAAATTCTAGAAGGATGCAGGGACAGACGGTGGGAAACAGTGTTGAGATCTTATTGTGCTTTCTTAAAGGCACGACTTCACCACTGGTAGGTATTTGCAATATTTACAGTCATCGTATATCCGCTAATAAAGTATCGACAAGTTCCTTCTAGATATTCTGGCAGCATTGTTACGGCTAGTCCTGCTGGCTGTGACATTGTAGGAGTTGCATTATAAGTATATTTTTCACAGTAAAAAAGTATTTATTTGTAGAGCTTGTGTGGACACAGATTCCTAGGTTCGAACCCTGGGTTAGATGTAACCGCAAGGCAACCAGCCAATGCTGTACATGCAGAAGAGATGGGATACTGCTTGTCAGCCAAACATGCTACCACTGATCTCGTCTGTCTGTGTCTGTCTATAGGTGCTCCAGTGTGTAACTGAAAGTATGTATGTACTTCAAGTACATACATGGATATGCAACCTGGTGCAGTGAGCCCTTTACTAGGCTTTAGCCAAGCTGCCTCAGCTATCCCTGATTGTGAAGTCAATTTTGAAATGGTCAATGCCTTACTTGTAGTAGGCTCTCAGTCGATCCCTGATTTCCGGCATGGCCAAGTGGCCAAGTGGCTTCAGTGAGTAGCTTGAGTTGTGAAATTGGAACTTGTCAGCAACCTCCTGGAGGATGTAATCCCATACATGTGATGTTGCAGAGTGCAAAGAATTTCCTGGAGTGGAAGATGACAACGATAGGAAGATGAAAATAAGGATGAGATTGACGACGGCAGCAGCAACGGCAGTTACGACCAACACAAGGACACAGGACTTTTGAGGATGAGCCACACTGTGATGCCCGAAAAGGGAGTTCACCGTGATTCTAAATATTGGAATGTAACTGACATCGAACATTGCTCTTCGCCACACCTCAACTATTACTTGCATAGCTATTCACTTAAAATTATTTCAATTAAAAAATTGGTCTGTGACCATCATCGGGAACTGATAAGATCATGGGACCGGAACTCGCTCAGTCTCCCACGCGCTGCCTCCACCCTATTCACTAGATCCCCGATCTTTGCTGGCTATGTGTTTTGGGCAACATTACCAACGCAGGCCAAGACCAGCACGTCGATGGATAATTTTGTTGCTAAAATCTCTGCTCAATTATAGGTTTCATGTACATGTATATCCTGCTGGTTTGTCTCCTCCTTTGCCTTCTTTGCCTCTTATTTGTATTCTTTTATCTGTTTTACTGCTGTGGTTGGCTTTCACCCTTGTCTCAGTTTTATTGGCCGTCATCATGATGTGCCATGAGATAATGATATAAATACAAATACAAATAATACTACTTCTGAAGTATAATAATACTACTTCTGAAGTATAATTATACTGATAATTATACTACTTCTGAAGTATAATTATACTACTTCTGAAGTATAATAATACTACTTCTGAAGTATAATACTACTACTTCTGAAGTATAATACTACTACTTCTGAAGTATAATTATACCACTTTAGAAGTACTTCTGAAGTATAATAATACTACTTCTGAAGTACATGTATAATGATTATACTTCGAAGTAGTATAAATAAATAATAATAATAATTCCCTCAAACCAGTTAATAATAATTATTATTATTACTTCAGAAGTACTTCAAGTATTATTATTATTATTATTATTTATTTATACTACTTCAAAGTATAATCATTATACATGTACTTCAGAAGTAGTATTATTATACTTCAGAAGTAGTATAATAGTGCTGCAGTTAATTCCACAACCCAGCTACCCGACACTCACCAAGTCGAGGGACAACACAAAAGACGGCCTCCATGTCGTCGTCGTAGAACAAGTGCCGCAGGAGTCTCTCCTCCATTGCTTTGGTCAAGGCGTTCTCGAAGTTGCCCGGCTCACCTATTTTTCCAGTTGTAGCCTTGCATACACGCTCCACTGGTGATGCATGATTGTATTTGGAAGGTGGCTGCATACGTAACAGAACATAACAGTTTTCATCAACAAGCTCAATAGAAGTGGGCAGCTGTGGACTAATATTCATCAGTTTGAGGGCATGAAGGGGCTAGGGGACAATGGATGGATATAGTCTATTAATATAATAAATATATTATGATAGATGGCACAGCTGTTCATTGAAATCCAGTCCGGCAAGGGGGGGGGGTACTTCCTAGGCATCTCCTCACTTGCCTGTGCTGATCTGACCCAAAAAGGATCACACATCTATGGGGCAGGAGTGCACACAAACGTTCACACACTTGCAGACACATACAAACGCATACACAGCCACCCCCCCCCCACACACACACACACGCCACACACACACACACACACACACACACACACACACACACACACACACACGCCACACACACACACACACGCCACACACACACACACACACACACACGCCACACACACACACACACACACACACACACACACACACACACGCCACACACACACACACGCCACACACACACACACACACACACACATACACACACACACACACACACACACACACACACACACACACACTGCTCTAAAACTATTTAGACTGGAGAAGGAACTAGTGCATTCTAGACACAGGTAACATGTAACAAAAGATCTGAGAGAAGATCTGTTTACTCTGATAAACTAGGCCTACAGTCAACTTGGCTAATAATGACTGCGGATATAACGACAATTCGCGAATAACGACAGAATTTCCATGCCCAGAGCAAAGTCCCATCTAACTGTATACATTTAACTTCGGATACAACGACTATCTGAATAACGACAATTCGCGAATAACGACAAGCCTTTTAGTGCCCCGAGGTCATATTCACTGCTTGAATAACGACTTTCTGGGCTTTTGACAGCTATTTGAAGTACCTGTCATGCAGAATTACCAGAACTCATGCCAGGCATGGCGGTGGATAAAGGCACACCTGCAGCCAAGGGGGGGGGGGGGCTTTTTATTTTTTTGCTTCTAAATACATGTTGGAGTGATCAGCACAACTACAATGTCCTGTAGTTGTCTACTACCGTACTGGCAATATATATGGTCGCAGTGAGGCCATGAAGCGTTACATTGGCACATGTTTACCGCACGCAGGGCGTTACATGCAAAGTCGCACAGGAGGCGTTACACAGGTTTCTATATTGCCGCATTGTCACCAGGAAACTGGTAAACACATCGCTCTTCTTCGCAAAACGACCTCGGGAAAGAAGAAACCTTTGAGATCGCCAACCACTGAATGATGCGCCTTCGAGTGTCAGGACTTCCTGCTGCGTCCAGTTTTGAACTTTTCACCACGCGGTACACGTGCTTTCACAGTTTTTAGCCTTTTTTTTGTAGTGCAAACTGCAATGAAAAGATCGCCGCACCCCGCCGGACGCGCGTTACGAACGCAACGAAAATTTGTCGCACTAGCCTGGTCGCGCGTTACGCCGCACCCCCCCCCCCCCCCCCCCCCCTGCGTTACGCGTTACGCGGCAACATATATTGCCAGTACGGTACATGATTGTACAGTAATCATCATACATGTCATGTACATGTCCCTGGCTGTAGATGGCTCCAAAACTTGCAAAAGGCTAGTTTTTCATTTCCCTTCCATATCGACTTTATAGTTCCTTTCAATTGTAATATGAAAATGGGGTACACGTTGGTATAGAGCATGAAAAGAGCTTCATTTTGATATGCGGGTCATACTATACAAAAATATGGGTTCACATACATTCAAATGGGACTTCGGGTATAAGGACACTTCGCGAATAAGGACATTTTTCCGATGCCCCGCCGAATGTCATTATAAGCGAAGTTGACTGTACTCACCAAAGTCTGGTAATTGTGCCGTTGCGCAAGAACTTCATCCACCAAGGACTTTTTCTCTGTGCGGGATGGAATAGAAAATGCAAATGATTTTTAAACAGAACACACGATCAGTGGCAGCTAATGTTAATGTGGCCAGCTTCCACACCCACGGGGAAAATGCTCGTCTCTCTTTGGAGTCCACAAACGGTGCAACCCTTTCACTGATACCCAGCTAGCTGCATCATCTACAGTCAATCTCGTGGATAATGACCTAGGGTGAAACAACAACTCGCGATTAGCGACACAATCTTCAGGCCTGATGGCCAAAAAACGTGACAGATCACGAATGACGACACTTTTGCATGCACGGCCGAGGGCCGAAAGAGGGAAATGGCATTATGTGCAAATGCCGCTTTGCCTCAGGCCAATTCCAAGCTTCAGTGGATGACGATCATCACCACTTGTAGCTCTTTGAAACGGAGATAACAATAGAGAGGAACAGAGTTCTGGCTGACAGTCCACAACTGCAGTAAAACCTATAACTAAAGACCACCGTGACTAGCGACCAGCCTGGTGCTACAGACCACTTTGCCAGGCACGGGCGGTCTCACATTTGTATTATGGTTGTGCGGTGCAAACCTCGAACTAAGAGCTAAGGACCACCTACCGCTAAAGACCGCTTTCTCTGGCCCCAACGGGTGGTCGTTAGTTACAGGTTTTACTGTTATTGCATCCTCTCAGTATTGACTGTAGTACTGGCATAGTCGACATTGCATGACTGTGAGTTCAGTCTTTAGTGTCCATGCTGTAGCCGCACCATTACAAATTTCACACCGTCAAAAAATGGCCAGGTGAAACAGGAACTTGAATTCCAGTTCATACATCTCAAGAACACAGAATGAGATAGATACTCAGGGATTTCTCACCAGCATCTACATCAGGCTTGCCCTGGATAATAACTGGCAGTGGATTCGCGCTGTCGGAAGACCGGCTGAGAACATTGTTAAACTCGGGGCTACTGGAACTAGAACGAGACTCTTCTTGAGCTGAGGGATACAGCAGCAAAGGCAGTAAGAACGTGTTGCAGGTGTTATGTGGTCATCAGAGCCATAGACTGAACACTATAATTATTACTGTCCAAGAGTAAACGAGTATCGCCGAAGTCGCATCAACCTCTTCTTCACAAGCGTAAACGAGCAGTTTAAATTGTTCGCAAACATTATCAAAGCCATGCTTGAACATTACTACTTGCAATAAATCTCACTCCCAATTCGATAACATTGTGTGCCTGTATATCGTTGGGCCAAGTTCTCGTTTCCCGTGTGAATCAAAATGGACAAGAAAAAGAAAGAAAAGAGAAACAGCAAGGAGACTGGAGAGACAGAGAAAAGAAGGAAAGAATAGCACGGCATTTTGTAACGATGAAAGTGACTTGAAGTCAACATAATAATTATATTATGCATTCCGTGTGGTGCGTAACCGGGACTGTCTCTTTTTATCGACCTTCAGATTCTGGAAATTCTCATTTTGTTGCATCAGTTACAACAGCAAGTAATGCAAACATCTGCCTGTGTGACTCTGCTTTGAAAGACCTGCAGTGGCCCAGTCACCCATGATCATCATTCTGTATCCATACCAGGATTTTAGCCAGGACACAATTGTAGGCAGGCAGGGAGGGGGGGGGGGGGAGGGTAGGGGAAACAAACAGTTCTCCCTTTATTCCATGTTCCACTATTGCCTTGTCACACAAAATGCAACATATGATTGTCCGGAGCAATCGAGTTGTGGCCGCATTTTCACTGTGTGAACTGAAAAAGAACACAAAAATCGTAAAATGAGTAGGGTGTCGTTGAGCTATCAGCATTGGGAGGGCATCCGAAGAGGGGGCGCTGCGCCTCCCCCCCCCCCCTCCCCACGGCAAGAACACTGCATACACACCGTACCTTTCTTCTGCACCAGAGTGCCGCTGTTGCCGTTCATGTGAACCGAAACTTTGTTGTGGACAAAAGTGCGGTGCTTGCCAGCCCTGCGATAAAACTGTACCGAGTGCTTTTCATCTGCAAACATAGAGCGTTAAGAGTGTCAAACACAGCAAACCAAGCACACCCGTCGAGGATTTTATAAAAGCAAGAAAGAACCGCTCCCGTAAAAGACACACCTGTGGTGTATAAGGCAGCATTGTGGAGTCAGAGTTATAATATAATATGCTATTTCCGTGTGGAGAGGTGGTATTCAGCATCTTGATGTGGCAAGCTGAACAGGGGCCCTACTTCGAAGCACTTCAGTCATGTTCGGATGAATGACTTGTGCTGTTCTAGTGTCTGATTCGATGCTTGCATCTTGTGCTGTGTGGGGCCTCAGAGGTTAAACGTGCAGGCGGTTTGCGACTGATGTATTGCAAGCCTGGACTCTTGTGGCCCACCAAATTCTCAACACACCGTTTTTCTAGCCTTGCAAAACTCCATGATAAACCTAAGGTTGCGTTTGGTTGGGCAAGTTCGGAATGTAAATGACAACCAATCTGGAATGAGAATCACCTGACCAAGCCAACGAGCAAGAATGATTCCCGGTGATTCCCATTATGGACCGTGACCTACAACACACAACCTAAGAATAGGGGTGGGGATGGGGAACATTAACCTGTGACCTTACTCGTTGGCCTGCGGCGCTGATGGTACCCGAGCAGCTGGTGCTCAGAAAGCTCCCCAAACGAATCTGAAGTTATCTCAATTTCCTGCAGCTCGCGAAGTCCTGGACAGTTTACAAGTATTCACACAAACATTCGAAGATGACAAGGAAGTTCACAGTTGAATAGCGCTTACCTGAATACCGGTATTAGTTGCAAACACATCGAACTCTAAATAGACACATACACAGACATTGTATACTTTTACTGCATCAACCTGGCATCTACATCAGGACAGTGCTGGCAACTGAAATCCGACCCCTGCCTGAGCTCACATCCCAAAGACCCAACACGGGATGGTAAAACTGCAAAACAGAGACTGCTAGAATGTGAACCCACCGCTCAGGGGTCGGATTTCAGTTGCCAGCACCGTACATGACTGTTTTTTTTTGTTTTTGTTTTTTTTAGTTTTTTTTTTACGAGAAACCACGAACCTCGAGAACAGAATACTGCATGGTAGAGGTGGTTGCAGACGCAACTGTGGTGGTGAAAACTGAGCATCTCCGCCGACCTGAGGTCTCGGCTTCAGCGACACTTCAGAGCACCAAAAACTGGGGAGGAGTAGGCACAGGGGGAGGGGGGGGGGGTACATTTATATAGAGGAAGGAAAAACGGAAAGATGATACATGTGATAGAGGAAGAAAATAAAAAATAAAAAATAAATAAAATAATAAAAAATAAAAAAAATAAAAAGGGGGGAGCCAGGGTGCAAGCAGAGAGGGTGTTCAGGGAGTGTTCAGAGGGCATCTGTGGCTGAACGCCAGTCTCGGCTGCGGAGCGACTTGTAGGCGCCTTCCTTGAATGCCTGCATTCCCTTCTGCGTGGGAAGGTTGCGTAGCAGGGCAGATGGGAGACGATTCCAGTCTTGGATCGTGGCATGGGGGAATGATCGGAGAGCACTATTACGGGCTCCGGCGGGCAGTGTCGGTGCTAGTTGGTGCTGGTGCTGGTTCTTTTGCTGGTGGCGAGTGGAGCGCCGGTGCTGGTTTGCAACTGCCCTCGGTGGTGTCATGGTGGTCAGGATTGGGGGACCGTCGATCCAATGCAGCTTGTACAGGAATGTGAGTGCTGCGACTTGACGCCGAACAGTGAGGCTTGGGAGGTATGACCCTGGGCCGATGAGCTTTAGGGCTCGATGCTGTACCCGGTCCAGCTGGTTCAGGGTAGACTGGGACGCACCCAACCATGAAGCGGGCAGTACTCAAGCACTGGGCGGACGAAGCCGCGATACACTGCATACTTGGCCTTGCTGTCGAGAATGGGCAGGGCCTTCCTCATGAAGCCAAGACGTTGGTGACCACGGACTGCAACCCGTCGAATGTGGGAGCGAAAGGAGAGGCTCCGATCAAAGAGCACTCCGAGCAACTTCAGCTCCTCCACTTCCTCTATGGCCACCCCATTGAAAGTGGCTGGAGGAATCGGCTAGGGTTGACGGTGATGCGAAATTGTCAAGACTTGCGACTTTGTCGGCTCGAATGCGATCTTCCAGCTCTGGCCCCATTCAGCTAAGGCATCCACAGCAGTCTGGAGCTGCGCTAGGCCAACTGGGAGAGCGGTCAGGGATGGGATGCACTGATAAAGCGTGGTGTCATCTGCATATATGGCGAGCTGGGTTGTGGCTGGGAGGTGGTCCTCCATGTCATTGACATATAGGAGGAACAGAGTGGGGCCCAGTATGCTCCCTTGCGGCACACCTGAGCTGATTCGGAATTTAGGTGAGGTTTGTCCACTCACAACGGCCTGGATTCGTCTATCCGCCAGGTAGCTGTGGAGCCACTTGAGGAGGTTCCCGGACACTCCGTAAGCCTTTGCCTTGTGAAGGACACCTGCGTGGGAGACTTTATCGAAGGCCCCCGCAATGTCGACGGCAACAATACGTACAGCACCGCCAGCAGCTGCTATCTTGCTCCATTGGTGGTGTAGTCCTGTTAGGAGATCAGCAGGTCCTAACCCTCGACGAAAACCGAACTGGTGGTTTGAGAGTATATTATTTCGTTCGAGAAAGTTGGTGAGAGCACGGTTAACAACTGCTTCCATTGTCTTGGAGATGAGCGACAGGAGGGAAATGGGCCGATAGTTCGATGGGGCTGACTTTGACCGTTTCTTATGGACTGGGACGACACTTGCCACTTTCCAAGACTGTGGTTGTGTCCCCGACGTCATGCACTGGCGGAAGAGCAAGCATAGTGGCACTGCAAGGTGCTCAGCGTTGGCTTTGAGGACTCTGCCCGGAACTGCATCAGGGCCTGACGCTTTCGAAGGATCAAGGGCCCTCAGCAATTTACAGACCTCAGCAGGGCGGAAGCGAATACTTAGGAGACGGCTTTGGGAGCGAGGCTGGACAAAGGGGAATTCAGATTCCTCATTGAAGTCCTGTGGGCCGAGGCTGCACTTATCGGCGAAGTACTGACCAAGGCACTTGGCCTTCTCCTGACTGGTTGTGTACTCAGTTCCATCAGCAGATCGGAGTGTTGGTATATCAGCGCTGCGGCCCTTGCCACCCGCACGCTTGATAGTGGACCACCATTCCTTGTCCCGAAGGCTACCAGTGGTGAGTTTCTGCCGGAGCATGGTAATATGCCGTTCTCTGTTTCGCTGGATGGTACTGCGTGCAGAGGCTGCAGCTGTGCGGTAGTGTGCTTTCTTATCAGCACTGTCGGGATTTGAGCGCATCTGGTGCCACATCTGTCGCTTGGTGTTGACTGCAGCTGTACACTCCGGTGTCCACCAAGGTTCGTCGGAGGGGCGCGATGAGATAACTCTGTTGGGTATGAATTGTGCCATTCCTTCGAGGATCCTCTTGGTGATGTTGTCGCAGCTGAGATCCGGTTCAGGTCCGAGCATGCTCTCCCAGTCTGTTGTTCGGTAGAAGTGGGCAAGCCGCTCCCAGTCTGCGCGGTGGTATCGCCAGACTCTACGCGATGTCTTGGGCTCACGGGTGAGCTTCACAGGAAAGTCAACTTGGAGGACAGCATGATCAGAGAGTCCAATAGGCGGGTGTGCCTTAACAGTTGCTGGTGAAGGGAAATCAGACATCACCAGGTCCAGGGTGTTATCACCTCGGGTGGGTACGTCGACATGTTGACTCAGGCCATGGTAGCAGCAGATATCCTCTGCATACTCTCCAGCTCAGGTGGTCTTGTTGCTGCAGAGCCAGGCAGCGTTATGCACATTGAAGTCGCCGGTCACAATGACATTTGATCCGTAGGTACGGGATGCCTCCAGCGTGTTGTCCAAGTATTCCAATAGCTAGAGATCTGTCTCCGAACAGGACCCGGGCCGATAGGCTGCACAGATAACAACTTTCTGTCCACTCTGCGTCGTGACACTCAGCCAGATGATCTCGTGATCATGGCACTGGATGTGATCAAGATGTTCATATCCTAGGCCAGCCTTCACCCAGACTGCTACTCCACCACCGTGTGCAGAGCGATCCTTGCGGATGGGGGTGTGATAGCCAGGCATGGCTGCTTCAGAGTCGCTGCACTTCTCTGGCGTAAATTTTGTCTCTGTGACTACTGCTATATCTGGCTTCAGGGTCTGGAGGGTGTGGCGGAATTCTGCAAGCTTGGACGATAGGCCAAAGGCATTTGTCACCAAGAGTCTGAACATCGTTGGTTGGCTACTGGGCATCGTGCATGCTGGACGATCCCTTGAGGGCACCAGACAATTCATCAGTGTGCTGGAACTCACCAAGTTTGGATTGCAGTCCGAAGGCATTTGTCAGCAGGAGCGTTCGGCTTGGGGGAATCATTTGGATTGCTGCTCAGTGCGTTCCTTAAATCGCCATGGCCTCGCGTACAGGGGCCTTGGCCAGAAATTCTCAGTTGTGACCAGGGTGAGGTCCTTAGCGTCCACAGTTAGGTGGGCAGACACTCTTCCTGCCTCCGTGGTGTGGAGGCTGCAAGTGTGCACCGTTGCCGCACCCCCTGCTGCAACTGTACGCTGGCGGGTGAAGCATTTCAGTCCCTCCTCAGTACAGCTTGAGCTTAAATTGCCTACATACAAAACTGCCCTCCTGGACCTGGGAGGCTCTCCTGACACCAGTTGCCAGCTGTCGTCGTCTAAGACCTCCAGGACTGGCTTGGAGCGATGTTTAGCGCTCCTGCTGTAGGGGCCCTCAATGCCAATGTCAATGATCTCAGAATTACTGTCTTCCTCACCGGACGCCTCAGGGTCACTGCCAGTGTCACCCACGCTACGGGGCTCACCCGTACTAGCAGTGCACGCGGCAGCCTGGCCTGTGCGGGTACGGGTACGATTTCTTGACGATTTCGTAGATCTACTCTTCGTACGCTGGCTCTGCTGAGGAGCTTGAATATTTGGGAGAACACTTGCCTTGGCAATGGCGGCTTCCTTGAGGGAGACAACTTCCTGAGTCAGGCCTGACACTTGCCGCGACAGGTCATTGATTCTTTTGTTGAGGCGATCCTCGCGATCGGCCGACTCGGACGCTAAGTTCGCCAGGGTCTTGATAACCTCAATCACAGACGACTCGATACCCGGGAGGGAGCACAACAGTTTTGTCTCTACCTCTGAGAGCCCCTTGAGGGCGGCCTTTGTAGCTGGGGGCATGGCCGCCAGAGGTGGGTCAGCCCTACTACACGATACTAACTAACTAATACTGCTAGTGGTCCTCTTGGCCACGCCGACGGGCTGCCAGAGACTGAAAAACTGCGGAGCTCAAAAATTTGCTTCCACTTCAGATGGTGGCCTCTGTACAGTCAAACTAATGAATAACAACAACCTTGAGGTGTGAGAACAACTCGTGAATAAACGACACCATCTTCTGACCTACTAACCAGCATACCTGTGAAATCCGCTGACTCATGCTGTATACTTAGTGCCCATTAGAAAATCCGCTGACTCACCCCATACCAATTGAAATCATTCGCGTAACCTCTATAATGATGACAGCAGAGCGTCATACAGCGCTTGATTGGACGCTGCGGATATCTATGATAATACAGCGCCTGATTGGACGCTGTGGATATCTATGATAATGATAATCGTTGGCAGAACTGTTCGCTTAACCCCATCCGAAATGGCGAACATTATTTATTTACAATGTACAACGATGGTGTCGCATTACTCACGGTACTCTAATTGTTGACGATAGAGGAGGACATCTTGAGCAGTTTCTGTCAGCTCTTCCGAATCATCGTGGTCATGGTCATCCAGCAAAGCTTGCCCTGCGGTTGACTCGCCACCTTTCACCAGACCAACGGTAGATCTACTGTGCGAAGGCAGTGGACTTGTTGCAGCGGGTACTGGGCCAGTGCGGGCGATTGGCGGACCTACTCGCACCAGTGCAATACTGTGTACTGCCTCTGTCACGTTACGGTTTTGTTCCTGGGCCAGGGCCGCAACACTGAACAGCGATCTTTTGACAATCCTGGCGCGGCGTTCACCGTCCAGACGAAATGTGGAGAACGCCTGAAATCCAGACAGCAGGCAGAACACAACCGATAGTAGATATGTCAGCAAGAGAAGCCTGTGTTGCTTCATTCCGTCGCTGGGGGGCAACATTGTCCGCACTTCGGCAAGGAGCAGCTACACAACATGCTAGGTTCCGGGACAGTGGCATTGGGAAGTTAGTTGGGCAGGTAAGTAAAATTTAATTCTCTCTTTTCGGTCCGCAGTCGATCTACACCGCAGTGCGACACTATTGAGTACCTGTCCAAGTGAGTTGAATAACGTTCTTGCTGTATCCCAACACTTGCAATAGTGATCGCACAAGGTTAGTCGGCGTCCATGTTGCCGATAAAACCTAGGCTAAAGCCAGAGTAAAGGCGAGCGGTCCTGTACAGCCAGCCACCGAGCGGTCTCCACTACACTTCTAGACTATTTTCACAAACTGACTTTGTTTATGCGTAGAGATAGATGCGCCTGCCACTTGTCGATTCGATCTGCCGCAGAGCCACGAGGCGCTGTAATAAAGTGTTACCCGGAGGAATGGAAACGTCCGGACACATGACAGCACTGCAGAGCCAACGGGCCGAGGTGAATCGTCCCGAATCAACGGAGCATTCGTGTGCGGCGTGGATCTACGCGAGTGGCGGTGCTGAATTGGACGGACAAGAGGCTTCTGGAGTGGTGCGAACCTGGAAGCAAAGGTATTTCAAAGAGGAAACCCCTCAACGCAACTTACTTTGATCTATGTCACACCCTGGTCCAGTGCTAGCTCAGCTGTCGCACCACTGTACTACAACCATCGATGTAGACCACTGTACTACAACCATCGATGTAGACCTACCGACTATGTAGTACTACTAGTAGATCTACTTGTGCCTAAACCCTTCTCAAGTACCTGTGCCTGGGCATCTGCCTGGGTCTGCCGCAGGCCTGCTGCCAGTGCCTGGTAGGTGGTAGTGTGATACTCTCTCTGTCTTCTTAATTGTAGGTGATGTGCAGGCCACGAGCTGACATCGTGTCGCTGTTTGAGGTCAGTGGTACATGGTCTAGTGGAGAAAATTATGCTGCAAAGACTTGAAAGAGGCCAAATAGGGCACATTTACGCGACTGATACCCACCACACATCTGGAACTGTGAAACATGCCGGTATTAATGTCATGATCACCCGGTATGAGCATAATAAAATGCCGGAAGTGCACAATGTCTGTATCACTAGGCCTAGGGTAGTAACCCTGGTCCCCCAGTGCTCCTGAGCGTAACATCGCCGAGTATCTTTCCCCCTTCCTTCTGTGTGCACTTGCAGACCTGCTTGGCCAGGCAAGACCCTGCTTGCCTGTACTGTACATAATGATAATATTATGCTAAGACTAAGAGTAAAATGCAGGGAGTCGTAAAATACCATTCAATGTATTTTTTCGACTCCCTGCTGGCAATGCCCGCAATCACAGCACATTCATATGAACTGAAGTGTCTATGCATCATTCAAGTATGGTATTTCCGCCCAGGCCACAGCTGAATCGGTCTACAGATTGCACCCTACACACACACACACACACACACACACACACACACACACACACACACACACACACACACACACACACACACACACACACACACACACACACACATCACACACACTACTACTACTACTACTATGTACAGCTACCCTATCGGGCCACGCCGCTCCCAGAAGCGGGAGACAACGACAAGAAGAGAGAAGAGAAGAGAGAGAAATCGCAAAGTCAACAATATTTGGCATGGCGTTGCAAGTCCTGTGGCCTTGAGAACCGTCTTTCGCAATGCTCGCATTCATGACGGCAGTTGTTCCTGGCTGCACGTGACATCCGTTTCGCACGGTCACAGTGATGACGGCTCAAACCAGAACGAGAGCGGAAAGAGCGGCGACAAACATCACATCGCAAAGAGTCAGATTCATGGCGAATGGATACAGTGGGGACATCCGTGGACACAGGACAGCGATGCACAGCCAGTCCTCCAGCGCTCCTCAACCACCGCATGCACTTCATACATTGCCTGGCACCCTTCTGTTGTGACACAGGCAACTTCCGCTGGGCAATGCACACCTTGACCTTGACCTTGATCTTGCCCATTGCGTAAGCAATGATAGCGAATGTCGGAAAGTTCAAGTGAGAACACGAGCGCAGAACTTGGCATGTCGTTTCAGGTCTCCTGGTCGACGAAATGGGCGTCCACAGACACATAGAAGAGGATCAGGAGCGGGCCGTGGCGGTGGGGTGCTACTCGCAACTCGTCTCCAGCCGGGACGATCTTGGCAACTCTCAAGCCAGGTGGTCACGCCGAGGTCCGCCAGGTCAGTCGATACCACATCTCGCCACCTCTTCTTCGGGCCGTGACGAGGACGGGGGGCAGGCAGCTCGCCGAACAGCAATTGCTTCGGTGCGCGTGAGTCGTCCATCCTGCCGACGTGACCCAGCCAACGAAGCCGGTGGCGACGAATGATGCGGGTGATATCAGGGTCAACACCGAATGTAGCTGCTAATGTGGCCGTTGAGATCCGATCATCCCACTGTTGACGACGGCCGATACCCACAATGGACCGAACACACTGATGGTGAAACGTGTTTAGCTTCTGGAGGTGGCCTGCCTTGGTGGTCCACGTCTCCGCACCATACAAGAGGGTCGTGAGGACGACAGCCTCATAGACACGCCTCTTGCTGCGAAGCGACAGGGTCTGGTTATCAAAGACAGGAGCTTTGAGGGCTCCGAACACAGCTGAGGCTTTCGCAAGGCGAGAGCGGACATCAGCACAGGCAAGACCATCCGAGGAGAGCACACTGCCAAGGTAGATGAATTGGTCCACCACCTCAATCGTGTCTGCTCCAACAACAACGTCACGGCGATCAGCAGACTCACCCACAGCCATACCCTTGGTCTTTCTCACACTGACCGTCAGGCCCCAGCTGCTTGCGCATGTGATGAAGCTGGAAGTCATCGCTTCGAAGGCAGGCCGAGATGTTGCGTAGAGTGCAGCGTCGTCAGCAAACTGGGATTCTGTGACCGTTGATGACAGAAGCTTGCCCTTCGCCGTTCGGTCACCTACTAGCTTCCTCCCGACTTTATATCGAAAGCATATGCCAGCGTCCGGACAACTGGACCTCCAACTGGCAACGACGGCAGAGAAGTACAAATTGAAGAGCATTGGTGCGAGAGTGCAGCCCTGACGCAATCCATTCCGCACAGTTATCGGGTCAGTCAGCTTGCCATCCACCCGAACAGAAGCAGTCATGCCGTTGTGGAGTGACTGAATGATGCGGAGCATTGCCGGCGGAACACCAAGCTTTTGGAGAACCTGCCACAGCGCTGCACGCGGGATACTGTCATACGCCTTTCTCAGATCGACGAACAGGACATATGCATCTGAATCATGCTCCAACGTCTTCTCCATCAACTGCCGTGCGACGTACACCATATCGACGCAGCCACGTCCCTTTCTGAAGCCGCACTGAGAGTCTGGCAAGACATTTTCAGCGATAGCTTTGAGGCGGTCCTGCAGAATACGGGCAAGCAGCTTGCCGACAACGTCCAACAGACTGATGCCGCGCCAGTTATCACAGTGGTGTAGATCTCCCTTCTTGGGGATGGGCACAACCACTGCATCACGCCAATCATCGACTACAGTGCCTTCGAGCCAGGATTTACGCATGATGGTCAGGATGCGACTGTGTAGGTCTTTGCCACCATGTAAGACCATGTCCGGTAGAATGCCCGACTGACCGCCAGCTTTACCCGCTTTCATGGTCCGCAGTGCAGCCTCCAGCTCAGCAGCAGTGGGTGGCTGGTCCAGCTCAGGAATAACAGGGCGATCCGCCATCATCTCGACCACAGCTGCGTCAAACTCACTCTCAACGTTCAGGACACCCTGAAAGTGCTGCAGCCATCTTCCACTGACAGCCTCGGGTCCATCACTCAACGTGCCATCTTCCAAATACACAGCAGACGGCTGCATTGGACGGCGGCCTTGATGGAGCGTCTGCAACTTGCGGACTGCAGCCCAACGAACAGAACAATTGTTAGCAGCATTTTCAGCTTGGGATGCGATGTCTTCAATCCAAGTTTCCTTGGCACTCCTTACAGCCTTCTCCACCTCACGTTGTGTCTGACGAAAGTTCTTGCGTGAAGACGCGGTGTTCTTCTGCAACATGACATCTCCAGCGGAATTCTTGATATCAATCAGCGGAAGAAGCACAGTCTCACTCGCCTTAAACCAGTCGGGTTGCCTGCGTTGCCGTGGTCCCAGGACATCCTCTGCTGTACTGCACATTATATCCTTCACCGCTTGCCATTGGTCAGCTGCAGTGTCCGCATCAGCAGTATCAGGGAGCTTGTCTGAAATTTGTTCAGCAAAGCTCTTGCGAACGGCCGGGTCACCCAGCTTTCCGACAGCAACAGGTGCGGGTTTCGGCACAGGGCGAGGCCTGCGGCACAATGGACGATCAAGTAGAATCCTGCTGCGAACCATGTGGTGGTCTGTCCAACAGTTGGCACCTCGCATTACGCTGACATCAAGACAAAAGCGACGGTGTGGCTGCCTCATGATGATAAAATCTATGAGATGGGTTTGCTTCGTAGCTGGGTGCATCCAGGTCCCACGCCTCGACGCAGGTTTCTGGAAATGGGTGTTCATTACAGACAGCCCGTTGGTAGCACACCACATCAGAAGCCGCTCACCAGCATCATTCCGCGCACCGTGACCGTATCTCCCCAACACAGCCCTCCATTCGTCTCCTGCGTCATTGCTGCTGCCAACTCTAGCATTGAAGTCACCAAGCAGCAACAGAACATCACTGGCTGGCACACCATCGACCACCCTCTGCAAATCTGTAAAGAAATGATCTTTGACGGGTGCAGTAGCTTTACTGGTTGGTGCGTACGCACTCACAACTGTCACATACAAATCATTCCTTCTCTGCCATTCGCCATGCACTCGAAGTTCCCCCGCCTCCGCGAGCTTGAGACGGGCCACAACCAATCTCGAACTTACAGCGGTCCACTGCTCACCAGCACGTCTCCAAGCCTCCGTCATCCCTGGGTTCAGCATAATTCCAACACCTTCGTTCCTACGCGCAGGACCATCGCCATTTGGTAGACGACGACCTGAGTGCAAGAACGTATATCCATCAGCTCTCCAGACATCGGACTCGAACCACTTTGTCTCTTGGATCGCAGCGATAGCAATCCCATATCTCCGAAACTCCGCGACCAAGAAATCCAATTTACGATCGATCGACAAATTATTATTTTGCCGCTTTCTGCAGATCCGCTCGTCTCCAGAGTCCTCGACAAGGGAACGAACATTCCACGTCGCGAAAGCGAGAGCAGCTCCACGTCCACCACCACCACGTCCTTCCTTTCTCCTCTCTGTCTGGTTGGACTTCGTCGTCGTCCTCCTCACCATTCCAAATTCAAATTTTCGAAATTCTCAAAATGAACTTTCCGACTACTTGTGCAGTGAGTGCGCAACAACAACTCCGCAGTAGCTTGCAAGGCCACTGGCGGAGGTCACCACAGCCCTGCCCTGGTCTACACCACACGGACAGGGCTGTGTTACGTGACACAAACGACTTGAGGTCAGAGCACTCAAAAATGCAACCAACCTCTACTGTACCAAGCACACACATAACATAACACATAACAATGCACACACACACACACACACACACACACACGTACACACACACGAACACACACACACATAACAGTTACCTCTTGGAGGCAAAGTACATTGTACTAGTAATGACAATATCCCACGCCCAGTACATAAACTTATTGTAATGTCATTGCAAAGAGTTGCGGCAAGAGGAAGAACATAATAATATTATTATAATGTTACGAGTTATCATTAACCTGCCATGTTTGTTCTCCTTCCTCATCTCCGCGAATAAACTGATTGGCTCACCAATGGAGTTCACAATGACTTTCTAGTACAACTTTGCATGTACATATGTACATGTATAATGTAGATCTACACTGATGTGTTTTGTAAAGCTGACCTGCATGTACAGTACTTCTTTGGAAATACTTGTAGAAAGAATGCTGGGAGGGGGAGGGGAGGGGGGGGGGGGGGAGTATAATGCTGCTGCACGGCCAATTTTTGAGAATGCCCCTTGTTTACATACACTGTACATGTCAGGTACTTAGTTTGCAAGTTACCGTAATGTCAGTTCTGCATTGAGCATGAGCTTCTGGCTGGAACAGTTTCTCCTTCCTTCTCTGCCCACTAGTTTCATTTTGTACTAATATCATGACAGCATGGCATACATGTACATAGAGAAGGGAGGGTGAGTCGATAGTTTGTGTGGACATGATATGCTAGGCTCTGGGCCGAAGTCTGTGCACTCTATGCAAACTATCTAGTAGTAGCATGGTAGTACTGGAACTAATAAGTAATACTTCAAATTCTTTGTCCCCATCCATGTTCGACATCATGCAGCACTTGTAGCAATATCACAGCCTGTACAGGTGGTTTGTTTTGAGAGCCATGTGAACTGTGCATGCCAGACGACATCATTTGCATACTGTCTCAAGGACAGCACTTTATTTGGGCGGTTTGAATATGCACTGCACTACATGGAAATCAATGAAGCACTATTGACTGTTCTAGTGTTTGGATACAATGAATTAACAGACACTTGCCAGTGCATGCCACTTTCCCCTGACTTCATCTCCCAATCATCTCAACATTCGTGTGTGTGTGTGTGTGTGTGTGTGTGTCTGCCGGTGGCAGTGTGTGTGTGTGTGTGTGTGTGTGTGTGCCGGTGTGTGTGTGTGTGTTTGTGAGTCTGAGTGTGGCAGTGTGTGTGTGTGCCGGTGTGTGTGTGTTTGTGAGTCTGAGTGTGTGTGTGTGTGTGTGTGTGTGTGTTTGTGAGTCTGAGTGTTGCAGTGTGTGTGTGTATGTGTAATGGGCTAGCCTAATAATATCTGACAGTCTCACCTCCATGGCTTTGTAACAAACTGAGTGACTGTAGCTAACTACAGTCTATTACATTTAAGCCTAGATTAGAACGTTACAAAAACAGGTTTATCTTTCATGATGAGTGAAGAGTTGAATGCAGTCATGTTGCAGCCACTGCAACCACCTACAAGTATAAGGTGCCGGTGCAGGTTGCATTCTTCAAATAATTGATTTCTATTTTAAACTACCCGCCACACCCACCCACAGCTGTACAGGTACAAAGATTGGCGCAACTTAGTTAGGGGTGCAAATACACAGAGTATGAAAGCAATCATACCAATGACACTGAGATTGCACTTACGCTGACGGGTTTCAACAGAGCAAACTGCATCACTTTGTCCTAGGACAGGTACCCAGTAGAGAAGAGGTGGATAAGACCCTTACTTAGCTGTCTACATGTTGCGGCATACAGTGCTGCAATCACCTGGAATGCAATCCTGAGAAGAAATATGACAGTGTACACCCTCTCTCGTATGTGACATACAGCAGCTTTTAAAAATATCACACTTCAATTTTAAAGGAAATGGGACCTGTGCTAGTCCCTTGGTTCACAACGTGCAATTCCTGAGTTTGACTCTGCCAAAGAAAAGGTCAGAGAGAGACTTGGAATTAATCATGTGTATTATGATGAAATGAGTTTCAACTCCCTCAAAATACATGGTCCATGACAAGCAATACCACCTCCACCAGACATCGAACCTGGGACCTAGCTTACATTGAATTTGAAGTTCTCTCATTACTGTACTTTCAAAGTACAATATTTTAGAAGGATTATTTCTTCAGAATAAATACAGATAATTGCTTTCCAGACTAAGCCCATCAATCAGACTTAGCATGGCTGACGGTAGTTCAGGTCAGGTTGGATTAGTTTTCCACGAAAGGTACGGCGATCTCTTGTAGTCGAAGATTAGGTAGTCGGCAGCATAGACGTCGTGGACGGCCATGTACTCAGCGGGAATGAGCAGAGAGTTCATCTCCTGCACCATCTTATCATCCACGGCCTTGTGGTGGTACGAAACCTGCGAGTCCCTGCCCGGAAATGCCACCGTGCTCGGGAGGCCGATCGCCTCCATCATACTTGCAGAGCTGTTGGGCGCCTCCTCGATCTTGCCGATGAAGTCGTAGCGGATGTCGCACGGTCGGCAGAGGTCGTTCATGGGAACCCAGTGTTCATTTCGAGCCACGGGCCTCTGGCTGGCAATGAAGCGCATTACCTCCTGGTAGGAAAACCTTCCAGACTCGTGTGTATAGTTGGTCATGAGGCGTGGGTTATACTTCTTCCACAGCTTGTTCTGCTGCTTCACTCGATTGCCAAATTGGCTCCGAAAATCGGATTTTCTCGCCAGCGACGAGAATTTGTCCAGGTAGAGCGACACAAGGCGATTCGCCGGGTTTCGCACCATCATGTATCTGCAGAAAGTGCCAGAAGAGAAGCCAGAAACAATGTAATATTTTATGCAGTGTTTAGCACAGAGCCCAGGTGTGTGTTGAGCGTACAACTCCGAAAGCTGTACGTAAGTTCCCGTCTGGTCATTGCATACCAGGATTTGAGTACCAGCAAGAATCTGTCAAAAGCCCAGCCGAGAATTCGAGCACCTTGCAGTGATGGCTGCTATTGGGCAAACTATTCTTCTTTTCAGAAACAAGTGAGTTTCTTGACTCCTGTATTTCCCTTTATATACCTATCATTTCCCCATCATAATGGCATGCCATAGCACAATTACAAATACAATTGTGCCAGGGCAGCTGCATGCAAGCAATGGCATGCTTTAGCACAATTATACTTGAGTACAATGTACATAAAATTGTGCCAGGGCAGCTGCATGCAAGCATGGTAGGTCCATGGGCTTACTTGAAGTAAGTCCTCAGTCGCATCCGTATCTCATTTCGATTGTTCAACTCGGCTAGTGACTTGAATCGCCGGGCGTTGGCGTCCTTGTATACACCTTGGTAGTAGGTGGGCTGGTGGCGCAGATTATCACTCAGAGATAGGAGAACGCTCCTCCAATTGTGGGATGCTGAACAGAGCAGCACGCACTATGAATTATCGAAACCATCAAGCAACATGCCATGAAGAACACCCTGGCCATAGCACCATCGCACATAGAAGTTTACTATTACTTTTTTTGGACATGACAGTTAAATTCCACTCCGAACACGTCAGGTCAAGAAGGCCCAAGTTTACAAAAATGTTGAAATAGCACCACAGTAGGATTAGCCAGCAAGAGCAATCAGCTACAGTCCTGCTCAATGAAATCCAGCTGCGGCACTCAAGTCTGCTCCTTGCACCGTTTCAAAGCCCAGTGTTTGCAGGTCTGGGGCTGCGCAACGCCCGGCGGGTGCTTGAGTGACACGACTGTATTTCACTGAGCAGGACTATACAGTAAAGCCTGATGTAAGCAACCTCTGGGTTTAGCGATCACCTGCTCTTAACAACCGTTTTTCCAGGCACGGACAGTTCTACACAGAAACTGTGGGACCTGGTTCTAAAGACCACCTGGCTTTAACGACCGCTTTCGCTTGCACCATGGGGTGGTCGCTTAAACCAGTTTTGCTGTACATGGAAAATGCACAACTTTTAAATTAGACTACAACCACAGCACATATACATGAATATATACTCGAACACCCCCGAGGAACAATCCCTATTCTCTGACTCACCTACTTTGGGCAGAGCACAGTAGATAACCTGCATGTCATCGTTGTAGAGAAGGTGCTCCAGGAGCAGGGCTCTGCGACCGGGTTTGATATGCTGGAGCGGATCAGCATCCTGTTCATCTGCATGGCTGCGACGCAGTAGCGAGCATCGTTTCTCAACAGTGTTGATATAGTTATGCCGGGACACCGGCTGGAGTGAACAGAGTATCGTGAAGAAATTCATTCAGTAGCATAGCGTTAAAATAGAAGAAATCACCTGGAAACGAGTTATGAAGCAACTATCCACGACTCAGAAAGTGCGATAACAGGGCACACTTGAAACTGAGAGGCCACTGAGACATTCAACGACCTGAGACCTAGCTCTAACACATCTCCAATGCGCAAACCAACAGCCTTCCAGCTTGAAAGGTTGAAGGTTATGGCAGGACCAATGAGCACTTTCTGACCGGTATCTTGTTACCGTCGTGGATAGTTGCTTCATAACTCGTTTCCATGTGATTTCTTTTATTTTAATTAGGGCTGAAACGATTATACCGAATAATCGAGTACTCGTTTGATAACTCTAACGATCGAGCAATCGTTTAGATTACCGATTACGATTATTTTGCGTTTTTTTTGTGTCCAGAAAGTACTGTAAACCCTCGTTTATGAAGTTTGAATCAGTTTCCGCTGGGAGTATGCAGTTGCCAGGGGTATGGTTTATGTTCTGAGGTTAAATTGACTTCAAAACTGCCATGTTTCGGAGCTACCCTTTCACTAATGCAGATTTGTTGGTATTATGAAGTCATAGTTTGTGGAAACAGAGTGCTGTTGGCACAGAATTATGACACTATTTGCTAACGATTATAATCGATTACTCGATCGTTAAGCTAAAGAGTAATCGATACGTGAAAATCCACGATCGTTTCAGCCCTAATTCCAAGAATGCTGCGATGCAGCATTCCTCCTTTATGCCCAATCGAACATGGTTGAACAGGCGGTCATGTGTTCCTGCGTGCCACTGAAGTCACCTGGTCACCGCGCCAGCAGTCGAGAACTTTCACAGCAAGGTTCAACTCGAGTTCAACTCGAGTGACAGGAGTGCACCCAAAAAAGGTCAAACAGGCTGTAAGTTGTACCCTTCAGGCGCTAGGCTAGGGCCGCTAGGCACGGTGACCAGGTGACTGGTGTACTGCAGGAGCACGTGACCGCTTGTTCAACCATGTTCGATTGGGAATAAAGGAGGAACGCTGCATCGCAGCATTCTCAGACCAAAACCAGTCGACTTAGCGTCCAAAAGACTACAACATATGGGCCAATCGCGGTCATCCGTGCTTTTATAAGAACGAAATGGCGAATTTAGTGACATTTTGCATACAAATCCCCATCTAGTAGGGCGCAGTCACCCAGTTTCGGTGGAAGTGCGCGAGTTCAATCTTTACTTATAAAGAAGAGGCACCTATGACGTGTGTCTGTGTGTCACGCTCAGGCCATCCTGCGGAGCAGCGCTGCCCTGAGCACGCGAAACGTGCGAACAGTGTAGCTACCGGCCCCAGAAGCACTGAGCACGCGAAGCGTGCGAATCGTGTAGCTAGCGGAAGCAGCCACAGAAGCACTGAGCACGCGAAGCGTGCGAATCGTGTAGCCACCACCACGTGCTGAGCACGCGAAGCGTGCGAACAGTGTAGGTAGCAGACACGATCAGTACGAGTAGCAG
This sequence comes from Sycon ciliatum, assembly GCF_964019385.1. Lineage (NCBI taxonomy): Eukaryota > Metazoa > Porifera > Calcarea > Leucosolenida > Sycettidae > Sycon > Sycon ciliatum. The sequence continues at coordinate 39,843,342 of NC_088644.1, forward strand.
TAGCAGCCGCGCGCAGAAGCACTGAGCACGCGAAGCGTGCGAATCATGTAGCCACCTAGCCTAGGCCATAGGTAGCACTAGCAGCCGCACAAGCGCTGCGGACCACGTGAACCGTTCTCTGGAAATAGAAACATCTGCAACAAAAGGATACAAAAGATCTGCACTGACTGCACTCTGCATCTGATCAGCAGTGAAGAGCGCATCGCACTTTTGTTCGTAAGTTTATGAATTTTTTGAGCCGCTTCATCCGCCACCAGGTGATGGACAACCCTGACCAGCCTCCCGAAGGCGTAACAGACGTCCCTCCTTCTCCTTCCAACGATGAAGAACCTCCCTCACCAGGACTTCAGCGGTCTGGCCACCACCACGTGCTGAGCACGTGTGCTGTTCATGTACTTGCTTCACCCGCATGCCACATTCGGCCAGGCAACGCTGGCCGGGGGTGCTGCTAGTTGGGAATAAAGAAGGAATGGAGCGTCTCAGCTTCCTCGGACCAAGACCAATCGACTTAGCACCCCAAAGACTACAACTGGTGAAAATTTGATTCTAGGCTTAACTTCCCCTTTAACAAAATGGATGTCCCAATCACACGTATGACCCAGGTTTTCAGATGGATACAATCTTGCAGTAAGGCAAGAAGTAAGCAGTCATCATCAATATAGACAGCACTCCTCAACCACCAATTCCAATGAATGTCAACCCTACGCAAAGGAATGGCTATTTTGAATGCACAACTCTTTACTAAATAGCACTTTTCTTGAAGTAGCAACTTGGGCTCTTAGCTCTTTACAAAAAATCATTTCAAAAACACCATAACCTCATATACCTGCTGTTGTATCTTTTTCCGTCGGTCCAAAACTCCCCGTACCACTGCAACATCCTCTGAAATACACACACATGCACACACACACACACACACACACACACGCGCACGCGCGCACACACACACACACACATACACACACACCGCATTACAAATAGGGTGTGCAAACGGGTCACTTGGCACTGACTACTAGTATATGAATCACCTGCATATAGAAAGGCAGTTGTATTGGTTGTTGCCAGATATACTTATTGAACTGTTGTTTAACTGAACACGCCATATTTGCAAGAAGTACGCACATATGATACAAAGCACCAGGAATGCAGGAATGGTCACACTTACTTGCAATAAGCTGTAGCTCCTCGTCAGCTATGGATCTCTTCAGTCGAAACGGACTCCAGGTTGCTTTCGAATTAACGTCATTGTCGTCCAATAGAAGTCGTATACCATAGGTCATGAGGCCAACTGCCAAGAGGAATAGTACGATGTTTTCCAGCGCTAATCTAAGCCGTTTCCTTACTTGCATTGTTGTGGTACATCTGCAGGAAAAGATGCAAGTTGAGCGAAGACCCACATTGAATCTCTCCAAAAGACCGGGATTCAACTGAGTTGCAATTATTTGAAAATGCCTACACCATCAAACCCATTGGAGCATTTCTTGACGTATGGGCAATAAAGTGCTAAGGGGGGGGGGGGGGGGGTAGATGCCTAATGACCCAGATGTAGCACTCTGCGCTGCTCAATGAAAGCGGACGCTGCAAGGTGTGTGCCCTGGCACATTTCAAATGCCAGTATTTGTAGGTCTAGGGCTGCAACAGCGCCCACAACATGTACTTGGCTCATGTTGTCGAGTTTCATTTAGTGGGACTGTACATGATAGAATTATTTCAACTGTGAAGGTGAGGGAGATAGTGATGGCAAAAGTGCCTTGTGGTGAAAACACAACACATGTGGTCGGAGCAAGTCAGGAGCCAGTGCTGACCTTCCAGACGGATGGACTGTTGTCAGAGCTTGTCTTTTAGTTTTTCATCAACAAAGCACATACCCCGGCACACACACAGGTGTGGATGTATTTCTCACTGTGCCATGCAGTACTTTGCCCCACGGAGGCATAGGATAGAGAGCAGGCACACGTGAGTTACCCAGTATTTTCCGGAGTATAAGCCGCACTTTGAACACTCAAAATCCCCCCCCCCCAAAAAAAGACGTTGCAGCTTTTACTCCGATGATCAAAATTCATGGTGGTAAATAGGGTGGATGTCTGTATTTCGTGACAAGAAAATGGGGGTGCGGCTTATACTCCGGAAAATACGGTACATGCACGGTAACATTCTCGCAATCCATGGATGCAGCTAATGGGGTCGTTCTCGGCACTTGTGCCAGTGGTTGTGAGACTTATCCACTCACCCCCACCGTTAGGCGCTGCATCTGCCGCTAGGGTTTTCCGGGTGTTAGCGGATGTCGTGAGTTCCCTTCGGGAACGGACACGATAATTTACTTTTTTTAATCCGTGCACATGCGTCTACCAGACACAGTTCTGACCCATCTACATCTACATGTAGATGGTCACAAAAATTGGGTCACGTTTCAAAGACTTGAAAAATGCCCCCAAGAACTATTAAAAAGTAAATTATCGTGTCCGTTCCTGAAGGGAACTCACGGCGCCCGCTAACACCCAGTAAACCCTAGCGGCAGATGCAGCGCCTAACGGCGGGGGTGAGTGGATAAGTCTCACAACCACTGGAACAAGTGCCCAGAAAGACCCCATTAGCCGCATCCATGTACCCCCTGTGCCTGGCCACTACCAGTATTGATGGGCATAAAATATGTTTACTTATTTGCAGTTAGTATGTATGTTCTGAGTTCCGGGCAATTCCTAGATCCGGACGGTGCTCTGTCCCAAACTGCAGGGATTGGGGGGAGGGGGGTTCTATTGTGTGTGTCATACTCTTAGGTCCAGACGTTAGTCCTGTACCGCTGCATGTGTACACTGTTGTACTGGCCGGTACTGTGTTGTTACCTTTACCAGCATAATACCGGGCTGGTATAGTACAAAAAAAAACCCACATTTTCGTGTGCAAAGCCACTGCATTGTCACCTTCTACTGTAATGGGATTCTACGCACTGCAATGGTTGAGATCATACACACAGACTCAGCACCACGTGTAACAGCAACACCACAATGAAGATCTGCTTCGCGCAATCTACACCGGCGTAGTTGTAATGCAGATATTTGCAGTCACACGGAGGCCGGTACATTGCAAGTACATCGATGATCTAGCTCAGTAGCTGAGGGTTGTTCAAAAATCAATAGGATCTTGAAAGGGAATGTTCAACGCAGCCACAAAACAATCCTGGCTTACCTTTCGCAGAATACGACAGACTCAGTGTACCTCGTCCTTCTCGATTTTGAGGCGAATCTGCACAGCCTGCACTTTGATGTAAGCGGTGGAGCTATGATTTGGAGATCCAATCCCAGTCACCGTCACTTTGCCTTTTCCTCTTTGTTTGTGAAACTCGTGGCAGAGAGTACTTCACCGTGGTCACCTGAAGTGAGAGGAAACCACCCCTAGCGATTGCAGGAAGCGTTTAGTTTCCACACGCAGTACCTACACTGCACTGCCGCTGGGCTGCGGCGGGGCACAGCGTCAGCAGTTATCCACGAAAAATGCCTACTACCGTAATAACCATGACCTTGACTGACTGTGCCACCAAGCCGTGGCCGAGGCCGGGGACACTTCAGCTTAGGCTTCACACTCACATCAGTGTCAATGATTTTTATGTTCTGGTGTGACATAGGCATTATCACTCATCAGATCTGGCAGCGTCGTATCACAAAGTGACAGTAATCATACACACAGGAACCTCACTCAGTCTACTCTGTGCCGTGTGTGTTTTCTATCCAGCTTGGAACATTGGGGAAAGTAACGTTTTTAAATAGTTTGTGAAGCCTAATTATAAGAGTAAAGGTGCAGTGTCGCATGTAAACCCCACCGCCTACACTATGTCTATGGTTCTTACTTCTGGCCGTGACAGACGGATGCTTCGAATCTAGCTCCACTTATCCAGGCCCAGCTAAAGAGTATGAGTAATGAAAAGAGGACCTTGCTAGACTAGAGAGATAGCGGAGATTCCAGAATATGTGGCCTCAACTGGCCCAAGTCACGTGGAGGCAAATGAAAATTTTAATACTTTCGTCGAGTCGCAGTATGGACACGCGCACGCACATGCACAGTAGATCTACTCAGTAGACTGAGAGTGACTTCCACAAGTGCATCATCTGCAACAGTTATGTAAAGACGGCCGGTATACTTTAGCTTTTCCTGCTGCAGACAAAACTCACTCAAACATCTGATTGTGTCGAGTACCGAACCACTTGATAATAATACTGGTCGAGTCAACCAGTACGTCTTGTTTTCATTGTTTGCTAGAGTGATATGTGTAGCCTCCATACTACACGCTAAGCCTGAGCTAAGGTCAAGAGGAAGAACCAAGGTTGAATTCCTTACAACGAATCGATATTTTACTACTCTCTGGTTGCTACTTTGGTCTCGGCATAAGATCGTCCTTCCGGCCAGGACAATTTTCCACGAACAGTCGAAAAAAGGAGGGAAGTTAGTTGCTTCCACGCTGCACCCAAACTGGAGCTCACTTGTCACTAGACTGACTCACGACTTTCATCCAGAGAAGTCTGTCAAACCTTCCACTCGGCAAACCCGCAAGAAAGCACCACTGGCCTGCTCCATACATAGTGTTTTCGGGGAATTCACCCCTCATCAGTTGAGCTTAAGTAGGCTGCTGAGCTTGAGGAAGATTGTGCCTGAAGACCACCACTTGCGTGTATAAATGCACTCCAGTCCAAACCATCACCAGGGATACAAACTTACAGAGACGCTCCGTCTCCAGCGCGATAAACACCTCGTGAACCTCACATACATGTAGCAGCGTGAGTCAGTGTCGCTCATGGATAGGTACTGTAGAACAGAGAGTGAGGACCCTCGGTCATTCGCAACGCTGTCAGTGTCACCTCCAAACCAACTACAACTAACTTGTACGCGACTACAATTATTGTAGTCACAAGCCCGCGCTGGGCACAACAGGCTTATAAGTTATAAACTTACTGCCAAGGTCGTTACCACTATTTCATACGATCTTGTGCTTATTTTGCCCGTAAAAGAGGCTGGCACACGATTGCTATGGCGCCGGATACCGGCGAAACCCGACGGCGTAACGTGAGTTGCGGTCGCTGCGTAGACATAGCTTCACCACACACTACAAGTACAATCATCATGATCATTGTACACTACAATCACGTGACCATACTGAGTCTGGAATCTACGGCCACCACATGCACAGTCCAGAGACTGTCCAGTGAGTCCACCGCGGCCAAGGACCATGCAAGGACTGATCGAGTATATTATAGTAGGTCGACGCATGGGCCGAAAAGGCTAGAAAGTAGAATATCGTTCTTTTGTGGTATGGGAGGAGCGGCCGAGGGAGGCACAGTCTGCAGGCTACACCACCGTCAATGACTCACCATTGCTAGGATGGTACATAACACGAGCGGCTACTGCACGATCACGGACAGATCAAGTCAGTCACAGACAGGTAACGTGAAGCAGTCATCCTCGACACTGATCCCTTGGCACGACTCAGAGCTAGAGCGAGCAGTGGCAAACCTCACAATTTGCAGGATTCACCGAATAAAATGCAGGTGGAATTTCTTCTTCGCGGGACATACGCGACCTGAGGACGGCGTGGAGATCAATGAAGCGTCCGTGGCGGAGTAACACTAGTAACTGGACACCGACAACGGTGGATCTGAGATTAGTCGCAAGGACCAGTAACCGACGCGGGTGCAGGGTGGCAGGGTAGCAATGCCTGGCTATCGAATATTCCAACAACGTGCCCATGGCAGAGTCGGGCTTATGTCCCTGCTGATGCTGTTTGTGACGATTGGCTCCTGCAGCGCACGTAAGTAGTGATGTCGGCATGGCGGTGCTTCCATCAACACCATCTTGTCCAGTACATATTACAGATGAACTCACCCAACCAGCGATTGCAATATGCCTCGCTCAAACTGCACCATTGACATTTCTATGGGAGCCCATTTCTCAAATAATTACAAGTAAGTTGAGTGACAGCGAAATGAGCGGAGAAAGAAATCTCGAGTTCGGGACCAATGAATAATTCCCAACTTGTGGGTTGGCACTCGGATAGAGCTATTGGCACGGTCTTGCAGTTTGGTGTGTCTTCACATTGTGTAACATTTGGAAATGTGTTTCCTTGATTTGAAAAAATTGTCAATTGTTTTATCTTGCTGGGATCTTAGAGACAATTTGCCCCTTCAATGGCAGCATCTACACATGCCCGGATTCGTCCTACCCGTTCGATGAGGATAGCACGAGCTGCTGCCTTGTGGACGGGCTAGCCAACTGCTGCAAGTCCATTCTACTGGACACCTGGTAAGACTATGGCTATGATTAGGTGTTCGTGTGTGTGTGTGTGTGTATGTGTGTGTGTGTGTGTGTGTGTGTGTGTGTGTGTGTGTGTGTGTGTGTGTGTACGTGTGTGTGTGTGTTTTGGCAGTGAGCAAGTACAAGTACAAGTGTGTGTGTGTGTGTGTGTGTGTGTGTATGTGAGTGTGTGTGTGTGTGTGTGTGTGTGTGTGTGTGTGTGTGTGTGTGTGTGTGTATGTGAGTGTGTGTGTGTGTGTGTGTGTGTGTGTGTGTGTGTATGTGTGTGTGTGTGTGTGTGGTAGTCACTGTCACTGATTATACCCATGACAGACAGTACAGTACCCCTTGGTAGATAATGCCAGCAGAACAATTGGCAGAATGCGGTACGTTTTCTGGTTTGTTTCATGCATGTTTGGTATGTGGATAAATAAATGGAGCAGAATTCAAGGAGGTGCCTGCCATAAGGTTCGCACGGTTCTGCCAATTTCACTGCTTTTTGAGCAGAATCCGCCTTTTCGAGCAATATCCAGCGAGGGCTACAGTAGAGGCATTGCGCAAGGGTCATCGTGAAAATTCCACCACGCCCAGGCACTGGATCTTCTGTTATGCATGGCTCCTCTGACAGTCAGTAGAGCATGAGAGATGCAGTATGTGAAGCACAAAGCCAGAGTACAATCTCATCTGGAGTGTGCAACCAACTCTGGTCTACAGCTGCCTCGTTCCTGTGCGTGTGACGATGGCTAAAATGTGGCAAACACATGTGCTGGACTATATACGGGGGTCCTGATGCATCATATTCATCTCGGCTGCACCGGCAGCAGGATATCTCTTAGAATGCGATGCCCAGACTAGTAAGTCATCTGACAATGCATTGTCATGTAACTTACTGGCCTCGTCATTGTCCTGTAGCAGTCGGCATTCTTTGTTGCCTTTCAATTGTGCCCGCCTTCCCCTCTTTGGTCCTATCCCTTGAACCTCCCACGTAGTTACGGCCGTTTGTTTGCGCATTGGAGACGTCCTTAAAGCTAGGCATCATGTTGTTGAATGTCAATGTCATCGGTCAGTTTTGTGCCGCGTTATTGCACTTTCTGACTGCACAGTAACATCTAGTTTCAGCCGTGGACTATATTAACCGCCGTCCAGCCTGTAACACAAAATCAGTCCTGGTTTCCCGCATGATACCCTCCGTGGTGAAAATTTGGAGAACATTGGTTTGCATAGTGTAGTCAAGGACTGTTTGTGCATCACCAGTTGGATAGATGGCAAGGCTATAGTGGAATTTCAAAGGTCTCATACCTAGTATAGGACCACGGCTTCGCCCAGCCGGTCATTTCCGCATTCAATATTTGATCTGCTTATCGACTTCATCAATCGGTCTATAATAGATACATACTGTAGTTGACTTCAACTGCTCAAACTGCGCTCAACAGCTGCGTAGTGGCAGGGGTACTGGAGCTTTCTAAGGCAAAATTCTAAATGGCTGGTTACACTCAGAGTTTCATGCTAAGCAGTCACCAGGCAACATGATTTTTGGTATTTTAAAAGCTGACGTGAGTATGCATACACTGAGGTATCTCCACAATACACTGAGGTATCTCCACAATACACTGAGGTATCTCCACAATACACTGAGGTATCTCCACAATACACTGAGGTATCTCCACAATACACTGAGGTATCTCCACAATACACTGAGGTATCTCCACAATACACTGAGGTATCTTCACAATACACTGAGGTATCTCCACAATACACTGAGGTATCTCCACAATACACTGAGGTATCTCCACAATACACTGAGGTATCTCCACAATACACTGAGGTATCTCCACAATACACTGAGGTATCTCCACAATACACTGAGGTATCTCCACAATACACTGAGGTAAAATACTGATAACTACCTTGGTATCACCATTAGGGAGTCGTGGCCAAACCAAGGAGGTGACACGGTACAGAAATCCTTGTCTCAAGGGTTGCCTCTCATATGTTGTTATTTTTCAAGTCGAGTCCGAAAGGTCATTCGTGTATCTACGCACCTTGGGTAGTTCACCTCCCTGGTGTGGGTGCGACTCCCCGATCACCAATCCTTTGACCATCAAAGTATAGGCTGTACTGACTTTTTTTGGGTGAATTACAAGTGCTTAAAAGTGCGGCTTATACTCCGGAGAATTCGGTGCCTGCTCTGCTTGTACATGTGAATGTCCTTCACTCTTGTGTGATGATTGGTTGTCAAACCATGAAGCTCTGCGTTACAGCAGAGAAGACTTTTCTTCTTCTTTTTTTCTATTTTTTTTACGAGGAACCATGAACCTCGAGAACAGAATGCTGCATGATATAGGTGGTTTTGTGTACCTCTTGTGTAATTTATAACAATGATAAATATGGATTGCTGGCCTTGATATTTTCCTCTACTGGTTCTGCAGGGAGATAGGTCTGATTGTCGGTTTGTCGGTTCTGTTCATTGGCGTCACGTTCATCATCTGCATCTGCTGCAGTGGCTGCCCTCTTTACCAGTATCATACAAAGCACAGCGACTACAGGGCCATAAGCAACAAATGAGCCAGTTTGCAAACTTTGAAAGTGATCATGCCGTCAGCCCGCGGTCCAGAAGTCACCTGGGCACCTCATGGAGATTGCTTGTATGGTGTATGCTCCAATACGATTGTCTTGCTTATAAAGTACCCATACATGTATATACTCCATACATGGCGTGAGATGCAAGTCCAGCGTCAGAGATGGCTCTCAGGACAAGTACAAAAATAATAATAGCTAAGTTTTGCAACAGACATGTGCTGGTTTCCTGTCATTGCTGTTTTGGCATATGAATACATGTTTTGCACAGTGAGCCTCCGTTCTGCATGCATTCTGCAAAGAGTGCGTTTGCACTCCAACATTATATGCATTCTCTGTTCCCTGGCTGCCCAATTTGGGATGTTTGTTAAGGAAACCCAGCCTAGATCTGATCTTGGTGGCTGGCTTCCGTGCACCAGTATTTTTTGGTAATGCTACTGAAACATCACCATCATGTACATGTAGGTCTGTATGTACTCAATCTGCGGGCAGAACTGTTTCGTCCTTTGTGGTCTCGTCAGCGGAGCACAGAGAAAATTTATGTACATGCATGTATTTTTAGACAGTTATCCTACTTGGAAGTAATTCGCAAGTACACATGGCCTACAAGCCTGATTGGTAGAAAGTCCTAGTAGAAAGACGCTTCTTTCTGAAGCATCCTTACAGAATATTATTATTATTAATCTGCAGCTGCACAGACCCCACTTTCAGTATCACATCATGGTTATACAGAGCACTCTATTCTATTTCATTTCAGCATTTTATAATGCACACATCCTGCCACTTTCTGTTGAGAGTGACTTCATCATATGCATTGCTCGCACTGTCTCAGTTTGCTGGCCCACTGTCTTTACAATCATTAATTTTTGTTTCTCCTTTTTTTCAGCCTGTTCTGGTATGGATGTTTTGCACACGAATTCTCATAATTATCTGCTTGCACCAATATCGCCGCAAAGCAACCCATTTTTTTTGTACCAAGTCCACTATGCTGCCGAATAAACGCGGAGAGTCCACTGATGAAAAGTGCTGTGCAGTACAGTGTACGCACGCACCAGAACAAACCTCTTGCAATCAGGAACTAGTAGTAGCTGATATTTTACTACTCCCTGATTACAATGGATGCCAAGAGTAAAATAAGCTCACTTGTGTGTACTGAGAAGTAAGGACTGATATCATCTGAAGGTGCATGCTGCAGACAAGGTTGGTGACATCATCCGAAAGGGTAGGGACATTAATAATCACACGGGAAACCTTTTCTGCTACTTTGATGGAATCTGTGCGTTTTTGATTTTAGCCATTTTCAGGTCTAATAATAGTGCATGGCAGGAGAGTCCTAGGCTTTGGCTTGTTAGTGACGGATTAGCCCAAGGGCTAACATGAATGGCGTTAACAAGCCAGTTGCCTGACCTGCCCTAGACTGACCATTTTAGAAAGAGGTTATTATTCGCTTTGCGTAGACTGGAAAGTCCCTTGAATCATGTCCTACTTTGATAGCATGCTCAGTATTCAAATGTTCTGAAGTTGATAGGGACCATTTCACTGATTGCCAGTAGATGATAGTTTAATTATTAACTGTTTTATAAGCGGTGAAAGCTTTGTACCTAGTGGCTGTGTCAAAGTGCAATTGGATGGGTACCACCTCAATGATTGCTAATAGATGAAAGTTAATTAACTGCTTTGCAAGCGGTGAAACCTTTGTACCTAGTGGCTGTGTGAAAGTGCAATTGCATAGGTAGCATAGCACAGCAGTGGTTAATATGTCTTGACAATGTGGTCTAACTACAATTCGAATCAGCAAAGTAACACACCACCCAATGCAAAGCTTCCCCTTCTGTATTTACCTTTGATAGTTCTGACCTTACCAAGTTGGGTGGCGTGTTCCTTTGCTTCTTCGAAGTGTAGTTAGACCACAGGACTCGTCATCGTCCTGTAACAGCCGACATTCTCTGTTGCTGTAGGACTTAGCTTGTGCACAATTTCGTTGTGCTCACCCTACCATCATTGGTCTTACCTTAATTTAACCTCAAACATTCCAAGTACTGAGTTGGAAAGATGTTGGTTTGCGCACTGAAGATGCGTTACAGATATACGGTACATGTACTTCTTGAAGTAGGTACCAGGTCGTTGCATGTCTCATTAGTCTGCCAGTTTTGTGCCCTGTTATCGCACTTTCTGACTGCTTATTGTCTTACTCTAGTGTCAGTGTTGGACAGTGACTCTAGCTAGCTCGTATTCGTGTGTCTTTCAATGTAATCTGTCAGATTATTTTCCTTTTTCAGGCAGTTCACTTCCCGGGCAGAAACTGGCCGTGGTTGGTCCCCTACGGAGGGGAAAGACCCTAATGCCATCTTGGAATCTAACACTTGAACATATGCCAAGCCCATACAAACATATCCCCTCAACCACACACACGCACATGTATATAAACAGACGAAGATACACGCATGCTTGCAGGCAACGACGCACGCACGCCCGCTCACGTACAATAATATTATGGTTTAATAGGTCCTGTGTTGGGTTAACATGGTGCTGTACTGCGCACACGCTTCTTATTTTATGTATGTCCTACCCAGCCTAGCCGTCTTCATACTCCCAGTCCCCTTTCCTCGTGTTCCCCATGATACAGTACTGGGTCATCTACATGATTGTACATGACCCGTGTAGTTCACAATGATCTCAGGACCTCAGGTCGGCCGAAAGCATGCACTTGTCACACCACTCTTTTAGGTGTTCCTCTGACCACTGAGAATTGGAGCCATTGGGCACTTCCAGGCCGGAGAAAAGAGAAAAAAAGACGCAGGCACTTACGTAAAAAAGGAAAAAACGGATGCAGGTACACGTACTACATGTTACAGTCAACTTCGCTAATAACGACTGCGGATATAACGACAATTCGCGAATAACGACAGAATTTTCATGCCCAGAGCAAAGTCCCATCCAACTGTGACACATAATTATTATAATGAGACTTCGGGTATAACGACACTTCGCGAATAAGGACACTTTTCTGATGCCCCGCCGAGTGTCGTTATAAGCGAAGTTGACTGTACTTGTACTTACATCATTGTACAATCGCTATTCAGACTAACTTGAAATGGCAGCAGGCTGGGTAGTTTACATGTACATGTATGCACAAGTCTCATTGCCACAGTTTGTTTCAGCAGTAAAGATAAACGGCAACTCACTTGTACACTAGCTACCAATCGACACGATTTCCACGGCTGTCTGCAGAGCCAGGGAAGATAGGCGCAGGGTTCTTCCCTTCCGCGTAGCTATGTCTTTCATACATGTACAAGGAGCTGGCAATACCGGTAAGGCTCACTTTTATCAACAAGATGATGGCCGTGCCAACACTTTTAGTCACAGTGAATCACGCGCTGTGAAGTATTTTCTCGTCTTAAACATAACCTCGGCACGAAGCTGCTTCACAGGGCTGTGTCAGAAGAACGTCCACTTGCTAAGGACTGCAATGAACTTTCGTCTACATGTGGTTAAATACACTCGCTGTTAAATGCTAACCAACTCCTTCTTTCGAAGGGTAGTCGAGCTGGGGTGAGTGTCTCTTTGCTTTTGACTCTCGTAGGTTCTAAGGGCCATCTGTCTTATCAGTTTGTTGGGGGCGAGGCCAATTCCTTAGCCGTAGGGTCACCCTCCGGTGGCATTCATTTTGTGAACGTGGAACCTGCCAAATACTTTCTGACAGGATGAGCTCAACCGTGGTCGGAGGAGTGATGCTTTGCCTTTTGGGCTGCGTCTTGGGCGCTCATGTGGCAATGGTTGCAGGATCATTGAGTCGTCCCCAGGTGTACGACCTGCTCCGACTCCATAACCGCCTCCGCTCGGACGTGTCGCCGACACCCTGCCAGCAACTGCGACCGCTGGTTTGGAGTTTGGAGTTGGCACAAGTTGCACAGCGCTATGCCAGTTCATGCAACTGGGAGCACAACCCACGGCGGAGCACCCAGGCCACGAAGTTTGCTCGGGTGGGCGAGAACCTGGCGTACAGCACGGCCACGCGTGACAGCGTGTTGGACCTAGTGCAGGCCTGGTACGACGAAATCGACGACTACACGCTGTCGACGAATCAATGCCACGCCAGACCGTGCGGACACTTCACACAGATTGTCTGGAACACGACAACACACGTTGGATGTGGCATGCATGTGTGCCCTACATCGTCAACGAAACACTTAACGCTCAACCCCCGGCAGTACCCACAGGTCCTGATTCTCGTCTGCAACTACGGACCAGCAGGTAACTGGGCTGGTCGGGCCCCCTACTCGGCTTGCAGCGGCAGTGGGCGCCTTCTCCATGCAATCACACCTGCACTCATACATACGTATGTTGCTCTTCTTGTGCTTAGAGCTGCGTTTCAATAGAGCATATTGTGCAATATTGTACGAAGTACATTCATCGATAACATATTGTTAGTCTTGTTAGTTCTTTCCTCACGTTCTTTTCTTGTCGTGAAAGGTGATGAAGCACAATCCATACCACCACTGGTGCACACATCATGTGAAAAGGGTCATGCAATATCAAGAGCAGTACGAGGCAGCCTCACGGGCATGTGTCCTAATTTCTTATTAACCCTTTGGAGTTGATCGTTCCTTTAGGAACGGTCGATCGTTCCTTTAGGAACGGTGCCCATGCCACTGTTATACTTTAATCCGATCAGATTGTGCTGTATGAAGATCTGACCATGTCCATCAGATTAATCTATTCTGTATTACCTTCTCTGACGAGCCTTTTCGTAGGCGAAACAGCTGTCAGAAGGAGTCAAAGGTACCGGTGCCCGACACCCTTCGTTGTTAGAATATTTCTTGTGTGTAATGGCTACCGAGGGTAGCAGCTAATCAGATAAAAGAGCGCATGAAGGAGGGGGAGTAGAGAAATATTGGATCATTGAAAAGCCGAATGGTACAGCTCACCACATCATCGGACATCAGCAAGATAAGGGGGCGTTCGAATTGCCCTCATCAGCTTTTCGTTTGACCAGGTAGGCACAGTGGGTTGGTCTAACACCATGGTAGAGATACACGAGGTACCAGGCTCTAGTCCTGTCCGGGAGCGGTTTTTCCAGCTGTGCTGTTGCCCAGAGTCAACTAGGAACTTTTGGCCAGGCACAAGGGGTACGTGTTGATGCGGCTAATGGGGCTTTTGGCAGAGTGGGTGTGTGCAGAAAAGGTACGTGGATGTGCGAAAGGTATCACTGTTTTCAATGCATTGACAATTGAAGTAATTGCCAGTGGCTTCAGTTCTGTGCTTCGTGTGCAATCTCAACTCAAGAACAAAACGTTCAGAACTGAGGAAAGGGCTGTTCAAGTGGGTGGACGAAGGTCAATGTATAACTCAAGTCCTGCACGCCCAATGAATGTATATTGCATACCCTATTTTGTATGTCAAATCTCATATTCTCCCTCTTTCCGTGAGGATTTCCTTGCTGAATGCTGATGCCAAGCTCTACACATACAATTGTTTACATGTACATGGCTGTATATCCCTGTGTGATATGGAAACTGTGTTACACGTGTCTAACCGCAATGTTTGCGTATACATAGTCAAGCACGCATACACACGCACACACACGCACACACACGCACGCACACACACACGTACACATACCTACTTCGAAAAAAAAGAAAGAAGTAAGGACCTTTGGAAAGCCCATCGCCAAAGGCGATGATAGCTGCCAGGCGAGACAGTAATTATAGTAGCGGGATAAGTCATTCGGACGGCGAAAGTCGCGGCCGCAGACACAGACGAACACTCTTGGCTGGGGCTGCCTTGGTGGCTTCCACTGGCTAAGCGCCGGCCTAGTCTAGTCCCTCCGGTATTGAGCTAGGTGGTACCATTGCGTCTCCGAGATTCCGGTCGACCGCAGGTCTGAAGCTGCCATATCTCTCCAACGACGCTTGGGTCAATGGCGGGGCCGCGCGTTTGTGCCCTCCGCAAACAGGATCAGCGTTGGCAACCTGGTGTCATCCATTCTTACCAGGTGGCCAAGCCATCGCAGGCGATTTACACGAATGGACTCTTCCAGCGAGGCTGGCTTGCCGCTGTGCTTCGCCACGTTTTCATTTGACAGATATTCACATACTCACACACCTCAGACCTGCCCATCGCAGAAGCAATGATAGCGAACGACTATGTTAGACCTAGCAACTAGTGCTGGGATTACACCATTCAACAGCTTGCAAGGCTGATGAATTGGCCGCCACTAATTTTAGCCTGGTATCCACCACACAGCTGATTGAAGTGGCTTTTTCACACACACACACACACACACACACACACACACACACACACACACACACACACACACACACACACACACACACACACACACACACACACCACACACACACACACACACACACACACACGCGTACCTTAAAACGCATACTACGAGTTTAAAATATTACAACTCTTCTTTTACTGAAGACACAACCGTGTGGGGAGAGCAGGGGAGGGAAGTAGCATGTAAAGACAATAATGGGAAGAGTAGGGGCTCCAACAAGGAACCTGTGCTGGCGAGGCAACTTCTCAGGCAAGCCAACAACGCCGACCCGTGGTCTGGGCGTTACCGCGCGCACTTGCGAACCATGAGAGTTTCTAGGGAGAGGAGAGAAGACAGAATGGAGAGGGCATTACTGTGAAAAAGAAAGAAGACAGAATGGAGAGGAGACAGTATTGTAAAAGATGAGGATGTGTAGAGAATAGGATGGGAGTGCAGACGATGTATGGATGTGTGGAAAATGGTATGGGAGTTCAGAAGATGTATGGATGATCAGGGGTAGAGGACATGAGCACACACATGTAAATGCTGGACGGGCATCCATCTTGCTAATGGTTCCTAGAGGGGGTCAGAGGCCCAAAGCCAATGGCTATGGCGAAGATTGTGGTGCACATTTTGCCTTAGAAAAAGGAAGCTTGGAGGCTCTTGAGAGATGGCGGTTTGGTGAATAGGGAATCTGGGAGTACATGTACATGATTGTTCGTGATTGTATTACTTCTCTGCCCATGTATGATATGTCAGCCAAGTCAGCCAATGACAGGAAAGCAACATGTCATTAGCTGGGGTTCAGAAAATTTCCTTTTATGGGCAAGTTATCGATAATAGGTTGGAGATCGCACATGACAAATGCATAAAATAAGCCAGAGTTTTGTGCAGCGCACATTCGTCATATGGCCCTGGGTATCACGTGGTTACGACTGGCCAAAGAAGACAAGACAGTAATATCGCGTGATCAAGTGAGTCGGTTTGGATATTTTTGTTTACAAGTACAGTCCATCGCGTCATCGGTGTTTGCTAGACAGCGTACACGCGCGCAGTCCGCATGGCCAGACACAATGTAGATCTACAGTGGACACTCATGCTCACACTACAATCAGTGCCCTGTTTGAACTTGTCTACCATGGTCTACATGGCGCCTTCTCATCTTTGTCACGATCGTCAGTGACCCGCTACACACCTACCTAGTAGATCTACCTCTCCTCCTCCTCTAAGATGTAGATCTGCCAGCGTTGACACTCTTAACTCTGGCTACTAGTAGACCATGATTGTCTTGGACCCAGAGCGGCATGCGGCACAGTCTTGAGGCATGCAGATGCATGGGAAGGAAAAAGAAACACCGCCACCCAACACTGTTTATATCTATTCGTGCTGAGGTAGGCAGCTTTCACAACTCTTTGAGGAACGTTTCTTGGCTGGTTGGAGCTGCGCCTTCTTCATCATGATTCGCGCCGTCTCATTTATCGTGGCTGCGGCCATGGTAGTAGCGTGTCACGCACAAGACAAGACCCAAGTCTTCTTGCTCATGGGACAGTCCAACATGTTGGGCGAAGGTAAAATCGGACCGGACAATGTGAACGGATCGCTCGGGTACGTGCGTGTGTTTTTTTGTTTGTAAATCTCTTTACTTCTCCCCGATACATAATCATTGGTCCGCTTCACTCATTAGAGTCGAATCGAGCGAGCTGTACTCCCGGTGCTGAGGGACGGGATCGCACCCCTGTACGGCCGCTTCCCCATACGGCCATGTCTCACCCCCAGACGATGTACACTATCCATGCTGGTCGAAATGAAAAAATACATTGGTCCTGCAGCCCGCTCCGCGCCGGTCTTGTGAAGAGCTGAGTATAGTAGTGTATCATGATAATGATTGTGTTGTGTTGTGTTGTGTTGTGTTGTGCAGGTTTGCCGTCAAAACCGAGCATAAGTATGAGTATCTCTGGGATGCGAAGAACAACAGCTGGGCCGTCCGCGATGATGTCCGCTACGTGTTTACCATGGGCAGCGGAAACGCAACGTTCGCCAAATCCCAACTGCTACACAACGAATGGATGACCGTCACTGGCAAAACCATTGGACCTGAGTTAGGCATTGGAAACTTCGTGGGAAATTTCTCAAAGCCTAAAGTCATGATCCTGAAGGGCTGCATTGGAAACAGGTAAATACTAATATTCTGTGTTCGCGTTCATCGACTGCCTTTCAAGTTTGTACCGCCCTTTCTCAAGAGGATGCGCCCAGCCCGTGTGAGAGTGCCCAGATGGCGCCAAGGCAGACTATCTTCTGTACAGTACAATAGCGGATCGACGATAGTTCGTTGCAACTCTGATGTTCATGCCCAGTGCAGTGATCCGGTCACGTACAATACAACAGCAAGGACCACTGCACCTCAGCACCACATTTTCCCTTTACCACGTAGATCCATGTATGACCAACACCATGTACATGTACCAAGGACTAACACTTGCTATCTGGTGGTGGCTCTTAGCATGAAACTCTAAGGTGCATTAACTAATGCAACACCTTTTACCCAACAATTCTATTGGTTCTGCTGTTTGCGCTAAGTAACACATTAGTTGCTGGCATTCCTGTACGTGGACGACTTACAAAAGTTATGACTTTGAACGTGTGATATGTTTTTCTACAGAGCACTGGGTTGGGATCTGCTCCCACCAGGATCTGAAGAATGGGACTACACGGACAGCAAAGGAAACCAGTGGACGTATGCTGGCTATCATGATTCTCCCGAAAAGTGGGCAAAGGGAACCAAGCCCAAACCGATGGGTTGGTTTGCGGGTGAGCAGTACGACGGAGACACAGAGCGCATGTCATTCATTCTCAGTAACTTCTCAGCATACATGCCAGAAGAGAAGGATTACGAAATCGCTGGTTTCTTCTGGTGGCAGGGAGACCGTGACAGATACGACGGCGGCCTCGCGGAGCGCTATGAAACCAACCTTGTCCAGCTGATCAAGACCCTTCGCAAGCAGTACAATGCTCCCAGCGCCAAGTTCGTCATTGCCTCCCTTGGCCAGACACCCATGGGTGCTACTGGTACTGAGGGCATGATCCTGCAGGCAATGCTCAACGTGGCCAATGGAACACTCTACCCACGTAAGCATCTTGTCACCCGTGTCGGCTGTTTACTCTATTGTGTAAAAACGTGTTGTGCTACATCAATGTACAGACTGTATCTTGTCTTTGTGCATGACGTAGATGGAATCCATGTGATTACGAGACATATCTGACGGGCTCACTAATACCTAGTAACACCTGGTAAAGTTCTTATCATGCCTGTCCCAGCTCTAGTTACTCCTTTATCACTGTTATCTGGCAATGCGTGTTGTTGGCATCCATTGCAACACATCCGATCTGGTCTGGTTATGTGTGTGTGTGTGTGTGTGTGTGTGTGTGTGTGTGTGTGTGTGTTCAGAATTCGAGGGCAACGTGGGCACCGTCTACTCTCACCCGCTCTCCATGGGAGGAAGCTCAGCCTCGCATTATGGTGGCAACGCCGAGACGTACATGAACATTGGAGAGGCCATGGGTGACAAAATGGTCAATCTAATGAAGGCAGATGAGAAGTATGCCCGTTACTATCATTGAGGAAAATCGTTGGGCATCGCGTGGAACTTCAAGCCTTGACGCCTGCATTATACTTATTTCCCATCCGTGCATTGGATTGCACCGTCACGTTTGCATAATGGCAACATTTTATGCATCGAAATTTTATTTTATTCTGAAAATTCGTTTATTCTTTAGCCATTTTAGAAGTTTTCTATCCAGTGTTGTTGTTGTTGTGGTGGACAGAAGCCAGCAGCAGGTCACTGGAACTGGTTACACTAGCTTGTTTGGTGTGATCAGAAGTTCGAGGGTGAAGAAATCCCACCTGCACTGCATGCTGTCACTAAGTGTGGTGTGGTGGCTAGCATGACTACATACTGTAGTATGCCTGTACAGTTGTCTAAAGTCCCTAGGCTGCATACACTGGCTACAGTGCTCAATGTAGTATGCCTGTATGTGTAGCTGCACGATGGACATTCTTGCTAGAGAACTTAGAAACACTCACCCCCACCGTTAGGCGCTGCACCTGCCGCTAGGGTTTATCGGGTGTTAGCGGCCGTCGTGAGTTCCCTTCGGGAACGGATACGATAATTTACTTTTTTTTTTTTTTTTAACTTAGAAACATTCCTACAACACATTCATAATTATAGGCGACAAATGAATTGCCAGCTATTCGAGCAGGGTGCTGCATTGAAAAGGCACTGGTTCAGGTCAAGTGACATGTACAGTGTACGTACAAACCACTGTAGAACAGTCAGCACTCTGTCCGCACTGTTTGTGTTTTCCTGTGATCTGCGCTAGAGCCAAAAGCAGTGTCACGATCGCCAGTGACTCCCCCACACACCTCTCCTCCTCCCCCCAAGATGTACAATAATTAGATCTGCCAGCGCTGACACTCTCTACTACTCTAGTACTTAGTCGACTAGCACTGTAGTAGCAGCTGCTTGTCTCGGACCCAGCGACATGCAGTACAGACTTGAGGTCTGTAGGTCTACTCTGTAGATGTATGGGAACGATAATTATCAAGGGAAAAGAAAAAGACACACCACCACCCAACACTCTCTATATCTATTCGTGCTGAGGTAGGCAGCTTTCGCGACTCTTTGACTTTGCGGAAAGTTTCTTGGCTGGTTGGAGCTGCGCCCGATTCATCATGATTCGTGTGGTCTCAGTTATCGTGGCTGTGGCCATGGTAGTAGCGTGTCACGCACAAGACAAGGCCCAAGTTTTCTTGCTCATGGGACAGTCCAACATGTTGGGCGAAGGTAGCATCGGTCCGGACAATAAGAACGGATCGCTCGGGTACGTGTGTGCGTTTTTTGTTTTGTAAATCTCTTTACTTCTCCCCGATACATTATCATTGGTCCTCTTCACTCATTGGAGTCGAATAGAGCGAGCTGAACTCCCGGTGCCGAGAGACGGGATTGCACGGTCATGCACCCCTAGCCCTGTACGGCAGCTTCCCCATGTCTCTCACTACGCGTTACCCAGACGAAGTACACTATGTATGCCTACCGCAGACTGTGTAGTTGCACGTACATGTACAATCATGTACATGTACTTGCACTAGTACAGTGCTGACAACTGAAATCCGACCCCCTAGCGGTGCGTTAGCTGCGTTAGCGATTCGTACGAGACGCTAGGGGGGGTCGGATTTCAGTTGCCAGCACTATACTACATGTAGTACTACTACTAGTCTAGAGAGAAAAGGGAAAGCACCTGAGGAGGAGTCCAGATGGAAAAGGAAAGACAAGTACGCTGAAAGGATGGGTCACGCAATACGGTTAATTCTCATCGTGGATAGGAGAATTGATCGTTGGCGAATCTGTATTGAGTGCGAGCAGGCGGTGTGGTCCGAGCAACGCCGGCGCAATCGAACAAAGCAAGGGTGTGGTACGTAAAATGTACGCAGTTTTTTGCCAGGATGTGGAGCAAGATAGCTCGGCAAATATACCAGAATACGAGTACAATACAACAATACAATTTGAAACTCGGATGTTGAGCCAATAATAAATGTAGAAAGGAAAAGGACATAATTATGGATACGAGTTAAACTGTCCACCAATCCACTGTAACTAGTTACTAGTATACAGTCGAATGTCTCAGCACTCTGTCAGTTTTGTGCCTACAGTCCATTCAGAAAAAGATGGACTTCTAGCTTTTCTCGGGCCATAAATGGGTCAACCGTTGAGTTGTTTTAGAATTTTTTCTGAAATCCCCTATGGAATCCTTTTCCAATTATGTTTCTGAAGTCTATTTCTCCAAAAAGCAAGCCATAGCAAGAATAGGATTTCGGCCAGGTTTTGCCTCAAGAGCACTGAATTGGGAAAAATCATCAAAATCCAGGCCGTTTGACCCTGCCTGCAACAGTGCATTGTACGGTTCGAACCCCAGTTCGGGTACCCTTTCTTATTATTATTATTATTATTAGACACAATCTCATAGCATGTGACAAGCATAGCTAATGCAGGGACAGAATCCCCTGAGACAAGGGCGTTGAGCCAGCCACGGCAATAGTAAGCTAGGAAAACAAAGCAAATATGAATTAGAGCAGAAAATGAATGGAAAATTACAAAGAAAAACGATTAGCGGAAGTGAGCACTATCAAAATTCGTGCATCACCCAGGTATTCGAGAATGGTCTTCGATGATAATTATTGCGTCTAGTTCAGTTGTGATAGTAGATCTTTAAACTGACCAATAGAAGAACAAGTTTTCAGACCGTATGGTAATGATAACCAATGAGAGTAGCCGGAAAACAAAGGGGACTTTAGATACTGGGCTGACAGGATGAGCGCGTTACGGGTTGAGCTTGTCGAAAACCAATTGTACTTCATCATGTGTGAAGGGGTTTTATGAAGAAATATTTTATGAACCAGTGTACAGAGATGGTGCTTATGACGAACGGAGAGAGGAGAAGTGTGTGCAAGTCGATAAAGGGCATCCGAAGGAAAACATCGATCCTTGTTGTAAAGAATTTTAAGTATAAATCTATGGTGGACTTCTAATTGGTTCAGAGTTGTGTCAGAAAGGCCACACCAAGCGGTATCGCAATAGTCGAATATAGGGAGAATATAGCACTGATAAAATAATAGTTTACACTGGATGGGCAAATGAGTGCAATGTGGTTGTAGTACCCCTAATGCTGAACTGGTTCGCTTGCATACACAGTTGACATGTGCAGCCCAAGAGAGTTTGCAGTCAAACATCACACCCAGATGTTTGTGCTGAGTAACAACACGGATAAGCATAGTCGAGTCAGGGAAGTATAATGGTTGATCAGGAGGGGATGAAGAAATATACATGGCTTCTGTCTTGTCTAAATTGGGCTGGAGTTTCCACGTTTGCATCCACATGACAGTGCTGTTGATGCGATGCTGCATGGTAAGGAGTAATTGTGCAGGGGAGGAATCAGAACAGATAAGGCCAGTGTCATCCGCATACAAACTAACATCGGGGACAGCTGAAGGTAGGTCATTAACGTAAAGCAAGAATAACAAAGGACCCAGAATGGAACCTTGGGGCACTCCAGACGTTACAGGGAGGGGATCAGACAAGAAATAAGACAAGCGAACAGCCTGAGAACGAGCAGACAGATACGAGGATATCCAACGCAAGGCAGCATCCTCCACCCGGAAGGTGACCTCCAACTTCTCAAATTTCAAATTTCACAGCACTGCACTGTGTACGATAAAATCTTGAAAAATCGCCTAATACGGGAGCTCGCCAGAGCCAGGGCCCATCTTTTTGTGAATGGACTGTAGTTGGCGCACTTTCTGACCGTATAATTATAGTATCTAGTTACAGTGGTGGACAGAACTCGCATCCATAATTATGTCCTTTTCCTTTCTATACAACAATACAAGAATATTTTCAACAGAATTACAATAATAGACTCGGATGGAGAGCCGAGGATTAAAGAAAAAGGAATGAGGAACTACAAGTTACGCTATAATGTTCACTAACACCACCAGTTACTAAACAATCAGCTCATGCGATAACATTGCACGACACTGACCGACAGTACTGACGTTCTACAACTAACTGGCTTACAGCTCTAGCACATCTCGGTTGCGCACTCCATCAGCCTTCCAACTTGGAAGGCTCTAAGTTATAATATTATGATAACATAGGAGGGGAAGGTGAGCGCAACCAAGACAAGCTCAAAGATGCTTGTTACCGCTGCTTATTGTCCATCTAAATTGTCATAATCCGAGTACAGTGCTGTTTTCGGTTTTGCATGATTCTTGTTCGCATAGCTTCCCCGATCTTCGCATCTTTGAGCCACACAAGTTGCATGGAATGTTGCTTTGCGTCCTTGAATCATGGTTTGACCGTATTGTCCAATGGTCTGGCCAGCATCGTCTATCGACATGCATGTACATCCGCCAACGTCCTTCCCAGCTGAGACTTTTAGCTCGTGCTTGTCTTGGTTGCGCTCACCTTCCCCTCCTTATGTTATTTCTTTAACTTAGAACCTTCCAAGTTGGAAAATTGGTGGAGTGGGCATCCAGGATGTGCTAGAGCCGTTACTGCCAGTTAGGTGTAGAACGACAGTACCGTTGATCAGTGTCGTACAATGTTATCGCATGAGCTGATTGTTTAGTAACTGGTGGTGTTAGTGGACATTATAGCGTAACTGTAGTTCCTGGGTCCTTTTTTCTTTTCTATAAAATTAATTACAGTAACGTTTGCGCATCTGTCTCTCAGTGGTTAGAGCATCGCTGGCCTCAAGCGAAAGTCGCAGGTTCGAGTCCTGGTGGTGACAGTCAATTTTTTTCTTCAGACTTTTCCCGTTTGCATCTTTCCCTCAAAGCAGTGTATATTTGTATTGTATTTGTGTGTATTGCATCTAATCAAGGATTTCCCAGAGGCTCTAGGCCTCAGGCCTGTCCAGGGAATCTCCTACTCATAGAAATACGATGTATTCCGGAAAGAGTGCAAAAAGAAAATGAAGAAAAGAAGTACATGTAGTCAGAGAAAGTGCGCAAGTTAATTTTAAAGTGTTGGAATCATGCGGCCATCAGTGTAGTGTGTGTTTCGGCAAACATCCTGGAAGAGGGAATGTCTGAATTAGGGGATACAGGTCATAGAAGTGAGTGATGGCGGTAAACAGTCCCATAGCATTCTGGCTCTGTGCAAACACAGAGAGGAACAACGTACACAGTAAACACCTGATAACTGATACATGTTCAGTTTTTTCATCCAACCAAGATTCTGTAAAAGCCGGTGTGGTTGGATTGCACTCCAAGTACACTTACTCCGGATTCGGCCAAACGATCGCGCTCACTTGGAGTGCACTTGCTCGGGATTCACTCAATCGACCATAAGATAAAAATAAATTTCACGGTTCGCGTGAGACTCGGCTGGAAGCCGAGTTTTCCGCATCCGCCGTGGGAACGCCACCACCCTCTAGGATCAAGGCGCAGATGCAGCGCCTAAATCATAGTCTTAGACCATCCCACTATGCCTGCCTGCCCCTAGCCATACTGGCAGAAATGCAAAAGAAATACGCTGGTCCTTCGCCCGCTCCGGGTCGGTCTTGTGAAGAGCTGAGTAGTGTATCATGATAATGATTGTGTTGTGTGGTGTTGTGTTGTGTTGTGCAGGTTTGCCGTCAAAACCGAACATAAGTATGTGTATCTCTGGGACGCCAAAAACAACAGCTGGGCCGTCCGCGATGATGTCCGCTACGTGGAAATCATTGGCAGCGGCAACGAATCATTCGCCAAAGCCAAACTGGGACACAACGAATGGATGACTGTTACTGGCAACACCATTGGACCTGAGTTGGGCATTGGAAACTTTGTGGGAAACTTCTCAAAGCCTAAAGTTATGATCCTGAAGGGCTGCATTGGAAACAGGTAAAATATTATGTGTTCGCGTTCATCGACTGCCTTTCAAGTTTGTACCGCCTTCTCTCAAGAGGATGTGCTCAGCCTCTGTATTGAAAGTTAGTTAGATGGTACCAGGGAGTAGTAAAATACGTGTATTTTACTACTCCCTGGATGGTACCTAGGCAGAGTGCTCTACACAGTAGAATAGTGAAGCGAGGCTAGTTCGTTGCGTCTCCCATTTTCATGCTCATTACAATGATCTGCTAACAAGACATACATGTACATGTATCTTGTATCAATGCAACACTGGAACAATGTGAGCCCAGCCTTTCCCCACTCCGTCATCCCCATTTGGACGGTGCAGCCACTAGTTTCTCCAAGGAAATTGAGCAAAGCTACTGGAGTAAACCTAGGAAACAGCCACAGGGCAGCAATGGTGCAATCACAGAGCAGCAATGGTGCAATCACAGGACAGCAATGGGCAAGTGCCCAAGTGCATAAATCTAGGTGCAGGGAACTGCTAGCCTAGAGAGCTGCCTGCCTCTATCATTCCCCACCCATTTCACCCAAAGAACATTCAAAAGTTCAAGACAGCAGCTTATCACCATCTCTTCAGAACGAACTGGCACTGGGCCACACATAGCATACTTTTTTTTTTTTTTTTTTTTATACGAAAGTCCACTATATTCCCGAATATGTGCGAGAAGTGGTGGCGGGGCCAGGCTGCTCTGCCGACCTCAAAGGTCTCGGCGTCTACGCAGACAAAGCGCGCCATAATGCAGTAAAACCATGTAGAGAGGAGGAAGAGGGGAAATGAATAATAGTGAGAAACAAGGACAATGGGTAGATGGTCGTGAGAGAAGCAGAGTGAAAGATAACGTCACACTGTGGTAAGGGGGGGGGGGGGGAGGAGGATGCTAGTGAGGCACTGGTCTAAACCGTTTCATAGGGCGTCGGTGGCTGCTTGCCAGTTCAGGTGCAGCAGATACTTGTTGCATTTTTCTTTGAATAATTGGAGCTGGCTGGGTTGCGGCCGTGCTGGTAGAATGGTCGCTGGTAGGCTGTTCCACAAGGGAATAATGCAGTCTGGGTAGGAACCCTGGAGGCTGCTACGAATGCGCACGGGCAGCGTCGACTTGAGCTGGAGCGGGTGGCAGTGGGCAGTCTCCGTGGCTAACCTAGTGGATCGACCACCCGCTGGGCGGGGATTGGCTGGAGGTGGGAGGATGGGCTTCAGGGGGCTTGTTGTTGGAAGGTAAGACAGCTTGAACGTGAACGAAAGCGCAGCAACCAGTCGGCGGTGTTTCAGGCTGGGGAGCCAGGCGCCTGGGCCAATCACCTTCAGTGCC
This sequence comes from Sycon ciliatum, assembly GCF_964019385.1. Classification (NCBI taxonomy): domain Eukaryota; kingdom Metazoa; phylum Porifera; class Calcarea; order Leucosolenida; family Sycettidae; genus Sycon; species Sycon ciliatum. The sequence continues at coordinate 39,869,236 of NC_088644.1, forward strand.
TTGTGCTGGATTTTGTCCAGTCTGGATGTACCTGACCCCATCCACACCAGGCAGCAGTATTCCATTGTTGGCCGCACGAAGCCTTTGTAGACTGCCGTGCGGCCGCTGGAGTCCAACAGGGGCGCAACCTTTCTCAGGAAGTGTAGGCGTTGGGCAGCCTTTGAGGCCACGGCCCGGAGGTGTGCTGCGTAGGACAGTTGCGAGTCGAATGCTATGCCCAGAAGTTTAATTTCCTTCTCTTCAGGAACAGTCACTCCATTGAAGAGCACTGGTGGGAACGCTGGGGGAGGCTTGCGGTGGTCGATGATGAGGGCCTGAGATTTGGATGGCTCGAAGGTGACCTTCCACTTGGAACCCCAGTGGGAGACGGCGTCCACTGCTTCCTGGAGTTGTGCTGCAGAGTCGGATATGCTGGCGGTGGCAGAGATGCACTGATACAGTGTCGTGTCATCTGCATACGTGGCAAGCTCAGCACCAGCAGGCAAGGTGTCCTCGCAGTCATTCACGTACAGGAGGAATAACGTTGGTCCAAGGATGCTACCTTGTGGTACCCCTGCTTGGATATGGTGCAGGGAGGACTCTTGGCCGCCCACAACAGCCTGCAGGCGCCGGTTGTGCAGGTAGCTTTCCAGCCATCCGAGAAGCGGGCCGTCTATACCGTACACGGAAGCCTTATGCAGCAGGCCAGCATGGCTGACTTTATCAAAGGCGCCTGCTATGTCTATCGCCAAAACATGGGCGGCTCCTCCTAGGCCGGCTGCTCGGGACCATTCACAGTGGAGCTTGGTTAAGACGTCGGCTGTGCTCAGGCCCTTTCTGAACCCGAACTGTTTCGCAGAGATGACATTGTGGGACTCCACGAAACTGGTTATCTGACGATTGACAATTGTTTCCATCACTTTGGATATGATAGACAGCAGAGACACAGGTCTGTAGTGTTGAGGCAGGTTCTTGGATTTCTTCTTGTGAATGGGTGTGACTCTAGCTGTCTTCCAGGATGTCGGCATAACCATGCTGTAGAAGCTAAGGGAGAACAGTTTGGAGAGTGGCTTACTTAGGGGGTCGGCACACATCTTCAGAACTCGCGCGGGAATGCAATCCGGTCCAGTAGCTTTCGATGCATTTAGGCGCCGGAGTTCTCTCTTGACAGTGGCAGGGCGGAACCGAACCGTTGAGAGCTTTTCAGCCGTGCGCTTTGCAACGTGGGGGAAATCAGTCGCTGGTTGGTTGGGATACGCGAGTAAGAGGGTAGATCCACAGTGTCCTACCCTGCTTGGACATAATTTCTCCTTCTCCTCACAGACAGTCTCCTCTTGAATTTAAAAGTCTAACAGTGTTCACGCAAATACTTAAAACTTATTCTTTTGCTCACTGAGCAACACAATCTTTTCATTTTCTTTCTTCTGTGTTCTTTTTCAACTTAATTCTCCCAACACGATCCCCATTTGGTGCGTCCATGGAGATATGAAGCCGAGACCTCTGATGGTGGCAAACAGCATGTAACTCTGAGTTGCAATAGCCTAGCCCTGCTCCACTGTTTGCACTATGCAACAATTTCCCCAAAACATTCAGTTAGGTTTGTTAACTAAATTGGCTTTACTTGACTTTGTGGATTGCGTCGGTGCTGACACTTCTTACGAAATTGGATACAACCAACCAATTTGTCCTTACATTATTGTCCAAGGAGGTATCCTACTTCTAAGTAGGTTTGTTGTTTGTGTTAAGTAACATGTTAGTTGTCAGCATTCCTGGATCATAGATTGGCCGTGGACGTACTAAAGTAATGACTTTGAACATGTGATATGTTTGTCTACAGAGCACTGGGTTGGGATCTGCTCCCACCTGGATCGGAAGAATGGGCCTACACGGACAGCAAAGGAAACCAGTGGACGTATGCTGGATATCATGATTCTCCCGAGAAGTGGGCGAAGGGAACCAAGCCAAAACCTATAAATTGGATGGCGGGTGAGCAGTATGACGGAGACACAGAGCGCATGTCATTCGTTCTCAGTAACTTCTCAGCATACATGCCAGAAGAGACCGATTACGAAGTGGCTGGTTTCTTCTGGTGGCAGGGAGATCGTGACAGATACGACAGCGGTCTCTCAGAGCGCTATGAAACCAACCTTGTCCAGCTGATCAAGACCCTTCGCAAGAAGTACAATGTTCCCAGCGCCAAGTTCGTCATTGCCTCCCTTGGCCAGACACCCATGGGTGCTACTGGCAATGAGGGCATGATCCTGCAGGCAATGCTCAACGTGGCCAATGCAACACTCTACCCACGTAAGTATCGTGTCACCTGTGTTGGCTGTTTACTCTATTGTGTAAAAAAACTTGTATTACTAAATCAATGTACACACTATTAACTTGTCTTTGTGCATGACTGCAGATCGACCTTAGGCTTGGAGATCCATGTGATTACGAGACATGTCTGATGGGCTCAGTAATACCTAATAACACCTGGCAAAGTTCTTATCATGCCTGTCCCAGCTCTAGTTACTCCCTGACCATTGTTATCTGGCAATGCGTGTTGTTGGCATCCATTGCAACACATCCGGTCTCGTCTGGTTGTGTGTGTGTGTATTCAGAATTCGAGGGCAACGTGGGGACCGTCTACTCTCACCCGCTCTCCATGGGAGGAAGCTCAGCCTCGCATTATGGTGGCAACGCCGAGACGTACATGAACATTGGAGAGGCCATGGGTGACAAAATGGTCAATCTAATGAAGGCAGATGAGGAGTACGCCCATTACTATCA
>NC_088644.1:39876992-39936992 GCF_964019385.1 Sycon ciliatum
CTGTGGCAGAATTCTTAGCCTAGATTGTGCCAATATCTAGAATCTACAAGGGTCAGAAAACATGCCTGAAGAGATGAGAGAACTGTTCGACTGAAAACGAAGAAAAGGAGATCATACCAACCAACAACACATGCAGCAGCAATCATCAACAACATCAACAGCATGACCCGAAAGCCATTGGAAACATATCTCATCTACTTGATTTCTTCTCTAATACATTCTCCGGTAAGCGAAGTGCACAAGCCTTGTGCTACTCTTACTATTTCTTCTTCTGCAGATCATTCCACCTCTTCAGCTCATCATCAGAATGATCGTTTGACGGATAATATTGAGCATCTACATGATTGTACATGTATGTAGTGAACGATTAGGTACAGCAGGCACATTGAGCACATGCATGCGTACACACACACACACACACACACACACACACACACACACACACACACACACACACACACACACACACACACACACACACACACACACATTCAAAGTATTAGGAAATTCGAGGCCACGTGCCTCGTACTGCTCTTTTCTCTCCGAAACTCAACACTTGCAAGCCCGGCAGATACGAAAGAAAGAATACTACACAGTTTATGAAATTTTGCGAATAACAAACCTCGAGCAAGCACGAGGAATATTTGTCATTCACGAGTTGTCGGTATTCGCCAGGTTGAAGTATACGGCCGAGCGGTGATCCTGTCTGAAAAAGTGTTGTTATTTGCGTGATGTTGATATAATTATCACGGCTGTCGGGTGCGGAACCTAAGGACTGGGGGTCAGCCTGCTAGCCTAGGCCATTCCTATTTTCATGCATTACAGTCGATACACAGTTGAGTGGCCGTGTATACATTGGTATGCTGTGCTTGATGACATGTTAGCCTGATCATTCTTCTGATCTCTTTTGTTTCTCTTCCCCTTTCTTCTCCCGACTTTCTGATGCGTAAAGTAGGCGCGGATGCCGAGACCATGGGTCGGCACAGCCTGCAGCACCCCACTGCCACCGCTGCCTTGCATTGCGGCCCCATTCAGTCAATGTCTTGCTAGTCTGTTGTTTTTGTCATTTCCTCTTTCTTTCTTGTTTTACGAACTGGGTGCGTGGTTTCAAGTAAAAATAGGCAAAGTCCGCGAGCGATCGAGCCTTTCACCCATTTCCAAGGAAAAAGGCGGTACTGGAAGGTTAGGACAGGACTCAGTAGCTAATAGACGATAGACAACAATCGTGTACTGAGGCTACAGTCGCCATCATACACACATCTTTGACACAGGCCATGCAGGTCTATAGATCTACATCATCATGACTAGAAGTCCAATGTGCAGTAGCAGCAGCTGCTCCTCGCCAGAAAGCAGCAATGTCACTAACTGCAAGCGCTTAGAATGAGTACCGGTAGTACCGCACAGGCACTTTACTAGTAGAGCATAGAAACACTGCAACACTGCAACACTGCAAGGATTGGCATCCCTCGACTGTACTGTGTTAGTTCACACCAAGGCAACAGCACATTCTGGAATAATATTGTCATCAGTGCTGCAAGACAAATCGGGAATAAAAGAGCTCCAGTGACTTACCCGTTAGTTGTACAAGAAGTGACCCAAGAATCGCGGTCAGGATGAGAACTCTTCCATATTTACTAGCCGCCATGATCAGTCCAGGTGTTAGGCAGGCACCTCCTTCACACTACGGCAGTCACTGTCCTAGCGGCGAAAAGCAGGTCTTCGAGGAATCACTTCTCGCCAAGCTGTGCCGGTGCAATAATCAATACAGATACACGGAATCTGAAATCTGTCGAAACGTCCACGCGACGTCCCGTGTTCTTCCCAACTGCAAGAGTGGACTGCCACCTCGATGTTCACAAGAGGAAAAGTTAGTTTGAGATAGAACCTTTTCTCCCTGCACATGCAGATCTCCGCAGGGTGCGCTGACACCGCGAACGGCTTACAGACACGTTGGTGAACCCAAATGAACTCTCCCTTTATACTACGTAACTGTGCGCGTCCGTGCGTGCCTGCGCGCGCTTGTTCTTATCGTGTGTCCGGACGTCCGAACACTTCCTCTTCAAGGCCGAAGTCAGGGAGTCAAGCATTCTTTTTGGGACCAGGCCGCGCCTGTTCGTATGCCATGCACTATGCACTATGCTGAGTTCACCATGGTGTCCTGGTGCATGGTCATATTCTTGATCGAATCTGGGCTCCCCTTTTTCCCCAGCCAATGTAAATCTGCTACTAAGTCTGCTACTCATGTAGATCTACATGTACATCCCGCATTTCCTACAACGCTTGTACGGTTGCAGAGGGCACCATCTGCACATAATGTTACAGTGGCCTGTCGTCACCTGCGCGCTCCACTAGGCAGGAATAGGAAAATATGTGCGGATAGGTCGAACATGCGGATACCACTTATACGTTTTGTGGGAACTTGAGTGTGCAGCTGCGGCCAATCTGCACTGACTGCAGACTGCAGTGCAGTGCGGACCAGGCTTGTGTCGTTTGTTTGCGATCATGAAACAGTCTGAGTCATAATCTTGCGTCTTCGTGTATATTCTTTTATGCTTTACGAGAAACCGCAAACCTCAACAACATGTTAAATTAAACTAGATTCACACCTTCCATTTCTATATTCGCTAGCAATCTATACTTTCTGCGCTAATAGCTCCCTCACCCAAGTGACCATCCACACAGCCATCAGGGCAATAATGTTCTGTGCTGAATCATAATACCAACTAGCTACATTTATCACCAAACTATGCTTTATATTGACCAAGTCCCGCTGAACATGTAATAGTCGCAACTGATGATTGCATTGCGCAAGAAACTCTGAGTTGCGACAACTCTGTAAACCTACGTTGTGCCTTTGGTGTGTAAAGAAGTGCGCTGGTTAGCTTTATGCTTTGCCCGCTGCTTCTAGCAGTTTGAGCACTCTCAGCGCTAGTACATCGAGCTGTCCTAATGTCTGTGGTTCTCGTAGCCATGGCTGACAGTTCAATCCTATTATAAGCTCGGAGTTGCACTGATGAGGCCTCATTGGCCGAAACAGTCTGGCTATCTGCATCGTTGAGTAAAGTATAATCATGACTGTATGTTTCACTTCAAAAACACTACTACACCACCGGGAAAGGGAAGATGGGAGAACAGGGAAAGGACAATTGAAAACAATGGGATGGTGTGAGCTACAGAGAAGCCGTGTTGGCACATACAATGTGTAAGTCTGGAGGCGTCCCACTGACCATTGCCATTGCCGGCATTGGTCTCAGCATCAGCATGCCACCAGAGCACCAGGAAAAAGGGGATGCATGGAAAAAGAAAAAAACCAAAAAACCAAAAAGCAGTATTACAGTACATTTAATCTACGTGGAGATAAAAGTTTAATAATAGCTATGAAAAGTATGAATGCCGCAGACATCACCACGCAACATGACAATTTGTTCAAGGTTTGGTTTTGTGTGTTTCCAAAATCGATTTTCACGTTCCGATCATCAGTGGAAATACGGAACTAAAGAGATCAAGGGAAAAACAAAGGTTAATAATCCAAAGAAGTGTGACACATGACGGGTAACTTGTGGTAAGTATTACAAAAAGTGAGAACTAAAATAAAGAGTAAGTGTGACAAACGGGCATGAACAGTGCAGAAACAACTCATGAACACGGGGTGCAAACTCACGAAAATAACCTAAGTGCTAAAACATGTTCTTTTTGCTTACACAAATCGGGCTTATGCGTACGAATACAAACAGCTTCAAGGACCTTCAACAGTACATTTTTTTTTTTTAAACTGAATACCACAGTACACAGTACCATCAGATGCTGCACAGCGGGGGCGGTGGCATATTGGATGGAAGTGGGGGCGGGTCAAAAGTAAATCCTCCGACCAAAGGTCTCGGAATCATCGTTACTCCTGTGCGCCGATACATAGGAGAAAAGAAACATGTGCATCCAAGAGGGAAGCACTGGCTTTGCAAACGATAATGGGGAGAATTTGAGATTGAGATAGGACAAAACAATAGTAAAAGCAGTGCACCGTAGGAAGATGGAGTGAACTGATAATCGGATTTTAAGGCTGAGCGAAGGGGATCAAAGAGGGGTAGAAGGGAGCTGGAGTGCGGTCAGTATAATTAGGCTGTTGTGTTGGCAGAGATCATAGCCTGTCTGTGGCCCACTCCAATGTAGTATTACAGTTATGCGACGTATGGTGCAAGATTCAACCAGGTGGAGAGAGCATCCGCTTTAACCCCACTTGTGTGTTCGACCTCAGGTGTGGCATGCAAGGAAACCACTATAATTATTTCTTGTAGCTGCTTTGGTTGTAGACAAAACCAAAGAATTGGTGCATTTCGCCGTGATGAGGGAGTTACGCACCCGGGTTTCGTTTTGCCTGATGCAATGGGCAGTCACGTGCTTTAGGGGCTGCAGTCCTGTGCAGGGCCTCTTCCATTCGCCGCAATACAAGGTCGGGACTCGGTCACTTGGGAACGCCTTTGCAGCATATTGCCGCCGGCTGTGCTGACATGGGCAGAGGTGTGACTTCGCCTTTGCATGCCGGTAGGCAATTTAGGTAGCGTTTTCTTGTCAGGATTTCGTGTTCAATATTACATTTCAATTGAATGTTCTATTTATTTCCGAATTAAATTATTTGGGTTGTCTTTTTTGCTTTGGTTCTTACTGCATGGTTTCACGCTATTAGTATTGGCGTTAACGCGTTGTGAATAAAGTGGCTTTTTAAAAACACGTTCTCAAATATGGCATCATATACAGAGGTGACTGCTTTCTGAGCTGTGGTGGTGAGCGTATCATGTGGTCCCAGCGACCAGCGTACAGGTGATCTTGATATCCAGGTTCATTTGACTGGGAATAACATGCATTTGCCCGGCGTTGGTCCTATTACTAGTTTTGTAATATTACAGTGTTGTTGTAGTGAGTGGTCCGCTAGGGCAGGTGCTTGCCTTGACCGTCAGGTTCTACTGTACTACTGCTGGTTTTTCCAGACGTTTTTGGTTGCTTCTTGTACAAGCCCGATATCCCGGTTGCAGGCTGTCGACCAACCCGGACTGTAGCTTGAACTACTTGGAAGTTACTTCGAAGTAGCTTCACATACAATGCATAATCACCCCCTAACTGAGTTACTGTGCAGTACCGGTACATGCAAGCCATCCCGGTAGTACGTAGAGTCTATGTATGATCATAATATTCATGTCAGCCTAATATACCTGTTACTGTTTCTAGTGGACTCAGACGAGCACATTCGGCCAGAATCGCAATCTGCCACCTTCACTACACAAGTGGTCCTCTTCAAATTACAGAATTATCATCAGTTATTCTCAGGTATTGATTAGCGTGTATATGTATGACATGCATGGGACAAAACCGCCGTGTACACGTACATGTACCACAACCAGCCTTACATACAGCCAAGCCTGGGGTGAGTAATGTGCCATTCCTATCATTCCTATGGCACATTACTCACCCCTTTCCGAATCCGAAAGGGTCAACAGTCCCTCCACTTTCTCATCCTCCGTGCCGGTATGGTGGTATGGTGGCCACTGGCGCGGGATCCAGTGCTGTGCACACATGTTCAGCGTGACAAGCAGCATGCCTGGCCCAAAGCCGAAGACTCAGGATGATGGAGCAGAGTACCCATAAGGCCAAATATTATGCACCCTTGCAACCTTGAATGTGCTCAGTCGCATAGCAAGTGTATCATGCATGTATGTGAGAACAACCCGTAGTAGAAGACTACTTAGCACGAAGGCTTACCCGTATGTACATTCTCTACATGACTGTAATAATGAGGATTGAGGGCAAGAGAACTTGGTGACTGGATCCAGTTTCTGAATCAGTATCACCATGGAAACAGCAGGAAAGAATGGTGGCCCATAACAGGGAGCCCTAAACATACATGATACATAAGGTGTAGGGCTCCCTGGTCCATACTTGATCATAGACTCTGTCTCGGTCAAGTAGGCTCCGGGGAAGAGCGACATGACCATTGTAACTGCAGCGTCCCTGTTCTGTTGTCATTGTAACTGCAGCGTCCCTGTTCTGTTGTCATTCGCTTGAAAGGGAAGAGTACATTCGACTACCATACCAGTTCCAACCATCCCAGTTTGGCCGGGACCGTCCCGATATCGAGGGTGGTAATATGCACCCAAAAGTGCATTTGTTGCATGCTTCACAGGTACAATTGTATTCATTTTCATAGCCAGGTATGTCATTGTCCCGATCTCGGTTTGAATATACATCCTGATTTGCAGTTCTGGCCAAAGAAGATTGCCTACGAGCTACCTCAGTGTAAATAATGTTGATAAACCTTTTAAAAAGAAATAGTGAGTTTTACGGCGGATCAAGATGATAGGAAGTATTCCTTCTCAAGCAAAGCAATAATTATGTCACGGGTTCCTTTTGGCAAGTTTGCTCACACGTTACGGAGAGCCTAAATTGGATAGATTCAATAATGAACCTTCTGGCAATTCCTGGAGGATTATGAGCACTTGAGGAACGACAAGTGCGCACTGATTTTGCCAATATTATTTGCTGGAGATTAAGCTATGTGAAGATCAAAGTGTTTCTGCATTGACAGGCACATCACCAGTAGCTGGTTAGAAGAAGCCTTCGGGTAACTTGAGCCGAGCATCGTCTGCTCTGACCAATGCTCGCACTCGGGATATGTAGCGTGACCGCCATTCAGGCGCCATTGCTCAGTTGTTCATCGTACTGCGTGATGCCCAACACTGCTAAGCATATCCTCGCTATGGTGGCTAGAGTTCATCTTCACTGAGGGGCTGCATCTCAACATACTCATCCACACTCACACCGGTTGGTCCTAGACGCAAACCAGCCTCTGTGTCCGCTCCATAGTTTAGCAGGATCTTCGTCACTGACTGGAGAAGGCTGGACATCAGGGGACGCTCAGCTGGGTTCATATTCCAGCACTCCTCCACCAGCGCATGACTGCAGTGCAGCAGCACATACACATACGCATGCACACCATGTACCACATACATAAACACACGTGAGCGTGCACACACACACACACACACACACACAACACACACAACACATACACTAATGCACACACACGCGTACACACACACACACACACAAGCAGTTTCGACAGAGGAAAAGAGCCAACTTGGGTAGAAGTGGACACACGTCGCAGACATTAACGGCAATTGTGGTTGGTAACGTATACAATCATCATGTCTACGGCAAGACCAAACAACAATGTGTAAAGACTAGTGATGTAACGATACTAACGAATAATCGATTATCCGAATTTCCTCGATCTCTTGGACCTCAACGAATAATCGATCGAATAAAATTCGAATATCTGCGGGCGGGCGAAGTCCGTGCGCTGCATACCGTGTGCGGGACTCTAGATATCTCGACTTGAATACCTGAACTTTGTACTGTGTTGCTGACAACGACTAGACTACGCGGGGTAGACCATGGTAGACTCTACTGTGAATCGAGTCTGAACGCTTGTGTTGTGTGTTTGCTACATGACACTTTTTGTGGAATAGTAGAATAATCGTTCGTTCGCTTGAGTGGTATTCGCTAGATTATTCGTTCGTGAAATTCATGGTTCATTACATCACTAGTAGAGAGACAGTGAGAGAGAGTGAGTGAGTGAGTGAGAGAGAGAGAGAGAGAGAGAGAGAGAGAGAGAGAGAGGGAGAGAGAGAGAGAGAGAGAAGCAGAGACAGAGTGCCAGCTAGTGTGGACCGTGGTTGTTTCTGTGGTTGTTTCTGTTCAGTGTGCAGCACAACTCACATTTCAGTCGGACATAGTGACGGCTTGTCAAGCCGACCACCTGAATTCAAGTAGCCGGGTATTGCAAAGTTGGAAATGCCGGGATAAGGAATACGACCCAGACTGAACACTTCCCACGTGGTGACGCCAAAAGCCCACTGTGAAGGAGATAACAAAGACCCACATGTTCATGCACATGCCCAACAACAGGGATATTATACGGCCTACTGCTGCATGATATGATCCGGTTACCATAGGTACAGCAAGAGCATAGCTAGACATATGCATGATTGCATAAAACCTTTTACTAAGTTTTAGTTAAAAATACCAAGAAACGACTGAGTTACGATCATATGAAAAATAAAAATGTTTCGATCCAAGGGATCGAAGCTTGTACAGCTAGTCCATAAAGGGTTAAGTACTTGAACACAAAAAAGAGATCTTGCCGATCAAGAATTCTTCTCCAGCTCAGCCCCCCCCCCCCCTAACCTGACAATGGCAATGACCATCAATTCATCTTCTTCCCTGATGATCTTATATGCCTGTTTTCACAACAGAAGAATCAGTGTTGCATTTTAGTGCTGTGCCAAAGGGGACCGTGTTGTTCTACAGTACACCGTACCACGTCCGATCGTCTTGTGAAGACACGGTCATGCAGACACTCCGGTGCCAACCACTTGACCGGCAAGCGTGTAGTGTTCTGCTGCCGGTAGTAGGAGCCGTCGTCCATTGCCCGACTCAGACCGAAGTCCGCAATGACCACCGTGTAGTCCTTACGCACACTGAAACAAATTCATCAACGAGAGAAGGCACATGAATTCAAAATAAGCTTCAAAGTATGTTTATGGTGCATGTGAGAGTCTGAGAGACAGATGTTCTGCGTCCGCTGGACCACCACTATCCTCACCAGTATAATTATATCAAGATCAAGAAAGGCAAGAAGTGCATCATAGTGAGTTCAACAGCCAGACTAGCTACGCCACCATTCAAGTACGACTCGTACATAGCCACTTTGGAGTTATGAACCAGCCGATCTTACGCATGCCTGCCTAGACTCACAGTACATGCACAGAACACTAGTGGAACAATTCAAGGCTAGCTTGTGGCAACTCTGAGCTTTGTGCTCAATGCAACCATCAGGTAACTTGAGGATGCTGTAGCACTCACTATCTTGCCTGATGATTACACTGGGCAAGAGGCTCAGAATTGCAATAAACTAACCTTAAATCCGTCCCAGCTAGTGTACTGTGTACAAGTCCCTCAGTGCCTTTGCGGCACCCGAGCACTATTAGCACACTGTGTACGTCCTCCTGTAAACTGAATAAGTATCGGCATGGTGAGTGCTGTGCAGCATACATGAATAGTTTAAAGTATCCCTTACTGCCCCATTGCCAACCATGCGTTCACAAGGAGAATGGAAATGAAAACGGCATTATATCAATTCTTCACAGACAGAAGAACGAGTAGTGTTTTTTTTTCATAATGCCGAGTTTCACGAACTGAATCGATCATCAGACGAAAATTGAATTGACGAATACTCAATTCTTCACAGCAGTCAACGTGAGCACTCACAGGCAATTCCTGGCGGCTAGGTCTCGATGGACACAGTTCTGCTCGGCGAGGTAAGTCATGCCATCCGCAATCTCCTTCACCATTGTAATGAGCCTGTGATTTGTCTGTAATAAACGGCAACAGTAGCAAGCACACAGCGTAGCACACAGCGTAGCACACAGCGTAGCATTCTGTGACTGGGTTTCCCTGTTAACGGTATTTTCGGAGCCGCCTCGCTTGGCTGCCATTCACCTTTTCCCGATAGATACCAACATAATAGTATGTTCAAAATCATGTCCAGTTGAAGCGTCAAATTATCATTGTCATAGGCAGCAGAGGCAGGTGGCTGCTCCGGTAGTTGGAGCTAGTGCTTAACACCTGAATGATACCTGGCGGCAGCAATTGTTACAGAATTTCATGATGCCAGCTTTCCAGCTGCAATAATAGTGTGGGAGTAGGAATGAGCACGCCTTAAAAACTGCATGAACAGCTAAAGCTTCACCAATGCCCCTGCAGCTTTGGTATCCCCAAGCACACACTATTTCCTGTTTCGCCGCATCTGCGGCAAGAAGAGTGTTAACAACAAATTCACAGTCGCATTTAAAAACCCGAGGCAATTAAAGGTAGTGTCAGTTAATGGTATCAGCTTACCAGCCAGGTGGGGAAATGTGATGGATTTGAGCGGGATGCCTTGAGTAATGAACCTAGATCTCCAAGTTCCATGAGCGGCAGCAACAGCAACGGTGACTTCTGCAGGTCATTCAGGACAGCTAAGGGAACGTGATTGCTGGTAGCAGCAGCTATTGGACTGTCACCATTGCTGCTACTGTCGGCCATTCTCGCGTCGGCCGTTCCCAGGGACAGTCCACTCTCCAAGCAGATGCCTTCCATCCACATGACGTGTGGGTGGTGGAGCTCGCTCATTCGCACTGCTTCCTCTAACAGGGCAATGACAGAGTCCTTCAGGTAGGCATCTACACACCACAGTCAAATTGATTTAGCACACAGAGAAGTTAGTAATGGCTTGCCCTAATCACGGTCCAATTATGACCATGCAGTCCTTAGGTTAGGGTAGATTGTTTTAGGATAGGGCCGACTATGGGCATATACTTTGAAGTACATACACATACATACACATACATACGCACGCGCGTGCGCGCGCACACACACATACACACACACAAACACACACACCATTGACTCGATGCTACAGCAGAAGCTATAGCAAATTGTGCTGGGATTGCACCATTCAACAGCTTGCAAGGCTGAAGAATTGACAGCCACTATTCAGCCTGGTCTACACCACACAGCTATGAAGTTGCTTTTTCTGGCCAGTGAATCCCTACTTTTTCGTCTTTTTTTCTTTTTTTTTCAAGCACACACATCACACTACATACTTCGGCATACACTGGCTGTTGGTAACCACCCAGGAGAGTGAAAGAAAAGTCAGGAGGAGTCTGAGAAAGAGAAGAAGGACATGTGTGACTATAATCATTGGGAATCGAACCCGCAACCTATCGATTGGAAATCGCTGCACATACCACTGCACCATATGGGACACACACATACGTACACATACGCACACACACACACACACACACACACACACACACACACACACACACACACACACACACACACACACACACACACACACACACACACACACACATATAAACACACAGACTACGTACCTTTGGCACACTTTAGAGCAACCGTCTGCGGTGCATCATTCTCCCTCTCCTTCAAAGCAGCACAGAAAACCCTACTGAATTCTCCTGCAGCAATGGTAAAGAACAGCGAGTACACGTATCGTAACATGAACACATGGTCAGTTATTGTAACAAAGTACGGCCACAGCACCGACTTTTTGTGGACGAGTGGTGTTTAAAGTGTGGCCGGAAAATACGATACTTGGCACCCTTAAAGCGGGTCCGCTAGCTCACCACCATGACAACATTGACTTCCAAACCGGTATTCACACACTACAGCAGTGCTCTCACCTTCTCCCAGCATTGTCTGAATTGACAGGGAATGTGCGGTGACATCCCGGTGCCGGAGCTCCTCTGACAGGGCAGCCATTTTCAGCTGGCGCTCCTCGTCTTTGGCAAGATCTTCAAACCGTGCGCTCTGACTGAGGAGAGCGGGCAGCGCGCCGAGTTGCAGTACCGAGTTTTTTGCAAGCTCCGAAATAGACGAAGACCGCTGCATTGGCTTGAGGTGATGCATTGACGTCTGCGACAGTGTAGTGATTTGCAGGGCACAAGGCAAGACTGAGATTATTAGACCATGCAATGAGCAGCAAATGCGAAGAGAGCCACCAGTCAGCCATGCAACTCTGAGCGGGAAACAAACCGTCAAGTATCCAGTAGGGAGCATACGTCTTCTGTGTTTACATATTTTGCACATATGGTTGAATAATATGGTGGTAAAGACACACCTGGCAATATGGCGGTAGATGCACGCCTGCCCACACACGCTCTCTGGGCTGCAAAGTTCTGTCACAGAGCTCTCCTTCTCACCACCACCACCACCACAGGTGTGTATTTACCGCCATACAAGTCAACCATAAGTACAGCTGCAGTGGAGTCTTCAACTTCATATTTTGCAAAGTCGCAAAATTAAAATTCATTTTTATGGATCACCCAAGGATATAGACACTTGCCACTCAAGAATTAAGGATAGAAAACTAGCGAGCCCCCCCCCCCCCCCACACACACACACATATGTACATGCACATCACAACTATCCAAGCCACATGCCACCCATTGCCTAGACATGCATGTACTTCCCGGCAGATAAACCCGACCACCGAAGGAATGGATGCAGCAACTTACAGCATCAATGGATCTTCGACCTTCTCGTGTACGCGACTTCGACATCATCCACTCGGATTGCTTGGCCGGAACAGCAGACTGAGGAAAGAGTTTTCGGCGATCCTCATCTCGGTTGCCAGCAAGGTCCGTACTAATGCCCAGGAATTCATGGACAGCAAACAGACAAACACATGATAGCAGAACAATAGTAGAATAACAGCAGAACGATAGCAGAACGATAGCAGTCTGCCGGTGTTGTGTGTTCACGTTGATGACCCACCATAGCCAGGGTTTCCATGCACAGTTAAGCCATTTTTTTAATTTTTATTTTATTTCAACATCCAATGGCAGAAACCAATGCAAAGAAGGGGGTGTAAGCCATTTAAAGGGAAAGCACCTATGAAGTATGAATGCTGCAACTTCCACAAAATTCCCCAAAAGATTGAATGTTTACGGTCGCACCGCCACCCGATCTCATGTTCACACTCTTGCCGGATACGATATCATGTTGCTGGTCTTGCCGGTACTGTAAAGCGTGAAATTTTCGCGGCGTTTTTAGTTCGCGTTTTCAGAATCCGGACAGGTTTGCAAGGTTTTAATTTTGCGATTGCAGAATGGCATTCTTGCTAAACCTGTGGCATTCTTGCTAAATCTTTCATGGATCTCCTTTTCGCGCTGTCTAAATTTCGCGATATCCACGCGGCCGCGAATTTCACAGAAATTAGACCATGGCAATAATTTCACGGTTTACAGTACTCACCAGGAATTGCACGAGTAAACCTGCTTAAACTCACCAGGAATCGCATGGGTAAACCCGCTGCTTTCTCTTGCTGACGAAAACACAATGTGCCAGCAGGAAGACGGCAAGAGAACCGACGATGGAGCAGGGCACTATGATGCCCACAACCAGTGCCACGTTCCGCTCATCATCTTCACCTGAGAAAGGAGCATTCACACAGAGTGAAGTAATAGGGACTCACGCAGGTATAGGTGTAGGCTTTCACACAGAAGGAAGACCTCTCGGAGTTGGTAGTCAACCAATTCCGAGAGGTCTTGCTTCTACATGTATGTGTGAAGTACTCTTGGCTCAGAATATGCCAAACTACCCGTACATGTACCTGTACACAGGGGTGTCGCAAGGTATTTTAGTGTGGTACGGTCAGCCATCTGGAGTACAATTTCCTCGTGGGGGAGTGGTGGCTGAGCCGAAAATTTTGGAATTTTAGATCCCAGTTCAGTGTATTTTATTGATCCACGGGGGTACCTGGGGCAAAAAGTGGTACGGTCAATACCGTAGTGCCCGACGCCCCTGGTACCTGTACAATCATGTATTTCAGTAGCTGTTCCTACTTCTCTAGGTGTGGGCTTGTTCAGTTGACTATTGACTCTATCACAACAGAGTAGGATTGGTAAGATACTATTGTAACAAACTGAGCCAGCCACCAGTAAATTAGTAGGGTAGCAAGTGACGGTTAGTTCTTCCATCTCGCAAGCTATTCAAGAGTGCAGTAGCAGCACAGATTTCTATACCTACGCGAGTAGTATAAGTCGCTATAATCGCCTTTTGCAATGTGTGTGTGTGTGTGCTGTCCACCAAGGTCACTTCTTAGGTGGGTATTTTTTATTCGTTAACGAATGAAGCTTCGCTACATGTATTATAATACTTTGAAGAGAAATTGGGCAAGTTATCTGTTCTGACTTAAAAGTTTCACACTTGCCCCTTTGTCTGATGATCCGTTTTTAGCATTTTAAACGCAGAGCCACAACATATTTCAAATTCCAATTCATCCCAAAGTTTGTAACCAGCTCTGTACACTTGTGTATCGAGCACTATTTCAGCAAAGGAAGCCCTACCTGTGTGCATTTGGTGTGCTTGCGCTAAAGTGTTTTTGACTTTGAATAGAAAAGGAGCCGAATCTCTAAGCCCACTGAGCTTGTTACTGAGTGATTTCAAGTCTTATGGCGTCCCACAGGTCACTGTAGTCACGTTCATTTTGAGAGTTCTGAGCGCATTGTGAGCACGCTTACCTGTTGGACTATCACCGCACTTAGGAACATCACAATACTCCCATGTGTAGCGCGTATTGTTATCGTCATCTGTGCTGTAGGCTGTCACGCACCAGGGCTGGGCGCGGGCCTCCAGGTCCCGGCAGTTGTTCCCTGCATCGCTCAGCATGAAGACGTATCGCAGCGGATTGGTTCGCCTTGGCCGAAAAGCTGGCACATCGTACCAGGCAAGGCATGGCTTACCACTGACTGTAGTGTTAATTGTGCCACTGTAGTCCAGTGGCAGAGAATCACGGTAGCATGATGCTGGCATAGGGGTAGGCACACAGCAATGACAACGACGATGACGATGACGACAACAACACATGTACACACATGCACATGCGCACACATGTACACATGCACACATGCATATACACAAACAAACATACACAGACATACACACACATTAGATAACCCTGTGAAAGAGGAGTAGAAGATCTGGACGACGGCGCATATACTTGATGCTTGATTTGTACATCTTCCATTCCCATGCACACACATGCATGCACCCCCCCCCCCCCCCACACACACACACACACAAACAAAACACATAAACTCAAGTTGACACCATCATCATGTCAATTCAACCCATTGGTGCCTGACTGAGCCTGCATTGTGTGCTGTTACGTGCAATCGCATCGATCCAAACTCCATGTTTTCAAATCATGTGACAACCCTCTATAGCTATCGAAAGGCTAACTACCAAGGGACACGGTCTCCGTAAAAATAATCAAGTATCTTGACATGTGTACAGGACCTGCTCTGCAATTGACTCAATGCTATTTACTATAAGACAGTATAGATGGTTGGTGGATCTGATCTATCCTCCCCCACCGTTTAGGAGCTGCATCTGACGCCTGATCATGGGGTGGTGGCGTCCCACGGAAGCGGAAAGGTGGTTCTTGACCAGGGAGTTGTACGACTCCTTGTTCTTGACCTGCCCGGTACGCGAAACCGTCGAATTTTTTATTTTTATTTTTTTATGTAATGAAGGCACAAATAGGTGTAGAAAGTAGGGTAAACTATAGACACACTTCTGCCTTAACCTCCACCCCAGGACTGGCTTCAATACGAGGATATTCACAGAAGGCAATAAGGAAACTGGCCATTGCAAACGAACAGAATGACACCAACACGAAACGCGCCCGCAAAACAGCTGAAAGTTTGGCTCCAATTCTAGAGCATGCCACAAACGGCACTACTGATGCAACGATATCATGTGGAACCCTTCTCTGCGGCTTGGAGCGCCCACACTGAGATCTCTCTCTATCCACTCACACTATCTCCTTAGCTAATCTTTGAAGTACCCCGGCCCACGCCATTCCACTTTATGCACCACATGTACTACCATCGGTCTTATGCTGCAGTGGAGTTATCAGCCGAGGCCGCCCCTGGCTAGTACACTTGTAGTCAGTGCACTAGTGCTGGTGCAATGCCTTCACCCTGCAGTACTGCTCCAAGGGTCACTCATGCCGGTCTATGCCAAAAGGTGCCCGTGATGTGACAGCCCACTTAGCAGATGTTCATAATGAGCCACTTCAGATTTACATTTTTATCATGTTCACAAAGAGAAGCGATCACAGGCATTAAGAGTGGTCACAAGAAAAACCCGCTTCCTGTGTTCTATAGACAGGAGCTAGTTCGGCTTGCAAGTATATGTCCAAGCAACTGCAGCAGCTGCTGTGGACTATACCGTGTGTTATCTTTTACCTTTACTTGCCCATTATGAGCAACACAAACACAGGATTTTCTCAAATCGTAGCTCAGCCCTGACATATTATCAACAAAGCGCTGTGGTTCCGACACCTGACCCTCCACACAGCGCCCAGAACATCAACCCCTGGTATCCTTGGGCAGGGTTGAATCCCCATGTGAGTTACATGGTCCCTAGCTTGATCAATGATCACTGTGGCTAGATACATGTGCATGTAGGTATCTGCAGGAAGAGCACAGATCTGTACTTGTCCGCGCATAGTATACTTATTTTATTTTATTTTCTATACAAAGGTCCACTATATTCCCGAATATGTGCGAGAAGTGGCGGCGGGGCCAGGCTGCTCTGCCAACCTCAAAGGTCTCGGCGTCTACGCAGACAAAGCGCGCCATACTGATGGCATCATGGTTATACTTATTGTCATAATAATTATCATGAGTACGCTGACATGAATCTTTCTTATGAACTGCCCTCTGGCTAACAGTTACGCATCATTACAACCCCCACCCCCTTCATGTACTAGTACCCATTTAACTCAAGCAATGCAAACCATGCTGAACCTTCATTGGCTTCATTGACCCCTTTGCCGACATGACCTGCCAGCATAGTCACACAGACTACATGAGTCCCCCAGGTCACACAAAAGGTAACCCCGCAAGCAGTGGATGGTCATTGGACACTGTCTTGACCATATCCGGTTCAGTGGCTGCACCAGAGGTCATGGGAACCTACTGGCTCAGAACATTTGGGTCAACAACAACCTGCGCTTATCCCGGTGAAGCTCTAAAAAGTACTTGCAACCAGAATCGAGCTCCACAGACATACACTTCTTGGTCTTGCTCCCTACCAACCATGTTCACGTGTGTCTCCCCCCCCCCCCCCCCCTCCCCAAAGGGGAGACATTCAAAAGGAATCTTGTAAAGATGATTCTATTGGCTATGGAGCCCCCCAGAAATCCCCAAACTCTAGGTTGCCTTGAGGGATGATCCTACTTATGGGCTAACCAAACCTCAGTAAGTGGGACGGTGAGGACAAGGTCACGGCAGGGAAGGGATTGACAGCACCATGGTATCCGTCCCCGGATCCAACTGTATGGGGGGGGGGGGGGCAGGGGACAAACAGTGTACAGGAATGTAGACACACACACATGCATACACTCCCAAAAACTATTCCATACCTTTTGTTTCCATAGCTCTTTGAATACCACTCTCGCTATTTTTCAAACTTTTACTTTATTGAAACCTCACAAAGAGACATGTTTGCACAGTGTAATGTCATTGCCAATACAATCAACTTTAACGTAAAGGGATTTTTTCTTTTGTCAATTTTGTTTCAGAGCCTACCATCTTTGAAAGAATTACAGCCTGTGAAAGTATCAGCACTTACAAGTGCTACATGATTGTACATGTACATGTACATGTAGGTGAATACATCAGTCTTTCCTTGATAAGAAGTTTTCCAACTGGTAAGTACGTGTAAGTTGAGCTGCATGTACATGTACTGTGCCCATACCACACAACCTAATAAATATCCAGAGAAAAGCTATATTATGTATATGTACATGTACGTGCAGCACATGTGTAAGATAACTAACTGTTACTTCAAACGATAGCGGGAATAATGGCACACCCCCTGTGCCAGCCTAGCGTCTGCATCCAGGCAGTGCATGCATCAGTGGCAGCAGAGGGAGGTGGTCACATGACATTAGCTGATGAGATCAGTATTAAAATTGTTTTACTATCAGAGATGCAAGCACATGTACATGTTTACAACAGCACAGTGGTACCACACAGCACAGTGGTACCACACAGCACAGTGGTACCACACAGCACAGTGGTACCACACAGCACAACTCAGTTACTGTATCAAGAATCATGTAGAGGCACATATTGAAACGGTACCTTACACAATCACGCAGTTTATCAGTTTGGTACACAGACACACATGCAGAGCAGGCACACCCTCCATTCATGCCAATCACTGGTACCATGTACCACATGACAGGCATGAAGTGCAGCACGTGAGCTGCATCACTGGAAGTTAGTTTGTCACACATGTGGCATACAAGGTCACGTACAGAACAACAAGGGCAATCAAGGCTTGTTTGCTGCTACTCAACGTTTCATGCTTTTGCAATCATCAGGCAACCAAGGTCATTTACATGTACACATGTACATGAAAAGTGTACTGACATCAACATGTCTCGTTTCCGCTGTTCCAGGCAAGGAAAACGGTTACCATTCTCCAGGGTGGTGCATACTTTTTTTTGGCAGTGATGACATCTTTGCCAATAATTATAGTGCAGTTCAAATAACACTTACCACCAGCACACCCACCATGTACACACACACACACACACACACACACACACACACACACACACACACACACACACACACATGCGCGCATAGAGAGGATACCAATACCGCAATGCCAATGGTCATGCCTACATACGGCCCACACACTCCACACTCACTGAAGTCTCAACAAAGTATGGAATGCCAGCGCCACCACTTGACACCTGGATGTGGCAGTGCGATTGCAAATACTAGTACTTCGAAGTACACCCAGGTATACAACATCTACTTCAATACACCAATACTCATGCACACACGTGTATGCACAGATGCCTGAACTGGCTTTGCAGCACTTACTCCACACATCACATGCCAAGCCTTACTCACAAACCTGTACAGCTAAGTATACAGGCCTACATACGAGTACATGTACATGATCCTGTGTTCCGCTTGGTCCGGCCTGCAACCCCCAGATTAAGAGCCCCTGAGTTACAGCTGCAGCGCAGAAAACACCTGACATACAAACAATTATAATAATGTCTGTTCCAGACTTCACGGCACACGTGCACATGTTTACAAAATGTAATCACCACACATGTACATTGTACATGTACATACAAGGAGGAAAACTTCCTTCTGCACATACAAATGCACATGTATGTATCCGGTGGTAACAGTGCAGCCTGTGAACAGATCCAAACCTAGACTAGAGCATACCAAACAATGCACACATGTACAAACACATACAAATGTAGTTGTGCTACTGTGAATACTTCAACACAGTAAGTGAGTTATCACGGTACATGTACAACCACTAGTACATCATGCACGGCAGCAGATGCCCCTCGGGGCCAGGAGGATGGACATTCTATTGATCGATGCGGAGGCAAACTAAAATATTCTATTTTCAGCCAAAAACTATTGAATATTACAATCATGTGCATGTACACTCTGCGCATTGCGCAACCTGATCAGTCTGCAGACCTACATGTACATATAGGTCTATCATTGGCGCGGCCGGGCTGTATGATCTTGGTTTGGAACTGGTAAGCAAGGCCCCGACAAGTAACACTAGTGTCTAGCCCAACAGCACACTATGTTATATGGCAGGACCCCGGGGGATTACTCAGAAATGAGAAGGAAACATTGTCCGCATTGTCAGTCTTGAAATTCTGTAGTGGTATAATTATGTACATGTAAATGTATACAACACAATATTATCAGCATGTCGTATATTTACACTGGCTAGCTGTTCCCTGCACCTAGATTTGTGCACTTGGGCACTTGCCCATTGCTGTCCTGTGATTGCACCATTGCTGCTCTGTGATTGCACCATTGCTGCCCTGTGGCTGTTTCCTAGGTTTACTCCAGTAGCTTTGCTCAATTTCCTTGGAGAAACTAGTGGCTGCACTCGCCTGCAGTTTGATGCATTTGTACATGTACATGTACATGTAGGTGACAACCTAAAGATTTGAGCAAAGTCCCAAGCCATGAACCATCACCAGAGCCTCAGAACCATGCAATGATTGGGTTGTCTCAATGGATTGGGCATGGGGAGACAGGTACATGGTAACACCCGCTACATCGAGTACTGCAATCACATTACTTTGCTGATCCACTCACTATTGCCATTTGCTGCCTGATCTTGCACCTATCACGGCTATAGACAGCACTCCCTACTGTACAGTGGTCTTGACAAGCACTATGCTATTCATGATGCACTCCATACTGCATACAGTAGACACTTGGTGTGTAGGCAGGGCAGTATGGATCAAGGCTGGCTGCCCCCAGTTGACATGTTGTCATTGCTGTTGACAGGTACAACACAGCCCACACTGGCATGTCATATCTACCATGATGTACATGTACATGTACATACATGTACATGTACATACAATCATGTACATGTACATGTGCATAATGATTGTATTTGAACATCCCCAGTAAAAGACTGATCCTGAAACCATACACTACCACCCACATATCCAGCAGTAATATTTGCAGCATGCAGTCCATGTCATTCTGGCACGTACATGTACACGCATGTATAGTGTCCACAGCATGAGCAACACTGTACCATTGCATGTACATGTACATTGCACACTGATGCATAAATGTACAATGTAGTTACATAAAAAAATAAAAAATAAAAAACATGTATGGTCATGTACATGTACCATCATGTACATGACTGTACATGTACATGGCCAGAATGGTGCGCAATACATCACAATTTTGGAAGCACTCCTGCCAATCCAATGGTGGAGATTGGATCATCTTCATGATGTCAATCGTGAGTCATCATTCATAACATTGAGTAATCAAACAGCAGCGACGCGGCTGACAAAGTGACATCAGAATGTCACCACTGCTGTGCCTGCAATCTGCACTTGCACCGGCCTGCACTAGCACTGCGCTCCATGCTAACTCTGACACCGGCATGCACCCATACGTCCTTGCTTACTGTGCAGAACTGCATGTCCGCATTAAATTGTCATGTAGCCGGTGAAGTTCAGCTGGTGCAATGGGTACTGCAATGACGCCGGGGTGGCATTGCAGTGCAGCGGGTAATGACGGGGTTATCAGTGCCTCTGCTTGCATCATCTGTGACGCGCATGATGCCACTTCTACTGCTGCTGCTGTCCTATCGCTGAGCCCAATACTCCCGACACCATGTGTCACCCACAATACAGATACCGTGTGTCATCCATGAAACTCTGGGTCGGCCACTGGCTCCACAAAACAAACCGACGCATTCACCGTAAACTTATGAAACAGCATTGTATCTTTCCTCTACACCGCGGCACATCCTGAATGACAAGTGGGCAAGGCCAGCGCTGATTTCCACGTATTTATGGTAGCAACTATATTCAACTGCACCTACCAATAGTACCATGTTTAGGCAACACGTGGACCTGAAACAAAGTGTTACAAATAGTACTTTGTGCCCACTAACAGAACATCATGTTAGTTAAACACACCCTTACTGACTAAAAAGGCGTGAGGCCGCATCCTGCAGCTTCATACATGTAACTCCATGAGAATGTTTAAGCACACAAAACTCTGTGCCTCAGCATGACTAGCACTAAGTTACTGCAGTATACACGAGGGAATAGCACCTCCACTGTCACCTCCATCCTGCATGGGCTGAGCTTTTTATACAGATTGGTGACAGTGTGTAGACAAATGTAATTACTATTGAGACCAAACGCCAATAACGTTACACTGCTTTTGTTCTACCGTGACCATAGCAATGTATTGCTCTTGGGGTAGAGTTTTGAAAAGAAACCTGAAAGTATCGGCAGAGGGAGGAGTAATTGCAGTCTAAAACGTAGAGTGTTTTCCTTTGACTGGCTCAAGCTTTAAAACTGTCGGAGTGTCTCATGATAATATTAATTTTGTCACTGCACCAAACAGTTTGGTTACCATGTCAGGACCAATGGCATAGTACTTACTAGCACTGGTCTGATGCATTGATATACAGTCGAATGTCACTTATCCGACCACTTCGGGAATCAGGCATGTTGGATAACGGGATATGTTGGGGTAACTGATATCATTTTTTATGTGCATATATGGCTGGATTTCACTGATTTATGTACACAATACCCTAATATATTCATGCATATTCATGAATTGCTCCATGTACACATACATGTTAGCATACTTGACCACATCTACTTCAAGTAAATGCATATTACACCGTAATATACAAACAAACAAAAAAGTTTGTTTTTAAAGAATTTTACTGTTGAGAATCATAAAATTACCACTCCCGGGCTTGTCGGATAACCGACGTGCTCAGATAACTGGCGACCGGATAAGTGACATTCGACAGTACTAGGATCAGTAACAGGTACTGAGTATACGCACATCAACATGATGTATGCGCAGGTGTCAACCAACTACGGATACGAGTACCTTCCCCTCTGTGATTGGTACACACTTACATACACACATACATGTACATGTACACACAAACAAGCTCTGTTGTGTGTGTGCATACACACATCCATGTACATGAATACAATCATCATCATCATTATCACGTAGCCTTTTGTAGGTCTGTATTTACATGTATTAAAGTACCCTTCTGAAGTGATAACGCTGAACAGTTGTGTTTGTCAGTACTAGCACCTACTGTGCGCCCAGTGACAGACTATTTTGCTCCCTGTATGTACAATGTATGCCATTGGTCCCATCAAGGACCACACATACACGTACACGTACATACACACAGGCACCAGGGGAGGACCCTTGACCTTATAGTTCTACTAAGAAGCACACATACAAGTCATATGCACTCCTCTCTTATCTGTGCTAAGAGGTACATGTACATGACTGTATTGAGTCCTTATGTTCCTTCCGTGCTGCATTCACAACCACTCCCAGCATGAACTGAACTCATACCATGTATTTGAACCCTCTGAGCGTGTACTGACTTTTCATCCCAGAATCTTGATTTGATCACAGCAGGACCAGCACTACTGCATTCATTTACGCCATGATTGCACCATGAGGTAGAGCAAGTGCTTGAAAACTTACAAACAGTCATAGTATACACTAATACAGTACAATACCGGCGCCTGGACTCGGGGGGGGGGGGGGGGGGGGGGGCCAATGTCAATACCAGTGGTTTGCCGACTGAGTAGATTATGAATCTGTACCGGAGCACATGGTGTAATGATGCCAAGAATGGAACACATAACAGGGCTCCTGCAGTTCTATCCAGTTTCTAATTTACAAATGTACTTCCTATACTACTACTACAAACTAAGCTAGACATATTATGACTCAGTGAGGATGTATAAACCATAGATATCTACTCTTTCCGCTGCAGGCATGCCATGCGCGTGTCTCAACCAGTGATGATAATGTCACACGAAATATTTGTCAACTTACTTGGAAGTAGATAAGAAAACTAGAGCTCAACTAACTCCATGTGCACTTACTGTTTACTGCACATATTGGTAGCTTAGTAAACAAGCATGACGCCAGGGCTCTCGACTCAAGTACTACACCACTCTGTACATTCATTGTTTGACAGGCGAGCTGTCAGCCAATCTTGGTATCTGCTGTGTGCACCTACATGTACATGTACTGTAGCTTCTGATAACACTTCACAGCCTAGAGTACAGCTCAATGCTTTGCATAGTTCACACAGGTAAGCACTGCAAATAATTCTCTGATCCCAGTGAAGGTTTCACTCACAAACCATCACACTAGACGATACAACATGTCAACTGCGACTATCACCTGCATGCACTCTTCTGACAGAGTCCAACTGGGGGATATTCAAAAAGCTCCAGCATTGACTCCCCAGTGGCAAGTGAGCAGTTCTCAACATAATCTTTATCAGCGGCCGTCACTGAAGTGCTTGGAGGCTCCTGCATAGGCAAGCTCGACAGCAGGCGAACACCGATATTATCCCACTGGGAGAGATCATGGGCCAGCATGAACTCAGCTGAGTGCATGGAGACACAAAAAAGGTTTGTTTTCAGACCAGCGATATCCACGGACTAGTACAGGCATCCACTGTGCGTGCACCATGACCGCTCAGCAGAATATTTTGTCCACCTCCCCACGGCTACAGGCATAGTTTGGTTTCCAACACAGTCAGTGTGTACACGAGTGTTGATGGAGTCTTTAGTGTTACTACATTTATATGTACTGAAGTACATGTACATGTATATCAGAAAGGTTGACAGACAAGTAATTAGTTGCCAGTATTTAAGTTAGTTCCAGCAGCTTTCATACCCAACATTCAGTATACTAGTACCTGGTATACTGCAGATACATGTACATGTGTCTTTGGGGGTTATGATCAGTTATCTGGTTCAGCATGTACATGTACCTCACACAGTACACATTGTGCATGTAAATGCATAATTGTTGTATGATACAAATGCCGCTATCCAGGCATTGGACCAGACATTGCCCACAACCAGGCATGTACGAATCCGCAACTTGGAGCATGCATCCCCCAACTTCTATCTTTTTAAACGTAAACGGAAGTGCTCGGATCTGGGGAATCCGGATAAGCTCAAAGGGAAGTTCTAATGGGGACACTTTTCTGTGAGCATTACACAACAAGAAACTTACTTGCACATACTAGTACATGTATGACATACCATGCCTTGTGCGCATCGTTTACAATTTCCATGACGTGCACCACACACACACACACACACACACACACACACACACACACACACACACACACACACACACACACACACACACACACACACACCGGGATGCTAAGTTACATAAAGTGATGTGTAGTACATGTACAATGTTACTGTGGGTGTAGAGGGTTCCCCGCCATGCACATACACAACTGGTGCCGGTGCTATTGCATACGCACATGTAATTGGACAAAATTCACAGGGATGAACTATGCAACTGATGACTCAGTGGATGTGTGACATCCAAGTCTAAGTCTTTTCTGGCATTGCAGAAAATGTGGATCTGCATCGTAGGTGTCCCTCTTTCCTAGCAGTAGCACGGCACTAGGCACCTCTGTGTTGTTGGTCTGCCACACTTGCAACACTGACACTGATATTGGCATTGGCAACACAATCCACAGCATTTCATAACTACAAAAAGTGACTCAGTCCCCAGGACATTTCATTTTCATGATTGCTCACTCCATCCGAGTCTCCAGCAGTCAGTCACGTGTAGTTCTACCCCGTGTATGCGCATGCTCCATGCTTGTATATACATGTAGTGATGCACACGGAAATGGATATCCTTCCAAACGTCTGGCAAAGATACAATGTAGCTGGTATGGCCTATGGATCTTGCTGCATGCGGCGAACTGTCCTGCACCAGGTTTTGCTGAAGTCTCCTGAGTACAATCATCTACCACTACTACTAGCAGTCCTTGCGTCGCTATGACTCCTACCTGGGTCCAGCTCCACTGTTCCATGTTCTACGCATGTGGTCACCAGGTCATGTACACGTACACGTACACTGTATGCCTGATGTCTGTCTACTACTAGTACTGAGTACTACTAATACTACTACTACTGATTCAAGACAACATGGACCCCAAATGGTGAGAAGTTTGCCTTTATTGGATAACTATAAAAAGTTACTATACTTGCAGTAGTGGTGCTGCCGTGCTGCCGTTATGGACTCAGTGCAGTGGTGCTGCCGTTATGGACTGCATAAGTATACTAGTGCGCCTTGTTAAACCTCAAAGTAAACCACACACTTCTTTCCTGCATCTGCAAAGAATACCATGTTTATACTGGCCTTGTACATGTGCATGTAGCAATTATAATCCTCCATCAGTCCATGCCACAACAATCCGTGTTGCTCCGTTTAGTAGTGTCAGTGCGACTTGCGAAGTCTGCTATCTGGTTTTCCACTGTACATACATGCACAGTAATACCAACGTAGGCCGGTAGGGGTCAGCTGTTGGAACTGCACAAACAAATCCACCCCCCCCCCCCCCATATAAATAGCGGACAGCAGCAGTGTCACAGAGTCGCAGACCAGTCCACTCCTCATCTGATTCACCATCCATTCATACCAATCTGCTGCTGTGCGCTGTCTCCAGCTGTACTGAGCTGACAGTCTGTAGAGTGTAGACTGTACTGTAGTAGGTCTCAGACTCAGAGATGGTTCTTCTGGCACTAGTACATGTACTGCAGTTCCCACTACAACTGTCTGTGCTGTTGAGTGTCGTGCACAGTTTTTGGACTGGTCAAGGTTATGACTTATGTAGGCGCCTGCTGAATCCTGCCAATCATCTGGCTCTAGTCTAGACTAGAGGCTAGTAGTAGTAGTATAGTAGTAGAGCTCTAGAGTAGCTCTATCTATCGCCGCGCCTGATGACCGGTAGCGCTCGACCACACCGTGACTGCATGCGCGCGAGCAAAGCTGGGGACGTGAGACCTGCACGCGCCATTACCATGATTACTACTACTACTGCATGCGCATATGCAGGGCCTCGCGTAGATGCACAATCGAGTATCGTCGAGGACATGTAGAATCTACATGTCGGCATACAACAACGCACTCAACGAAATATTTTTCTAGTCCCCGTCTGTGTCACATATTCTGTACGCACGGCGTCATAAATTTCATCAGGGTCATTTTTCTCTGAGTTTCGTGTGGGTGTGCAGTCATTTCACTGCTGTCGTTTGTCGTCGTCGGAGAAGAACTTTTCATTTCTTTGTGCGAAGGATAATGACAAGAACACTATAGCGAGCGCTCGTGCAGTTGGTCTCTCTCCGTGTACAAACCTGTGTGGTGCTAGCGGTTGCTGTAGCAGAACGCCGCTGCTGTTCTACCTGGCACGCTAGCTTGTAATTGTGCGATGGCAGTGCCACATCAACTACCCAGATGGCGGAGGCAATCTCCGAGAACATCTCGCATAGCTCCGACGACGTTCCGCTTAGGATTAGCGGAGAACCCCAACGCCATTCTTCACATCAGTCTTTTCAAGCTGGGCCAGCTGCAAACGAGCGCCGCACGAGGACAAGGACCTAGACTTCTCCGCAACCTCCTGCTAAGCGGTGTGCTCAATCGTGCACTAACACAGGTTTCAAGAGCTGCGCCTCCAGCTGAGGTTCTTCCTACCACAGCACCAGCAGGTAGCGACACTATTCCCAACAACACGGCGCCGTCGTCGAGCACAGCGAACGTCGCTAGTGAAAACGTTAGCGTGCAGTTAGACGGTCAACAGCGTGTCGCCGTAGCGGCTGACAGCACTGGTGGCCTGGAGGTGAAAGAAAATAATTTGCTCCTACCGCCTACCCCTGTGACTGTTTCCTCTGCGCCCTCCCTATCGCCATTCAGTGATGACGGTGGTGAACATGGATTTGTTGAAGAAGGTTCGTCAACGTCTGTGGCTCAGTGTGTGTGTGTTGCTACATCGTGCGAGGTGGTGTCGTGTGCGGCGGCAGCAAGTAAAGATTGCCAGCACGGCAGTGGCGATGATGTGAAACGAGATCGGGTTAGTTGTTCGACTGCTACTGGCAGTGACCCGCTTTCAAGTGAGGCCAGCCCCGCGCAAACAGAAGCAGTGTCATCAGTGGCATCACCTGATAAAAACAATTTGTGCCGCAGCTCGTTCCGCCACACTACCGACAGCGCGCACGATGTGGCCGATATTGACGGAAGATTACGGAGCATCGACCTTCGCGTCCTGCCTGATCCGCACCATCGTGAGCGGGAAAGTCGCGGACGCCTGGGCAGCACGGACAGTGGCGTGAGTGTGGACACTGTTTTCTTTTCCGATGCTGATCAACAAGCTCATGCAAATCATCAGTCGCCAAGTGAAGATCATCAAGTGAACGGTAACACGTCAACTGCAGATCAGCCGGCGTACGCTACGGGGTTCAACCAGGACGATACCAGCGCACACAGCGGCGATGCATCATCGATGTCGAGCGCTGACGGTTCTTCTAGCTCGGGAAGGAAGAGCACGGCCAATGAACCTGCGGCGATATCCTGTGGGACGGCACCCTCACCGCCAACCAGTCCCAGTCGCAAACGCTCCAGAGGAGACTCTGCACTTGGGGACGAATCCACAACAGGTGAGGTGTGTTCGGACGATGCGCCAAGCTTGAAGCGTGTGCGCAGCGCTAGCGATGTGGATGTGGTGGATGCGTAGCAGCTAAACGGTTGTTTCTTGTTGGTGTTGATTTGTCAATGTAGTCGATGCCCTGTGATTTGTTAGTGATGGTGTTACGATGTTGTCAGGGCTGATGTCGCATTATCGTCGTGACATGGAGTCCACACTCGTTCAGTTTTCATTGAAACAATCGTGCTCGCTCCCTCGCTAACGCTAGTAGCGTCCTGATTGCGCAGTGGAGCGAGACCAGGGTTTGGTGTGTAACCCTTGTCTTTCTGGGATGATGGGGCGATGCTGTACGCTCTGGCACGTCGTCTCTGAGTGCACTCACATCGCTCGATTCTACAGACCTGGGGAACCTGCTAGGTGTGCGATTTTCTCTGTCAGCATTTCGCCTTGAGTTCTTGCGCGCTATCACCGCTCCATCGGAGGCGCGCGCGTGTGTTTGTTTGCATTCTTGATGGAATGCGCAGTTCCTTCCAAGTAAAGTTCCAGAATGTGGTGAAACCGCTGTGGCCGTCGCTGTACCTTTACCCGTGTATGCGATGCTGCTGCTGTCCTGCTGTCCCTCATTCAAGCTGTGCATGGCAGCATCACTGTGGTCTAACATGTTCCACGCGGCACACTGCCTGCTGTAATCAGGGAATCATCACCTGGAGCTGGGTGAAGCACCAGGCAGCCGGTTTCCTCAGCTGTGTGTGCGCAGCATATCGATTATCTTGGAACAGTCTGTCTCCTACTATACAGTCACACTCAGTAACACGTTCGCAATCTGGGATGGTATTCCCCAGTCTTGGAACAAGACCTAAGAACACCAGCCTTGTTCAAACATCCAACAAAATGGTATCCCATCACCAGGATGACTGACAGTGCACTGAATTCACAGGTAGGTACACTGTACCACTACTGGCATTGTACCTTCCTCAATTCTCTATGTTGACATTTCCGAATGTTGAGACTATCCCCAGCCTTGATGTCTAGTTCCAATGCAGTGTGATAAAATTGCAAGTTTTTTTGTATTGCCGTCTTGAGAGATCCCCTTTGGACAAACCTTGAATGGCCTTGATAAAGCCAAATGCATCATGTCCCCGAACACTATTAAAATTTTCACAGCCGTTTTTTAAAATAGAAATGACAAAATGACTATTATTTTTCCTCTACATGGACAACTATCCCATTGCCAAACAAGACAACCTTTACCCGCTTGGCAGCGGCCGAATCTATCATCAGTACAATCCATCTTTATCTGTTTATATTTTTTTGCGTCCCTAAAAGATCACTCTTATTCGATTAGAGAGAGAAACATCTAAAATGAATATAGACATTTGTTCACCAGCTCTGTGGGCATGTGAGGATGTGGCATGGACGGACGGACCATGCATTATAATGATGCTGTAGATAATGTCATGGTGACTTTACTAACTGCATGGCTGAGCCAGTAGTGCAGCCGAGCTGAAAAGCGTCTTTAAAAACTAGATACTATGGGGTGGTAGAATGCGGTGCACCGGTTTGTTTCCGATAAGAGAAACATCATCACGAGTATGCCTTTCCAGCTGGGGTTGCAAAGAAGGCATACTAATGAATAAAAAATATCCTATCCTGTCCTTTCGAAACAGACTTCCGACTTGGTTTGGCCACTCACCTGCCACAACACTCTCTCCGCCTTACATCTACATGTAGGTATGTTGGTGGTGTGCCTTCGCATTTGAAACAATTGCCAATAACTACAAGATTTACACCAATTTACGGGGTGCATTTAAAACTAACCTGCGTCGAAACACGCATGTATGTTTGCCTTTACCAGTAGATGCCCCGTAGCAATAAGTAACTCAGCCCATACAAAATTCCATTTCTTTCATGTTTGAATATTCAGGTGTGGTGTGTTCACAAAGAAAACACCTTGCTTCCCACGATTTTTTTCCATTGGAATTCTTTAATGCCCACTCCAGTCGAGTCACAAACTATGACTTGTGCAATCAAGCTTGATAATGGCATGATGTCATTGTGTACAATGTCCCATGGCCCACTAAGTTGCTGCTCTGCGTGCAATCTGAACAGAAGTTCTCAAAGTGCAACAAATTAATTCAGGAACAGCTGCCTGCAGGCTGGCCGCAAACACCAGCATGCCTCCCTATTTGCAGGTTGTATGGCAAGTGGCTTCCATTCTCAGCTCTTCCTGTGGTAGTCCACAGCACCAGTGTCAAACCGTTGGCTGGCTATGTGAGCCAGTGAACAGGTCATTCAGGGATCAGGCACCTGTACTCACACCATTATCCACAAAGTACTGATTAGCTGGTACAGCCATTATGACTTTGGCCCAGTTTGGGACCACTGTACTACCACAAGGGCTAGCTACCTTCAACGGTTGTGCAAGGATATTGCCCACTTGGAAAATAATTCATAATGGTTGCTTCACACAATCACACTCTTGTGCATGTGCTGGATTCTAAGCACACACTTGCCTACTACCGTATACCCTGCATCTGCAGGCGGCCGCATACTCATATATGTAGGTAGACATGGCAGTAGTGGTGCTAGCGGTGTCCTGCAGTTCCCTGCCGACCATGATGATCCCCACACTGCACCCGTTCCAGACCCTCCTGCATTCATACCCTAACCTCTCCCCCACACCCAAGTCCTTTGACAAGTTTGAGTCCATGAAGTGTATCCTGCTGCAGCACAATCCTTCCACCAGCCCCACCATGTACCAGTGCAATAGCTCCATACATACTCTTTATAGTGACCTCAAGAGCAGGGATCCCTACCCGGCGGCTGCACCAGGCTCCCGGCCTAGGCCCTACTCAAGACCAGATA
Organism: Sycon ciliatum; assembly: GCF_964019385.1. NCBI lineage: Eukaryota > Metazoa > Porifera > Calcarea > Leucosolenida > Sycettidae > Sycon > Sycon ciliatum. The sequence continues at coordinate 39,907,569 of NC_088644.1, forward strand.
AAGTGGGGCTTGCTGGAAAACAATGACATTGTACTGCAGTGTATTAGATGACTGAGGCTGAGGGCACCCCAAACAAGCAGCAAAAAATAATTGCTATTCATACCCTGTACATTGTCATTAACCTTTGCACAAGTAGCACAGCTATTTGGGGTCCTAGGGGACAATATTCAATCCCAGATCATTCTGATCTTGTAGCCTAGCATTCTAGCATAGGACAACTGCACTCCATAGATACATCACGGTGCATGCACTTGCTTACCTGAGCAAATACACATGCTCAGTACATGCTCAGTACATGCACTTGCTTACCTGAGCAAATACACATGCTCAGTACATGCTCAGTACATGCACTTGCTTACCTGAGCAAATACACATGCTCAGTACATGCTCAGTACATGCACTTGCTTACCTGAGCAAATACACATGCTCAGTACATGCTCAGTAAATGTACTTTAAAGTACTACACAGGGTAGTGCTCTTACAACACACATGTAATAGAGGTGGGGAGATTACATCATCAGTTGAGATGCTTTGGCGGCGAAGCCGGCTTGCGGCAGAGCGCTGCATTTGCACTAGTGACTCACGCTGCAGACTTAGCACCCATTAGGATATCCACTGATTCACGCTGCATACTTAGTGCCCAGTAGAAAATCTGCTTAATCACCCCATTACATCATTCACATACTAACCTCTATACTTGTACATGTAAGGCTCTTACCACTGGTCAAGAGCTGGGGGCCCAGGGGGGGGGGGGGGGGGGGGGGGCGTACTTAGAACCACAGTACAGTCAGACCTCGCTTATCTGGTCCTCGTTTATCCGGATCCCTCGCCATCCGGAAGAAAATCGCTGGTTACCGATGTGCATCATACGTTACGCATACAACATAACCGGACCTCGCGATCCGCATACCAGTGCATGATTTTGTGTACAAACTGGTCGAAATATGTACAAAAAGCTTCGTCGCATCCGGTTGCACGTGGCTTTCAGAAGCTAGAATCAGGGAGTTGTAAAAGCAAACGAGGTCCTTGACCTGCTGCATGCATGTGGAGAGCACTCAGTTGCATGTACTTGTCATTTTTCTCGCTTGTTTTACATATTGTGCACGCTAGTTGTTCTGCATAGGACCCATATACATGTATGTACGATGCCACTCCTTTTGATGTGCCACATGCATGTACAGCATGTGTGTTCAGTTATCCGGTTCCCTCGCCTATCCGGATATTTTTGTGGAAAACGAATGTGTGCGGTTAAGCGAGGTCTGACAGTACTAACAATACTACTAGAGTATTCTGATTGTTTAGGCATGCTTTTGATATCCATACACCAGCACTGTACTCTGCACTGTACTCTGCACTGTACTCTGCACTGTACTCTGCACTGTACCTATTGGCCACACTGGATGCCGGTGAAAGCCAACCCTCTAGCACTCCCAACTTCGACACAGACGCAACAGCCACTGGGGGCCCAGTTGGATCTGCGGACGCTGCAGAGGTCCCCGACCTACCAGTCTTCCCATCACTGGACCACACCGCATTCCGACTTGGAGAACTGACAGGGGAAGACTCTGTGACAGCAATCGTTGAGGCGTATGAGGTTGTCGTCCACTTCCGCCCCAACCTGTTCCCAGTTCCCCAGGGCACCGTCGGTCGCTCGTTCATCTCCCAGCGGAGTGCCTTCTTCCACAGCTTTGGCAGTGCCTCGGCCTCAGGAGATGTCGAACTCAAGGCGGCGATGGTCTTCCCACAGCTGATGTTACAGAACCCGGAGGGCAACCATACCAAGCCGTCTCCACAGGAACACCTAAGGAGACGCCTAGAACTTTGGCGAACAGCAAGCCTGCCGGAACTGCTCCGCGAGTCAACCACCATCCAGAAGCAGGTCCAGGACAGGCACCAGCCAGCCGCCCGATCGACCCCCCCCCCCCCCTGACCTGGCAAGGGCGTTCGCCGCTAATGTGTCCTCCGGCAAACTACCATCCGCCCTCCGTCAGCTATCAAGTGGTGGCTGCAAAGGAGTTCTCAGCCTAGACACCACTGCCGGCACTGATACCACTCTTATCAGCAAACATCCGGCAGGGGAGCCGGCTGATGCAGAGTCTCTGCTCACGGGTGAGCCACCTGTTCAGCCCACAGTGTGATGTTCTCAAGCCTGACCCGTGACGTTATCCGCCGGGCCGCCCTGCACACCCACGGCGCGGCTGGGCCATCGGGCGTGGACGCTGATGGATGGCGGCGCATGAGCACCGCGTTCTCCGAAGCATCGGATGAGCTGTGTGACTCGCTTGCGACATGCGCTCGTCGCATTGCTACCACATACGTCAACCCAGCGACACTGGAGGCGTTCGTCGCATGCAGACTAATAGCCCTTGACAAGTCGCCGGGTGTTCGACCCATTGGTAACAGCGAAGTGGCCAGGCGCATTGTCGGCAAAGCCATCCTCACTGTCACTGGGAGAGATATCCAAGATGCAGCGGGCACCCTTCAACTGTGTGCCGGTCAGGAGTGCGGCATTGAAGCTGCCATCCATGCAATGCAAGATGTCTACCGTGAGGAGGATGCGGATGCCATATTGCTCGCCGACGCTTCGAACGCCTTCAACCGGCTTAACCGTGAAGCCTGCCTACAGAACATCCGTCACCTCTGTCCCTCTATAGCGCCAGCTGTAATCAACACCTACCGCCAACCATCCCGCCTATTCGTTGATGGAGAGTGCTTGCTATCGTGCGAGGGTACCACTCAGGGTGACCCTGTGGCCATGCCCGTATACGCGTTTGGAGTCATCCCGCTCATCAAGAAAGTTGCAGTGCCTGGTGAGAAACAGGGCTGGTATGCGGACAATGCTGCAGCCGGTGGCAAGCTAACGCCTGTTCGCCAATGGTGGGACAATCTCGTCAGCCACGGTCCCGGGTATGGCTACCACTGCAATGCCCAGAAGTCACTCCTTCTGGTCAAGCCCTCCAGGTACGTAGCTGCTATCGAGATGTTCGAGGGGACCGGTGTGCAGGTCACGTGTGATGGTTGCCGCCACCTTGGTGCACCTTTGGGCACGGATGAGTTTATACAAGTAGAACAATTTGTCCAGTCCAAGGTCGCCACCTGGTGTGAGGAAGTTGCGCAGCTCACGACCATCGCTGCATCGCAGCCACAGGCCGCCTACTCCGCCTTCACACAGGGCCTGCAAAACAAGTGGTCCTTCCTCTGCCGGACTTCCTCCATCCCGCCGTCCCTGCTTGAACCGCTGGAACACGCAATCAGCGGTCGGCTCATCCCAGCCATCACGGGTCAGGCTCCACCTGGGACAACTGTTCGCTCCCTACTCTCTCTGCCTTGCCGGCTTGGGGGACTGGGTATGGCAGACCCTTGTTCAGTGGCTGAACAGTACACCTGATCCCGAAGGATCACGGCTAGCCTCGTGTCTCGCCTGCTGGAGCAGGAGTCGTCTCTTGGCGACTCTCTGACTCAGCTCCGGACGGTCAAGGCGACGGTTCGGGCCGAGAAGCGGAGCGCGTCCAAGTCTATGGCTGACGCCCTTCGCTCGGATCACCGGGAGCTGGCCCCTGTTCTCGACCTGGCCTCAGAAAAGGGTGCACCCAGCTGGCTGACCTGCCGCCCCCTCAGCCGCCATGGTTTCACACTCAGCAAGGGAGATTTCCGGGATGGCCTGTGCCTCCGGTACGGCTGGACACCTCCTCGGCTCCCAAGCCTCTGCGTGTGCAGTAAGCCGCTGAATGTGAGTCACGCCCTGTCGTGCCCGTTTGGTGGCTTCCCGACGCTGCGACATAACGAGGTGAGGGACATCACCGCCAGAGCTCTAAGGCAGGTCGCTCACAACGTGATAGTAGAACCCCACCTCCAGCCTGTCACCGGAGAGGCCTTCCGCCAACGCACAGCTGTCACGGAGGAGCAAGCTCGGCTGGACGTTGCGGCTAGTGGTGTGTGGGGTGGCCGATTCGAGCGCATCTTTATTGATGTACGGGTGTTCAACCCTTTTGCGTCTTCGAATCGTGCCACCTCCCTCGGTGCTAGCTACAGACGCCATGAACAGGAAAAGCGCCGGAAGTACGAAGAGCGAGTACGCGAAGTTGAGCATGCCTCCTTCGTGCCCGTTGTGCTGTCTGCCTCAGGTGGCTATGGCAAGCATGCCAATGCCCTTTTCACGCGGATCGCCTCTCTCCTGGCTGAGAAGAGTAAGGAGCCATACGGGCAGATTATCTCCTTGCTGAGCTGCCGCCTTGGGTTTGCCCTGGTGCGTTGTGGTGCTATGTGCCTGCGTGGATCAAGGAGCATGTTTGCTCCTGCCGTGCCTGAGTCCCCTGCTGTGCTAGTGGCGGCGGAGCTGGCACGCATCCAGTGAACCTGCAGTGATCCTCCTGAGTGACAGACTCTGTATAATCATTACTGTATCTGATGATTCGTTTTATGTAATTGTGTTGATTCTTCACAAAATGTGTTATTTTGCCCGTACAAGAGGCTCAAGGCTTGTCCCTAAAAAAAAACTCTGCACTGTACTCTGCACTGTACTCTGCACTGAACTCTTTTTTTATTTTTTTTATACAGAAAGACACTTTTATTGGACATGTACATGCAGCAGTACATGTATACAGTTGGCACCTATGACATCAGGGGATGGCCCACGCCTGGTAAAAAACAAAAACAAAAAAAACAATGAGGAGCTACAAAGCATTAAAGACAGTCAGTGCAGTGCGGTGCGCACATGTTCACCGGTTTGAGTGCTACGCACATGCCACAGTTCAGAAATGCAAATTGCACTCAGCAGCCACCAGTTCGGTCGATGATGGTTGAGCTACTGCAACTCTGCTCCGGGACCGGTGTCCTCGGAGGACCATAATGGCCGAGCGAAGAAGGGCAAACCCCAACCTGCATCTGATCCATGCCATTGTGATGGAGTAAGGCTCATTCTTCTTGTCGCTGATGATCAGTCCGAGCCGCTTGTAAAGGGCAGTTGCCGCCTTGCCTTGGCCTCCGGTGGCACTGAATAGGAGGGGAACGAAGGTGGCATGCTCCACCTCACGAACACGCTCCTCATAATGCCGACGCTTCTCACGCTCATGCTTTGCGTATGCGGCGGGAATGGAGTGGACCGAGTTCGAAAGAGCATGAGGGTTGAACACCCGAATATCAAAGAAAGCTCGCTCAAACCGGCCACCCCACACCCCGCTGGCAGCAACATCCAGCCTGGCACCATCCTCACGGATAGCCGTCCGGTGATGAAAATTCTCACCAGATAACGGCTGAAGGCGTGGCTCAATGCTGATATCATGAGCTGCTGATGTGAGCATGGTAGCGGTCAAGTCCCGCAGCTCGTTGTGCCGCAGAGACGGATAGCCACCTACTGGGCAAGACAAGGCGTGCGGGACAGTGAAGGCAGCTCCACAGGCACAGCTCTGGGGGAGGTGGGGCGGAGTCCACCCGCAGCGGAGGCAGACAGCATCTCGAAACACGCCCTTGTGTAGCGAGAACCCATGCTGCTTGAGTGGTCGACAGGTGAGCCAGTTCGACGCACCCTTTTTGGCCGCAAGATCCATGGACCTCTGCAGGTCTCCATCCACGCCATCGTACATCTCCTTGGCATGACGCTGCTCCGTCTTTCTGGCGTCTGCCCTGGCTTTAGCTTTGGCTGCCCTGGTGTTGTCCGCCTCCTCCTGTGGCGGTGTATCCTGGTTCAAAATGCGCTGAACTAAGCTCTCGGTGATGGTAAGTGAGGAAGGAAACTGGTTCACAAGAGATACTGGGGAGACAATCCCCATGCCTCCGTAGCGGCTTGGGAGTGCGAGAACTTGGCGTTCCGTCTCTCCGGGCTGGGGACGACCAAGAAGAGCGGGAATTAACGACTCGGAGATGGTGGACTCCAGCTGTTCGAGGTGCGGGGCAACTCCTGGCATTGTGCGGGCGATGAATGACCACTTGTGCCGGAGAACGTTGGTGTACACTGCGTAAGCTGCTTGTGGCTGGGTGGAGGCCACGGTGGACAACTCCCGGATCTCCTCTTGCCATGCCTTCACCTTCGCGAAAGCAAAGGAGGCCCTATACTCGGGTGATCCAAGGGCGGCTCCAAGGTGTCGGTTGCCGTCCGGCTTGATGACGATATCGGTGTCGGCGAAGATTGCCCGTGCAGCTTCAGCGCATTCGGGCTTAACAAGAAGAACCGACTTGGCTGCGTTAAGGTGATAGCCAAACTCTGGACCTCTCCGCTCGATGATGTCCCACCAGGCTCGGAGGCGGCGGATCTTCCCTGCTGCGTTGGCATCATCAGCATACCAGCTTTGCAGGGCGTCACTCTCGGCAGCGACTCGGATCAGCGGGATGGTGCCCAACGCGTACATTGCCATGGCCAATGGGTCGCCCTGGGTGGTACCTTCAACTGACATGATGGCCTCACCATCCATGTAGAGAGCCGCCGGTGAGCGATACATGTTGATGAGAGCCGGCGCGATTTCCGGACAGAGATGACGGATATTCTGAAGGCGTACCTGTCTGTTGAGCGAGTTAAACGCATTGGATGCATCTGCAAACAGGACTCCCTCCACATCGTTCTGGTCTTAGGCGGTTCGCATGGCGTAGATGGCAGCCTCTATGCCTGACTCTTGCCCTCCACACAACTGGATGCATCCCGCGGCATTCTCAATGGCCTCACCAACTGTGGAGAGGATGGCCTTTCCGATGATGCGGCGTACAATCTCTCCAACACCAATAGGTCAGACTCCAGGCTGCTTATCCAATGCGATCAGTTGACAGGCAACATAGGCCTCCAGTGCTACGGGGTCTACGTATGACGAAGCGATCCGTCGGGCTGTGGAGGCAAGTGCATCGCAAAGAGCATCAGATGATTTGCTGAAAGAGGTGCAAATCCGTCTCCATCCGCCTGCATCCATGCCAGATGGCCCTGCTGAGCCCTGAGTGTGGAGGGCTGCCTTCCTTATTGCGTCTCTGTTGATGGAAGCGAAGCGCACAGGGTGCGGGGCGTCTGGAGGTCTACCAAATGTCACTGCCGTTGCACTGATGGGTCCAGCGTTAGGGTGCTTTGCCTTCAGGATGTCCCGGACAGTCTCCGTTCCTACCATTGAGTCAAGGCTGTGCACACCATGGCAGTGGTCAGCTGAGAGGGTGCGCGCGGTCACACTCAGGTTTCCAGAGGTGACAAGGTTAGCAAAGTGCCTGGCGCTATCATGGTGCTTGGTTGCTGGAGTGCTTGGAAGCTGCTCTGATCTGGTCTTGGATCGTGCGAGCTTCCAGGACTAGTTGGTTCAGGTCTCCGTCTTCCCACAGGCCAAGCGATTCTGCAGGAGCCTCCGGTGTTCGCTCTGGTCCAAACACCTGTGCGGCCGCTGGAGCAGGAGTTGGGTTGCCATCATGGCTGCTTTGATGGCGATTCCTTCCGCGGCACCGCGTTCACCAGAAACTCTTGTACAGCGATGTTAATAGGTTAACAAATTTCGATCCAATTGTGCCGAGTGGCACATCGAACAGGTTTGCTGCGCAGTGGACGGTCTCCTCATAGGCGGCCGCTACCACTTGACGGGTGTCTGTGGCGTCCAGTCTCTCAAGGTTCAACGACCCTTCCGCTGCTGTAAACGGTGGTAGACTACATGTATTTGTGGGTGTGTCGACTTCGACATCTAGCATATCCCACGCCAGCTGTTGAGAGCTGGACACTGGGCTGTACGGTGTGCGCGGGTCAGCGGGGCCACTATTATGATGATCCTTTGCTCCTGTGGCCGTAGTAATACCAGCTGACTCGGGGGGCTCTGCACTGTACTCTGCACTGTACTCTGCACTGTACTCTGCACTATAGTCTACATCGTGTCCATGTATAGAAGTCTCCAACGTTGTAGAGTGTACAAAGCTCGCAATCAGTGTTAAACGCACACATAGTCTTCCAAACAAGAACATACAGATGGACAAGGAAGCCGGATAATCTGAAACTGTGATGCTAAACTGCACTCCTTGTGATCATGGGGAGTCAGTTCCAACAGATGATCTGCTACTCTGTGAGCTAACCTATCGGATTTTCCCGAGTATAAGCCGCACCCAGATCTTTCGTCACACAGTACTACCCTGTTCATCACCAGTAATTTAGCCATCGTGGTATAAGCTGCACTGAATTGTTAGGGGCGAATCACTGGTATTTAAAGTGCAGCTTATGTTCCGGAAAATAGGGCGTTTGAAGTAGTAAACGAGCACCGGCGGGATAAGTTCCGACGCTGTTATGATACATGTATGTACAGGTACGGTCTGTGATAGCCATCAGCCCAGGGGACCAAGCATCTGCCCAGGGGACCAAGCATCTGCCCAGGGGACCAAGCATCTGCCCAGGGGACCAAGCATCTGCCCAGGGGACCAAGCATCTGCCCACGGGACCAAGCATCTGCCCAGGGGACCAAGCATCTGCCCAGGGGACCAAGCATCTGCCCAGGGGACCAAGCATCTGCCCAGGGGACCAAGCATCTGCCCAGGGGACCAAGCACGGCTGATCTTGTGGAGCAGACGGTCTCCTCGTTCAGTTTCCTGAGAGTCCTCTCTGTTTCAGCGTATGTGCACGAATCACTACATCAGGTAGACATCCGGGCCAGGGACATCGGAAGGTACTTTCGGTTGGTATTACACCCTTGGCGGTGCTCCTCGGTAAGGTACCAACAATTTGGAAGAATTTTGAAATTTGCAGACTAGATCATCACAAGTTGGATGTTCCTACGTGGAACACACACTTCCTGCCGAACTTGACACTTGACTGACTCACGACTGCCATCCGGAGCACACGAGGAGCACGTCGCTAAGTTCGTAAATCAGCACATTTCATCAATTTACGAAAGCATAGTAAAACCTGGTGTAAGCCGACCGCTTTTGCTTGCACCGTGGGGTGGTTGCTTAAGCCAGGTTTTACTGTATCTGGAGCTAGAAGTGGTATGGACAAGACCAGATATGGCTGTCCAACACAGACGTTGGCGTGTATGCGCGTCTGAGTGACACTATGGGCCGAGTGCTTGGCTACACTAACGCCTTGTCTGATGAACTGACTCACAGGTACTTACGCTATTCTACACCGTACATGCACATGCACTGCAGATGTTTTGACCCAGGTCCAGAAACATGGGAACTGCAACCGAATACTCCGCCATTGAAATTCATTTCAGAGAAATGTTCCAAATAATTCTAACTACTTTTGATTCGTTTGCACCGTCGCTTTTAACCATCCTTGGCTATATGGTGTCCGGGCTCACGTGTGTCCCCAGATCCATCCCCACCATGGATTAACGAGAAATGCAGTGAAGTGCAGTGTTTGTTTTACACAGGTTCAGCATGTTCACTCACCTGTCTGGTTCAGCACTGCGTCAGATAATGTCACGTGATTGCCAGATCACATGAGATGGTATGAGGCAGGAGGAGATGAGCACATGAGAGAGAGAGAGAGAGAGAGAGAGAGAGAGAGAGAGAGAGAGAGAGAGAGAGAGAGAGAGAGAGAGAGAGAGAGAGAGAGAGAGAGAGAGAGCACTCTTACAGCGGCAGGTGAAGGCAACAAATAGTACTAGACCAGACCATGCACGTATCAACTGATCACTACACATCAGGGCCGGAGGCAGCTCCCACGGAGCGGTGCGGCCAAGTGCCCTGTTGAAGGGGGCCTGGGGCAATTTTTTAGGAATTTAGAAGGCAAATCTTGCACTCTGGGCACATTTCGGTGCATCTCCTAGCCCCTGTATACAACTTGCAAGTCTGATATGCCAATGCAGAATACACTAGTTTCAGATTGTGCATTTATGATACGTGTAGTTCACTGTGAAGAATGTTCCTGAGGACAGGGTAATCCGTTTTTTACGATTTCCTGTACAAAATCATACATCGAAACTTTTTCTCCCCGGTTTTGGACGTTCCACATGGACGGACCTTTTGGGACATTGGTACGGCCATGGCCATGCCGGCCGCACCAGTGGCGCCGGCCCTGTACATACATGTACATGTATGTACGTAACCTGACCATCTAGTATAAATTGAGTGGTTTAACCTCTACCACATGACCATACAGGACAGGCTCAGCCATGTTGGTTCCAACTCCACGGCCAGCCCATCCATCTATGGGTCACGTGATGTCGGCCATGTCAGTTCCACTGTCTACATGCCATCATCACTTTCTACAAATTTAGTCACATGACAAAGATGTGAAGCCAGTCCACAAAGGCACACTAACCCTAACCCTGAAGTCAGTCTCCATGTACATGTATATACATGTGCTGGTGTAGTGGAACAGTGTGATGGCATGAGTACAGGAGAGAATATTTGATGCAAGCCGCAGCCTACATCACCAGTTTAATGCTTTTATGTTTGCGCTGTTACATTCCGCTGTATTGTGTGTTGGGGGGGGGGGGGGGGGGGGGAGCTCGGTCGGCCTGTCATCGTCCAGTTCACATGCTACGTGAGTTGGCGATTAGGAGGGGAGGGTTTCCCTGTCCGTGAGTTGTGCAGCACCGCGCTCGTTGTATTTTGGTTTTTATATTGAATCGCTTTGGATTTCACCAATTGAGTATTGAGGAATTAGAGTCATGGAATTGTTTTTTATCGAAATTAAAATACTTGTTGGGTTGGAAGGAGGGAGTCAGGTGGATCTACTAGGGGTGGCAAAATAGTCAAAGACCAACAATCTCACCAGCTTCTATCTACGTCTATACCTGTTGGCATATTTTTAAAGCAAAGTGAAAATGCTCAACTCCCGCACTTACCATAGTTTTGCAACATACACCGGTCGTACCCTGTTGGATTGTGAGCGGACGGCAGCTCTTCGCACTTTGGCAGCACCACGTTCAGGTCATTGAGTGACTCAGAGCTGGAGATGCTCTGTCCCCACTCGAGCGGACACACTGAAACCAGTGTCTCGCAGTCCTCGCGGCACAGACGCAACGGCAGTGAGTCATTATCGCACTTCGGCATGTATATGGCGCAGAGAGCGTGCTGTACAGTGGAAAGTGAACATGTGCAGTGGTGCATTAGCAGACATACACACATGCACATGCACACACACATTCTTCTCAACACTAGAAAAGCAAGGCCTTTGTCTTTGTCTTTGTCTATATTTAACGTTGTTGAAGTAAATAGCTGACATTTCGTGTGTTTTTAGGATGGTCCTTATTTATTCCTTTTTGCCTATTCTGCAGTTGCATGCGAGTGTGCTCCTCATCGGCTTCGCTCGTTCCTCTTTTCTTCTGTTCATTTGGCTTATACGAAGGCTAGCCAAGCTTGCTTGGTGATGTCAACGCGAACAAGCATAATTATAATAATAATAGTAATAATCGACGTGGAGACAACAATTTTATAATAGCTATAAAGAGAACAAATTCTGCTGTCATCGCCACACTACAACAAAGTCATGAAGGTTTACCGAAATCGATTTTCTTGTCACAATCATCAGTGGAAAGCCGTGACTGAAGAGTAACCATGCTGAATCAATGATTAATATACATTCAATAATGTGTTACGAGAACAAAACAAAGTGCTAAAATAGAATGAGGGAAGGTGAGACAATAGAAGTGAAGTGAGAGCTAAGTGCAACAGGGGTGAGGAACTAATTACAACGCTAGAACTGTGTATTGAGACAAACAATCATGCTGTGCACCTACGAAAACAATCTTAACGCAACTACATGTTTCTTCTGCTTACAAAGATCAGGCTTATGCAAACGAATACAAACAGCCTCAAGTACTTTCAACTGACTAGCGTACCGTGCACGACAAAGAACAGAAAAACTAAAATCATCATACACCTGCAGACACTTAGGGTGAGACAACAGATGAAGAAAAACGGCAGACTTCGTACGATCACAATCACCATCCGATTCCTCGTCTCCACCAACCGCAACCTCGTCCTCCGTCTCATCTTCCAACTCGTCCTCAGTGTCGTCCCCCGTGTCATTCTCCTCATCCACACCGATCGGTCCCAGGCTCGCTTCATGTTGCTTTACCTCTGTTCGTTGACTCCTCCTTTGATCTTGATGGTAGTTTGTTACCATTGTTGTTGTTATTGTTGTTGTTCCTGTTGTTGTTAAATCTTCTGTTCCCAGTGTCTTCGCCGGTGCTTGACATCCAGTACTGTAATAATTCATTGAATAATTAGCCGTTGATCGTCTAGGTCTTTGAATGTTGATCGTGTTGTTGGAACAGAAGATTTAACAACAACAGGAACAACAACAATAACAACAACAATGGTAACAAATTACCATCAAGATCAAAGGAGGAGTCAACGAACAGAGGTTAAGCAACATGAAGCGAGCCTGGGATCGATCGGTGTGGATGAGGAGAATGACACGGGGGACGACACTGAGGACGAGTTGGAAGATGAGACGGAGGACGAGGTTGCGGTTGGTGGAGACGAGGAATCGGATGGTGATTGTGATCGTACGAAGTCTGCCGTTTTTCTTCATCTGTTGTCTCACCCTAAGTGTCTGCAGGTGTATGATGATTTTAGTTTTTCTGTTCTTTGCCGTGCACGGTACGCTAGTCAGTTGAAAGTACTTGAGGCTGTTTGTATTCGTTTGCATAAGCCTGATCTTTGTAAGCAGAAGAAACATGTAGTTGCGTTAAGATTGTTTTCGTAGGTGCACAGCATGATTGTTTGTATCAATACACAGTTCTAGCGTTGTAATTAGTTCCTCACCCCTGTTGCACTTAGCTCTCACTTCACTTCTATTGTCTCACCTTCCCTCATTCTATTTTAGCACTTTGTTTTGTTCTCGTAACACATTATTGAATGTATATTAATCATTGATTCAGCATGGTTACTCTTCAGTCACGGCTTTCCACTGATGATTGTGACAAGAAAATCGATTTTGGTAAACCTTCATGACTTTGTTGTAGTGTGGCGATGACAGCAGAATTTGTTCTCTTTATAGCTATTATAATAGTAATAATTTTTTCTTCAGACTTTTCCCGTTTGTCTCTTTCCCTCAAACTAGTGAAGATTTTATGACTTGGGGCTCCCCGCGTGCTAGAGTGTACGTGAAGTGTGTGGGTACAGTGAGGGCTGCGTCCCACCCGCCTGTGTGGATTCACAGGAAGTGTGAGTTACGAAGTCTGAAGAAAATGTTGAACAGTCTCTGCTGGGATGACGACTACACCATAGCTCAGTGGTTAGAGCATCGCTAGCTACAAGCGAGGGTCCCTGGTTCGTGTCCTGGTGGTGACAGTCAATTTTTTCTTCAGACTTTTCCCGTTTGTCTCTTTCCCTCAAACTAGTGAAAATTGCTGCTTCTCCTCCGTGATGTGCTAGTTGCGCCTTTTCTCTCTCTCTGTCATACTAGGTGACATAATTCGCATCTTTTTTGGCGCTACACTCTGCGTATATACTGCTCTTGTGTGGCTTCCACGGTATTCATTGTTATTACCTGACGATGGCCAAGTGCCGAAACGTTGTAAAATAACGGAACTGGTTCGGATGTGATATGCAGCGCTATGGGAATGGGTGTGTCCACCCGAATTCTTTTCACTAGTGAAAATAGTAATAATAATAATAATTTGTCTCCATTCCTCGCATGAATGTGTGATTCAATTCTACTGTGGAAACTAATGCCACCTTGCACACTAAAAGTAAAATATACTCTCGACTCATGCTGCTAAACATCAACAGGAATGAAGAAAATAATTGCCCAGCTCAAGCAAATTCACACCAACAAACCCTTCAGAGGGGTGGAAGTAACCCTAGCAACACATGCAAGTAACCCTAGCAACACATGCAAGTAACCCTAGCAACACATGCAAGTAACCCTAGCAACACATGCAAGTAACCCTAGCAACACATGCAAGTAACCCTAGCAACACATGCAAGTAACCCTAGCAACACATGCAAGTAACCCTAGCAACACATGCAAGTAGCCCCTACTGTAGCCAGAAGGACCCACGGATGCGTGTGATCCCCGGTAGCTTAATCGGTAGCCTGCACTGGCCCGCCCGGGGAGGAAAGGGGTGCTGGGTTCGAATCCAGTTAGTGGGTCCTTCTTTTGCAACACTGGCAACACATGCAAGTAACCCCTAGCAACACATGTGCATACACATAGCCCATGGCAACAGCACAAACACTACACAACAGCACAAACACTACACAATAGCACAGACACTACACAACAGCACAAACACTACACAATAGCACAGACACTACACAACAGCACAAACACTACATACATTAGCTAGATCCAAGCAAGCTTGCCGGAAGAACGCGTTCTCGGAGTACGTGTACAGCAATTGTACCAAGTTGCTGACTCCACGCAGGCTCGTACCATCGCCTATGAAAACAGATGCTCCTTTTCCGTATGCAATGTTGCACTGCCTTGATGCCGGTGTTAGCTGTTCGCAGTGTCCACTTTCATACACACACACACATGTATGCATGTATTCATAGTGGAACACACAATAAATATGCATGCCCAATCACACCAGCACACATGCATACATAGACACACAGACCGTTACAGATGCACAGCGGTACAGTTATTTGCTCACTGCCAACAAATTAATGGTCACGTGGGTGTCCCTGGGACAGGAGGTTGGGGGCGGCGGGGGGGGGGGATTAAATATCTTGCAAAGAAAACTCGATTTGCGATCAAACTGCCCAAAGGCCGACCCTTTTTCTGAGCTCCCAGGCTCTGTGTAGACTTGGAAATGATCCGCTTATGGGCTCACCACACTACGGAATGTGGGTAATGACAAGGTGCAGAAAGAGGATCATGGCAGAATCAAAGTATCCATCCCAGGACCCAACTGAAAATGTTCAACCCGAAGCCAAGCTGCAGTATCAGCATCCGGTCATGATGTGCGTGGAAAACATTACATGTACCGGTATATCCAGAGTATACGAACAGATTCCCTGGTTTAGACTCCCACTTTAATACACTCTCTCCATTAGCACTACAATAGTTCACGGGACTGATAACAGATAGAAAACACAAGAGATCACGTATTCTCTGCCATGTATGGAACTGCTCAGTTCAAGAGGATAGTGGTAGCGATCCTCAAACACAACGGTGTTCAATGTATGGCCTGCTCCATTGACATTGTGGTTCAACAAGATGGCAAAGAACAGTCAATTTGTTCTAGAAGCTACCTCAGACTTTCACACTTGTACAAAACCTGATACAATCATAGGCAATGATGACCTGTTCTTAGCATATCCTTCTCAGGTTTTTGTGTGTACACAATTAGCAATGTCGACACCTTACCTTGGTTTCAACTGGCTTTTTGTCTCACCTAGCCAGCACAAGAGAAGACAGAGAGTAACAAAGTCATACAAAAACTGAGTCGGAGTGAGATAGCCAAGATCAATTACTTGGCAAGAAAAACAGCTGTGTCAGAACACAATACTTATCACCCTGCGCATAGACTCCTATGCAGGGGAGGTGGAACCGGCCTGATCGATCAGGCCGTAGCCGGACTATTTTGGCCACCACCACATATGTTGGTGACTGAGGAAGGGTCATGTGTAGCAGCAACCTGGAAGTTTGGATCGGACTATGGTATGGCCGGACCAATCGAAACCTGCTTCTGCCAGTCCTGCCATGGAAATCAAACACTAGAGGAGCAAGAGTACATACCCCCTAGAGTGTGCGGCTCCAGGCATGGGGTCTGCGGCGGCAGAACTTTACATCACGTGACAAACCCGTACCGTGACATCCTTTTGCACCCTGTACATGATAGATACAGGTTTGTATGCAACCCTGCTTTGGGTTCAACTCTCTTGTGGTCACTTTGCACTGTTTGCCAGCGTACCTTTTTGATCCACGTCACATGGTGTGAAGTTCTGCCATCCGCAATGTATAGAGGTTATTCAGGAAGTTGCACACTCTTGGGAGTTATGCACTCTTGATATCAGCTATTACATACCTGCCAAGTACTGAGAGTGCTTTTTCTGGATCGCCATGGCAAAATCCCGGGATTTGCCTTGGTTTTTCGGGATATGTCATATTTTTACCAAAAAAATCCTTTTTCAACTTTTGATGGCACCAACATTTCGATAATAGATGATTGATGGTGATCATCGGATCACACTTACACATGTTCAAGACTCAAAAATGGAGGTTTTTCAGAGACTGCTCATGGAAGGAGCACTAGGAGATCCACTGGTACTGCAGGCTATGGCGGTCCGGGATCAATAAGGACAATTACTGGCCTGTGACAAGTCATTTGAAGTGCTCCAAGTACAATATCAAGCTTGTTTCTTGTACAGTGAATTTCGGGATAATCGACAGGAATTTCGGGATCGCGGGAGTTCATCCAAAATTGCGGGATATTCCCGAAAAAAATCTGGATATTTGGCAGGTATGCTATTATAGCATCTGTCCACAATCTTCTTGTCGATCTTACCGCATCGTGGCACATCGCAGTACTGCCAGAATGACAGACCGCTTGCTGTGAAACACCACGGCCGCACTCGTTTAAGGTCCGGGTTGGTCTTCGGGTTGCGGCAGAAATCACCCGGGCCAGGATCTCCGGGCGAAAATGTAGGATTAGCATCTTGAGCATCCTAAAATTACACCAAAAGACGATGAAAACAACAAAAGAACACAAACAACATTATCAGATGTAGGCCAGAGTGTAGTCTACTATGTTCATGGTCACTCCAATCAGGGTCCTATTCAGGGCGTAAGGGGCGCAGTAAAAAGTAGCCTGCCCGCAGATTCTACGTATACATACCCAGCTGTCGTATAGTGTGAATTCGGCCATTATGCTGTCTCCCATACACTGCCATGCTTGTGAGCAAGCTGACCTGCCAGCACCCTACACAACGTGCGCAGGTGTACATGATTCTTGAAGCACAGTAGTGCTGCTCAATGAAATCCAATGGCGTCCAGTCAAGTTTGTGCCCCGCTCCCATTCGGCATCCCAGTGATTGAGATGCATAGTGATTATCGTGGCCATGGCATCACATATTCGTGTATAGAAGAGGCTACAGGTACCAGTGCCAGCGTGTGCATGGAGTAGCAAGCTGCCCTAGCTTGTATTGAGATTTGAATGGCAAATTTGTCTGAAGTGGCAAACGGTGTACAGTGGTTTGTATTGAGATTTGAGTGGCAAGCAAATGCTGGTGAAACTGTTTCCCCTTTGCACACAAGGCATGCACAATTGCACATGTATCTCAATTGATGACTTAATTGCATGAGACGATGTAATTAACCCATTGCGCATTGCCAAATATGGAATGTATAGGTAATGCTTGTGAGTACGCTGGGATCGGGAATGCACTGTTCAACACCCCCAGACGACCATGCCCAGGTGGCTGTGAAGTAGGCCTTTCCGGATTATGCGTTTTTTCCTGGTCTAAAATGGAAATGGAAAGTGTTTTGAAAAACCCCTATAAATCAAATTTTTTAAAGAAAATGCAAAATTTTACCCCAAAAGCACAAAAATGCCACCGTTGCCATGGTAACAAAATGGCGACAGCTAGTCGCGTGCCATTTGGCACCATGGTGATCATCAGGGAGTCGTACTCAAACTAGGGAGGTGACACGGATTTCTGTGCCGCGTCACCTCCCTAGTTTGAGTACGACTCCCTGGTGATCATTCATGGTGATCGTGAAGTATCTATTGCGTGCAAGGAGTCGTAAAATACCGGTATTTTACGACTCCCTGGCCCAAAGTGGGTCAAAATGGACAAAATGCATTTTGACCCCCAAAATGCAAAAATATGCAAACGCATAATCTGGAAAGGCCTACTGTGAAGGGTGTTTATGGTACAAATTACGTCATTGCGCAATGGGTCTATTGCATTACCCCTAGAACACACATCACTTACCTTCATGGACCATGATTGACAGGTAAGACCGAACGTAGTGTGCGATCGGTTTCCAACATACTCATAACCATCACCAGTGAAGCAGTCGATGTTTTCCAGGTACGGAAGGTCGGTGGTGGATGTGTACGGTGTGGAAGTCGTCGCTGCTGATTTGGCAGACAGTGTTGCAGCAGTGGAGTTGGTGTCGCTGAGAGTCTGTGCTCTGCATTCTAGTGCGTGAAGCATCGATCAAAGACACACGGACAAACGAAAGAACAAATACATAGACGGGTTGCACAGACAGGTTAGTATTTATTCTAGTCGGAGACAGGATAGCAATTATTGACAGAAAGTTAGAAACACCACCAATCAACAACCAATGGACACCGATTCTTTTTGACAGAAACGTTTCAAGTTTCTCCTAAATTCATCAATGACTACTTCTGGTAGACAGGCTAGTATTTGTAATGTATTTACGACATATCAAAGCATAGCCAGGCCGGCAAACAGAGACACAAAGAAGTGGGTAACCACACGTACATACTCTGTCACACCATGCACATTCATCCAGTATCCTCTAGACGTATATCGCGTGAATCAACTGTGGGGATGAAACGTGGCTGAGCTGCACCATGTACTGTGTGCTACTACTAGGCACAGGGTAGCTAATGTTGCTGCGGTACTGATCGATGCACAACGTGCAGAATCACTCACCATCGTAAAAGCAACGCCGAGGCAATAGTTTTAATAATGCGATGAATAATACTTCGAAGTATCAGTGAGACGGGATTCACCATTGCGTTCACATAGTGGCCCTGGCCACATAATGAAACAATGATTGGTGGTGGTATAATTATCCTAAGGTTGATAATTCAACTTGATATGCTACAGGTGGAGGGAGTGATAGCCACATTGATGAATGAAAGAGGCAAAAAGCCTCGCCAGGTTGTGAAGTATTTTAGGTACATGTACCGTATTATTCGGAGTATAAGCCGCACTGGAGTAAAAGCCGCACCCAGACTTTTTGTCATGAAATACAGGCACCTACCCTATGTACCATCGTTAGTGTTAGTTTGATCATCGTAGTACTGTAAACCGCCCGATATTCGCGTGACTAAAATTTCGCGATTTCTTAGAACCAGCGAGTTTGCGATGGCAAAAGTTCACGAAGCACAGGGGCTACTTATATACACCCACTGTTGAAATTATATTTCACGATGGTTAATATTCGCGTTATGCTCTTCTCGCGAAAATAGCAAACATTAATCCGTCGCGAATATTAGGCAGTTAACAGTATAAGCCTTTTCTAGTATAAGACTTTTCGGGGGTGAAATACTGGTGGTTAAAGGGGAAGTTAAGGCAAAATTTAAATTTTCACCAGTTGTAGTCTTCGGGGTGCTGAGTCGAATGGTCTTGGTCCGAGAAAGCTGAGACGCTCCCTTCCTACTTGAATCCCAATCGAACTCGCGCACTTCCACCGAAACTGGGTGACTGCGCCCTACTAGATGGGGATTTGTATGCAAAATGTCACTAAAAGCGCCATTTCGTTCTTATAAAAGCACGGATGACCGCGATTGGCCCATATGTTGTAGTCTTTCGGACGCTGAGTCGACTGGTTTTGGTCCAAAAAGGCTGCAATGCAGCGTTCCTCCTTTATTCCCAATTGAACGTGGTTGAACAAGCGGTCACGTGCTCCTGGGTGCCCAAATCACCTGGTCACCACGCCAGCAGGCGACAACTTTCACACCAAGGTTCAACTTGAGTTCAACTCGAGTGACAGGACTGCACCCAAAAAAGGTCAAACAGGCTAGTAAGTTGTACCCTGCAGGCACGGTGACCAGGTGATTGGTGTACGCAGGAGCACGTGACCGCTTGTTCAACCATGTTCGATTGGGAATAAAGGAGGAACGCTGCATCGCAGCCTTTTCGGACCAAAACCAGTCGAATCAGCGTCCAAAAGACTACAACATATGGGCCAATCGCGGTCATCCGTGCTTTTATAAGAACGAAATGGCGCTTTTAGTGACATTCTGCATACAAATCCCCATCTAGTAGGGCGCAGTCACCCAGTTTCGGTGGAAGTGCGCGAGTTCGATTGGGATTCAAGTAGGAAGGGAGCGTCTCAGCTTCCTCGGACCACGACCATTCGACTTAGCACCCCGAAGACTACAACTGGTGAAATTTTGATTTTTGCCTTAACTTCCCCTTTAAAGAGCGGTGTAATCGTGTATACTCTGGAAAATACGCTGGGCGCATGTACGTCACAAGTCGGTCCTGCCTCTGGCCCGCCAGATCGAGGTTGGTGTTGTGTGTGTGTGAGGAGAGGGGGGGGGGGGGGAGGAAGGGGAGGGAAACGACTGGCGAAACCTGTGATCACTGTCCAGAGAAGAGAGAACCCAAACCATCTGACAGACCACATAAAGAGCCCATTTCAAACAAGCAGCATGCTAGAATAATTATAACAAAGGTCTAAATCTAAAATTTGATGAGAGGGGCAAAGTCTGATGGATTGGTTTCTGCAAACAGGACTTTGTCTTGGCGATCAATGATAGTGGTAGGGTCTGATCATGCTTGCAACAGATCGACGCCACTTTAGTTACAGTTCGAATGCACTGTTGACTTTTTCAGACTATCAATGGCAGGGTTACGCGCCTAGGTCAATGCGGTGCGAGTCTGCCGCCGAGTCAGGGGTCTTTCCGCTGTGCGTGTCAATTATTTTAGTAGCAAAACATATGAATTAGAATTCTCTTACTGTTCGTCTGAATCATGGACGACAAGAACAGCATGGCGGTTACAGCGAGCAACAACTCCATTGATCTCCACCGCGAGATCATGGCCATTGCCGGTTACGCGCGCTAGTCGTTCACAGGATCGTTCGTGACTGGACTAGGATATCCGTAGGTTCTTGCTGTATTTGGCGAAGCGAGTTGCTTGTCAGCTGTAGACTGCGAACGGCGAATGTGTTCCACCAATGAATCAGTCTCAGCGTAACGCGGAAACGCCTCTTCTTTCACCTTCAAGTCCTTCGGACACACGCGGTGGACAAGGTTGCTGCGACATCGCAGTATAGTACTGAGTCCTCAACAGAACAGTTGCAACTGGTAGAAAATACGAGTGATGCAGGAAAATGGCTGGATTGAAGCCTATTGAGCAAGAACGTTATTGGTACTGTGAAACAATGCGAAAGTACTCACTAAACGTTCGGATCAGAAGAAACTCAACCGTCACCCCAGCCGTCAGTTCAAATACCATAGCATTTGGGTTTGTATTAGCGGTCATATCTTTATGTCGAGGTGTCCACTGGCGTGTCAAGCCGTCGGCTGAAACTCATTTTCTCCGAAGAAGAGGGCAATTTTGAACGTGTCGACATTGTACACGCCGTGCCCCGCTAACGCTAACAGCATCTCGATGGACGAAAATCATTGAGCGAGCTGAACCTCGTCATTTGACATGTAGACCATTTTCGTGCTGACACTTGACAGGCTCGGTATCACTGTCGCACTGGCTGTCTCAACATGATAATAATTATTATTATATGAGCACCAGGCCACGCACAATGACATTATGTTGACCGTTCTTGTTGTGCTTCGTCCGGCACTCGCGTTTTCAAAGAGTTGGTGGACAAGCCGTTGATTATTCACTCTCATTGTAATATCAAAAAGTATTCTTTCTAGACCAAAGAGTGGTATATTTGATAACATTTAATAACGATAGAAATTTTTACGATACTTCTCCAGACGTTTCGTTGTTCTGAACAACATCGTCAGTGGATAAAGAATTTTCCTTCTTTTTTAAAAAAATTGTTTTACTTCAATAACACTGCCCCACCGGTAATTAAGGGAAAACGGGAGAACATGAAAAAGACCATGGGAAGGACATCGTTACGCGGTGGGTGGCGTGCTACAGAGTACATAGCCATGTTGGTGAGTCTGGAGTGGAGGCACTTATATCAGGTCCATGTACCCCGCTGATGCCGTGGACTTGGAGGCTCTTCTTTTTTCCGTCTCATAGTCCTACTTTCTTCCTCGGTTCTGCATCCGGACAGCTATTGAAAACCCTTCTGTAGGCGTTCACCATTGTTCACTGGCCGGTGTCATCATGATCTCAGCGCTAACCACGTGAACGCCATGATTGAACGACGTGCTACTGCTACTGTGTCCGCAATGTTTCAGGTCTCCATACTGCAGAAGCAGCCCCAGCCAGGCAGCAGAGATTCATCGCCGACGCCTGGCCATGTACCCGCTCGCCTAGCATCTCACTCATTCTCAGTACGTACAAGTATTAGTCTAACATGTTGTCTCTACCAGTTTTGCCTTTTGTCGTGAAGATTTGGTCTCCGTTTCCAATGTGACTTATGTGACATAGTCACATCGGAAACGGAGACCAACACTTCCTGTCATTATCATCACAGACTCAGTCATTGTTCTCTTGCTAGTATCGATTGTGAACTACATACTTCGTGATGTGCAAAAGAACAGGACAAAGAGATTATGATTGTGAGGTATATTATTTTAAAATAGATCTACCGTTCGAAGTCTGAAGAAAATGTTGAACAATGACTACATGTATGTACAATGAGTATGTAGCATTGTAGGTCTGCTACCACACATGTGTAGTAGATCTACCAGTAGTAGTAGTAGTACTAGTATGCTCGGACCATGCTTGGTTAGATCATGATCGCTGGCCCATGAAAGTCGGAAGCCAGGTTTGTTGTGCTTGTTCGGATCGGAGGTTCAGATCATGCACCGAGATCGCGCCCGTGCTCGTAGACTACTCAGAGATCTAGTCAAAAGAACCAAGGAAAAATAGGATGGTGATTTGATTTGTCCAAACTGCGTGACCATGTTCAACATTCGGCAGACCCGGTCTGAGCGGACCAAGTAAGACTACATAGTCAGCGCCCTGCGTAGCTCCTGAGTTTGTCCCGGAAATCAAGATCCCCTCCCGAGTCCTCCTATATACACGGCCATCACGGAACTGTCCGTCGGTACGGTAAGTTGCTAAAAAGGACGACGATTCCTGAGCAAGCCAGGCTACAGTCCATTCAGAAAAAGATGGACTTCTAAGTTCTAGCTTTTGGCCATAAATGGGTCAAACGTTGAGTTTTTTTTAAGTTTTTTCTGCAATCCCCTATGGAATCCTCTTCCAATTATGTTTCTGAAGTCTATTTCTCCAAAAAGCAAGCCATAGCAAGAATAGGATTTCGGCCAGGTTTTGCCCCAAGAGCACTGAATTGGGAAAACCCATCAAAATCCAGGCCGTTTGACCTTGCCCGTAACCATGGTAACAGTGCATTGCCATTGTACGGTTCGAACCCCAGTTCAGGCACCCTTTTTGGACCCTTTTCAAATTTCAAATTTCACAGCACTGCACTGTGTACGATAAAATCTTGAAAAATCGCCTAATACGGGAGCTCGCCAGAGCCAGGGCCCATCTTTTTGTGAATGGACTGTAGTTATAAACTGTGATCTGCGATGAGGAACGTTACTGTTTTGGTGATCGCAAGCTCTCCTGTGCAGTTTCTACAAGTACAACTCTACAACTACTGCATAGTACTGGGCGGTGTGCATCGCTGGATCACGGATAGTTTCCTGCGAGAACTATTCATGCAGCGGTTTATCTGCCTTTGTGCGCTAGGACGGACGATATTGGCCTCAGTCAGTCACATGCCGGACATGATCAAATTGGCCTCCATACATGGCAGATCGCATCGTGGAGATCCCCTGTGCTCCTGGAGCCGCCAACAGTGGCTGCCATGCCGGGATTATTCCAGAGGGTGTGAGGCGGATATATGCGTGACTCCAGTTGCAGGTCTCAGGCTGCAGTAACGGCTGCAGTTGAAAATCTGCGGACTGGGCACTCCCTGGCAGCCGCGGGACCTGACCCAGTTTGCCTGAGAGGTACACGGTTTGCTCACGTCAAGCCTCACCTGTGCCGTGTGATCGCAATACTAATACAATGTGGCAGTCGCAAGTCAAACCTCTGCCACTATCATGCCAAGCTTAGTTTAGTAATAAGGTTATGAAGTGAGATCATTTCTGCATCTACTGGCCGGGAAACGTACGGGCCAGATATCAGTGGCACAAGTGTCTGGCACTGGTACCTCGAACCATCCACATTCAGGATCCGATAGCTGGAGCTCTGCTCCTTATCGATACAGTAGCTACAGTGCAGGGGCGTGCTCGGCCCCCCAACTAGGGGGTGCACGGGAGCCGAGGGGAGCCCCCCGGCAATTTTCTGCAATTTGTTTGCAACCTTTCTTGAATTTTAGAGCATATTTGCATACATTACAATTGCAATTACCCAGATTGAAATTTTTTGGGGGGTGCACGTGCCCCTCGTGCCCATCGCCGAGCACGCGCCTGCAGTGGATGTAGTTCCGCCACCCTGGGTGGACAAATGTCGGTCAGACAGTTAACTCCCCGCCATGCAGCTCTAGTGCTACTATGATTTGCAGCAGGAGATCCCCTCCACAGGCGATCGCCTCTGGCTGGGAGATCCTTCAATAAAGATTATTACGATCCAGAAACATGGCCAGTGATCCCTGACGTTGGACTCGAAGCCCTGTCCTTTCATGTCCAGACAGATCGCCGACTGCTGTGTCCGTTGACCGTCTGAAGCCAGCTCACGCCTTGCCGTAACTTCGCTCGGGTATGTTTTGTAGCGTTCTCAAGCTGTCTTACTGTATCTGCGGCACTTTCTTGTTTCACAGGTATGTCTCATTGCAACTCTAGCGTTACTGTAAGGCTGGTCGCTCGCGGCGCATGTGTTTATTTCCTTTGTAACACAGTAGTGTGTTGTACTCTATGGGGTGGGTGTGTGGGTGAGGTAATAGAGAGGTTCTGCTATACGTGAAACGTAGAGAAATCACGTAGAGAGCAGGTGTCTGGGTTAGAGTCTACGGCTTCGCGTGTTTTGGCTCCAGATTTCTACGCGGAGATGACTCAGATGAGGTTCTCTACGTTGTGGCACACGCAGAGAAAATTCGTACGGATTTGCTGGGTATCGATCAACTGCATGCAGAAAACTGCCAAATATGGAAGGGGAAATTCCCAGTACACATTCCACGTGACTTCTCTACGTGAAACGTAGAGCAGAACAGCATTTCTTTACGTTACGGGAACGCGAAGAAAGTTCGCGTGATTCTTTGCGTCGCGTTCCCAAAACGTAGAGCAGAACCTCCCTAATGATGTAGCTTCCTGTGATTTTCCCATTTTCACTTATGGGATTTCCATATATGGTGACTTTGCATAAGTGGTGACTTTAATTTTTATGCTTATAAGTTATGGATGTTTCATTATCGCATATGCACCCATCATGTCCAGGTAAGGATAGTGTACAAACATCCGTTAGTTGCGGGCTTGAAAAGGGGAAAGAAGGTTGTATTCACAAACACTTATCATTCTCGCATTTGGCTACACAATTTATATGGCACCATGTTTTTATTTGGTGGGCACACACTTGGTTCTGTACTACACGATGACTCCATGCGTACGCCTAATACAATGTTTTGCTTTCTGACCAACACATGATGGGATATCTAGTCAGTAGCTCCCTATGATCCATCCAATGCAGTTTGTCTTCCCTCACCTTTCTTTCTTTGTAATCAATATTTTCAAAGCAATATGCTCAATAGATTTACACCACTTGGTGTGTGTGTGTGTGTGTGTGTGTGTGTGTGTGTGTGTGTGTGTGTGTGTGTGTGTGTGTGTGTGTGTGTGTTTTGGAGTGATTCTAAGGTATAGAATGTACATGTACTTGTATTAATATAAGAAGAATCCCTAGACTCAGTAGCTAGACGGTGAGCTGGGAGGAGAGCTTGTGGATTTGAGTCGGCTTGAGTATACTGTACACAATGCAGGAAAGGTATGTTATGAACTTACGGCGGCATTGAACTGTTACTTGAAGGCAGCGTGCTGCACACTGACCTACGATGTATATTCTATTCACACACTAGTCTTTTAGCCTTGGCCATGGACTCGTGATGTTGACCCACTGATTGGCTTACTGACTTTTGTAGCTACACAATTTTGTACAATGGGATAGTCTTGCCTGCATATCAATATCACGATATCGCGATGTGGAGGGCGAACTGTAGATCTACAGTCAGTACCAGGGAGTAGTAAAATACAGTATTTACTACTCCCTGGTCAGTACTGAACAGTGCTCCTGTTCTACAATCATGTAGCTGACTACAAACTCGACTGCATAGTTTGGCTGCACCTCACCCCCCCCCCCCCCCCCCGAGGGGCTGAACCTGGGGTGTGACCCGGCCCCATTAATTTTGGTTCATGTGGTCGCCAGACCGGCCCAAGGCAAGGTCCTGTCAACCCATCTTTGGTTGCAGTCCGGAAGTAGTAACTCTTTCGGTGTTCCTTTGGCTTTGCATATGCATGATGATGAAGTGTGTCCTGCAGCTTGGACCGACATTTTTAGCCATTTTTCGTAACAACATCATGACCCTGCGCGTGCAATGCACGCGGTGCATGCTGTCATGCTATTTTTGTAGAATCAGATTATCTGTTTGAGTTTAGAGTTTGAGTTGAGTGCCAACCGGTATGGCTATGTTCGTATGAAAACGAAATTTCCTTACCGGTTCGACAAGAAATAGAGAGATTCGTACTCGTGGACCTATGGAGGTTGCGTAGGATACGGTACATGCGTTAGACCTCGTGACAGTCCTGCAGCTTGATCTCAATGTCGTCTTTGCTCAGTGTGAAGAAGAGGTCTGGCGAAGGCAGTGGAGATTCCAATGACGAGAAGTTTGCGCTTAGTCAACTCAGCCGAGCCTCCCCAAGCGGAGACCCGAGCGTAATGCCGGGATTTTCCAGTGACAAAGAGGATGATGAGACCAGGAATCTAGTTGAGCCGGCAATGACCAACCCTACAGCAGCCTTCCCAAGGCCTGCTTTCAAATTGTCGAATGGCATCCCTACAAGATGGCAATTGGCACTGCTGAGCATGTTTGGGTTCATGTTCCTGTATGCTCTCCGCTTCAACATCAGTCAAGCGCTTGTGGCAATGACAGGAAATGTTACTTACTGCAACGGCACACCAGCAGTAAGGCTCACACAGTTTTTTTTAAACTATTTTGCTAGGTGCTGCAGATGTTATGAATTGATGGGTTTGAAATAATTATATTGTGCCTCCAGTGTGGTTGTTGTCCCACACAATAAACTGGATGTGCGGCGATAAAATGCCTTTCTCTTGTTTCTCGCGTAGCATTGTCTATTGACCTTGAGAAATGACACAGCGGACGTAGAATCGACCAAAATTGCCTCTCTACCGTAACATTAAAAAAAAAAAAAAATTCGAAACATTTTCTGTGAAATAGCTACAGGTACGTAGCAGCAGGAGTCCATAAACAAGAGTATGCAATTGTGATCTCCTTTCTGTAGGCCAGATGCACAGCGTGCTACCTTCATTACATCATGCAGCTGCAGTCCATGCAATGAGGAAAACAAAAAATCACACTTTCGCTCTGGTTTGAAATGAACTTAGTACGGAGCTGAGGTACAGGCGCTAGGCGTCGGTACTCAAATGAGTTGAGTAAAAGTGGATGCACTAGTACGGGCGATTGTGGGTTAGAGTGCATACGTCCTCGGTGTGCCGGAGGCAAGTTACGTAATGAAGTCAGTGAGTGCGCCACGCTCGGACCTATAAACACAGTTGCATGCTCCTGCTTATGGACTGTTGGTAGCTGTAGTAGCGAATTCTGTTCCTCTGAACACCAATATGCGCCACAAGACCGTTTTATACGATCGTGCGGTCAAGGTTTCTCCGTATTTGCTAATTTCTTCTTTGCTTGAAATCACGCGCCGTATCAACACAGATGCCAAACGGTTGATCGTGTCAAGTGCAGATATTATTGAACATGCCCATCCAGACATGAAGCCTGAACGTACAGCACGTGCTGTTCCATCCTAGTGGGAATGGCCCACGTTTGAGATTGAGCAGAGGAAAAAGCACTTGAAAGTGTGTGACTGTATTATTTTGTTATTATTCTTGCTGTGTTCGCGGTCATTTCTATCTCTGCATCTGTCGGTGTGTGTGTGTGTGTGTGTGTGTGTGTGTGTGTGTGTGTGTGTGTGTGTGTGTATGTGTGTGTGTGTGTCACTGTTATTAGTTTTTGTTAGTTTTCAGTTCTCAGGGACGGCTCTGGGCTTCCAGGGTCGTCCCTGGGACAGTTCCCAGTAGAAGTCCACAGCGGAAAGTCAGCAGAGCAGATTACAGGACGAACTTCGGGTGTCGTCACTCTGACTCTGTTTTCCGCTGTTGGACCCATCGCGAGGCCTTGCAAGCCCGCGAATGGAGCCATCTACCGCACGCAGTAGGAGACGAAAGGAGTTTACCCTGAGCGTTGGGACGTGGAATGTCCGCTCGTTGCTGGAAAGTGAAGGACCCGTCCAAACAGCATCCACTCGACATCAAGTGGCTGACGACAAGAAAATTTATCGGATAATTCAAATTTTCAAACGTCTTGGATTGGAAATAGTTTGTCTTCAAGAGACCTACTGGCTGGATAAGAACGTTTACAACATCGACGGAGCAGTGCTAATTTCGTCTGGAAGACCTTCACCTGGCGAGGGAGAGTCGTGTCGAAGGGGTGAAGGTGTTGCGATTCTGTTGCTGGGAAATGCAGCTCGCGCGTGGCGTGACGGCGGTTGTCAATACGACGCCCGCAGCTCTCGGATTGTGTCAGCGCGATTGAAGTTTGATATTCATGGGTGTTCACCGGTATGGTATACTGTCATCTCCGCATATGCTCCGACGTTCGCCAGCAAGCGAATTGCCAAGGAACAGTTCTTTGCGGACTTGCAAGCGACTTTGCCACGGATGGGCACAGAAAAGTTTATTCTGTTGGGTGACTTCAACGCCAGAGTTGGATCCCGTACGCATGCTGACGCTGATGAGTGGTCACGTGTACGGGGCCCACATGGAGTGGGTGAGATGAACTCTGCAGGACGTGAGCTGTTGGATTTTCTTGCAACTATTCAGGCGATGGTGTGTAACACATGGTTCTGCAAGACAGAGGATAGGAAGTGGACCTGGCAACATCCAAGGTCAAAGAGATTTCATTGTATTGATTTTGTCATCACGTCACAAGCTGACTACCACCAATGTATTGATGCTCAAGTTATAAGAAGTGCGGAATGTGGGAGCGATCACAACCTGGTGGCTGCGCGTTTTGTAGTAGGCCGTCTGCAGCGCCGCTCGCGTTGTGTGCAAACGAAGAAATGTAAGCGGTTTGATGTTGCACGTTTGAAGGATGTCCACAGCACTGACTCATCTGGAAACATCACACGAGTTGCTGATGTCTATCGTGAATGCCTCACAAACAGTCTGCAACAGCCGAATGAACATAACACCGTTGAATGCAAATGGTCGAGGTTGCGCACCGCGGTCACCGAGTCTGCAGAGGAGACCCTCGGTTTTCAGAAACGTCGTCAACCAGATTGGTTTACTGAGAGCAAAGATACCCTCGAACCCTTGTTGAATGAAAGGAATCAGCGATATCAAGAATGGATTTCAAGTGGCAGGTCTGATGACACGTGGAACAGGTTCAAGGCTGCCAGGAGTAAGGCAAGAGCTGCTGTCCGCTCTGCCAAGAACTCCTGGTTCACCAACAAAGCCAAATCTCTTGATGGTGCACGGTTTAGT
>NC_088644.1:39941992-39986992 GCF_964019385.1 Sycon ciliatum
CCATGCACCGCATGTGGGGCAGGTGGGCACCGCAGGCCGACGTGGGCGCCTTGTCATCACTGTCCTACTCGGGTAGGTGTGCGTGTGTGTGTGTGTGTGTGTGTGTGTGTGTGTGTGTGTGTGTGTGTGTGTGTGTGTGTGTGCTCATGGCTGAGTGTAATCGATGTGTGTGTGTGTGGGGGGGGGGGGGGGGGGGGGGGCATGCATGGGTGTTCATGGGTGGGTGTTGGTGTTCATCAGTATTCATGGATGAGTGTGTTCATGTTGGGATAGTGTTTTTCTCCCTCATCATCTTTGCCTCCCCAACCAATGTCAGGCAACCACTTCTTGATTGGTCTCCTGGGGGTGGAAACTTTCTTTGCACAAACTGGGAGTCAAACAGGCAACTCATATTCGGAAGGCCACTGCTTTAATTGCGCTAACCACACTCCCGTCATGTTGTGTAGACCTGGCTAGATTGTGGTGGTGAATTCTTCAACCTAGCCCGTAGTTATCGAGTATCGCAATCCCAACCCAAAGGTACTGTGGCTTCTGCTGCAGTGTCACGTTCATTGCCTTTGGTGATAGGCGGCTAAGGCTGTGTGTGGGTGGGTGCATATAAGCAGTGAGGTAGGGGTGTCTGGGGTGGGATTTTGCTGGAATGTTTTTTCCAACGTTGGTGCGTGTGTGTGCGTGCGCGCGTGCGTGTGTGTGCGTGCGTGCGTGGATGTGTGGGTGTGTGTGTGTGTGCGCGTGCGTGTGTGTGTGTGTGCGTGGTATTGTCTTGCAGGTCCGTACATTGGCAATATTCTCAGCTATCTCTTAGGAGGGTTTCTCAGCGAGAGCGGCTTTGGTGCATCCAGCGGGCAAACTTACTGTGGTGCTAACTGGCCATCTATATTTTACGTTTTTGGTGAGTCTGACTGACAAATACTGACGAATCGATCGGCTTCCCCAAATAGTTTGAGATGCATATCGAATGTTTGCGCACTGTGTCCTCTCCCGGGTTTATTTGCCTCTCTGCCCGTGGCCCTCTAACCCGCTTTTGATATTGTATAAATTATGTTCATAGTGTATTGAATTAGCAAACTCCATTCTCGGCGCGGTTGCCTCTTGTAGCAGGTATCGGATTTCACTTTCTACAGCCGTGTCTGTTGACATTCAGTCCTTGTAGCATGAGGGATGGGGTTATTTTACGTGCACAATTATTGAGTCAGTTTGCCATATCCAACGTACTCAGCGTGTATACTGGACACCACTGAACGAGCTTTAATACGCACCCCTAGCCTTGTCTGTATCTATTTTCCTGTACCAAAACTTCACTCTTACACATCATCTGTTCTGTGTGCATTCCCGTGGCATCTGCGGCTTGTTCTCAGGTGCTGGCGCTCTGGCGTGGACCGTTATCTGGATGTTCCTGGCATTTGAGACACCTGACGTTCATCCACGTATCTCTCATGCTGAACGTACGTACATCATCAAGAATCTTGCACATGACAATGCTGATCCAGAAGATCGAATTGAGGACAAGGTGGGTGACGTAGCTCTTATGCCCGGGCCCACTTTTTGCCGAAGCATTTGGAAGTTGGACTAGTTTCGGCTGCACAATCCAGGTCCTTGCCACTACTGTACCATATTATAGCTTTCATGACTGAGGTTGTACGTCTAGTGGCGCTGGGTTCCCCGTAATGGGGTGCTGAGGTTGAAATCTGTGACTGTACATCCAGTGTGTTTGCAGACTTGCGTGCTCCTGTTGCGATGAGAGTGCATGGTATCCTGAGACTATCCTCAGTAGGCACTTCAGCCGATACGGTGCTACCTTATGGACAGCATTCAGAGTGTCTCCTGCTCATACTATTCTTTCGTTTTTATTTTGCTTCTTTCTTCGTCCTCTGTGCAGCCCTATAGTTTCCTGGACTTGTTCCCAATCGTGGCATGCCTGCCGCGACGCTACGTTCAGAACTGCCGCATCCCATGGCGTGCCATAGTGACGTCTAAACCCGTGTGGGCGCTGTGCTTCAGCCTGTTCACGTTCGACTACGGCATGTACACCCTGATGACCAACGTGCCAAAGTACTTGAACGAGGTGGAGAACTTTGACGTGGCGTCGGTAAGACTGAGCTGCTGTGCTGATATTGACCGATTTCCAGAACGTACATGGTCTGAAATGCCATGTCAGTACGGCCTGGTGGTTTGCTTTTCTGCATTGCATCATCTCTGTACCACAACCCAGTTAGTATCTCTGCACCATACATGTTGACAGTCGTTCTGTTGTGGGGAATGGAACGGTTGGGCTGTAGGCTTCCACCCGAGAGCCGTAAGATGTAGGGAAGTGACACGGATCATAGTGCATGAAACGATGTGTGTTCGTCCCTGGGTTTGGGAGTCCTGCTTGTTCCGTGCGACATGTGGTCGCGATGAAGGCCTTGACCTGCTGGGCCTAAACAATTTACGATTGGCATCATACTCAATTCCGCATCCGTAGTTGACCCTAAACGCGTTCATGAATCGGCCCTGCCCCAAGGGCGACTGGATCGGGTAGCCCGGGCGTGGAGCCCACATCTTTTCACACTGCACGCGCCGTTGTCTTCATAGATGCTACTTCTCTCTGGAATTGCTGTAAT
The DNA here is from genome assembly GCF_964019385.1 of Sycon ciliatum. Classification (NCBI taxonomy): domain Eukaryota; kingdom Metazoa; phylum Porifera; class Calcarea; order Leucosolenida; family Sycettidae; genus Sycon; species Sycon ciliatum. The sequence continues at coordinate 39,944,596 of NC_088644.1, forward strand.
TGTGTGTGTCTGTGTACATGTGTGTGTGTGTGCACCCGTGTGTGCGTTTGCATGCGCGTGTGGCTTGTATTTTCACGTGTGACATGGTGAAGAGTGGAATCTTTTCGGCACTGCCATTCCTGTGTATGTGGATTTTCACCTTATTGGCTGGAGCCGTAAATGGGCTGTCCATAGTGCAGAACAACCTCTCATTCAACGTACAGCGAAAGTCACTAACATTGATTGGTAAGGCGTTTGTGTATTGGCATCATTTACTTGCTGCTGCTGCTGCTGCTGCTGCTGTGGTTCTGTTTCTGTGTATATGTACATCCATGTAGGTGTTGGGTGTGTTGTGCAGGCCCGCCGGTATATTGTAACCTGGTTCGTGTGGTTCAGGGACGTGTGTTTAACCCCCTGTTCTAAATGCTTGTGTTTGTTATTGCTAATGTTACTGCATTCACTTGTGTGTGTGTTTGTGTAGGTCTGTGAGTCTGTAATACAATATTTGCTTGCACCTTTGTGTGTTCATACTTGAAGTACATGGCTATTAAAATAATAACCGACTAGCATGGTTAATAACCTTTTTTTCATACTTGCAATGGCTATTTACCTCGTATGGTTCTTCACTTTCTGTATCACGCTTGTCTGTGTCTCTTGCTCAGGTACTATCTTCCCGGCAGGTTTTCTCATCCTTGCCGGCTACTCAACATCACGCACAAGTGCAGTGGCGTACATCACAGCCTCGGCCGGCATCAGCGGTGTTCAGATGATTGGTGCTGGAATCAATCAAATTGACTTGGCGCCACGCTATGCCGATGTCCTCATGGGCTTTTCAAACCTCTTTGCCAGCATGGGTGGAATCCTGGCGCCGTATTTCGCCGCTGTGTTGACGGTAAGTGCTGAGCTGAGCTTGTGCTAATTAAGATGTGGATCGTCATGCATGATGGCGGCGGGCATGGCGGTGCTGATCCATGCCCGCTCGCGTAGCCCTCGGCATTCGGCCTACGATGCACGACCAAGTTCTACGCATGCGGCCATTACTGTCAGTCATCATGCACCAGGGATAAATTTATTGTCATATTTTTGCATAACAGTTTCTGCTATACAAAATCACAGTCTTTGATTTTGATTAGCATTTTTCTTTGAAGGTTGGGTGTTTGCCACATTGTCCTTCTTGAGAGTGATGCCTGAAAGCCCATATGCAAAAAACGGACTGAATCATGCATGTGCACGCAGATTGAGTGCCTGCACCACATACACTGCACTGTATGCATGTTACTTGACAGCGCAGGCTAGGCATGGACAGTCTGTATGTATCGCAATTTTCTGCTAGTCACGGTGACTTTTGAGTAGCAGTAGATCAATTTTGCATCGCAAACTGCGATGCGATACAGGATAAATTCATCCCTGATGCACAGTATACCGTGGATACATTGTAGGTCCTGCATGCCCCGTGCCTAGTGTAGACAAGTATGGTAATTATGGTAAAGAGCATCAGCTGTGTATGAAATCGAGCAAGATCAGATCGAGCTTTCTTCGAGGAGTATTTTCCCTTCGTTGTATAGTATATTTGTACTCCCAGTGTGCCGGGTCACTGCCGTTACTGGCAGCGTACGGTGTATGTCTGCCCTGGGGTCATTCCTAATGGATATGGGTACGGTGCTTCTCTGATTGGTCAAATATTAGCAACGGCCTAGCAACAGGCACGTGACATGGATGAATTATGATTTGTTTGCCAGTTGGTATGTTATTAAACCTGTCCTGTGCTGTGCTGTGCTCTCCTGACATGTGCTGTACTGTGCTGTGCTGTGCTGTGCTGTACTGTACTGTACTGTGCTGTGCTCTCCTGGCCTGTGCTCTGCTGTGTTGTCCTGACCTGTTACTTTTAAACGTCTGTATCCTCTGTCTCTGCAGCCTAATCACACGGCCGCCGAATGGCGACTTGTGTTCTTCATCACGTCCGGCATGTTTGTTGCCGGCGCAGTGGGCTTTGCTATCTTCGGCTCGGCAGAACACCAATGGTGGGCACTCGGGGACACGCAGAAGAGGCCAGGCGGTGCCAGTGGCGCACACTCTAGACTCTCCAGCAAGAACCATCGCAATTCTGAGTCACCGTTGCTCGATCCAGCTGATAGTGGTGCCGAGACCGTCCAGTACTCAGTGTAGCACAGGACAGTGTGTTGCTGACGCGTGGGTGTAGCTTACGTATAGACTGACTGAACTACAGGAGCATGCGTTCCTAATGCGTCTGTGTAGCTCACATATACACTCAACCACAGGATGGTGTGTAGCACTGCAGTGTCATCCACACATAATTGTGGACACTGGTCACCTAGTTTACTCCTATACCTATTATTTGTCTATTACTACACAATCTCCCTGGATGGAGTCCTTGTGTCGTTGTCTTTACTCCTGTATTTTTGTTAATCCTGCATCGGCTTTATGTTTTTACCAGTTTGTTTGGCGCGTGCACACCTTCACGTGGATTACATCAAAGTGTTTTCTGCATTGTAGTTTTACTTCAGACACCTCTCCTCCTCACCCCCCACCCCACCTCCGGATTTAGATTTAGATCACTGGAATCATCTATGCCCCTACATTTCTTGGTTGGGCACTCAACTCAGTATGGAGGCAACTTTTCTTTTTTTTTAGGAATCACCACTGCTGTTGGTCATCAACTTGGCCACTCGGTTATTGCACATGCTGTTGATTTTTTATTCCCTCTCATACTCGGTTTCTTGATTACAGCGTATTTCTAAATATCAGTTCCTATATCATCATCTTTGATTTCCAGCTGACCAGGCGATTTCTGGACATATTTCTTATACTTTTGACAACCTCTTGTTGTGCCCTTCTCTTCCCTCTCCGTAGATGGGAAACTGGTCGTACCGGGTGCTTTTTATTTGTGAAGAGTCGTCGACACCAGTATACTAATAACCTGTAATATGTATGATTTGTTAACTAATTTAGTGATTACAGTTGACAGCAATACATCCCTGGGAAGGGCCATCCGTTGTTATTGTTGTTTCCAAAAAACAGAATCCTTTGTTTGCGGGTGGGTGGGTCCAGCTGGACCAGTCTTGCTTGAAGTGAGTGAAAATATCGATATGTGGAAAGAAAGTGATGCTCGATTGTATAAGTCGCACCCCCTTTTTTACCTGTGATTTGGGTGTAAAAAGGTGTGACTGATATCCGGGGAAATATGGTACAGTCAGACCTCGCTTATCCGGTCCTCTTTTATCCGGATCCCTCGCCAACCGGAAGAAAATCGTTGGTTACCGATTTACAGCATAAGTATGCCATGCATACATACAGTATGTGTGTTCGAGTATCCGGTTCCCTCGCTTATCAGGTTTGACTGTAGTAGTATTTCCCCTCAGCCTAAACTCGCGAGGGTGCTCGGTAGACTGCATGAGGTGCCTGTAACTAGTTAACTTCGTGGCCCGCGGATTAGGCAAAGCCCGATTTTGCCAGGGAAGCTTCGATATTTTATTATTATTATGACCAAGAGTGCATAAAAATGTTTATGGACTCTTATCATGACGGATAACCCAAACGGGCCAAAGGCAATGGTACCTAAATCCTAAAAGGGGGTGTCTCCGGACCAAACACAGTACAGAGCAAGGAGCTCAGCCAGCAGAAAACGTCAGAAAACAAACAAACAAAAACATGAAGCCTCGGATGTCAGCCAGTACTTGCAGGGTGCACTGGACAACAGCAGCACATGCACACGCGACGGGAAAGAGAATATGAAGCCTCGGATGTCAGAGAAGAACGTGCAGGAGTGCGCCGGACAACAGCAGCACATTCACACGCGACGGGAAAAAGAAAGAAAAACACAGTTTAAAATCCAGGGATCCCAGCAATGTCGTAACAGTACTGAGAGAAATGACGCTTTTTAAAAGTCTCTTTTGAATGTATGCGCATGTGCAATCTCACGCAAGTCCTTTGGCGAATTGTTCCATACAGCTAGGGAATGAGAGAGAACATGGCGGCTTCGATATGGACCTTGAGCAGAAGCAAATAAGAGATAGAATGGGCGACGGGCACTAGAGCTAAGAGAGAAGTGACATGCACGAAGAAGGTGTGGATGAAACTTTATAACGTTAAAAACCAGACAGAGGGCTCCAATGTGTCTGCGCCAACTGAGGGATTCCAAACCGGCTGCACGAAAGGGCTCGGATTTGGAAGTGCTCCACTCAGCTGCGCAGCCTTTCCGGTACAGCTATCGTCTAGCGACCATTGCCTGAAGGCGGTCCAGTGACCCAATATCTCGTGCAGGTACGCCACAGAACCAAAGCTGGCTAGTGTATTCCGCCACAGGCCGAACATATCCGCGGTTTAAAGCGCCAATATGGCGGCAGGCGGTAAACGAGAGGCCATGTGGCACAGCAGAACAATGCGTTGGCGAAATTTCGTTATCATTTGAAGGAAATGTGGCTGCCAGGACATGTTGTGAGCCAAGATGACTCCGAGGTGGCGGTGCTCGTTGAGTGTTGGGATGTTACTGTTATTTAAAAGGGAGAAGGTGTAGGCCATATAATTATAAGGAGGAGGGTCCTTTGAGGAGGAGAAAACCACATGTGCTGACTTCACAGCATTGTAATCTCCCCCCACGGAGAGAGCCCAAGATCCACACGCGTCCAGGTCTTCTTGTACTTCGGATGACGATGTGTTACCTAATGCTGTATCGTCGGCAAAGAGATACAGATCTGATTGCACTAACGAAGGCAGGGTGTTGATATATGAGGAATAAGGTTGGACCCAAGTGAGAGCCTTGTGGGACCCCAGCAGAGAGAAGACGGGGGTCACTAAGTGAGTCACTAACTCGAACCTGAATGCGTCTGTCCGTCAAGTAGTCTTCAAACCAGCGGGTGGTCGAGGTGTTGGCAAACGAGGTGAGTTTTGTGATAAGATCGTGATGAGAAACTCTGTCAAACGCTTTCGCGAAATCCAAGAATATCATGTTGTATGTACAACGCCGGTCCAATGCAGAGTATATATTGTGTGTTAAAGGGGAAGTTAAGGCAGAAATCAAAATTTCACCAGTAAAGTCTGTTGTAGTCTTCGGGGTGCTGAGTCGAATGGTCTTGGTCCGAGAAAGCTGAGACGCTCCCTTCCTACTTGAATCCCAATCGAACTCGCGCACTTCCACCGAAACTGGGTGACTGCGCCCTACTAGATGGGGATTTGTATGCAAAATGTCACTAAAAGCGCCATTTCGTTCTTATAAAAGTACGGATGACCGCCATTGGCCCATATGTTGTAGTCTTTTGGACGCTGGTTTTTGGGCCGAAAAGGCTGCGATGCAGCGTTCCTCCTTTATTCCCAATCGAACGTGGTTGAACAAGCGGTCACGTGCTCCTGCTTACACCAGTCACCTGGTCACCGTGCCTGCAGGTTACAACTTACTAGCCTGTTTGACCTTTTTTGGGTGCAGTCCTGTCACTCGAGTTGAAAGTTGTCAAAAAAGTATTCTTTCTAGACCAAAGAGTGGTATATTTGATAAAATTTAATCACGATAGAAATATTTACGATACTTACGATACTTCTCCAGACGTTTCGTTGTTCTGAACAACATCGTCAGTGGATAAAGAGTCGTCTTTATCAGTCGTCTTTATCCACTGACGATGTTGTTCAGAACAACGAAACGTCTGAAGAAGTATCGTAAGTATCGTAAATATTTCTATCGTTATTAAATTTTATCAAATATACCACTCTTTGGTCTAGAAAGAATACTTTTTTGATATTACAATGAGAGCCTATCAACGGCTTGTCCACCACCTCTCTGAAAGTTGTCGCCTGCTGGCGTGGTGACCAGGTGATTTGGGCACCCAGGAGCACGTGACCACTTGTTCAACCATGTTCGATTGGGAATAAAGGAGGAACGCTGCATCGCAGCCTTTTAGGACCAAAACCAGTCGACTTAGCGTCCAAAAGACTACAACCATGATATGGGCCAATCGCGGTCATCCGTGCTTTTATAAGAACGAAATGGCGCTTTTAGTGACATTTTCCATACAAATCCCCATCTATGTAGTAGGGCGCAGTCACCCAGTTTCGGTGGAAGTGCGCGAATTCGATTGGGATTCAAGTAGGAAGGGAGCGTCTCAGCTTTCTCGGACCACGACCATTCGACTCAGCACCCCGAAGACTACAACTGGTGAAATTTTGATTTTTGCCTTAACTTCCCCTTTAATACAAGGAGTTGATCAATTGCGGACCGTTTAGGAACAAATCCGAATTGTGTCTGGCTGAGGATATTATTGTCCGTCAAGAAACGAACGAGTTGTCGGTTTACCAGCTTGTCAAAAAGTTTCCCAATACTGGACAGGTTAGAAATTGGACGATAACCTTCAGCTGTGTGCGATGTTTTTTTGGTTTGAGGAGTGGTGTGATGACGGCAGTTTTCCATTGACCAGGGAAGGAGCTTGTCCGAATGCAAATATTGAAGAGGGTTGCCAAAGAATCACAGATTACCGAGGCGGTCTCCCGCAGAAGAGTGTAAGGCTACGTTCGTTTTTAGCTACCTGGTAGAGTAGAGTAGAGTCACTCTACCGATAGAGGTAGATGGTAGAGGCAAGTGTACGAACGCTGTTCTACCAGATCATAGTTTACACGATGTGTACGTGAACTGTTTCCTTTTTTTATGGAGTTGTGTACAAATCCTTGATCTTGCTGGAAATCCCGTAGCTCTACCAACTTCTACCGGATTCTACCAACTTTTTCCCGGTAGAGCCGGTAGAGGAAAGTAGAATCTACCCTTTTGAGTAGAATTTTTTTCAAAAAACGAACACCTCTACCGTAAGAAGTAGTTTCTACCCAAACCTGTAGATCAAAAACGAACGCCCCCTTAGAAATGGGTCCGCCCGAGGACTTACGGACCTTTAGCAGTTTTATTTCATCAAAGACTTGGCCAGGAGTAACCTCGTCCAATTCAAACAAATTTTCGAGCTGTGGTGCTTGTGGTGTGCAAGGTGCTGTGGGTTGTGTACGCCGTTGGTGATTTTGTTGGTTCTGAGTCTGACTTTGTCGTGCGAAATGGTCTGCTAAGTGGTTTGCCTTTTCAGAGTCAGTCACTATGTCACAACCATTTGCAGAAACTAGATATTTTGCCGCATAATTTTGCTGGCTCATCGTCAATATTTTGCTTTCATTTTGCCAGGCCACTCGATATTTTGCTCCAAAATTTGTGTCACGTGTGGGGAAAACTGACCGAAAGTGGATGACGTGTTGGCAAAAGTAAGAAAAAGTGAGTCACGTGTTGGTAAAACTGTGCGAAAATGAGTCACGTCCACCGTATAAGTGTAAAAGCTCCCAATTTCCAGCGAACACACCGATATTTTGCTCCATTTTGCCAGCAAATTCCCTTTCAAATTTCTTCGATATTTTGCTAGCAAAATCGGGCTATGCCTACCGCCAAGATAAGAGTAGATAAACAAGAGTGTGCAACTCCGGATCTCTTCTGCACAATCTGCAGATACCTCCGCCCACGGCGGAATTTTTTGTTGACGTCACCTTTTTTCAGGGAAACGCGGACTTTGCCGCAGAGCAGTGTGAGAGCACGTGCTGGGCACCGACCTTGTAGTGCAAGCCCCGCCAAGTGCACGAGGGAAACCTCTCCGAAAGGCTCGCAGCGCGTGCGTCGTCGAAAAGATTACGTCAACAAAAAATTCCGCCGTGGGCCAACCCATCCGCGAGTTGCACACTCTTGTTTATCTACTCTTGCTACCGCGGATACAAGAGATATACTAGTAGTAACAGGAAAGTAACTTATAGTTGAGTCACTACTGTACAATGTAGGACCCCAGGAGTCGTAAAATACCGGTATTTTACGACTCCCTGGTAGGACTAGGGGTACCCCGGGTATAGGGCCCGGTGTAATATGCCCGAAACTTTGCCGAAAATGCTTTTTGGGAAATTCTCGCAAACCTTGCCGAAAATGCTCACTTTTTTGTAATCCTCAGCACACGCCGTCAAAACGACTCAAAACCAGGGAGTCAGAAAATACCGGTATTTTACGACTCCCTGGTCAAAACCATTATTTTCAATTCATAAACTGCATGTACTCAACAAAAAGCTAACCCACGGAATGCGGAAGTGACGTTCTTGTTTGGGAAGTTTTTCTTCTCTCAATTTTGATACACGACGGCCAAGTGCTCCGTTTCCCGCAAAATGCTGCATCACGAGCCCAAAGTGCTGGGTTCGCGGATTGTAGCGAAAATGCTAAAAAAAATGCCGGCATATTACACGGGGGTAGGACCCAAACAAAAACTGTGCTGGTTTACTTTGCTCTTGGTATGACTCGTGGACCACCCCACAAGCGATGGGTCGACAATATCAAAGAAGATTTCAAGCCTCTGAATGTGCCGATTCAGGAATCTGTCAATCTCGCCATCAACAAGCAACTCTGGTCAACGATCATTTGCAGATGCATTCCCCTTCTATGATTTGAGAACTATGACGGCAATATGCGACCTGTTCATATTATTACCATTATTATTGACTCGCACTGGGTTTCATCAATACAATTGTCGCCTCAGCTATCAAAGGGTGGGTCCTAACCAGGGAGTCGTACCGGGTCCTAAGTAAACATTCTTGCAAGTACTAGCACACTCATACTGTAGTCCATGTCAGACGTTTACACCATAGTTCCACTTCCATAAACAGAAATTAAGAAAATTCTAATCGCTGAGGAAAGGTTGTCCTAGTAAAAACACATAAAGCATTAGGGGCAGATGTGCCGAGTTGAATGTTCATACTAACTCATAAAAAGCTAATATTAAGCAGAAAAAGGAAATGAATGATTTTTCAAAGAGAAAATGACGACCCGACTAGGCATCGTAAAGATAGCAGATTAATCGCAACGCTTGCTTTGAGCACTCCTAATGAAACATAAGTCAATCCCCGGCTAATAGCCACAGGGCAAATGCTCAACAAGGCATGAAATAACAAGGTTCTCACAGATACCTCCTGCACCTCCAAGAGGCAACACTTCCACAACCGACCACCGTCACCAGCACCACCGCCACAAGCCAATGCAAACGCATACACACAAAGAATACACGGGAGAGGGCAACTGTATGGTACCCTGGCAGGAGTATCAACTGCCTGCCACCAACCAAAGATGCAGTATGCCCTGTGCACAGAGAGCTGATATAGCACCAGCAGGAAAGGCACACACGCACATATTCCGCGCTTTGCATCAACATCAGCATCATCGGACACCAACCTGAACAAGGGCAGAGGCGAGTCTAGGGAGAAAGAGAGAGAGAGCTCCTCTTAAACTCTGCCGGTGCCGCCAGCATGCCCAACACAACGCGGAGCAGGCGTGTCTCCAGTCACAATGCATGTTTGACTACACACACATATACACCACGACCTACACAAATCCAACTCTTGCAACTGCTTGCTTCATCGCGCCACGTTCACAGCCGCTTCATGAGGCGGTGGTGGGGCAGTCGCGAGCGAAGTGGCCAGACTCGTTGCAGCTGTAGCACTTCTTCTCCTCGCTGGCGTTGGGGCAGTCACGAGCAACGTGACCAGTCTTGCCACAGTTGTAGCAAGTGCGACCACCGCCGCCGCCACCACCACCAAAACCTCCACCACCGCCGCTGGAGCGTCCACTGGGGCACTCACGGGCAAAGTGGCCCGTCTGACCACAGTTGTAGCAGGTGCTGTTGCTACCGGAGTCACCAAAGCGGGAGCCACCACCACCGCCGCCGCCAAAGCCAGAGCCGCCGCCGAAACCACCGGAGTCACCGTCACGACCCCCGGACGCCGCCTCGTTGGTGCACTCGCGGGCAAAGTGACCCTCCTCGCCGCACTTGTAGCAAGTCGAGGTGCGCTGGCCACGCTTGGAGCAGTCGCGGGCAAAATGTCCCTCCTCGCCACATTCGTAGCAGTCTGCAATACAAGAAGAGTAGAAGAGACAGCACAAACACATAGAGGAATGCTAGGGTTAGATGAGTTGAGTAGCAAGCTTGGTACGGACATGTGCCAAATAAGTCAAACCCGTTTGTTTTGATTAGCAAAGGACAGTGCAAACACATATATTTGTGTTCTTTAAGTTGCGGGGAAAACTGCTACGCTAAGGAAATACATTCAAGTTTGACACACAGCATAACCGTGCACAGACCCGATGGGAAAGCGCTGAGGACAGTTCAAATATTATGGGTCAAGCGGGCGCAATATTCCCCTATCTGATAAGAGCTTGGCCACCATTGAGCAAGCTATCAGGTACGCGCATGGAGCTGCCAATAAGGTGCACACAAGTGGCACCAGGGTGACAGGGCTGCATGTCCACTTGCCACCAACGTAGGACTACACACTACCTCCCACTCAAGCATATCAATCCTCTTTTGTATTCTATGCGGGCAGTAGAAAGTTCAGCTTGGGCGTGTAATGGGCAGGGACTGGGACAAACAGCACTGTCTGGTGCACAAGACAGGGATGAGCATCATAACCTACGGCGTGGTTCAAAGTATAGACCGCCTGTTTCAAAAAACCGTTAGGCCAGCATCTATACAAAGCAGAATCTGTGATCACGTTGTGCATAAAAATGTCCGAAATTGAAAGTTTGTTTCGAATGCCTGAGAAATCTATGAGTAAAATTTGAGGAGCTGCCAGAGCAATATCCCGAAGAAAACTCTCAAAAAGCTCAAATGAAATCTAAATTGTTTCAAATGCACACTTACGCACAAGGTGATCACATGTTTAGATGCTGGCTAACGGATTTTTTAAACCAGAGGCCCATACATTTCAAACGCACACTAGTGCTGGACTGGGAAATTCGGCTCAAGGCTGGGGATCTGTGCTCCGCACAGAGGGGCTCATGATGCGTTCAATCTGCAAAACTGAGTTTCGCTTGGCGTACTACTGTCGTGGACATTGAGAAGACCAGAGAGTCTGAGACGGTGGGGTGAAGTTGTCTCCCAACAGAAACCTGCCTAGGTGTGTCCTTGACTTCCAACAGTACTACAATACTCAATAACCTCACTGCCCATTTACGCAGCTGCATTTTTTCCTTATGTGCACTACAGTCATACATGGCGGTTTTCCGCAAGAAATTATTTTCGGTTTTGTTGAAATTTTCGAAAGAATAGATTCGCAGCTGCATTCATTTTGCCATTTCGCAGTGAGTCTGGTTTTCAACAGCAACTTCAAACTGAACTGTGGCCTACCTCCGCTGCCGCCACCACCACCGAAGCCACCACGAGACTCACTCTCTGGTGCTTGTGTGCAGTCTCTCGCAACGTGCCCCGTCTTTCCACAGGTATAACAAGTCTTCTCCTCTGAGGGCTCCTTGTCACAATCGCGGGCAAAGTGACCAACTTGGCCACAGTTATAACACATTGGGCCTAGCAATAGTAACAGCACGAAGCGGAACAGTGCAATTGTAAAGAATAAAATAAAATGAACCATTGAAGACCACCGCATGCACATTTCGTCAACAGAAACACTGTTGCAAGCTTGGCGGATATCAAGAACGCTGTTCTCGGATTCTCAATCACAGCTTTGGGCTAACAAAACACGGAGTCTTGGTTCCATAGAGGATGCCAGAGCTTCACTAACTCACCTCCACGATCACGACCTCCTCGGCCACGGCCGCGTCCACCACCTCGACCTCGCGAGCTGCCGCCTCCTGTTGGGCAGTCACGGGCAAAATGTCCTGACTCTCCACATTGGAAACACTCTCCACTCGACATGACTGCTGCTAGCTAGAAGGTCAGACCTGATAAACAAAAGATAACCTCCGAACGAAAGCCGCTCTTTTTCACCAAAGGACTTCAGAGAAACGGCAAGCTGCATACATCTAGCTGGGAGCAAGAATGCACGCACACACACAAGGCGGTGAAGCACTGTCGGCGGGCACAAAACCTTTTCCCCAGGCCAGTCATGATTTTGCACGAAGCCAGAGGTGAAGATGACGATTCCCATGAAGAAGAAGGGGTGGCAGTGGATGGAGCTAGCTAGCTGGAGATGGGCCAGTTCAGGTGAGGACGGAGGCAGCAATGATTTTGAAGTAACGTTGTAGTTAGCTACACGTACGATCATCATGATCACTGGTCTAGACAGCACTACAGTGCGTTTTTTTATAATAGACTCTGAAAACCTTGAGAACGTACTCAACAAAGTCTCAAGGACACTTTTGAGAAAATGTCATGCGAGTTGCGTCACGAAAATCTGCGCGCGAAATTCGAAAAACCAGGTGTGACTCGTGGCATTTCGCCATCTTGTTCAGAGTGTCCTTCGACTCGAGCTCCTTGCCTCGTGGCCTGAGGAATCATTTTGTTGCTGACTGCTCTGTGGCCCTATTTTGCTTTTTCTCGAGTGTCTTTTCGTTCGTGGCAACTTGTTCTCTCGACATGCCACATAATTATAACAAAACGCGAACGGGCCATGGTACATGGTGGTGTCTGTTTTACAATTTGTTGCGAAGACGAGGAGAACAATGGCTGGGCATCGAATTGGCCCCAAGTATTCCATTCGTCATGCTACTGTTGCGTGTGGCGTCAGCATTTCCACCATGAACAGATGTACCAGGGATACTGACGGCGAAAATCAGCGTGCTGCGTTGGCCTTGTCTGTCTCCAGTGATGAAGGCAACGAGAGTGACAATCCCCGATGTGAGACTCGTGCCATGAAACCACTCAACCCTGACGGATTTGCTTTGGACTGTATAAGAAATAATTAACGGATTCTATGCTGCGAAGGAGGACCCAACACTGGACAAAGTTCCTGCTCGCTGCAGAGAAACCATCGACGATTTTCCAGACATGAGCAAAACTAGCTCTTGGAAATGTTGCGTTCCATGGGATTCCAGTGTGGCAAGACCAGAGGTATCACACAAATAATGATGGAACAGCACAGGATTGTGTCATGGCGGCATCGCTACCTGTGAGACATACCTGGATGAGACGTGGGTCAATGCGCATCACACAGGTACTAGGAGGTGGTACGACAATGGTGACATGAGTGTATAGGCAAGCAACCAAATGAAGCACCATCAGGTAAAGGCAAGCGCGTTATTGTTCTGCATACTGGTGGACGGGACAGATTCGTGAAAAACTGCGCCGATGTGTTCGTGACTGGAGGCCGGCGCCAACGATGATATACGTCGTCGGCTGTCCGAGCACATCTGTTCACTGTGTAAAACTGTCGTCACAAGTGCAACACAAAACACGGAATTATTGGGGCCGTTTCGTTCCTCGCTGGTCTTCTACTATTCGCAGATGTTGAACCAGACACAACTGTGACCTATTTGCATTGTGTGTGTTTGTGTGTTTGTAAAACTGCTCATGCTTCCTTTTTGTTAGTCTCTTTATGGGAGCTGTGTGAATTGCCTTTGTGATTTGTTGTGGTGTTTGAATTTTCACTGCATTCTTTCAGGGATCGAGGGAAGTTTCCTACATGCATGCTGGAATGTTTTGATTTATTGAGCTAATTGCAATACAGGATTTGAATTATTCAGTACAGTTTGCCACAGTAAGTCGTGAAAAGCCACGACTCACTGATTTCCTACAAAGGTTAGGAGAACTGAAGACAGCAGTGCACAACTGCACAGCCATGTGCATGTACATGTACGTGCATGCGCTGTGCTACAGTATAGACCCCTTTCCGGATCGCCGCGAATCTCTATGGTTACCGAGAAATTCAAACTTTGGTGGGCAAGAAGAACCACTCTACTAATTAGTTACTTTGTCTTTTTAGTTGGTTGGATCTATTTTGTCGTCCTTTCCTTTTAGTTTCAGCCATGGTGCAGACCTGTGCCGTCATAGGATGCACGAATAGGTATACGCGTGGCTGTGGAGGTGGTTTCCACCGATTTCCAACAAATCCCAAGCGCAGGGGACTCTGGATTGCTGCAATTCGCCGTAAAGAAGCTGATGGATCGCCCTGGACACCAGACACTGACGAGCGAGTCTGCAAGAAGCATTTTGTTCTTGGCAATCCGAATGCAAAGGAAGCAAAGGATGACGAGTCCCATCCTGACTATGTGCCGTCCTTGAAGCTCGGTTATGACTCCGCGAACCCTGAAACAGCTACGTCAAAAATCGATCGTTCTGTCCGACGTGAGAAGTTTACTGAGCTGAGGAAAAAGAAATTGGCTGATGCTGCAAGGCTGAAGCAGAAAGAAGAGGCAAGGAAGGCAAGCCAACGACATGGTGTTTCTCATGACCACTCGTACTTCGCCAAACTTCAACTGTCCTCTCCTATTTTCAAGGTAAGAAAAAACTTCTGACTGATTCTGTACGTTGAGTAATTCAAAATTTAGTTGTTTGTACGTTATGAATTTCATACGTTGCAATCAGCTTGTGCCCCTGATGCATCGATGTTGTACGATGCTGGAAGGTCCCCTTCTTGGAAAGGCCATGCACACTCCATTGGCCAGGCCAGAAAGACGTTATTCTTCAGATGCATTTTGAAATTTCTCTTTCTAGATGATGGTGTCTGGAAGAATTAAATTATTTTTTCGAGAATCATAAAGTGTAGGTGTATGTCTACTTGTTTGTTGCTCAGAACTCAACCGGGATGTCCAGTCTTCTGAATCTTGAAGTGCCAACTATTGCTCCTATCAAGGTGTCTACAGGTAAGGTGTCTGCTGTCTTGGCCTTCAAGTAGTGTCATATCTGTGATTGGTTTCAACTCTTGTCGCATGTGTACAGTAGTGAGTGAAAATGCTGCGGGTCCCATATTGGTTCAATAATTATTGTACGTTTCTAAGATGTCCTGACCTTGTGTAATATCGGTAGATTGTTTCTGATCCCTGTTCTTTGAATTGCACCTGGACGTCATGGACGAAACGTACCTAATCTTCTCCATTGCATCACTCCCATTTGGAGGGTTAGATGTTATGTGCCGGTACTGTGATCTCACTTGTCCCTGGTCAATTGTGACGTGATTTGTGTTATCTTTCTCTTCCATGTTCTACAGCATGTGGACCTGATGAACCCTACACCTCGGACACTGATCGTTTGGAAGAGGAATGCAAGAAGTTGAGGGCGGAAGTTGAACGGCTAAAGCGGCGTTGCGGGGAACTAGAGACTGGGCTTTCGAAGGCACAGTTTGGTGTGCACTGGATTGACGAGTCTGATGAGAAGTGTCGCTTCCTCACTGGTCTGCCGAACCGCTCCGTGTTCCATGCCGTCTTAGGTCATGTGCAGGAGAAGGCCGCAAAGCTCACTGCCTGGCGCGGTGATTCCACCAGTGACCCCAAGGACAACAAGCCTGGCCCTCGGATGACCAAGGACTTGTCCATTGCCAACCAGTTCTTTGCGACGCTTGTCCGGTTGCGCCATGGTATGTGTGGCGGGTTTGTGGCAGCCCTGATGCAAATGCCTGACTCCACGTTCAGCAGGATGTACTCCACGTGGATTCTGTTTCTGTCCCGTGAGCTGTCTCTCCTCTTCCCGTTCCCGTCCAGACAACTTGTGGACAAGTTCATGCCACCGTGCTTTAAGTCCAAGTTTCCGCAGACGAGGATTATCATTGACTGTTTGGAGATCCAGATGGAGCGCCCAACTTCTCTCCTGAACCAGTCGATCACTTACTCCAGCTACAAGAGCCGGAACACCATGAAGATTCTTGTAGGTGTTTCACCTGCTGGTCTTGTGACTTTTGTGTCGGATGTTTGGGGTGGCCGAGTCAGTGACAAGGTCATCACAGAGCAGAGCGGTCTGTTGCAGCTTCTGGAGAAGGGTGACAGTGTCATGGCTGACAAGGGCTTTGACATCGAGGTGCCTCTTGCTCTCCATGGAGTGAAACTGAACATCCCGCCAAAGCTCGGTGCTGATAGCCAGATGAGCGCCCAGAAGATCGAGAAGACCCGCCGCATTGCAGAGCTGCGTATCCATGTCGAACGGGCTATCGGACGTGCACGTTGCTACCGTGTCCTCAACACTGTGTTCCCTGTGAGCATGTCGAGTCTGTCGTCTCACATCGTGAAAGTGTGCTTCTTCCTCACAAACTTCGACGCCCCGCTAGTAAATTGAAGAGACATGTGAATCACTATATTCAAGTTCTATCTTCTTTTGTTCTCTTTATTATGGTCTATTTTTCAGCACACTATAATAATAATAATAACCACTCTTATTTTACTTCGGTTTCTCCAACAGACGATTCGTCTTATTACTGGAGCCGGAAGGGAGGTGCACAGTTAGAATCATTTTTCTGAACATATCGGAGCTGGATTCGCACGCTATCTTCACATGTAATGTAAATACAAAGTACGGCTACATGGCGCGGCGGAAGCACAGTGCTCCGGTCATGTAAAGGTCTCTGGTTCGAAGTAATATTTTCTGGAAGTGCCATAGCTTGTGAATATGAACGTACCAACTGCTGCTAGGTCACTGGCTGCGTGCGTGTTGTTTGTGGGGTTGTGATGTGATAAAGAGTGCATTGTCTCCACTCCCCACCGCATGGCAGGCGGCAAAGTGGAAATGGTGGCGTATGCCACGATCAAGCAAAGGTCTCTGGTTCAAAATACTATTTTGTGTAATTCCCAAAGCTTGTGAATATGAACATACCAAATGCTGCCAGGTCACTGGCTGGGTGCATGTTATTTGTGGGGTTGGGATGTGATAAAGAGTGCACTGTCACCGCGATTGTCACCGAAGCAAGTTGGTACGGGCTACCAGAAGTAGCATAATATCCAGCCAATATTTATAATGACAGACAGGTACAAGGATGTGTGCGATGTCATCCATAGAATTCCGCACAATAACAGAAAAATTGATCGGAACCGCTATGTACAGAATTAAGTTTCAATGCTGGGAACATGAGAAGGTTCCGAGCATATCCCTCGCAGAAGATGGGGCATTGCTGTACAAAGTTCCAAAAAATCTAGCGAAGCAAAATAGATTGAAATCCCTATGTACAGAATATAAACACAAAAATATTTTTTCTTGTCATTCATGACTTGTACTTTGAAAGGTACAGCTTGTGAGAGCACAGCTCTGGGATAACAAACTGCTCGTAGAAGGATGTTAACTTCATGAGCATGGTTTGCCAATGAGCGTCATCGAACATGATACGCTCTACAAGCACGCCAGCACATGTGAACACCACAAAGTCACACCACTTCACATCCATGACCGCCATCTCACCAATCACCTGGTCATAGTACTTGTGATTCTTGCATAAGTGGGCTGACCCGTCCGCGTGGCATTCCAAGAATGACTTGCCAGGGAATTGCTGGGCGATCCGAGTTGGCGTGAGGTTAACAATAGATGTGCCCTGGATGGAGAAGGGGCATTTTATTTCCAGGCAGCCACGCTCCACCACGCCGCTCTCAAGCTCCTCCACAACGATTCCATCAGAACTCGCACCAATGAAGTGGTAGTCACGATGGAGGCTAAGACCACACTCTCTTACGGTGATGTTCTTTCCATCTTCGAGTGCCACACTGAGGTACATGTCCCTCGCCCTGGGCTCATTCTCCACTCCCCATCGCATGGCAGGTGGCAAAGCGGAAATGGTGGTGTATCCCATGATACCGGCCAGCAGCGAGACTGGCTCCTGGGCTCGAGAGCGAACGATGTCACCAAATCGTGAGCTAGTTAGGCGCCCATGACGTAGGTCGAACCACCACGAGTTGTCTGTCTGGCCTTTGGTGAAGTCTTCCACTTCCTTTTGGGATACACCGTACTTGGACAGTGGTCCGGTATATCGACCAAGGGCATCTTCACTCGTTCCACCTGGAAGCCTGTCAGAATGGAACAGGACCAATGGCGAAAGGTCCTTGGGTTGGCTAACTGGAGTAGCAGCAAGTCCTGATGACTGGTCTTCGACTTCCCAGAAATGGAAGAACCCACAGTTCTTGGCTGATGCCTTTCCCGCTGCTAATGCCTCCTGCAAGGTGAGTGCGTCAGCAGATGTGACTTGGCGGTGTGACGGTGCACGGGGATCAAACTCCGCTCGCAGCTGCTTCCTCTCCACTTCATCATCAGTCATGCCATGGCAAGCTTTCACAAACTCCATATTGGCGAGTGGCTGAGGATCGACATGCTTCTTTGGAGGCTGATTCCAGCGCATAGGTTGTGACGTTTTAGACAACTCCACGGGTAGCTCCACTAGATTCCTTTTTGCAGCGGATTCAATGAAGAAGAGTAGGGCAGCAACATGATTGCACGCCTCTCCCAGCCTAACATAAACAACAACCGCACACGCACACCATGCACGGGAGACAACAAATATATGCCAACGTCAGATAGAGCTGTCAGAACTCATCACATCACAAACTTGTTGAACAAAGAAGTTATTATAACAATCATCTGCAAAATACATGTCACTACAAAGGAACTATCACAGCACAGGTAAGGAGGAAGAGTTATAATAGGATTTATCAGTGCCGCAGGTCAACTGTCACATTTGGACTGAAGAAAACACACCAACTCGTAGTGCGTTTCTGTGAAAACACTTACCCGGCAATACAGCTGCATTGCGCAGCGTAGACTTCACCAGTCTCAGTGTTCAACGACACATACACGGTGAGCGGTGTATCACACGACAAGGAATGGTGGACGTAAGCACGGAGATAGGAGATTGCCACACCGTTCTCCCCAGATGCAGGATATTGCTTGCTCCACACATTCTTCACAAAGCCATCGGCAAAAAATTGGTACGCCTTCAAAGACCTGTTGCCAACAAAATTTCCAAAGACACATTTGGAGAAAAGAGACAATATTAGGGATGTGCAATTCAGGGGTTCCCTAGCTGAATTCCTTCACTGATTAGACATTGATGGCAACTGATTCGAAAATGCTAGCTGACCTCAGTTACAGTAGGTCTTTCAACAAAACTTGACACACAGTGACACTGACTTTGTCTTGAGAGATTACGAATTCAAACTGCCTACTATCACAACGTACCCACACCGCCCATGTTCATTACTCACCTAAATGCCTTCATGCTCTCCATATCAAACGTCTTGTCTCGTCCATAGACCAAGTACGTCAATAAATCCATGAAGTGGAACCGCACCACAGCAGCACGAAACTCCTTGCACCAGTCTTGCACCTCGTTGAAACGAGGCAACGAAGACAAAGTGCCCCGAACGTCTTGAGTTATATACTGCAGTCCAACGGAAGCACCAGAGGACGACGCATCAGCAGCACCAGCCAAACCAATCTTGGACATCGACACCAAGCGCTCCACGATGTCAGCCTTCTTTGTTGCTCCAGTCAACCGAACATCCAGAAATTTGGCAATTTCCTTCAGTTCGGCCACCTTCAGCGTCGCAAGAGAAGTCTGAACCCCAACAAAATCGGCATCGCTGGCTTCGGACCCTTTTGAAAGTTGTTCAGCAAGGACAGCCAGTGGCTGAGGCAAGGGTGGTGGCTGCTCAGCGGCAGCAGAGTCAGGGATGACAGCAGACATTGTTGCTTCCTGGTTGAAAAATTACTTTCACTGCAGTTTGGGCTGAACTTCTTGCCCACCAAACATTTTTGCGCGTCACCCGTTGCCATGCAACGCGCACTGTGTTCTATCCGGAAAGGGGTCCGAAAAAGAAAAGAAAAAAAAGAATCAAGGTGAACTGTACTGGATTCGAACTCATGCCGGGCACCATGCAAGTGATGAGCTTTCCTGGCTAAAACTTCCATTTAAAAAATCAAAATCCACTGAAAACCATTTAAAACCGGATTTCCAGCCGAAACCCGGCCGAATATCTAACTTTGACAATTATTATTATTCCGACTCCCAAACTTAATTTTATTCGATCCAAGACCCACACAAACGCAGCTGTGAAGAAAAAATTTCAAATTTGGAATGAGAACAAACTAAAAAATCAAAATCGACAATGGTCTGTTATAAAAAAACGCACTGTAGTACCTGATTTAGAAATTACTGGAGTGGAGGAGCTCCGCAGCTTCCAACTGATGATGGAGTGTCATTCTGGTAAGTAACATTAGTTCAGTTCTCTTGTCCATGATTCTGGCCGCCGTGCTGAGTGGTAGATCTACATGATGTGGTGCAGCTACAGTCCATTTCAAAAATATAGACGCATGGCAGAAATATTTCAAATTTGGCTGGGGCTTTTCGAGAATTTTTTCGGAATATTGCTCAGGTCCTTCCCCCAATCACTCTCATAGTTTTGCGATCGGATCAAACACCCAATTTCGAAATTTTATGCACAAAGTGATCGCAGATTTTATGTGGTATAGATGCTGGCCTAACGGTTTTTTGAAATCACGCGTCTATATTTTTGAAACGCACTGTAGCTCATGACAGTGATGATGTTCGGGCATGCATTGGGAAGGACAGAGCTGATGTGATTTCCTGAGACAGTCAGTGACCGGTGGCATGTCGACAGTGGCTTCATCGATTGTTTTTGCTGAACGATACGGGATTATCTGTCCGGAGAGGGGGGCACAAGGGCTACGCGGTACGACACAAACTACATGTCTGATTTTGAATGGACTCTTGACTCGCACCGCTCATAGTTACAATCATTATGTTTATCAGGCTTGATGTTATACCTTTAGCTTAGGCACATGTACATGTGCCTCATTTACTAAGCACACCGAGTGCGTCCAATGCATGCAGCCGTTTATAAAATACTCCGTGTCACGGCTCAACCCTCATGCTACATGGTCTGTTTGCTGTGAGAAATCTTGTCCTTCACCAAAGTTTCGGTCATGGCTTACCCTCAGGTAAGGGATGGAACTAACAACTAAGGGCGCGTTTGATTGGTCGGATCCGGAACAGGATCGTTTAGAACAGGGGCGTTTGATTGGTCTGCACTGGTTTTGGAGTGTTCGGAACATGTTCTGACCACTCCAACGCTGGAGCAGCCAGAACAAGTTGCAAAGCCCAATGAAAACCTGACAGGGCCACGCAATGAGTTTAGTTTTTGTTTTGATTCGAAGCGATTCTGGCATATTCAGGCCTTCGAAGCTTCTTCTCCAGTTGTATTCGCTTTTCAAGTTTGTTTCGCCTTCGCTTCTTGAGCAACGTAAAAATTGTTGAACTCTGTGGACGTTTTGAAGTTCGCAGCACGATGAGCTATCTTGAGATGAGTTCTACCAAGAGTATTATAATCCCCCAAGAGTGTGCAACACTGCATATGGGGTCTCCGACGGCGACAACTCACACCACGTGTCTCAGGTACGTTTTGTACTACGATAGCGTTCGCGCAATCCAAAAATCTGCCATGATTATACTGGCGAGTTACATACGCGCAGCGAGCTTCTGCCAGGGAGTGCTTTTATTGTTACTCCGCTGCTTGCTAGAAACGGGCTGTAAACGTACAACTGGGACACTACACCACGTGATGTGAGTTTTCGCCGTCGGCGATAGGCAAAGCCCGATTTTGCCAGGGAAACTTCGATATTTTGCCGCAACATTTTGCTCTCCCATCGTCGATATTTTGCTTTCATTTTGCCAGGTCACTCGATATTTTGCTCCCTTTTTGCTCCAATACAAGGCCAAATTTGGGTCACGTGTAGGAAAACTGACCGAAAGTGGGTCACGTGTTGGCAAAAATAAGAAAAAATGAGTCACGTGTTGGCAAAAATGTACGAAAATGAGTCACATGCATCGTATAAGTGTAAAATCTCCCAATTTCCCGCGAACATACCGATATTTTGCTCCATTTTGCCAGCAAATTCTCTCGTGAAAATTCTTCGATATTTTGCCAGCAGAATTGCTAGCAAAATCGGGCTATGTCTAGTCGGCGAACCCCATAGAAAGGGCATCAGGAGTTGCACACTCTTGTGGGCTTATAATTATACTCTTGTTTCTACAATATGTCTGACAACAATATTCGCTGTTTTGTTTGATTGGGAACTGTTATTCTGACTGCTCCAGTGAATCTGACCTGAATCCGGATTGACCAATCAAACATACCCTAAGACTATGTTCTGAACACTCTATCCTCTGAGGCTGAAGCAGCCGGAGCAAGTCGCAAAACCCAATAAAAATCAGCACTCGCAATTTTAAACGTGCGTTAGCCGCGATAGTCATTACAGTACGATTTCTGGAAATTTTTCGTTTCTGCGGGTTCAACTGCTCCAGTGAATTGCCCCAAGAATCTGTATGGCAACAACCATACTACACACACTGTACTTCGAAGCACCTTCAAGACATTCGTTTGCATACAATGAACGCATTATAGAACCCGTATTGGGCACCCTGTAAGAAGACCTTAGGGTCTGTTGGGAATGCCCAAGTAAAATAATAAAATACAATACATAAGAATTATAATTGTGACGTTTTACCTCCCAGAGGTACGGCTTACACGGCGTTCTGGCGAGGCTTTGACCCTGCATAATACTGCAATACTGAGAGTCCCTCCACCATCACCGCCACCGTGTAACACCTGATAGGAATCTGTCCAGAGGCTGAACAATTCGAATAAAATTGTCGTTTATACTGGCATGCCGCTTCCGGCTAATTTTGTTTACCTTGTCTGCTAGTTTGTAGGAAAATTCAATTAGGGGCCGTCCGTAAATATCGATGTTTTTTTTGAGATGATATTGGTGCGTCTGGGGGGGGGGGGAGGGGGTTTGAGCCATCTGCGTCTTTTCGGGCATCAGAAAATATCGATGTAAATATCTGAAGTTTCGCCGATCCCTGCACGCGGACGTCTAAATGGCTATACAAGAAATGTGAAACCAGCTTCCGTTCGCGGAGCTAAAACTCGCGACACAAGAACAAAATCAAAAATTGGAAGCTGTACGCCCATGGCGAATTTCAAGAGCAAAAGAATGAGCTATTGATTGTGGAAATCGGCCGAACGATGCCTGCAGGAGACCTTTTTCAAGACGTAGAGGCAGTGCGAGCAAACACGGACGAACTCCACAAGAGTTTCCAGTCTTCACTGTCTGAACAAGGATTTGAAAAAATTCAAGCCCGAGCGTAGCCGCTTTGGCTACACCAGTACACGATGAGTTGCACTTTGAACGCTTTTTGTACGATGAGTTGTACTGCACGGGTAGCGCTAGCGCGCCAGCGCCCTCATCTTTTCATGTAAAATGTGAATTGATTCCATGATCTAGATGTACATGTGCGTCTTCTGGGGGGAGGGGGGGGTCAAGGGAGAGAAGCACCAATATCGTCTCTAAAAAAACATCGATATTTACGGACGGCCCCTTACTAGTACATGTACATGTAGTCGGAAGATGTCGATCCATCTGCCGGCTTACCTGCCAGAAACTTTTCTTGGCATTTGGTACCAACAAAATTACAGGGACTTTAGGACAGTGGAATCATACTGGAAGTTACAGTCTAAATTCAACCTGTGTATGGTTCTGTTTTGTGTGTGTGTGTGTGTGTGTGTGTGTGTGTACGTGCATGTTTGTGCGCGTCTGTGTGTGTGCACGCACGGGCGAGTGTGTGTGTGTGTGTGTGTGCATGTGTGTGTGTGTGTGTGTGTGTGTGTGTGTGTGTGTGTGTGTGTGTGTGTGTGTGTGTGATCCAGAAATCCTTTTTTGTACTCAGGTCATCAGCTGGATCAGAGGACTTGCTTAGCGGCTCATTTCTGACGAATGCAGCTACATGTAGATGACACATTACTCATTGAGAAAGCAACCGCTTGTTTTCCCAGTGAATAGTGAGGTAATGCAACAGCTACATCTAGCCATGGCATTTGTTTCGGTCCAAGGCATACACTACCTATTTGGTCGCCGCAGTTGAGCCTGGAAAATTACATGTGCTAGTAGTCCCCTGTGCATGGATGGAACGGTACGTACCGTGTACTCTAATTTCAGAACATTTAGGTGCTCAATATTTTCGGTATGAGGGCAAAAGGTCAGGATAGGTGAACAGAAAATGTGGGTACAGAGAAGCAGGTCCCTATTGGATTGTGTGTGTTGTTAGTGTTTGGGCGGTGTATTGAAATTTTAGGTATGAAGCAGATGCACCGAAAGTACCGAAAATAAAAATACACCGAAAATTTGTTTCCAGTACTTGTGTTCATGTTAAGCAGAAGCTTGCCCAGGGGTGTCACAAAGTAGTTAGGGTGGTACTGTCAGCCATGGCGAGCCACCGGAAGTACAATTAATATTTGCTCGTGGGGTTGAGGTGGCTCCTCTGACAGAATTTCGAAAATAAGATTCCAGATCCGTGCTTTTTTATTGATTCACAAGCTACCCGGGACGAAGAGTGGTATGGTCAATACCGTAGTGACCGTAGCATGTCCAACGCCCCTGTTGCCTTGAAACCGGACCTGCCCTGCCGGTCATGGGTGTCCCTTGCTGGACCTTCCTGTCTTGAGACCTCTCCCCTATTCCCTTCCTTGCTGTCAAGCAGATGACCATGGTGATTGAAGCGCTAGAACTGCCAAGATCAATATTTATCACCCCATACTCTTGCAGTCTTCACAGTACATCTACAGTAATACTGCTGCTCAATGAGAATCCGAATGGGACCGATTGCGCGACTTTAGCACGCCGTGCCAGGCCCTGTGCAGACCTGTGAGTGTGAACACTGGGATGTTCACTGGTGCAGTGCACAGCACTGACTCACTTGATCGGGTTTTGTTGAGCAACACTCTACTGACTTTACATGTATATGCAGGGCATCGGACACGGTACGGTCACTACGGTATTGACCGTACCACTTTTTGCCCCAGGTACCCCGTGAATCAATAAAATACACTGATCTGGACTCTAAATTTCCAAAATTTTCAGCTCAGCCATCCCTCCCCCCCCCCCCCACACGAGGAAACTGTACTTCGGATGGCTGACCGTACCACACTAAAATACCTTCCGACGTCCCTGATATGTACTGCATTACTAGTACTTAGTAGCCAAAGCACACAGGCCCCCATGATTGTGCAGCTCCTGTACTGTATCAGTGCTGTCCCAGGCTCGGCAGAAGTTCAATTTGGCCTCCTTTGCATGATGCAATGTGCGGCGTACACGTCCAGTATGCACCTGGCAATACGTGCACACCACACGTAGCATCATGTGTTTCTGAAATTCTGTCCGGACAGCACTGCATGCGGGAGTTGCACACTCTCGGGGGTCATGTACTCTTGGTAGTGACTGAATGCATACGAAGCACAGAAGCCATATAATTTCGACTAGGCCTTTCGTAATGGTGATTAACAAGGTAGCGAGCAAGTCCTTGTAACCAGCACTTTGGCGGTCAGAGCATCGTCACCAGTCTGCCTAAGTGCAGTCTGCAAACATGGCACCCACTCTTACTTCACGATTCAAGCGCGTGCGCGCAACAAATCTCACCTTGCTGTGCTGGAGGCAGTGTACATTGCCAAGCTGAAGCCTGAACTGTGCATGCAAAAGAAGTATGTGCGAAAGTTGTCACTGTTTTGACACTGGCAATATTCATTGTCTCACTGTGTAGTTAGCGCCACTAGCGCTATCTTTTAAAGTGCTATTTGGTCTATGCTCTGACCGCCAAATATGTTGTTGGTGCCACTAGCGCTATTTTTCAAGTGCTATTTTTGTCAATGCTCTGACCGCCAAAGTGCCGGTTATAAGGACTTGCTTGCTACCTTGTTAATCACCAATGTATTCGACTTGAAGAGTAATGGAATGAAAGGCCTAGTCGAAATTATATGGCTTCTGTGCTTCGTGTGCTGATTTGCTTTCCTCCAGCCAAAAATCTATTCTTGGAAGTGACCAAATGCATACGGATTCGTCCTCTGGTATATATGTTATAGAGTCATGACCATATCATGGCCACGGATCTATATAACGGAGGATTAGCAAGACGAAATTCGCGTTCGCGTTCGCAAACATTTTTCAGTTCGCGATTTTTCGTTTGGAAAAGTAGTCGAAATACGAATCGCGGATCCGTGTCAGGACAGTCATAAATGTACTATGCTGTACTGTCTGTACACAATGTACATCGTGTCAAAGTCATGCATGTGCGAATTCTGTTTGCTAATCCTTCTCATAACGCGAGTTTCGTCACTGAGTTCGACGTTCCTTGGAGTGCGAACGCGAATTTCGTCTTGCTAATCCTCCGTAGTGAAGGTCACCATCTCTATTCAGGGGTTCATGATCAATACTCTCTATACTGGATCATTCAGGAGTCATATTTTATGGACTTGTGCGAGTTCGTGTGAGTTTTTTGGTTTTGTTTTGCACATATTGTCGCGTCCTTATGTGGCATGTATTGGCCATACGCACTTCCTCGTTGTTTTCGGATTTCCCCTTCTGGTTCAATACTGTGCACCCTCGTAACCGTCTTGCTTGTATTCTGGCTCCGCGGACACCTTGGTGTGACCTCCACACTATTCTTCTCTATTGTAGCGGACATTGAGATCTGTTGAGAAGCCAAGCGGCCACGGGGCGCTGGCCTTGCAGCAACGAGCACTGCGGGTCCAATTTTACACTGTGTACAATCCACATGAACTACAGTGCATGAGACAGAGAGAGAGAGAGAGAGAAAGAGACAGAGAGAGATAGAGACCGAGACAGAGAGAGACAGAGACAGATACACACACACACACACACACACACACACACACACACACACACACACACACACACACCTCAGACCTCAGACCTCAGACATGCTCATCGCGGAAGCGATAATAGCGAACGGCTATGTTAGACATAGCAACACAGACACCCACCCACACACACACACACACACACACACACACACACACACACACACACACACACACACACACACACACACACACACACATACACGCACACACACACCTCAGACCTCAGACCTGCCCATCGTGGAAGCGATGATAGCGAACAGCTATGTTAGACATAGCAACTTGTGCTGGGATTACACCATTCAACAGCTTGCAAGGCTGATGAATTGACCGCCACTATTTTTAGCCTGGTATCCACCACACAGCTGATTGAAGTGACTTTTTCTGGCCAGTGAATCCCTATTTTACACGCACACACATACACACACAGACAGAGAGAGAGGGAGAGAGAGTTGCTACCCAAATGACCACATATAGCGCTGTGACCATGATTATAGAGGATTGCTGGGCTACTGAGTGCAGAGTCGTACATGCACTCCATGGTACCTGGCTCACTGCGGCCTACACTACTGTCTACAGTAGGGCGTGTACAGTACACAAATTCGCAGCACCATAGCTGAGGTCACCCATCAATCTTTCACTATGACTTGCACACAATAGTAAGCAATATTGTTATAATAATATCATGTAGTGTCTAGCCAGTTGTTCTTGCTTGGCACACGTTTTTCATTCAAAATACCAGCCAGTGAGAGGTAGATTTACCTGATTTCGTGTGAGTTGTACAAGCGTCAGACTGTACATTGATGACACTGAACTCATACTGATTATGGTATACTATTATCAGTTGACTGAGCATACCCTGTACTGCTGTAGACAAGCCCAGACCTGGGTTTGACTCTGAGTGCAGTGTGATTGTGGTGGAATAATGCATACGCAGGCTTATACATGTAAGTTATGGGGGGGGGGGGGGGGGGTACCCGACCCCGATAGCGCCCCCCCCCCCCTGGGTAACCATTTGACCACTATTTTTTTAATGACCGAATAATTGATTGCCCATGTTGGTCTGTAATGACCGAATAACAAACAATTGAAGCCAGGGAGTCTTGAAAACCCTTTCAGTTTTACGATTCCCTGATTGAAGCCATGGCACTCACTGATATCTCTGCATACCAAGCAGTGACAGATTGGACACGGTCGGTAGGCGTTCGGGGAACTGCTTCACCCATGCCATGGCCATGCTGTTCAGGTATTCCACGACTGCGTGCTGCTGACACAGTGACAGGTCGATGTTCAGCGCTGAGACCATGTCCTCCCATGGCCCACAGTACCAGGGAATCACAGACGATATCGCGTGTACGTGTCGGGGTCATGCATCATAACGACACGAGTGCCCTTCAAGGGCCAAGCGACTATCCCAAACTGGGCCATAGCCTTCCTTCTTCGTTCTTGGTGACCAGTGACGCTAGAAAGTAACTCCTAGGCAGACCTAGACACAACATCCAGTACTAGTACTAGTAGTAGTACCGTAGTAGTAATTTTCTTTCAGCAAAGTAAGTAACAGTTAGTTGTGGCGTGGGAACCTTCCCTGACCCAGCCAATGGTGGGCGAGTGATCGGAAGCAGTAAAAAGCCTCCTCAACGATTGGATGTGCCTCAGCGGTGGTAGAACATACAAAGCGCAGCACGCCAGCAGGACGTAGCCTATGATTGTACATAGTCATTGCAGCCTTGTTGTAGACTACTGGCGTAAAGCAGATGCAGCGAAACGACCCAGACTCATCAATGAGTGGACTCCAACTCCACAAGTCAAGAGTCTGCAACGGGGCAAAGGATCGCTTGCACGCGCACCATGGACTGGTACACAGTCAGAATACACACTCGGCACTCATCGGTCGACCGCAGACATCGCACGCGAAGTGAATATGCACAACGCTTTCGGGGTGCGCGCGGGTTCAACCGAGCATATCGCGCTCATGACTCCGATCGGGACTTTGAGGTTCACACACGTGAACCATTTTTCACAGGTCGATCGACCGTTCTGCACTCGCACGCGCACGGAGGCTGGTGCGCGCCGTAACACATACTCAGTATCATGGTATACTGTAGTACTACTAGCGCGCGCACCTCTTGTTGTCGACTTCCGCATGCTGGTTGCCATAGTCAGCGAGTCAGTCACACTTAGCACCGGCGTTCCACTTTCTCTGCTGCACGACCAGGATCCGTCGCGGCTGGCAGGGAACACGACGGGCAAACTGAAATCGGCACAACGCCATTACCAATGATACACTGACCAACACATTCTTCAGCTAGTTTCGTGTTCTCTCTTAGCAGCTAGCTTCTCGTAGTTTGTCGTTAGGTTCTGTCCGTATTGGAAACCCCTGGTGGCACACAGCAGCATGGCGGTTTGGAAATGTTGCAGCAAAGCGCTGCTGCTGCTTATGCTGTTTCACATCACCTTCTACAGCGATCTAGTTTTAGCGCAGGACCAGAGCGGAGATGCGATCCGATCATGGGACTATAACACAACCAGTGGCGGTGGCAGTGGCGAGGAAGTAGGTAGTGGCAGCGGCAGCAGCGGCGAATCAGCTGGCGAGGGAGATGAGGGAAAAGGTGGCGAGGAGAAGGAGGACTCTCTTCTCCACGCATTGCACTGGGAAGGCCTGGTGGAAGAGGAGCTGGAGGAGAAACATCAGAAGAACAGTTTGAGTCTGTTGCTGGCCGTCGCTCTTCTCATGCTTGTCGTGCTGACAATCTGGGTGTTCAAGATGAAGCGCTGTCGTGTTATGCACGAAACGGGTTTCTCAATCGTATACGGTGAGTTGGTGTTAGCATGGTCGTTATCAGTGGCAATAAAGACTGCTTGTTGTTATGACACGTTTTGGCCACCCGTGACCCCAATGTCCCCTCAGTGCCGCTCACTCGTATTGTGTGTATACATGATAATACATGGCACTAGATAAACTACCCTAGCATAATGCGGGTCCGAACCGTGTGTAACACCCGTACGGTTCAGATGGTCTCAACAGACCTGGGATCTACCAACCGTGGATGGTTGTAGCAAGGTCACTGTTTCCAAACACTGTGTCCTCCACCTTGTTTCATGCTGTCAATCTAACAACATGATAATACATGTAGACATGGTCGTAAAATCCAGCACCTGCATGTCGGCACTGTGGTCTAACTCCACACTGGCTGCACACACCACGCCCGGATAGATGCTGAATGCAGAAAGCGTTGCTAATTAAAGGGGAAGTTAAGGCAAAAATTAAAATTTCACCAGTTGTAGTCTTCGGGGTGCTGAGTCGAATGGTCTTGGTCCGAGAAGGCTGAGACGCTCCCTTCCTACTTGAATCCCAATCGAACTCGCGCACTTCCACTGAAACTGGGTGACTGCGCCCTACTAGATGGGGATTTGTATGCAAAATGTCACTAAAAGCGCCATTTCGTTCTTATAAAAGCACGGATGACCGCGATTGGCCCATAAGTTGTAGTCTTTTGGACGCTGAGTCGACTGGTTTTGGTCCGAAAAGGCTGCGATGCAGCGTTCCTCCTTTATTCCCAATCGAACATGGTTAAACAAGTGGTCACGTGCTCCTGGGTGCCCAAATCACCTGGTCACCACGCCAGCAGGCGACAACTTTCACACCAAGGTTCAACTCGAGTTCAACTCGAGTGAAAGGACTGCACCCAAAAAAGGTCAAACAAGCTAGTAAGTTGTACCCTGCAGGCACGGTGACCAGGTGACTGGTGTACGCAGGAGCACGTGACCGCTTCTTCAACCATGTTCGATTGGGAATAAAGGAGGAACGCTGCATCGCAGCCTTTTCGGACCAAAACCAGTCGACTCAGCGTCCAAAAGACTACAACATATGGGCCAATCGCGGTCATCCGTGCTTTTATAAGAACGAAATGGCGCTTTTAGTGACATTTTGCATACAAATCCCCATCCAGTAGGGCGCAGTCACCCAGTTTCGGTGGAAGTGCGCGAGTTCGATTGGGATTCAAGTAGGAAGGGAGCGTCTCAGCTTTCTCGGACCAAGACCATTCGACTCAGCACCCCGAAGACTACAACTGGTGAAATTTTAATTTTTGCCTTAACTTCCCCTTTAACTTACTTCAGTAGATCTGCCGATTCTGACTACTAATAGTGCTGGCCAGTGAGTGGTAGTAGTATGCAGGGAGACTATGTACAGCATTGCTCAATGAAATCCAGTCGAATTTTTCAAGTGCACGCCGGGCGTTGTGCAGCCCTAGACCTGCGAACACTGGGCTGCGAAAAGGTGCACGGCGCCAACTTGACTCTCGCCGCGGACTGGATTTCATTGAGCAGGACTGTACTTGTAGGTGAGTAGGAAATGAAGCAATGTGGGTCTTGCTTGTGGACTACCCATTGAGTCAGCCCCTCGGTGCAGGGCTGATTTACATGGTCAACCTCATGAATTGCGACCTCGGGTATCAACAACAACAACTAGCGAATATCTACACAATCACAGGACTGGCTGGTGACGATTTGACAGTGCATCCTGTTACCCACATGGATAACTGACAGCACGCCGGAGCAACACCACTTTTCTCATGCACCATCCAGGGTCGTGTTCACGAGATTGCCTATGCACGTCCGCATAGACCAACATATTTGTAGTAGGGCGATGTGGGCTATTGCTGGTCTGGGCCACATTGGGAGTCAGTAGGCCACCACGGTACTATAATCGCACCGTATTTGGGAAAGACCACGGAACGCGTGCTTTGAAGTAGATCTTCCAAATCCGCTGTCGAGGCACATCTTGTTTTCCGCTTTTTTTAAAAAGTAGTATGATGTCAGAATGAAGTTGAAGGCACCAGTGCAGCAGAACTTATGGTTGATTCAAATGGTGGTAAAAACACACCTGGCGATATGGCGGTAAATACACGCCTGTCCTCACACGCTCTCTAGTATGGTGCCATGCCATACCATTCCTCCTGCTGTAAAGTGACCGTGATGCAAAGCCCCTCGCATGGGTGTATTTTCCGTCCCAGTTCTCATAGCAATAGCCAAATGTAGTGCAGCTCCATGCTGTACTGTATGAACACTACACTGCGAAATCATATCAATTACTAGTACGAAGAGTACATAAACCAGAGTGTGCAACTGTGCATATCAGATCTAAAACAGCAGAGTTCGTGCACTACGTCACCTTGATGAGGTCAGCCAAGCTGCGGCTTGCGTACAGCTCAAGTTTTCGTGTTTCACAGCCCGGAAATCAGCCAAGTTTGCATGATTTTTGACGTCCTGTTTTAGGATTTCGGTGTTTTTGTGTGACTGCGTAGACCTACGCCGCGTACATGCGCTGGCAAGCAAATTCACCAGGCTATCTGTATCAAAAACCGAAATCCGGACAAACTCGGCGTCCTGCGCCACCGTGACTGGTTACGCAACTTTTCACCGTACCTGTGGCTTACCATGCTGTCAGAAATGACGTACTGCACGGATTACGCTCCCTGAGTTGCACATTCTGGTTTATGTACTCTTGCTAGGACTGTAAAAGCCATTATTCTAAGGAGCCGCAAACATAACCATTTCCTAAAACTGACCTGTTTGCGCAAAGGTAACGGTTCTCACTCATTCTCAACGCTCACTTGCAACACTACATTTATATGTATCGATTTCTGTATAACATTTTCCATTTTTAACCATACTCGGATTTCTCCTTGTTAACTCGGTAGAATTAGCTCTTCATTATATATATTCACTGGTTTGAGGGAAGGATGCTTCGTTATGTAAGGCTTTTACAGTACTTAAAGTAATCAGTCACTTTGCATCCTTTCCCTCCAACCAGTGAGTACTTTATTCATGGCGTATATTGTAGGTTAGTGCGCAGTTGGAACATACTGAGTTGTGTTGGTGACATGCTTTGCCGTTCCAGGTATCATCATTGGTTTGATCATGCGCTATGCTGGCGATGAGGTGTCGGTAGAGCCGATGACTTGCGAGTCCAACTATACGCACCCGCCGCGCCAAGTCTTCCTGTCCGTCGAGAATGACACGTACGCCTTTGACCTGCGCAACAAGTTGTTCAAGGATGACGAGGGAACAGAATATGAAGGACTGGTAAGAGGTGTTCGCCGCCGCTTGTTGTGACACCGCTTATGTGTGCTTTACCGTTATATTGTGTATTAGACCAAGATGTTGCGACTTCAGCGGTAATTAGTTGTGTATTATAGCTGGCCTTTTTCCTGTAGAAGCCGATGTCAGGGCTAGGCTTCTATTCAAACTGGGATATTTCTACTATTATGTCAACAGGGACTCAACACTATAACTAGGCTTATGTGCCAACGGTGTATCTTGGAAATCAGGCTTGCATATATTATGTAATTGATTAGCTGGGGGGGGGGGGGGGGGGGGGGGGGGAGGCTGCCAACCAGAAGTAGGAACTTCTGGTGAATGGTAGCAGCTTTGCAGGTACTTCTTCCGCCCAAGCAAAATTTTCGCTTATCTTTGCACTTTTAACTGATACATTCCAGGGTCTCAGAACGGCTTATAACAACTCAGAATGAGTTGAGGAGTCGTTGAACATCAAGAGAAACTATCCAAGTCGAAAAATGTAGAAGTCATCCTTTCTCATCACCCGACGCAGCACTTGTTGTCGGGTAGTACTTCGCACTTTCCAGAAGCGCAAATATTTCGTATCGACACTTTTCCAAGCGCTTCACCTCCTTCATGAGTACGATCGGTCGTGTTTCTTACCAGCCGAAGCTGACGAGCTCAGCGTCGCTTTTCAGGATCGTTCACTTTGACATCAGGTGAATGAGATGGGTGAGTGACAACCCTGTCATCGAAGCCTTTCTTTCCCCCCTGTTTTGCCCAGTGCCGGTTCTGGTTCAGATTTGCAGTATGTGGGCGAGCGTCGCTGAGTGGCTTTTTCAGCTTCAAGCACACGTGCATTCTTACCGTACACACATCTTGTGCCGGATGCAATCAAACACGCTGGCTTTTCGCAACATGACACCTCTGCTCCGTACTCCAATGGTACTCTAGCAGCACCCACCTTTACAAGTGGCTGACTTCGTGTTTTTTACCAGTTCACTCGCCTTCAACGCGCTCTACTCTAGGTGTTTCTTTGCTCTTTGCCGACTTCGACGACTTGTGTGGAACTGGTACGCCTGAACCAGCAGATTTGTGTGATGGTGAAGTGCACAAGCTGTAAAAATTGCTGTCAGACACCTGACATTGGGCTGAAGGAGATAAGCGAAAATTTTGCCTGGGCAGAGGAAGTACACTGTACTGTGCAATGGCAATCTCACCAGTCATGTTGGCTTCTTCATTTGCTATTGCAGCTCTTAGACGCATGCCATCCAAGTAACCCATCACTGTGTGTGACATGTGACCTGTTCTCTTGTTGTATCTACCGCGGCATGCAGCTCTTGTTCAACCCGGAGATGTTCTTCTTTGTCCTGCTGCCACCGATCATCTTCTATGCTGGCTATGACCTGCAACGCGTAAGTGCAGCGATGCCAACCGCCATATTGTTCTACTACATTCACTTGGCAGGACCGCCGGAAGCAGTGTTTGATTGGTCCGGTAGTATCAAGGCCGTTCATACTTTGTGTATGATATGGTGGGTACACATGCCCTCCACAGTAGGAAACATGTGTTAGTGGCGGAAAAGCTGGTCCGGTAATAACCTGACCAACCGGACCGGTTCCGGCAGGCCTGCTTGGGGTCAGAGAATCCAGGTAGCTCATCATGTCACATGACTGATCATGTGACCCGGGTAACCCGCAGTATGTCACAGACATATCCTGTATGCTACTTGTACATCAGTATGGAGGTCTCCTGGGTGACATTGTCGTGCATGCATTGTACTGTCTACTTCAAGTACGTGTATTGCAAATCAGTGCTTGCAATGGTTTTCAATGCAAAACGCCGCAACGGGTGACGGAAGTCACCGAACATCTGAATTGGTTGGTCTGTCTGTAAATGCTGAGCTTTGACATTGCGATGCATTTTCAATCCCTGTGCATGTGGATGCTCGGCAGAAATACTTCTTCCGCAACATCGGAGCCATCCTGCTGTACGCCTTTGTTGGAACGACCATCTCCTGCTTCACTATTGGGTAAGAATGGAAGTCTTGGTGGAAGTTTAGTCATTTGTCTCTTATCCTCCATACTTATTGAACATGTGCCATGGGTTCTTTTTGGCCTCCAAAATTTCTAAGCTGACTATAGCACACAGTCTGCGTGCGGATGCGATAGGCAGTAGGTATATGCAGTGTCAAACTGTCCACCAGGTTGGGAAGCTATTGCCAAGAACTAAAGATATAACGAGTCATCTTTAATGTTCAATCCACAAAACGTGATACAGAAAGTGAAGAACCATCCGAGGCAAATAGCCAATGTAAATATGAAAGAACTCAAGATATACTTGTAGTAGTAGTAGTGGTACTTGCAGTTGTAGTAGTAGTTGTGGTTGTGAAGTAGGTTGTTGCACACATGCCTACGGTGAGAGTGTCCGATGCTTGTTTTTCTGTCCGGACAATACGTTTGCTTCTCCTACGTACATGTGTGCAGCTCTATGATGTATGCCTACACTCAGTTTGGCATTGAGACCCTGCCGCGCGGTGTCGACAATCTTGTCCAGTGTTTGATCTTCGGAGCTCTCATCTCTGCAACGGATCCAGGTAAAGTGCGGGTGTGCTGTGGATACCTTGTGGCAATACATTTTAATACCGTATTTCCGCAAATAGTAGGCCGGTCTACTATTTCTTCAAACTCGTCCTAACCCGGCCTTATAATTGAGGATGGTTTTGTATTCGAGGACGGTCTTTTATTCTTTCAACTCAGTTCGACCCCGGTCTTCTATTTTTCGCCGCCCAGTTTTACCCCCGTTCTTCCAGCTTCTTTCAGTAAAGTTTCAGCAAAGTCTCGTCTTTTTTCCACTGCCGAATCATAGCCCGAGTCACCTTGAGCTTCTCCGCTGCGCTGGTGATACTCGTCCTCTTTGCCAAATCCACAGCAGATATTTTGAAGCACAAGAGTATTTCTTTCGCTTATTGCTGGCCATGGTCGAAAGGAAAGGCTACAAGAACTGGCAGAGCGTGATGGCGGAATCACAAGAAACCGGAAGATGTACAAGAACTGGCAGAGCGTGATGGCGGAATCACAAGAAACCGGAAGATGTGCCACACATGCCACGTGTAGTTGCAGTTTTGTACAAAATGGCAGCCGTCGCACTGCGCATGCGCAGTCGTAAGACTCATTTAGTAGGCCCGGTCTTCTAATCGGAGACGGTCTTGTATTTTTTCAATCGCCCCTGCCCCGGCTTTGTATTCGAGGAAGGCATTGTATACGAGGACGGTCTTTTATTTGAGGAAATACGGTATACAAAATCATATCCGGATATAGTTGTGTGCTGTGGACTATGTTGGCAATACATGGCGCTACTTAAGTAAGTCATACCACCAACCTCAAGCAGGATTCACAGAAGCATTTTTGCGATGCGATGCGACGGCCGCGAAACCGGGGAAACCCCCAAATCGCATCCATCTCGCAGCTCACGCAACTGTCGCAACTGGGCCATCGTAGATGTTGAGCTTGGCTAAACTTTTGCAATGCGACAAGCGATAATTATGGTGTACGATTTTGACCTTTCCTGCAGCAAAGTTGTACAAAGGTTCAAGAATTGCTTGTAGATGTGTACAAGTTGTACAAAGCCACGCGAATACCATGGTGACGTACCCACCTGCATTGGACTTCGCGCCAAATCAGCAAGGTGTTGTCGCATCGCTGACTTCTTCTGTGAATGGTATTTCGCGAGGTTGCATCGCACACCGCCGTCGCAGATCGCGTCGCATCGCCCATCGCATCGCAAACAAGCTTCTGTGAATCCCGCTTTAATCTTTCCTAGCCCAGTGTTGTATGCAACTGTGGTTTTCATGCTATATGTTTTATTGTCCACATCTACCATGGTTACGAACTTAGAGCAATCAACTTCATATCTACCATGGTTACGAACTTAGAGCAATCAACTTCATATCTACCATGGTTACGAACTTAGAGCAATCAACTTCATATCTACCATGGTTACGAACTTAGAGCAATCAACTTCATATCTACCATGGTTACGAACTTAGAGCAATCAACTTCATATCTACCATGGTTACGAACTTAGAGCAATCAACTTCATGTCTACCATGGTTACGAACTTAGAGCAATCAACTTCATATCTACCATGGTTACGAACTTAGAGCAATCAACTTCATATCTACCATGGTTGTTATTACATATCGTCACAGATCCATTTCTATATCCAGTCAGTCAAGTAGTGCTGAAACCTTTGTTTTGGTCTGCTTCTTTGTTGCTGTTCAATATCTTATCTTGTGTATGTATGTGTGTGTGTGTGTGTGTGTGTGTGTGTGTGTGTGTGTGTGTGTGTGTGCGCGTGTGCGTGTGTGTGTGTTTGCGTGTGTGTGTGTGTGTGCGTGTGTGTGCGCGTGTGTGTGTGTTTGCGTGTGTGTGTGTGTGTGTGTGTGTGTGTATGTGTGTGTGTGCATGCGTGTGTGTGTGTGTGTGTGTACGTGTGTACGTGTGTGTGTGTGACAACTACAGTGACCGTCTTGGCCATATTCCATGACCTTCACGTCGACGTCGACCTGTTTGCCATTGTGTTTGGCGAGAGTGTGATGAACGACGCCGTGGCCATCGTCCTGTACAGGTAGGTCTCACACACACACACACACACACACACACACACACACACACACACACACACACACACACACACACACACACACACACACACACACACACACACACACACACACACACACACACACACACACACACACACACACACACACACACACACACATACACACACACACACACACACACACACACACACACACACACACACACATACACACACACACACACACACACACACACACACACACACATACACACACACACACACACACACACATACATACACACACACACACACACACACACACATACACACACACACACACACACACACACACATACACACACACACACACACACACACACACACACACACACACACACACATACACACTACTACTACTACTACTAGCAGCATGACTGCCCAGAGGGGCAAGTGTCACCCCTATGGAAAGGGGACCAGAAAACGGGACACGGATCACAAGCAGGACCGCGAATGTCTGGCTAGGTCCTGCTGCCGGCGGAAATTGCGTTTACAACGTGGGCAGCTGAGGGGCAGAGCTGCTCTCTCAGCAGCAGATGGTCTCGCACCACGATTGCAGTTGTGACGCTTGAACCCGGCCGCAGAACGGAAGCATCGCTGACATGTTGGGCAGTGCTGCTGGCAACAAGCTGAAAGTGGCACAGACAGACTGACTGTTGGTGTAGGAGAACTCGTGACAGGCTGGCATCGATGAACAGAGTAGCCACCCTTGCTGCGGATCCACCTCTGGCAGTTCTGGCATTGCACTGATCCACGTTGGAGCTGGATGGGAAGCCGTCTCTGAGTGGTGCACTTGTGCCGCGTCCTATCTGAGACCCGTGAGAAGTTCCGGTCACACACTGCGCAATGCACAGACTTGGGCATGGTGGAGCTCGACTGAGGGGCAACCCGTACTTCCCTCCACTGTTGGCGGTCCTGAGCAAGGATGAACCACTGAGATGGCTGTTGCAGTGCAACCTTGAGGTCGGTCATCACCGTGTCTTTCCACCGTCGCCGGGGACCACAAAACGGCCGAGGCACAGGTAGCCACCCAAAGAGGAGTTGGAGGGGGGTGTGATCCTCATCCATACGCGCAACGTGCCCAGTCCATTCCAGACGCCGATTGCGGAGGCGTGTAGACATCAGTACTGGGTCTCCCCAACGGTTCCGCAGGTCTGTGGATGACAGCCGCTCGGACCACTGACGAGGCTTGGTGATGCTGAGGACAGTCCGGGTGCATTGATGGTGGAATTTATCCAAACTTCTGATATCCCGTTGGAGTGGGGTCCAACACTCTCCGCCATACAGTAATATTGAGGAAACGCAGGCCATGTACAGGTGGCGTTTACTAGAGAGGGACAGAGATCTGTCAGTGAATACCTTCTGGAGGGCTCCGAAGGCCTTTGAGGCTTCGGCAATACGGCGCTTGATGTCGGATGAAGAACGACTGTCAGGGGTCACTATGGATCCTAGGTAGGTGAACCTCGGCACGGCTTCGATAGTGCCAAGGGGGAGAACGATGTCAGCCGAGTCTTCAGCAGAGACCCCATGGCCCGCCGTCATGATCTTCGTCTTGGCGATGCTCACAGTTAGTCCAAATTCTCGGGCAACACTACAGAAGAGCTCCACACCAAACTCAGCATCACTACGGCATTCAGACACGAGAACGGCATCATCAGCATACTCCAGGTCACTAACAGACAGTGACTCGCCAGCCCTGCGCGATGATGAGCGGGGGTAGAGTTGGCCATCGATGGAAAACTGGATGCTGACAGAGTGACTACGACCTGCATCCTTTAGCCGGGCACGCCATGTCTCAACAACCGCCCCGAAGTACAGGTTAAAGAGAACGGGTGCCATGACACATCCTTGTCGGAGACCATTAACCACAGGGAACTCATCAGAGGTGGAGTTGCCAACTCGGAC
Organism: Sycon ciliatum; assembly: GCF_964019385.1. NCBI lineage: Eukaryota > Metazoa > Porifera > Calcarea > Leucosolenida > Sycettidae > Sycon > Sycon ciliatum. The sequence continues at coordinate 39,983,630 of NC_088644.1, forward strand.
CGAGGCAGAGGTAGAGGTGTGGAAAGCCTTAATCAGGGCCACTAGCTGTTGCGGGACCCCAAGTCGGCCCAAGGCCACCCAGAGAGCAGCGCGTGGTACAGAATCGTACGCCTTTTTCAAATCCACAAACACACAGAAGAGCTGCTGACGATGTTCGTATGCTTTCTCGATTAGCTGGCGGAGCGAGAAGATGGCATCAACACAGCCCCTGCCTGGCCGAAAGCCGCTCTGGGACTCTGGGAGTTCCGACTCAGCCAACAACTGCAAGATCGCACATACACACACACACACACACACACACACACACACACACACACACACACACACACACACACACACACACACACATACACACACACACACACACACACACACACACACATACACACACACACACACACATGTGACTGAAAACTCTCCTCCCGGACTCCACAGCAACACAACCGGATAGGACGGGAATATTATAATTATTAGGACTGAACAAACATGAAACGGGAAGTACAAAAAGGAAAAGACTACATACCAGCCGCCATCAAAATCGGGCTCAACACAACAACAGGCACTACATCATTGCGCAACAACTTTGGAGCATGCGCATGCTTGGCCAAGTCCTGTTACCATGGGACCACTCTATCACACTCCTCCGCCTGGTAACAGGGAAATTGTATCACCAAAGTGAACGGGCAAAGAAACATTCCAAGGGGACAAAAGTGGAAAGAAGGGACACAAAATGCGGGAAAGAAGACAACGGTCTCGCAGATGGACCATACACACGGATATACATAAAAGATGGCAAACAGCAAGTGAAGGGCAACCATACCGGAACCGAATAGAAAAGAGAATACCCACGCAACCAGAATAGATGCGGCACGAGCAGCCACAAAGCATATGGTGCAATGTACCGTCACACGAAAAAGTCCAGAATGACACATGCAGTACATGGAAGAGGAAACGGAGACTAACGAGCGAGCGGCATTGGACAAAACAGATTTTGCACCAAAACTAGAGACACACACACAGTGGTAATAGGACTCTACAAGGCATGTCATATGGATGCGGGAAAGGCCAGAATAACCAGCAAGAAACTGCAGTAAATGAACACAACGGTGTGAGTTACGTACGGAACCGACCAGGGACCTGCGGACTGGAACGGTCGCGCAAACCATAGCCATGGACGGGCGTGTCAGGCATGGCACCATGTACGGGGGGCGTCTGCAACACGAGCTGGACAACGGGGTCCCGGTCGTCAGCCTCCACTGCCGCCGGCGCGTCGGCAGGGCCATGCGCATCAGGAGCCTGTGGATCTCTCTTCAGCAAATCCACGTTCACCAGCTTGGAGCGACCATCAGCTGTGGCAATACGGACTGTCGACGGGGAGATGATGCGGATTACGTGCCATCCAGATTCGAAGGGGGTGAGAATCTTCGAATGCCGCTCCGGACGCCGAAGAAGGACGGCAGTGTCAACGGGGTATGGACACTCGGGCACGGGAGCATCGAGGAAGTCAAGCCGTGCTAGCTCAACTTCGAGGTGATCGCGCAGGCGGGCAGACTTCCGCTGCAACTTGTCCACCCAGGCGCTGTCGGACAGTTCAGTGGAATCTTGTTCGATGAGAAGACGGTGAGGCTGCCAGCCGTGCATGGCTTCCATCGGGCTAATCTTCGTAGCGGTGTGCGGGCGAGAACGGTAGTGGAACAACAGAAGCTCGAGGGCAGTCTCCCAGTCGTCATCATCCTCGAGCGTCTTGCGGATGATCGTCAACAGCGTCCGGTTGAAACGTTCCACAGAACCTTGTGACTGGGAATGTCGAACAGCGCCCCGCTGGACCGTGACGCCAAAGGACTTGAACAGGGCTGACACAATGGCATTGACGAACTCAGTGCCATTATCGCTACGCACAACCTCAGGCGCGCCCCATCGTGAGCAGATAGAGACCATGGCAGCAGCGACCTCCGCCGAACAGTGGCGCTTCATCGGGACAACTTCGACCCACTTGGTAAAATGGTCGATGCAGACGAGTACGTAGCGGTAACCAGAACGGCTGACACCAAGCTCCAAGGTATCGATGGAGACAACACTCCAGGGGCCGTTGGCGGAGACAGGTCGTGTCGGTGGCACACCGGGGCCACCACGAGGGTTTGCAGCCGTACAGGGGGGACAGCGGCGGATGAAGTCCTGACACTTCTCGGCCATGTTGGGGAAGTAACAGACACCCCGGAGAAACCGCCACATGACCTCCCAGGAGGCGTGGCCAGTCTGTTGATGGGCACCCCGAAGAACGAACTCTTCGATGTCATTCGGCACGACTGGTACTGACATGACCTCGTTAGGGGGTAGCTTGACGCTCCGCATCAGCACGCCATCCACGACGGTCAATTGCTGCTGAACACGCTGGAATGCCGGCGAACGGACAGCATGGCCGGCCACAAGGTCCCCGACGACAACCGGAATCACCTCGTCCTGCTGCTGCGCCGCGGCAATCTCGCCCAGGGTTAGGACACGCCAGGCGGCATCATCAGCGACAGCGGCGCCAACGACATCGGCATCACCAATCGGGCCAGACATCTTCGCAGTCTGGCGGGCAAAGCGGAGGAACGGCGGTGGGACACGTGTGAGCTGATCAGCAATGTTTTGCTGTGTGGGTACCCAGACCACGTCAACACTCATGCCGGACGAGTCGACGATATCGAGAATAACCTGCAGCCGGCGTTGCACGAGGACTTCGTGCAACCCACTGACGTGAACCCGCTTGATGTTGTCGAACAGAGAACGCAGCCACCCATGCACCGTCTGGGAGTCGGTCATGATGCACAACTTCGGGATACGCCAAGACGACGCGAGAGTGAGGCCCTTTACCACGGCATCTAGCTCGGCGACGTTGATGTGGCGTTTATCGGTGGCACCGCGGAGCCACGACTGGTCTTCGAGTACAGTACCATCAGCTTCGAGCACGACACCGTAGGCAATGCTGGAGGCGTCGCACCAAACACGCCAGTCTTGGGGATCATCCGCAGTCCAGGCTCCATGAACAGGGTCGTCGCCCTCCACACGCTTTGCCGCATCGTGGCAAAGGTCGCACAACTCCTGGGGGACAGCTGCATCCCAGGCATCCGTTGTTGCAGACGCCAAGCGCTTCAGCCAGCTAGCCAAAGGGCGCAGATAGCCACAGACCGGATAATGACCAGTCAGTTGACCACACCACTGGAATACATTCCGCTTAGTCATCTGGGTAGGAGGGGGTTGCAGTGGCTCGCGTCGCTCCCACTGGCCATCGTGCGTCTGCAGACCAAGGACGCGAGTCGCATCAACGTCCACAGCAGGTTTCGTAGGCAATCCATGGGCGGTCAGCGCGTCCGCAAGGGC
>NC_088644.1:39991992-40039492 GCF_964019385.1 Sycon ciliatum
CATTGTCACTAACGTTATAACACAATGCACCATAACAACACAAGAAAGTACACCACAACAACATTCAGCTCAAGACCAAAGTGGACGCTGCGGCGAGGTGATCATGGTGATGCCCCCATCGCCATCGTTGCCGTTGCCTCCCCCAGAATCGCCACCTGCATCTGCCATCGGCAGTGCTGGGGCTGAGTCTGTGGTGTCGCTGGAACGGGCAAATATGGATGAGGTAAGCACTGAACATGAACAAGAAGAAAGAAGGCTGAAGGAAACGGAATTCAACAGAGAAAACAACACGATCAACATTCAAAGACCTAGACGATCAACGGCTAATTATTCAATGAATTATTACAGTACTGGATGTCAAGCACCGGCGAAGACACTGGGAACAGAAGATTTAGCAACAACAGGAACAACAACAATGACAACAACAACAATGGTAACAAATTACCATCAAGATCAAAGGAGGAGTCAACGAACAGAGGTTCAGCAACGTGAAGCGAGCCTGGCCCGGGACCGATCGGTGGTGATGAGGAGAATGACACGGAGGACGACACTGGGGATGAGTTGGAAGATGAGACGGGGGACGAGGTTGCGGTTGGTGGAGACGAGGAATCGGATGGTGATTGTGATCGTAAGAAGTCTGCCGTTTTTCTTCATCTGTTGTCTCACCCTAAGTGTCTGCAGGTGTATGATGATTTTAGTTTTTCTGTTCTTTGTCGTGCACGGTACGCTAGTCAGTTGAAAGTACTTGAGGCTGTTTGTATTCGTTTGCATAAGCCTGATCTTTGTAAGCAGAAGAAACATGTAGTTGCGTTAAGATTGTTTTCGTAGGTGCACAGCATGATTGTTTGTCTCACTACATAGTTCTAGCGTTGCAATTAGTTCCTCACCCCTGTTGCACTTAGCTCTCACTTTACTTCTATTGTCTCACCTTCCCTCATTCTATTTTTAGCACTTTGTTTTGTTCTCGTAACACATTATTGAATGTATATAAATTATTGATTTGGCATGGTTATTCTTCAGTCACGGCTTTCCACTGATGATTGTGACAAGAAAATCGATTTTGGTAAACCTTCATGACTTTGTTGTAGTGTGGCGATGACAGCAGAATTTGTTCTCTTTGTAGCTATTATAAAATTGTTGTCTCCGCGTCGAATATTTACATATTTTAAACGGAGATACTCTAGGAATCAGGTTGAAATCCTGAATGATGCTCTGCGCAAACGCTACGTGGCTAAAAACATTTCACATAATATTATCTTCATGAAACGCTGTAAGGAAAATGGAGTGTGCCCTACTTCCATCCAGAAGCGGGTGCACAAAGCCCGTGCATATCACTCATTAGCAATAGAACGAGTATTCCTCAAAGACGACATTGCGCGCTCTACTGACACATTGTGTTCTGCTAGGTCTCAATTTAAACGTCTGTATAGTTCGGCTCGTTCGTTCCTCTCCTATCACGACTACCTCAGATTCAGTACACTACTGGCGGAGAATGACAGCAAACAGCAAGTCAAACTCCTCGCTAAGTACGAGAAAAACATCAAATGGCTGTGTGCAAAGCTGTATGGCTCCTTTAAGCCCAACATGGACACGATTATTAACCTTGCCAACATTGAACTATCTCCGGTGCAAAAGGAATTGCTGTGCCGGGGTACGGAGTTTGGTATTCCTCCTTCTAACAACAGAAAGGAAATGGTCCTTACACAATTCGAAATGTTCCACACAAAACTCATGAAGAATTTTACACCAGTGTCTGAAAATCAGCGTGCTATCTGTACGGCTAATCTTCGAGCCATCGCCGAAGAACACGCGGAAAAACCTCCAGACCGAAGCACATTTTCATTATCCAGAGAACACCTTAAAGCTCGACGTGTTCTAATGAACAACAACGATATTAGAATCACAAGACCAGACAAGGGTCGAGCTACAGTTATTATTAGCACACAAAAGTACAATACAAAAATGGCGGTCATCCTTGAGGACACAAGTAAGTTTGTCCAACTCGGTCCAGTATCTACTCATGACAACACAGTTCGGGTAGAGAAAAAGTTGAATAGTTTTCTCAAGAGACTTAAAGAAAGTAAACAGATATCGGAGGAAGAGTTCTTCAAAATGCGGCCCATTGGTTCCGTCCGACCACGTCTCTATGGGCTCCCAAAAATACATAAAGCGAACTGTCCGTTGCGCCCCATATTATCCATGGTCGCATCACCGCAATATAATATCTCTAAATGGCTGTGTGGTTGGCTTGACATCGTGCAAAAGTTCTATTGCAAACATACAGTTAAAGACACCTTCGAATTCATTGACGTCCTTCGCTCCCACCCAGTTCCGGCCTCCGCGCATATGTGCTCGTTTGATGTTGTGAGTCTATTCACGAACGTTCCGTTAGAAGAGACTATCAATATTTGCCTAGATGTGTTGTACCGAAATGATGAAGTTGATACGCCGTGGATATCGGAGACGGCATTCCGGGAACTGATGTTGCTCGTGACGACTGGTGTGGAGTTTTCCTTCAGTGACATTATGTATAGGCAGGTTGATGGGGTAGCCATGGGCTCCCCATTAGGTCCAGTATTAGCGAATGTGTTCGTTGGTTACTGCGAGTCACTGATTGCAGAACAGTTGTGGCCAGCATTGTACGTTCGTTTTGTTGATGATTCCTTCACCTGGTTCGATTCTCTTGAAGATAGCCAAATCTTTCTTGGTATTCTAAATGACCTACATCCTTCCATACGCTTTACTTGTGAGCACGAACAAGCGAACAAACTTCCCTTTCTAGACGTCCTTGTGGAAAAGTCTAGTCAGGGTACAGTAACATCTGTGTACAGAAAGCCTACATTCACCGGCCAGTACATAATGTTTGACTCGTATTGTTCGTACCAATACAAGGTGAATTTAGTGCGTAACTTGGTGGATCGAGCAAACCGTATTTGCTCCTCTTCCAAACTGGCTGAGGAACTGGAATTCCTAAAGTCAGTTTTTCTAAAGAACGGGTATCCCGACGATCTCTTGAAGGAGCTCATGAGCGAAAGGCTGCATAGAAAGGAAATACGTTTTGGCCCGGACAAATGTCCCACGTATCTTTCTCTCCCTTGGAAAGGTAACCTCTCATTATCCATGAGCGCGTGGTCCGCAAAATTGTACAACAAACGTACTACGCGGTACATTTTGTACCGGTTTTCACAACTGTACGTGCGTTCACGGTGAGGAAGGATGTCCTACCAACCCAACTCGCATCTAAATTGGTATACCAATTTGAGTGCCGACAATGCGGTAGTCGGTACGTTGGTAGGACTCTTCAACATCTGAACGCACGTATCAAGCAGCACGTCCCACTGCACATGCTGACTGGCTCGGCACGGGCACTGCGACCCAAACGCGGCAGGCCACCTAAGAACCCTCGATCAGAGCCATCGTTAGCACAATTGCCGTCGACGGCAATAGTGCCTCCATTACCCGTATCGAGAGCCGTGGAGATGGATAATGTGCACATTGTCACTAACGTTATAACACAATGCACCATAACAACACAAGAAAGTACACCACAACAACATCCAGCTCAAGACCAAAGTGGACGCTGCGGCGAGGTGATCATGGTGATGCCCCCATCGCCATCGTTGCCGTTGCCTCCCCCAGAACCGCCACCTGCATCTGCCATCGGCAGTGCTGGGGCTGAGTCTGTGGTGTCGCTGGAACGGGCAAATATGGATGAGGTAAGCACTGAACATGAACAAGAAGAAAGAAGGCTGAAGGAAACGGAATTCAACAGAGAAAACAACACGATCAACATTCAAAGACCTAGACGATCAACGGCTAATTATTCAATGAATTATTACAGTACTGGATGTCAAGCACCGGCGAAGACACTGGGAACAGAAGATTTAGCAACAACAGGAACAACAACAATGACAACAACAACAATGGTAACAAATTACCATCAAGATCAAAGGAGGAGTCAACGAACAGAGGTTCAGCAACGTGAAGCGAGCCTGGGACCGATCGGTGGTGATGAGGAGAATGACACGGAGGACGACACTGGGGATGAGTTGGAAGATGAGACGGGGGACGAGGTTGCGGTTGGTGGAGACGAGGAATCGGATGGTGATTGTGATCGTAAGAAGTCTGCCGTTTTTCTTCATCTGTTGTCTCACCCTAAGTGTCTGCAGGTGTATGATGATTTTAGTTTTTCTGTTCTTTGTCGTGCACGGTACGCTAGTCAGTTGAAAGTACTTGAGGCTGTTTGTATTCGTTTGCATAAGCCTGATCTTTGTAAGCAGAAGAAACATGTAGTTGCGTTAAGATTGTTTTCGTAGGTGCACAGCATGATTGTTTGTCTCACTACATAGTTCTAGCGTTGCAATTAGTTCCTCACCCCTGTTGCACTTAGCTCTCACTTTACTTCTATTGTCTCACCTTCCCTCATTCTATTTTTAGCACTTTGTTTTGTTCTCGTAACACATTATTGAATGTATATAAATTATTGATTTGGCATGGTTATTCTTCAGTCACGGCTTTCCACTGATGATTGTGACAAGAAAATCGATTTTGGTAAACCTTCATGACTTTGTTGTAGTGTGGCGATGACAGCAGAATTTGTTCTCTTTATAGCTATTATAAAAGTAGAAAGGAAAAGGACATATGGAAACGAGTTAAGAGTAACTCTCCACCACTGTAACTAGATACTATATACAGTCAGAAAGTGCAACAACTAGGCACAAAGGCACAAAAGGCACAAAAGGCTCAATACCCGAGTTTCAAATACTAATAATAATCATCCTTGAATGCTCCTCTTTGTCGGTGTGTATGTGTGCCCTCTGCTGTAGGTCCATAAGTGCATACTCGCCGTCAAACGAGTATCCAAGTGGATTTGATTTTGTTGCCGTCTTGAAGTCGGTCGGCCTGTTCATCGGTATCTTTGTCGGCTCGTTCCTGATCGGCGTTCTCATGGGTTTCATTACCGCTTTGATATCCTCACATTCAGTAACAATGCCATCGTTCATTGATGAGTTTGAGGGAGTTTAGAGTGGGAGAATCTAAAGAAACATTGACTGCCCCCACCAGGACCAAACTATTAACCTGGGACCATTGCTTTTGTCCAGTGATGCTCTACCATTCAAGTTAAGCTCCGGTGTAGTTGTCATCCCATGCAGCATCGTGCCCTACTGCATTGTATTTACAAGAACTTCTTTACCGTATTGTCCGGAGTATAATCCGCACGTTGAACACTCAAAATTCACCCCAAAGAAGGGGGGGGGGGTGCGGCTTACACTCTGACCATCAAATTAACGATGATAACTATAGTAGATGTCTGTATTTCGTGGCAAAAAAGGGGGGGGGGAGTGCGACTTATACTCCGGAAAATACGGTAGGTATCTGGCTCTCTTGTTGGTGTTGGGTGAGCACAGCCAAGGAAGAGAGAGATAGAGAGAGAGAGAGAGAGAGAGAGAGAGAGAGAGAGAGAGAGAGAGAGAGAGAGAGAGAGAGAGAGAGAGAGAGAGAGAGAGAGAGAGAGAGAGAGAGAGAGAGAGAGAGAGAGAGAGTTCACTACTTAAAGGGGAAGTATACCCTAAAATCAAATTTTCACCAGTTGTAGTCTTCGGGGTGCTGAGTCCAATGGTCTTGGTCCGAGGAAGCTGCGACGCTCCCTTCCTACTTGAATCCCAATCGAACTCGCGCACTTCCACCGAAACTGGGTGACTGCGCCCTACTAGATGGGGATTTGTATGCAAAATGTCACTAAAAGCGCCATTTCGTTCTTATAAAAGCACGGATGACCGCGATTGGCCCATATGTTGTAGTCTTTTGGACGCTGAGTCGACTGGTTTTGGTCCGAAAAGGCTGCGATGCAGCGTTCCTCCTTTATTCCCAATCGAACATGGTTGAAGAAGCGGTCACGTGGTCCTGGTTGCCCAAATCACCTGGTCACCGCGCCAGCAGGCGACAACTTTCACACCAAGGTTCAACTCGAGTGACAGGACTGCACCCAAAAAAGGTCAAACAGGCTAGTAAGTTGTACCCTGCAGGCACGGTGACCAGGTGACTGGTGTACGCAGGAGCACGTGACCGCTTCTTCAACCATGTTCGATTGGGAATAAAGGAGGAACGCTGCATCGCAGCCTTTTCGGACCAAAACCAGTCGACTCAGCGTCCAAAAGACTACAACATATGGGCCAATCGCGGTCATCCGTGCTTTTATAAGAACGAAATGGCGCTTTTAGTGACATTTTGCATACAAATCCCCATCTAGTAGGGCGCAGTCACCCAGTTTCGGTGGAAGTGCGCGAGTTCGATTGGGATTCAAGTAGGAAGGGAGCGTCGCAGCTTCCTCGGACCAAGACCATTGGACTCAGCACCCCGAAGACTACAACTGGTGAAAATTTGATTTTAGGGTATACTTCCCCTTTAAACCAAAACACGGGACAAACTCTGGTTTCCTCATGTCACGGTTAGTTTGATATCCTGTAGTCACGGATGGTGCAATCGTGTTAGAGGATCAGCGTAGAGCTAGGGTCTAATGTTATCCAGGGTCCTTTAGCATACCTACATGTATTTACCATCAAGTGATGGAAATAGTACGAAGGTGAATGCCACCAAAATATGTGTTTGTGCCTTAACTTCACCTTCCAACTGCACTTCACCAAACTGAGTAAAATCCGCGAATACCCAATGATGGAGTCTGGGCTCTTTTGCCTGATGTCCTACGCATCATTTCTGGCAGCTGAAGCGGCCGGAATGACAGGTTAGTGGTCATGGGCAACGATTGCAAGCCATGCATAGTGCTGTGTGCGTGTGCGTGTGTGTGCGCGTGTACGTGTGTGTGTGTGTGTGTGTGTGTGCGTGTGTGTGTGTGTGTGTGTGTGTGTGTGCGTGTGTGTGTGTGTGTGTGCGTGCGTGTGTCTGTGTGTGCGTGTGTGTGTGCATGCGTGGGTGTGTGTGTGTGTGTATGTGTGCGTGTGTGTGTGTGTGTGCGTGTGTGTGTGTGTGTGTGTGTGTGTGTGTGTGTGTGTGTGCGTGCGTGTGTGTGTGTGTGTGTGTATGTGTGCGTGCGTGCGTGCGTGGGTGTGTGTGTGTGTATGTGTGTGTTTGTGTGTGTTTGTGTGTGTGAGTAACATCGTATCCCCTTCTCTCCCTGACTGCCAATGCATGCATACACATGCTGGTCCAGTTATGATAATAGACGCTATCTACCTTTTTGTTGCGTGTCAACATTTCTACTGCTGTTTGTTTGACGGCTCTTCTGTGAGATTGTCGCAGCAGGATTTCATCATCAAAATGCGACCTGCTGTTCTTGGTATATGTGTTGTGTGTGCACAGGTATTGTGGCGGTACTGTTCTGCGGTATCACACAGGCACACTACACCTACTTCAACCTGTCAGAGGAATCCAAGAAGACGACCAGAACCGTAAGAACAACTTTGGTGCATGCATTTGCCCCGCGGGGAAAAATCATTATACAATTTGCTATACAGAACAGAACAACAAGGACACTGGGTACATCCCCCGGTACAATTTGCTATATAAATGCATTGTCGTTACACATTATCCTGGTCGAAACTTCTTCCGCCCAGCTGAATTCAATGTGAGGTACTACTGCAGCTTTGTTCAATGAAATCTTCCCAAATGAAAAGGCTACTAGCAGTCTGCCCTGGACCAGTCCCAGTGCACTTCCTCATTGCTCATACAGCACCGCCGGAAGGAGTTTTCAATCGGTCCGGTCTTACCCTAGTCTTTCATACAGTTTGTGTATAATATGATTGGCGGGGTACACTTGCCCTCCTCAGCAGTACACATGCGTTGGTAGCCACAAAGTTGGTGATAACCTGACCAACCGGCCTGTCATAGGCTACTTCTAGACTTCTAGAGTTGCACAGTGCCTGATACTAGCTTACTTGTGATGGAGTTGAATCCTATCGACTCTAGTATCGAGAACCAACAATCGTCGAAGTGTAAGTGTGTAGCCCGTGATAAGCACTTTGCTCCTGCACCAGCTAGCTCCAAAAGATGACGATGAAAAAATTACAACTACTTTGAAGTACACATATGACAGTGAATATTGCGACAGCCAGGACCGGTTTCCCCGGTTTCACTCCCGAAAAAATGACCCCACCTAAACTCAGGGGACAGCCCAGGAATATGCTGGTTCAGGTCTGAGATATGCATGCTAAGGGAATTAACCTGCACTGGTTCAATTCATTATGAAATCGTGTGTGTACTCTTCTTGTTTTCTTGTGCAGTTCTTTGAACTTATCAATCTCCTTGCTGAGAACTTTGTCTTCATCTACATGGGTCTGGCCTTGTTCACGTTCCGCTATCATCAATGGAACTGGGGATTCATCGTCTTTTCATTCGTATCCTCCTGTTCACGACTTGGATAAAGCGTAACTGTGCGGCACGGTAATATATACTGTATTTCCCCGATTATAGGTCGCACCCCCCCCCCCCCCCCCCCGGACTGAGACACAGATGAGTGCTGTAGGCGGTTATTTTCATTGTCATGTATTTCATTGTGATGTGTTGGTTTCAAAGGTGGCAATTCATGCGTAATCACTGTTCTCTTGTGTACCGGCGTCTGTGTTTGGTAGAAATGTTTCGCTTCACTCACCAAGCACTTCTCAAAGTTCTCATGTTATGTAGACTTGTATAGTGAGTAAACATCCAAGATGGCCGTGACCATTGAAGTGCCAGCAGCACACTGGGCCTGGTTCAGTGGCTTTGCAGCCAATCTTCCCGCGGGCTACCATATTGGTGATGGCGGCCAGTCTATCCACGTGTTTGAAGCAATGGTACATCTGTTTTCAGGCCCAGTGAAGCAATTCCACCTCCACCACCACATGCGCTGTCTGGCCAACCGCATCACACCAGCAACACGACTCCCAGTCATAGATACTGACAAATACAAATTTCCTCCATACAGCGCTGTTTCCTCCATACAGCGCTGTTCCTCCATACAGGGCTGTTTCCTCCATACAGCGGAAACAGCGCTGTTTCGATCATTTTTAGTACGTTTGTTTTCAGGCCCCTATCACTTAAAAAGCAATGACCTTGACCCCTGACCAATAGCTGGCTATTCTCGCTGGACGAGCTCTCAACATCATTCCAATGACTTTCATCGCCAACCTCCGTCGCAAGAACAAGATTCCAGTCAAATTCCAGAAGATGTTATTGTTTGCAGGTAAGGCTTGACTGAGATGTGGCGATCAAATGGGTGTGTGCATATGCAAGGGTGTGCTCCTCCAAAGCAACCAATGCTCAATTGAAGAGTACTCTCAGTGGTGGAGCAGTGGCGCCACCCAATGTAGGAGATCCCTCAAGAGACATGTGCGCGTGTAAATGTGCTTCTGTTGTGTGTTTGTACTTTGAAGTAAGGGTACGATCCTTCGTGTATGCATATCGGCATTTTGATTTTTTGTATAATAATTATTATGCTTGTGGTTAGGTCTGCGAGGAGCAATTGCTTTCGCTCTGGCCATGCGAAACACAGAGTCTGAAGTACGTCAGCTATTCCTGACAACGACGCTGGTCATTGTGTTTGTGACTGTTCTTGTCAACGGTGGTCTTACAACAGTAGGATTGCAGTATCTCAAGATTGAGTAAGTTTTGTGCACTGTCATCATCCTCTTCTGCTTGTAATATTATTTACAGCGCTGATACACACATTTTTATACCTGACGTGTGTGTGTGTGTGTGTGTGTGTGTGTGTGTGTTCTGGTGGCACATGACCTGCAAAAGTCTATAATTCAAAGTGGAATCAAGTCCACTATCATGGCATCTACAGGCTATATGCACTATCCAAGGTCCACAGTCACAGTGAAGGGGTAAATAATAATGCAGCTTAGCAGTCTGAAATAACCAAACACCACCTTGGCGGGAATGTCACTGGCTACTAAAGTAGAGGACTATAAGTATTTGCTTCTTCTCTCTTGCATTCCTCCAGCATTGGCGTGAAGAGCAACCCAGATGATGATGACAGCAGTACAGTGGATACTGAGGTACACCCAGTGATGTGTGTGTGTGTGTGTGTGTGTGTGTGTGCGTGGGTATGTGCGTGCACGCATCTGTGTGTGTGTGTGTGTGTGTATGTGTGTGTGCATGTATATGTGTATGTGTGTGTGTGTGTGTATGTGTGTGTGCGTGCGCGTGTGTGTGTGGGTGTGTGGGTGTGCGCTTGTATGCGTGTATGTGTGCGCACGGCATCGCACGGTGTTGACTGCCATGACTAACCCTGTTCACACTGCCACAATCCTTCTTTTGGTGGAATGGCCTAACGGTTTGGCACGAAGGCCGATTGCCTGCGTACCTGGTTAACTATAAATAAAATCCCATCAAACAAACAAAAAATCATATCATATTTAGACATGACATATTACATTTTAATATTGGTTTCGTTTTTTGGCTACTTGTGGTAGTATAGCTGGCAGTAGCTGCTCACTTTATGCTCACACCCTGCTCACACCATGCTCACACCATGCTTGCATCATGGTCACATTGGCAGATAACCAAGGCCTTAGAGAGGGGCATGTCATTCGTCACATGCACCACGAACATTCTAAGCTGCACTGTGTTTCAAAAATACTTCGAAATACCAACAGTTGCAATAGTTCTCTCTAACGTGTACTGCCCAGGGGAAGTGCATCTCTATACATGTATACACAGTATGTTTCAAACTGCTAATCCTCCCCACTTTTCCAGGAGTTCCAAGGAACGGCAGAAACCGGAATAGTCAACGTGCGCTACTCACAGTATCAAGCCACCGGTGTTGTGCGTGTATGGACCAACGCTGACCGGAAGTATGTGCGTCCTGTCTTCACTCGCCGTGGTCCACCACTCACCACCGTCTTTCCCTCCAGTCTTCGCTGGCTTGCCAAGGCTCTGACTGGTCCAGATATCCAGACCAAAGACGTATGATCTTCTTGTGCATTGATCTAGTGGGAGTGAAGTGTGCGGTATGCTCTGTGTGTGTGTGTGTGTGTGTGTGTGTGTGTGTGTGTGTGTGTGTGTGTGTGTGTGTGTGTGTGTGTACAGTTAAACAGAATGGAAAACAAAAGTGTTGTTACTGTCACCAAAAGTTTCACGCATTACTGGGCTGTCGACAGCCCTGTGTGCCGTCTGTAACAGCAACATTGCTTCTTGTTTCTATTCTATTGAACTGTATTTGGCTCTGTACCTAGTTGTGCATCGATCACTCTCTTCGACTGCAGCAACTTCCTCTCGTTGTGTCTGTGTGCATTTTGCTTGGGATCTGTCTGTATGATAGTGCCTTTAAAACTAATGTCACTGCTTCTGCTACTTCTGCTGCTGCTGCTGCTACTACTAAAAGGTGTTTTATTGAACGCAGAAAGCAATGATGAAATGAATTCAAGCTACTGCTGTTACTACTAAAAGGGGCCTCATTGAGTGCACCAACCAAGGATGATATGAATGCAGGGAGACCAAAAATTCAAAATGAAAAGAGCAATAACAGATTGCTGCTCGCGTAACTGGCACTGATGCTGCTGCTTCTTCTTCTGCTGCTGCTGCTGCTGCTGCTGCTGTTGATGTGTGTTGTACATGGTGTTGTTGATTACTTACAGCGGCAGATTGGGCACGGCGAGAGTGAGGAAAATCTGGTGAGCGGCCCGACCGAGCTGGCCTTCAACGACGCAGATGATGGGGCTGCAGAAGGAAATGCGGAGATGTAGAGGCTTAGTAGGCATTGTCGTGTTAGATGCCGTTCTGCGTGTGGAGAGCACTATTCTGTGTTAGTGCTATTTCCTTTAACTTTTAGAGTTCTGTCATGCTCGCTGGCTAGAGTATTATTGAGAGTATGCGACGTTGTTCTATTTGTGTTCTTGTCATCTTTAGCAGATTATTGCCATTGCCATGTTCAACGGATTCTCACATTGGCATTATGCAGTGCCTCAGTTTTGTGCTGTACCGCTTCAAATTTGGCAGTACAGGCACCTACCGGTAGAGAGCCACCAACGAGTACAAATGTTGCTCAAGTCTCAATATCTATTTTTCTTGCTGGCAGAATCCCGGAAACTTTGTGTTTCAGTTATTTGCGATGGTGCGTATTATATTTTCTTGACGCCACATTTTCCTGTGAAGTGCTTATTATGATTTCATTGCTTGTACAGTATCTACTTCATCGATCTGTTAGGATATTCCCCGTATCATGTATAATATTGAATTATGTTGCCCAAAATTATAGCATTTTTTTAAAACAATCATCGGAATGACAGTGCAGACACTTTTGTTAGAAGAAAATAACGGTGTATGGTGTATGTCTGGATGTGTGTGAGGGGTGAAGGTCGCTTTGCACTGGCACTAGCATAATTGCCGACATCCTACAAGATTGGTCTTGCCATAACTAATAATTGTACATGTACTCCTCTGCCAATGTACTGCAAAGGAGGAGCTGTTGACGACTCGCACACGTCCACTCCCAACACATGATCGGTTGACTGGTCTGGAACGTGACAAGCTTCCCCTGTTGTAGGTTGTGAAATGCCCATTTTTCAAGGCACTTTGGACTTTCCCATCGTGTCTTGTAGATTGGTGGGTCTATCAACACTGGTTATAAAGAAGCACGTTGCTTGCAAGTAGACACAACGACACGTTACGTGAGTACCAGCAGAGTATATTGTACAGATGGGATTTGACAAGAACAAGCAAAGAAAGACTGATGGAGTGGAGTTTGACCAGCATCTGCTGTAGCACGTCCCTTGTTCGGTGCTAAACTAGGTGAATTGAATTAAAAACAGAGGTTTAGGATAGGGGATCCGGTTTGATTGTTCAACAAGAATGTTCAAAGAAGGGCGGTTGCAATAACTAGTAGATCGCACAGCTGTATAACTATTGCGCATTGATTATCTGTAATTGTTCTAGAAGTATATTACAGTATGTGAGCAAAGAGAATGAGTGCATGTGTGTGTGTGTTTGTGTGTGTGTGTGTGTGTCCAAAGCAGAACTGGCTTATGCTAGTGTTCTCTACAATCCAGTTGAAGTCCTTGCACTGCTAACCTTGTCATCAGCTTCTTATCCGCCATTTAATATGTGCTCGTTACCAAGTATAACTTCGACTGACATGGCGGTGCGGATTCACCCCTCCACACCCATACCACAACAGCCGTCCGGAGGTCCACAGGACAAGCAGTGCACACACACACATGAGCTAGTCTCGTGGTGTACTGTGACTGCTTGTCCTGTGAGGTACCTTGCTGTAGTCGGCCCACTAGCAGAGAAATCTATTCGTAACTACAACACATGGAAGTGTTGTTGGTGTGAGGAAGCCAATCACCCATCAGCCACTGTCGTTCTGTGCCTATGGCCGGAGAATCCGCGGCTCCTCTTTACGGCACACACGGCAGCGACCGATGTTGGCGGCGATCTGCGCGTTCTCAAGCTTCTCTGCCGCGGTCGGAGGCTGGAACTGAGCATTTCCGTCGCCGATCACGCGCAGCCAGAAGTTGAGTGTCTTCTCGTGGTGGGTGCAGGAGCCGTGCGTGTCACACTCCAGTACTGGGTTCGTTCGCAGGTTCTCCAGGCAAGCACCGGGAGAGGAGAGTGCCTGTCCACCTCCCTGGCCACCGTGCACCGCTTGCTGCACACGCAGAGCAGGTAGCAAGAAATGCAACACAAAACATCCACACAGAAATGTATTATATCCAGCATGAGGCATGTCAGCCATAACTCCATGCATGCGACTTGCATGGTAGATCAAATATCAGTGCCGATTTACAGTGTGAGAACGAAAAAGTAAGAGCGTGTGCACTAGGAATACATAATGTGTCCGCGCTACATCAGGAATGACTCCTATTTGCTCATCGTGCCGGCCACACTGAAAATGAGCCATTCATGTACGTCACGGCATGGACAATTGTGGTGTTGTGCCCGGAGACGATTCTGTGTAACACTGAACACTGCCGTAGAATCTGTCAGGTGCGTATCTTTAGAGATGTTATTGCAACACTGCAACGATGTTCAGCCCAAGGCCGCCCCGGCAGGGTGGTAAGCCCCAATATCAGCCCATGCTAATACAGGTTTTTCCAGGGTTTCCAAGGGTTTCCCAGGGCTACCCAAGGATGCCTCGGGTTGTGCAGGGTTTCCCAAGGTTTCCCGGGGTTATCAGCTTTACTATCAAACAGCAATACCATCAGATACAGGCACATGGTATTTCATATTCCCAGCGGCTATGTTTTGCCGATTGTGCCATTGCCCCAATAAGGAGATAGTACATGTTGAATTCACAATAGGCTGAGCCTTACCCCAACAAAGCTGTATCCAGTCCAAACCGTTACCCACGACTCCGGGCAGTTCGGTATCGTCGACGTCTGGCTGTGTACCGCGATGGCGCGCGATGGTGCCTCACAAACAGTGCAGCGGCTGACCATGTCGCGGATGATCTGTTGGTCGGTGGTGGGCATGTTCATGAAGGTCTCCGTGCCGGCCAGCCAGTAAGTCAAGTCGCCGTGCGGTGTGGTGAAACAACGCTAATGCAGTATACGGGCAACGAGCGCAGCCAAAATACACATGCACACACACACACACACACACACGCACGCACACACGCACACACACACACACACATACACATCCCATTAGCATGGACTTAATCTAATTTAACATCCACTGCAAACGTTTGTAATTCCGAAAAATTCCCCAAACACGTTTGATAGCAATACCAATAGTAATTCACCAAATCCACGCCAATCACCAGCAGTCACTCCGGTCAGTCCCGTGTCTACAGGCACATTCCCTCATTTAGTTAATGAAATCCACTTAACTAATCCAGTATAGGTGGTTGTGTGATCTTACCTGTCGGTTGGTGCACTGCAGGAAAGGACTGACACTGTAGCGGCGCAGGCAAGACCCAGCCTTGCCCAGGTCCTGTGCATGACCATTGCCATTGCCATGCGACTGCATGAAGCTGAAACCGTTGTAGATCTCCGTCCAACCAACAGGGCAGCCGGGATTGATGTTCGTCTGAGAATGGCGTGTGATCAACCAACCGCCGGATATGCTTCCGGGAAAGCCAACGCCGCCTGGTTCACCCTTGCCGCCCGTCTCTCCCTTGAAGCCTCTTCCTCCCTTGTCTCCTTGGTCACCGTCAATTCCTTGGAAGCCATTGGGGCCGATTTCTCCCTTAGGTCCTGTACACAGTAACATGTTCCATGGACATAGTCTGGGTTAGAGTACAGTATGGTCTGGGTTTGAGTACAGTGCAGTTTGGGCTGGAGTAAAGCATAGTCTGGGTTAGAGTACAGTACAGTTTGGGTCAGAGCACAGTCTATGGTGAGTTTCAACACGCATTCTTCTGCCTATACCCATAGCAAGCAGCGGCATATGTGTATGGGGTTATGCCGGTATTGATGCATGTAATTGCACTCCTATCTTCAGATATCAGTTCCTATATCTAGCGACCTTGCCAATAACCGACAAAAGCGTGTAGCTTGTGATTGAATTCTATGCCCGCTCCAGCGATCTACATTGTCGGAACTGAACATTCCACACTGCCATATCCAAAAACCTCCCAGCCTCAGTTGTATTATGTACACCAAGTGAGAATTTATTCTACAAGGAGATGCTCGTAGCACAATAGTTTGCAATCTAGCTAACTAGTTACTTCTGTTGCAAAAATTCAAAGCATACTCCGTGTCCGAGTAACCAGCAACAGATTTAACAGCTCTTCCTTAGGCACAGTGAATTCCCCTTACCTAAGTCGCCCAAATCTCCACCTAGACCCTTTGGTCCTCGTTCACCAAGCTCTCCGAGTGGACCACGGCGGCCCTGGTCACCCTTGGCACCGGACGGTCCTGGATCTCCGTCATCACCGATGCTTCCCTTCTGGCCAACGAATCCCACTTCACCCTCGCCACCTATTGCACAAATACAGTACAGAGCATGCACATACGTACACACGTACACACACACACATACACACACACATACGCGCACACAGGTACACACACACACTCACACAAAACACGCACACACAGATACACACACATTCACATTCACACTAGTATCTCGTATACTATCTACAGCCTGCGCATAATGCACTCTGTTCTCATACTGACCATTTTCACTTCTTGTATTATTGTAAATTTGTAATCTCTATTCGTACCATCGCTTGAATGCAAGGTAGGTCAGCAGTGTTGTTGATGCCAGGTGGAATGGAACAAGCCACATCAGTGCAGATCTTTGATGCACAGCAGAATGTAAGCATTGTTGACCTTGTTCACACTATGACTACATGTGCATGAAGTCACTTGAACTAAAGCATATACTAGTAGTGTACAGTGTACTGTGCACATACCCTTTGGTCCCTGGTTGCCTTGGTTACCCTTCTGTCCGACCGGTCCACGGATACCGCGTTCACCACGCGGTCCCATCTCACCCTTCTGTCCGATGTCTCCCTTAGATCCACCAATACCACGATCACCTAGACAGTGCAACAAACACAAACAAAAAGGCAAAGAAGTGATTGACATGGAAGAATAGTATGAGATCGTAATAAGTGGAGTCGACTGTATTGTATAGGCAGTTGCACACTCTTGGATTATTCACTCTTGTTTTACGATGATCATAATTGTTCTACTGATGGCTTCATGGACAGCATGCGTGCACTCGCCTTACCCTTGACTCCCTTGAGTCCATCTAGCGCCGGGAAGCCCTTTCCGCCCTTGTCTCCCTGGCGACCCTTCAGGCCGACCTCTCCTTCTGCTCCGTTGTCGCCACGGGTACCCTTGATTCCCTTCACTCCACGCGGGCCATCGCCGCCCTTCAGACCTATCTCGCCTTGCTCACCCTAGACAGAAGAAGAAAGTGAAGCATGGCAGTACGTATACATGTCAGAAGAAGACGCCGACAAGAGCCCGGGTACTCCTGGTATCCTTATCATCACATAGCTACACTGGCTGCGTAGCTATTGGCCGAGTCCAATAAGAACATAAAAAAGCGATCAACTCTTGAACTATCAGTATCACCGTATTTTCAACTGATGTTACCTCATAGCCTCATATAATCACCATTATTAATTGTATCTCTCTCTTATTGGCCAACGGCTACCGTGAGAAATAATAGTAATGATGAATGTATCCCCATTGACCATGCTTAGCTCAGGTGACCACATGCTCAGTTCATGCCTCTTGTAATTGAACGCAATGTCATCGTGGACAATGGTTCGCTTCATCAGGAAATCTGTTATAATATGGGAAGTCGTAATAAGTGGAGTCGACTGGTTATACTCACAACATCTCCATCAAGGCCGGACACACCACGGTCACCAGGTAACCCTTCGAAACCCTGACCTCCCTTGATGCCCTTGGTGCCTTTCACGCCGGTCAAACCAAACCCACCTGAATGTTCAAAGCAGTACAGGACAGTGCGGTACAACATAGGGTTATGTGTTAACAAAGCAAAACACAAAATGATTGGAGCTTATGGCCCTCCAACCTCCAAGTATCACAAAACACAAGTTCATGTCAAGCATTTGTATAATTATGGTTTCTTCCCCTGTTTCTGTTAAAAAAGGATAAAGGCCCACTTTTATGAAGAAATTGACACGTTATTCTTACGGCTGAATGAAGTTGAGGACTCCATTGCAGCTGTACTTATGGTTGATTCACATGGTGGTAAATACACACCTGGCAATACGGCGGTAAATACATGCCAGCCCATGCACGCTCTCTAAGCTGCAAAGTGTGAATTTACCACCATATTCTTACAGCTCTTGAGGAATTAGCTCTTACCGTCTGGACCTTGCTCTCCCTTCATGCCCTTTAGTCCTTCATCTCCAGTGTCGCCACGGAAACCTTTGTCACCCTGCTGACCGTCGATGCCGGCGCTTCCCACGTCACCTTGTATACCGACGCCACCACCGATGCCCTTGATGCCCTTCTCGCCCTTCTGACCGCCCGTGCCAAACTCTCCCTTGCGTCCAGCATTTCCTGAGAACACGCACCAGAGAAAGGCGGACAGCACGATTGGACAAGGGATTTCCCCTCAGACAAGAGTGTGATGCCATGTACTACTGCACCTGGGAAATACAGCCGGTCATGCATCTTGTGAGTGTTTGGTGAACCTGGATGGGAGGGGGATGGGATGGAGTCCACCAAGCCTGTCTTGAGGAAGGAGAGGGCCAGCGGGAGGCGGGGAGGGGGCTAGTCCATCAAGTCGGTCTTGAGGAAGGGGAGCGCCAGGGGGGGGGGGGGGCAGGGGAGGGGCAGGGGAGCGGAGGTTGTTCATTAAGCCTGTTTTGAGGAAGGGGAGGGCTGGGGTGGGGGTTGGGGGGGGGGGCAGGGGGGTTGGGGGGGGGGGGGGGAGTCCATCAAGTCCTCCTGCAAAACTAGAAACTACAATGATAGAATTCAGTGAGTCATCAAAGTCACGATGCTGAATATCTACCTAGCATTGTGTTTCCTGATCAAGGTGATGCACAGTGTACTAGCTTACCATTGTCACCATCCGGTCCTGGCAAGCCTTTGCCTCCCTTGAATCCCTTCAGACCCGTCTCTCCACGATCTCCCTTGGGTCCTTGTCCACCGGTGGGTCCTTGGAATCCTTGGTCGCCTTGTTCACCTTGAATACCCTGTTCACCTTTCTGTCCTTGATCTCCTTTGCTGCCTTCTTCGCCTAAGAAGCGAAACACACAGGATAAGGTGTCAGATAACGTAAACAACTCCTGCTCCAATTTGCACACCCTAATGATATACCTTTCAACACAAGAAAATGCCACACAGTCATAACAAGGACAACTAACAATACAATAGCCTCAGCTATGCGGGCAGAAAGGAGAGCATGATCAGCAAAGAACACAATGAGATCAGAATTTACAGAATTTACAGTAACAACAGCAGTAGCAGATTCCACAACATACCTTGAAGTCCCCCGCCACCCATTTCGCCCTCCAAGCCTCGGAATCCCTTAGGACCTTGGCCACCCTTGTCTCCTTTGAATCCTTGTGGTCCTTGCAGACCAACTACACCAATGGAGCCGACTGCACCAGGAAGACCCTTCGGACCCTGGTCACCTTCTGGTCCGATGATGCCCTTTTCACCGAAATCGCCTGAGTCGCCAATGAGGCCATCCTCTCCTTGACCTCCCTTTTCGCCTGAGAAAACAAACACATTGAGTTTCGAATTTCAGTTGCCACATCGCACCATAACTTGTGTCCGCATAACATTAGACGTGCATTGTGTTTAGACACTACCCATCAGCTACTGGCGTTCGTCTCTCGGCACAAAACATCACATATACGTACAACTGTTACAGTCTAAAACAGGGCATGAGAGAGAAGTGAAGTAAAATCAGTGACTGTGTCTAGGTTGGCAATGTATCAGACTCATGCCCCAAGCTGAGGCCAAGCTTCAACTGAGCTCAATGACCGGGCCATGAAATTGCAAGTATACTTGAAGGATAAAACAATACATCAGTAACAATGACTTGTTACAACTAAGTTGTCTTGTGTGATTTGGCAAGGATAGCGCTAATTCTTACCCTTGGGTCCAGCTTCACCCGTTTCTCCAGGATTTCCGCCCATGCCCTCTCCACCTGAACAACAGCATGGACAGCGAAAAGTACTGCACGGCTTTGAGGTTGAACGAGGTTTTTGAGCGCAGCACATCATGCAGGGAACATAGTATGATGTGGCCCTCCGTACGCATAGTGACACAAATGATAGGCACGGTCAACCTTGTGAAGAGCGACCTCGGATATACCGGTAGCCGCAATTCACAAAATCATGACATAATCATCAGACGTAGTGGCCACTTGACGGCATCCTGTCAACCTCATGAATAACAGAACTTCTCTCATGCATGTTCGAGGGTCGTCATAGCAACGTTGACTGTATCTCCCGATTCATCCTGTCAAGAGTACAGTCAATTTCGCTTATAACGACACTCGGCAGGGCATCAAAAAGGTGTCCTTATTCGCGAAGTGTCGTTATACCCGAAGTCTCATTATTATGTATTACAGTGGGATGGGACTTTGCTCTGGGCATGGAAGTTCTGTCGTTATTCGCGAATTGTCGTTATATCCGAAGTCGTTATTAGCGAAGTTGACTGTACATGAAAACCAGAGTGTGCAGCTCGGATGGGTGGCTGTCACAGCGAAATTCCGTGATTACATCATTTTAGTGATGTAGTGCGTACAAGCAGGATTCAAGCAGGTCTCTTTCTGCACAACTGCAGCTCAGTTGTACGCACTACGCCATTTCCCGCCTCAGATCTGGGCCAAATATGATGTAATTACGGAATTTCGCCGTGACAGACACCCATAGCAGAAAAGGCCCCAAGCTGCACACTCTGGTTTTCATGTACTCTTGATCCTGTGCATGTTCGAGGGTCGTCATAGCAACGTTGACTGTATCTCCCGATTCATCCTGGTTCAACAAGGTCAACAGAAAGCTTGGCAGGTATATCTAGTCCTGGCCCTGAGATTAGCATGTCTGATGATAGCTAAAATCTGATACTCGGAATTTCAACAAACCATGCACTCCACTCTGCCTACTGTGTGCCCCGAACCACACATACTATACCATACACACTACAACATTCATACTATACCATACACACTACAACATTCATACTATACCATACACACTACAACATTCATACTATACCATACACACTACAACATTCATACTATACCATACACACTACAACATTCATACTATACCATACACACTACAACATTCATACTATACCATACACACTACAACATTCATACTATACCATACACACTACAACATTCATACTATACCATACGCACTACAACATTCATACTATACCATACACACTACAACATTCATACTATACCATACACACTACAACATTCATACTATACCATACACACTACAACATTCATACTATACCATACACACTACAACATTCATACTATACCATACACACTACAACATTCATACTATACCATACACACTACAACATTCATACTATACCATACACACTACAACATTCATACTATACCATACACACTACAACATTCATACTATACCATACACACTACAACATTCATACTATACCATACACACTACAACATTCATACTATACCATACACACTACAACATTCATACTATACCATACACACTACAACATTCATACTATACCATACACACTACAACATTCATACTATACCATACACACTACAACATTCATACTATACCATACACACTACAACATTCATACTATACCATACACACTACAACATTCATACTATACCATACACACTACAACATTCATACTACAGGTCGTCCCTCGTTAATACATAATCTCTGGGACTTGACAAATGTTATGTATTAACGGGGTTTATGTACTAAACGAAAGTGTACATAACTTGCTTGTATACCAGAATTTTTCACTTTTTTCAACTTTTCTGAGTGTTTCTTGCTACCATGACTAGGCAGCGAGATATTCTTGATTCCCTCGATATAACATAAAAATTATGTTATAACGGTCACATTTAGCGAAGATTCTACAGTTGACATGGTACATGCCCAGCCGCGGCCTGTAGGCTGTAGTACAGTCACTCGGCAAAAAAACAGAGCTTTGTCGGTTTGTGATGTGCGCTCTGATTTCTATGCCTATTGCGTCCACAAGTAGAAACTAGAACACGATGTGCCTCCACTGGAAGGCCAAAAGATCAGTAAATTATGTACTATTGAGGTAGGTGACATGCGGGTACGGAGAAATGTTATGTACTAACGGGGTTTATGTACTAACGGATTATGTACTAACCGACAAAATTTGTATGGAAGTGACCACGTTTCGTCCGGGACTTGAGATTTCTTATGTACTAACGGGGTTTATGTACTAACCGGACTCGTATTAACGGGGGACGACCTGTATACCATACACACTACAACATTCATACTATACCATACACTAGTGTTGAAACGAGCGTATCTATAACAAACGAGCGATCAGTTCCACTAACGAGCAAGCTATCGAGCGAGCTAACGAGTTTCATTGATGTGGCAAATAATATGATTATTTTTTTGAATAATTTTTTTTCTAAGTTCGATTTTTTTCAGCTGGTTCAAATTATCACCGCCGGCTTTTGGGTTTGCTGCTGCTTCACTTCGGACTGCTGTTTGGTGTCGAGATGTCTTTTCAGCGCCGTCGTCGATTAGCCTTTGTAATAATAGACCGTTTTGCAAAGATTGCAAGTAGCCCTGGTCTTCGCTGCAAAGCGGGAGAAAACTTCCAAACGACTGAGCGTAACTTTCACTCGAATGGAGAGGTGACCGAAGCATATCCTGCGACAGGTCAGCAGATGCGGAACAAGACATCAGTAGAGTCCACCAAAGCTGCAACGACAACTGAAACAACTCAAGTGTCGTGCAGGCATACAGTCACCTGTAACTGCGAGTGATTTTCACTTTGCGCGGGACTGGACTCTCGATCGACCAGGGAGTCGTAAAATATGTTACGACTCCCCGGTCGACATGTACTGCCATGTGTACGGAGTACGGTGTACGGTGTTCGTTAGTGCAAACGAGCTGGCCGCACAAACGAGCCGAGTTTCTGGCGAGCGAGCTAACGAGTATCCGGTGGGATCGTTTCAACACTACCATACACACTACAACATTCATACTATACCATACACACTACAACATTCATACTATACCATACACACTACAACATTCATACTATACCATACACACTACAACATTCATACTATACCATACATACTACAACATTCATACTATACCATACACACTACAACATTCATACTATACCATACACACTACAACATTCATACTATACCATACACACTACAACATTCATACTATACCATACACACTACAACATTCATACTATACCATACACACTACAACATTCATACTATACCATACACACTACAACATTCATACTATACCATACACACTACAACATTCATACTATACCATACACACTACAACATTCATACTATACCATACACACTACAACATTCATACTATACCATACACACTACAACATTCATACTATACCATACACACTACAACATTCATACTATACCATACACACTACAACATTCATACTATACCATACACACTACAACATTCATACTATACCATACACACTACAACATTCATACTATACCATACACACTACAACATTCATACTATACCATACACACTACAACATTCAAACTATACCAAACACACATACTTCAAGTATATGCTACTGGAGTGACAGACTATGGTTCTCTGAGGAATAGAGTGTTTAACTTACCAGTCAGTCCAGGCACTCCCTTCTCGCCCTTGGCTCCCGGCGAGCCGTTGCTACCATCCTGGCCGCGTATTCCTTCCTCGCCCTTCATACCCTTGGTGCCCTGCAGTCCCTGAATGCCTTGCAGGCCCTGCAGACCTTGGTCGCCTCTCTCTCCTTTCGGGCCCGGCTCGCCAGGTGGACCGGTGAGACCTATGCTGCCGGTGTCACCGACCATACCGCGAAGGCCTCCAGCTCCCTGAGCACCGGTAGCACCGCGATCGCCTCCAAAGCCGGGTGGGCCCTGCGGCCCCTGGTCACCTCCCAGACCTGCTTCACCTTTCACACCACCCTGTCCCTGGAATCCGTTAATACCTAAACAAAGTAAAGACAGAGTGAAGAGAATGGCTTGCACACGTTCTGGAAGTTTACTCCAAGCCTGCACGTCTGCTCAACATGAACACTACCATAATCCTATAATCATGGACAGCAGCAGGTATCAACAAGGAGCCTGTTTTTTGTATTTTAAATTGATCTTGAATGATCAAAGAGTCTGCATGAACATTTGCGAAAGTACCAAGCTCCTCTAGAACAGATCACTTCACTCATGGTTACATCGTGTAGCGCATACAACCAATCAGGACTTCAGAAATGGATCCGACTGAATTCCTCACCCTTTTCTCCTTTGATACCCTGTGGTCCGGGGAAGCCTTCATCGCCGGCATCACCCTTGGGACCCTGTGGGCCGAGGGGGCCAGTTTCTCCATCAATTCCCTGGAATCCGTCTGGACCTGGTTCGCCGTCAAAGCCAGTCGGGCCGGGTGGTCCGGGCAGTCCCGGTTCTCCCTCGTCACCTTTGATTCCCTTGCCACCTGGAGACGGATACACACATGTACACAGCACTCCGCACTTAACACACAAAGTATTATAATTGTTGGTAATAGACAGGTTCTGCACAACGAAAATTCGAACGAAGTTTCGCGACAGGCCTTGCGAAAATGTGTACGAATTTTCGCAAGAACTTTGTGTTCTGTACATTTTCGTAGTTTGCACGCGCCAAGTGCACGTACACCATGACCCGATCTCACGAAACTTCCTACGAAAGTTCATTTCGCGTTCCCTGCAAGTTTCGCGTCCAAAGTTGCGCAATTTCGTGCGAAGTTTCTCACTTCGTGACGTAGAGCGACAGTTCGTACACATTCTCGTTTTGCAGAACCTCTCTTTTATCTACATTCTAACGATGGTTATTTCCACCTAGACAGATGGGACGCTGTACTAGCGATCCAAACGCAGGCCATGCACTCTTAGAGACTACTAGCAGTCGAAACTAATACGAGGAAGTTATCATTACTCGCTCGTGTGTACGTGCAGCACAGTGTGTTCATGTGTATGTAAAGTACTGCGCAGCAGCCCCTCAATGCCAACCAACCAAAGGGAGAGAGAGTGTGTGTGTTGTGCTTGTGAATTTTGTGTGCTATCTACACCCGAAATATCACAATATCTTGGGTATCTGGGCGAGCTGCAGCCGCTGTTTAAACTTAGCTGACTTCAGTGTGGAGGGGTCAGTGTGGAGGGGTCAGTGTGGAGGGGTCAGTGTGGAGGGGTCAGTGTGGAGGGGTCAGTGTGGAGGGGTCAGTGTGGAGGGGTCAGTGTGGAGGGGTCAGTGTGGAGGGGTCAGTGTGGAGGGGTCAGTGTGGAGGGGTCAGTGTGGAGGGGTCAGTGTGGAGGGGTCAGTGTGGAGGGGTCAGTGTGGAGGGGTCAGTGTGGAGGGGTCAGTGTGGAGGGGTCAGTGTGGAGGGGTCAGTGTGGAGGGGTCAGCGTGGAGGGGTCAGCGTGGAGGGGTCAGCGTGGAGGGGTCAGCGTGGAGGGGTCAGTGTGGAGGGGTCAGTGTGGAGGGGTCAGTGTGGAGGGGTCAGTATGGAGGGGTCAGTGTGGAGGGGTCAGTGTGGAGGGGTCAGTGTGGAGGGGTTAGCTCACCTCCATACTCTAGTGTTAAGTGCATTTTAGTGGATTCGGCGATTTCACAATTGATATTGCAAACAAAACGTGAACATTGATTACAATAACGATGACGACGGCAGCAGCTACAGCAACAACAACGTCATCCAGATAGTGTCAGGATGTATATACCCAGTATGGGCATTGAGAGCTGGATACTTATGCAGAATGTCTCTCACCTTGTGGACCTAGAGCGCCTTTGTTTCCGACTTCACCGGTCTCCCCCACCTCTCCTTGGATACCCTGTTCTCCAGTCATACCAATCTCTCCGGTTTCTCCGGGAATTCCACGCGTGCCCTTCTGCCCGCGTGTTCCCGGTGGTCCGGGAAGACCGTCTTCGCCTTGTTCTCCCATCACGCCGTTGAGGCCAGGGGATCCCTGGATGCCGCGTGCTCCCTTGCGTCCCATTAGACCCCTGCCTCCAGCTCCACCCTGCACTCCAGCCAAGCCTTCACAGGGTGGAAAGAAATGAAAGGAAAAATAAGTGCAAAAGAGATACAAAGTGTTGATTATGAAAAACATGTTGGGATGAAGCTATCGGCAGTACTAACAACATTCATATCACTGATAATGCACAAACAGAATAGCACCAGAGCCTTTCCGGGGTACGTCTAGAAAAACTCAGCCAAACAGATAACAACTACACCCCGGTGCGAAGAGATGATTCCTTACAGCTGATCCTATATTCAATGTACTCCACCGGGGAGGTGGAGGCATAGCAGGCACAATGATCAATGACGATGTCCTTCATGATCACATGATCTCCGAACATTTTTCAACCACTGGCAGCGTTGTGCAAGCAAAACAGTAGAAAACGACTAACTATTAACTGAGTTACTTTGAGCCAGTGTTGTGCTAGCAAAAGTGGTTGAAAACGCCTACAGTCTGAGCACGACTAAGAGTCTGAGCCAGTGCAACACAGGTGCAACGTACCTGATTCTCCTTCGAAGCCTTTCGGTCCTTGCGGGCCGTTCAGACCGAATGTGCCGACGTCTCCCTTTTCACCTGCGGGTCCCAGTGGGCCTGGTATTCCTTTCTCTCCCTTGATGCCAATAACACCTGGAAATGAAGGGCGCACACGATGATGAACGTTCATGAATATGCAAGATGAAAGGGAGAGAGAGAGAAAGAGAGAGAGAGAGAGCGAGAGAGAGAGAGAGAGAGAGAGAGAGGGGGGGGGGAGAGAGAGCGACAGAGATGGGGGGGGGGGGAGATAGAGAGAGAGAGATAGTTTATTCACGTAGTATCTGTAAGTTCCACACTTGCAATACATCACACTGTCATCGTCGCTGTGCAGGGCTATGTGTTTGACTCATTGACAGCCAGACACTGACTGCACTAAGAACAAGACCTGCAATAATACCTGAATTCATGATGGTGCGCATGTAAACTGTTACAGAGAAAAACTGTATACAGAGAGAAGCATAACCTTCAAGGTATATGGAAAGTTTTATCAAATGTTGACTTTGCACAACCTCCAAAGTCGAAAAATTACACTGTCTAAGTGGTTGATACAAGCGGTCGATACAAGCGGTCGATATTACGCCCATATGGGTAATATAGGACCAGTCAAGCATCTCAGGAATTAATGGAGGGTGATATAGAAGAGTGATAAACATGCATATCAGGTACAGTCATCAAACATGAGCAGTGGCAGTGATCACATTGTCCTAACACACACACGTTCAACTGACCTTGTATGCCGACGCTTCCTTCCACACCGATATCCCCCTTGCCTCCCGGCGGACCGGGCAGACCTTCTTCACCTTGGTCTCCCTTCACGCCTGGGTTTCCCTGTGGACCAACCTCGCCATTTACTCCGAGTTCACCGGTGATTCCAATGATGCCTCTCTCTCCTTTCTGGCCTGCACATGGGATGTAGTCACCACCAAGGAGAAACAATATGGTATGTGTGAAAAGAGAACTAATTTGTCGGGTTTCTTTAGGTTTATCGCAGCCACCAATCTAGGTTTTCCAGTACACGGGCACCACGTTATTCACGGATGGCTTCATGGCAGGTGTGAACAGTATACTGTGATCGTTTCAACCGGTTTAATTAACAATTTCTTTGTTGTTCACTAGACGTCAATGCAAACAGTTTGGGCGGCAGTCACAGGGAGCTCTGCTGATCAGATCTAACAAGCTAGAAACAGCTGATCAGATCTAACAAGCTAGAAACAGCTGATCAGATCTAACAAGCTAGAAACAGCTGATCAGATCTAACAAGCTAGAAACAGCTAGAAACAGCTGGCTGTCCAGAGATGGAGTATATTGTAAAGATTCGCTGCGTTAAAAATAAAACAGTAAATCATCGGACGCTTCTGATTGGAACTATAGTCAACCTGTGTTTCAAATACTGTAATTTCACAAAATTTCGGTGTACTTTTATTTTCGGTACTTTCGGTGCATCTGTTTCATGCCTAAAATTTCAATACACCAAACAAACACTAACACACATAATCCAATAGGGAACTGCTTCTCTGTACCTAAAATTTCTGTTCACCTTACCTGACCTTTTGCCGTCATACCGAAAATATTGAGCACATAAAAATTCTGAGATTAGAGTACTCTATTCAAGGATGCAAACTCCTATCTCAGCGTTGGCTCATAATGATACCGTAAGTTCTTAGCAATTCTTACCCTGAGCTGCGTCGAGACCAGCTGCGCCATCAAAGCCACGCAGTCCAGCCACACCTTGCTCACCCTTGACTCCTTTGGGCCCGACGGTGGGAGCACCTTTGGGACCCGCGTCACCGGTCATGCCTATTTCGCCTGCTCTTCCCGTGTTGCCTTCGTCTCCTTTGATGCCCTGCGTGCAAGGATCAACCGTACACGATGCAGAGTATTCACAGTCTTCGGAACGATGGAGTGCACTTGAAAAAGGCGGCATCTTTCTCCAGTATGCAGGCAACGTGCTCTGGAAGAATACTGGCCGAATACAACCTACGCCTATTCCATTGAATATGTATTCCTTCCCTTGGCAATAGGGGTTTGGACTACAGTATTTACATAGCAGTTCCAAATGTGAAAAAAGATATGCATGTAGTGTCTACGTACTCAGTATCTCAGTAGCAACGCACGGAGCCAATAATTTTATTCCCTTGTGTACCCACTAGCTGGATAGGAGAGGCCAGGAAGCGCTGGAGACCGTGTGCTGTACCTTTTGTCCGATCTCTCCCTGCACTCCGGCTATTCCTTGTCGACCATTCTCGCCGGCCAGTCCCACTTGCCCTTGCAGGCCTTGGAAGCCCTGAAGACCGACGTCACCTGGATCAAGCAAACAAGACAAGCAAGAGGGCTGAAAACTAGAGCACAACAGAAAAGAAGCAAGATGAAATCTTTATGTCCTGTCTCCTTGCGGACTGGCATACATGTACATTTGCAGGTTGCATCCTTCACAAGCAATCACAGACTCATCTCCAAGTAGGTTCAAGGCTTGGTTAGGTAAAACAACAACAACAATCAATCCCAGCATGCACAATGCATACCATGAGACTGTGCAGTAGAAATATAGCAACTTGCATACACAACAGAAAGAGAGCTTGTGAATTTGTAAGAAAGTTTGTGTGTAACAACATTAGACATCTGTGGTATTGAATAAGCATTCTGTGGAACGCTTCCGGCTTCCTCACGCCAGTCAAGCCAGGTTGAATTCAAGTCGAGACTCATGATAATCGTCACGCATCATCAATACACACAACAATGCAGCAGAAACCAAACAGTTATCATAGCATCGAGTGACCTTTTGAGAGGCCATTACTGCCGCTAACCTTGGGCGGAGGTTTTACCTACCTTGGAATCCCTTGAAACCAAAGACACGCTGAACCAGGTTGGAACCGGCCACTCCACGCAGTCCCTCATCTCCTTTGTCGCCCTTCAGTCCAGCAACACCCTGTCACACAAGAAAATATTCTCATGGTTAGACAATTGTGTGTGTGTGTGTGTGTGTGTGTGTGTGTGCGTGTGTGCGTGCGGTGCTCGACAGTTGTGCTTCAAATACTAAGTAAAGCAACGCAATGTAATGTAATTCCCAGCAGCTAGGGATACCTAGTGACCACACATCAACGCTACCTAGTATAGCCCAGCAGCGGATCCAGCAATCTTTACAGGGGGTCCAGCAATCTCCACAGGGGGTTCAGTATAGTCAACACTGAGTAGCTGATACATGTACATGGACATGCATATGCTTGCCAGCAGTACATTTATGAAATTTAGGAGGTTCCGCGGAACCCCTCCTGGATCCACCCTTGTAACCCCGGAGACACTGACAGCCTCCGTAGCTTCCAGTAGGGGCTGTGCAATCCGCCTACAGACCATATCAGAATACTGTCTAATCGAAATAGAAGAGTTCAGATGCAAAACGCGACAAATTCATTTCATTGCTTTTCGGACAATGGCCCGAAAGGATACGTTTTATGTGCAGTTTTTACTTTAAAATGATATGGGTAACGGTCTTGAAAATGGATTTTTCAGGTTTTGAATGTGAAAATTTACCTGAAGGTACCTCTGGACACGCAGCTGAAAATCTAAAATTTGTCGCTTGCAGCAATTTGCATCCTTTAAACTCTTCTAAACAACTGTTGATACAAAGATACAATGACAGTTCTGTACATGTATAGACCTTATTCGATAACGTGATTTTTGGACTCGCCTCCAGGGATTTGTCGTAAGCTGGGGCACGCGTACGTGAAACGAGTGGCAAGAAAGGCCCAGTTCGTACAAGGGAGTAGTAAAGTACCGGTATTTTTCTACTCCAATGTTCCCACGCCGAGTCCACTGTGCACTGAGTGCAGGTCTCTTGCCACTCCCTGGTTCCCGGGACCCCGGTTCACGTGATTGTGACGTTAATCGAATAAGGTCTATTGCTATTCAGCCGGCAAGCCTAGGCAACATTGCTCCATTACCTCTTCTCCTTGAGGTCCTTGGCCACCGCCCACGCCATCAGCGCCAGGCCGTCCGGGAAATCCTGGGAATCCTTTGACACCCTTCAGACCCTGCAGACCGGCCACTCCTTTCTGTCCTGAATCTCCTTTGGCGCCCGCCGCACCGTTCTGACATTGTATGCAGTTGTCACCGGGTTGGCCTGGCGATCCAGGCTCTCCCTTGTTGCCCGACGTCCCGTCCACGCCGCTCAAGCCGTTAACGCCCACGTTCCCGCTGGGACCCGGCTCGCCCTTTTGGCCCGGGATGGACTCGCCGGCCGGGCCTGTGTCGCCAGGCTGGCCCTTCGGCCCCGGAGCACCTTCAATGCACTCGGGACCAGGAGGTCCGTCGGGGCCGGGAAGCCCGGGCAGTCCAGCGATAGATCCTCCAGCATCGCCTTCCCCTCCGGGTACGCCAGCAAGACCCGACACCCCCTTCAAGCCCTTGGCTCCACCTTGACCTGCCAGACCTGGACGGAAAAGAAACAAGATGATAGCATACCGTAAAGTCAAGTGTATAAAGGCCGCGGCTTATATATGACTTTTTTTGGGAATTTTGCAGGCTTCTATATGAGACAGGCTTCTGTACAAGACAGGTATTTCTATGTATGTCAACACTAAACCAGGCTTGTGTGCTGACAGTGTATCTTAAAAATCAGGCTTGTATTCAAAACAGGCTTCTATACAAGACACTACAGTAAGCAAACTAGTATGTGTATGTGCTCACTTCCGTCTTGTATGTCCATAAAGCTGCACATGCACAAGTATGAGAATCAGTAGTGCGTGTGTGCGGTCACACACACATACACACACGCACACACACACACACACACACACACAAACACACGCACACACACGCACCTTTAACCCCTTATGTGTCCATTCATGCACCTCAGCAATATCAAGCTTGACTTGCAATGCTTGCAAACACGTCTATGGCATGCACACGCCATGCAACAACTGCGTGAATAATCTGAAGAGAGAGAGAGTCTCTACCTGTTTCTCCGGTGGCCCCCTTGTCACCGTCTGCTCCAGTTGATCCAGGCGCACCAGGCAATCCTGCAAGTCCATCGGGTCCGTCGGGCCCGGGAAGTCCTTCTTCTCCCGTGTCTCCCTGCGGTCCTGGCTGACCGGGTACTCCTTCTTCTCCCGTATCGCCGGGAACGCCCGCCATTCCGTCCATTCCACGTTCACCTCTGTCGCCAACCGAACCCTGTGTGCAGAATGCACAGCAAAATCATGATTACATCACAAGCGGCTGCCCCAAGATACATCATAAAGTGCCAAAGTCGAATGGCCGTGGTTTGAAGAAGCTAGGATGCGATTTGAATGCAAAAGCAATAACCCATGAAATCTGTGTTATCCTCAAATTCCATATTAAGCTAGGTCTGCTAGTTGCAACACACAATTTGTTATACATGCACATAGCATGCTGACCAGCCCCACCCTAGAACAAGGACACCCACAGACATGCAACTGCATCAGACACATGTATGGGCATACACAGGTCTGCACATATGTACACACTCAGACTTAGACTCAGACATGCCCATCGCGGAAGCGATGATAGCGAACCGCTATGTTAGGTATAGCAACTTGTGCTGGGATTACACCATTCAACAGCTTGCAAGGCTGATGAATTGACCACACACACACAAACACACGCGCACACACACACACACACACACACCATTAACACACACCATTAACACACACATTGCACTGTTCTGCGGATTCCTTACCAATGCTCCCGGAAAGCCGGCCTCTCCTTGAACACCATCAGCTCCAGGAAGACCCTACGCACACACACAAACAGGAACGGGTAACTCATAGTCCAGTACGACTGACTAAACACTGTATGCAAGAAATGCATATAGTGTGCACTGTGCAAGATATCGACAGTGGATGCCCCCCCCCCCCCCTTCCTCTCTCACTCTACCATAGGATAGTGTGTGTGAGTACCAGAGACGTAGTACCAGGATTTCAGGTGGTCCAACCCAATGGGGTACTTGACCGGAAATGAACATTATGGAGGAAAATCTCTTTTTTTAGTAGGGTGGTCAACTTTTTGAAATAAATAAATTCTGATCGCCCGCTCCGGCCCTGGGTATCTGACTATGTCTGTTGCGGCAAAGGTGACACAGAAAAGAAGAGAAGTGATTTGTCCCCATTATGCTGAGCGCCCTAACACCCTCTGTCATTGGTCAAATTTAGAATGGGCCCCGTGAACGTCAATTTAAGATGTTCCACATCCGCATGAATGTCGCCGCCCTCTAAGATCAAGGTGCAGATGCAGCTCCTAAAGTAGTGGAAGGCGAGTAGATCAGACCCACCACCAAAGTGGTCAACGACCGGAATTCCCATTCGCTGCATTCATGCTTTCCTTATCGGCCAGGTCACGAGTTTCCAATTACTTGTGTGTCACTGCACGGCTGGAAAAATCCTTCACACAAGGGCCTTCAACTTCGGACCGGAATACATGTCTTATACTGGACGTGTTCCCCTTTCACAAAATACAAAGAAAGAGAAGGGAAAATCCCCAAACATTTGCAATGAGTACCGTATTTTCCGGAGTATAGTGCGCACTTTAGATGTGCTATTTTAGGCCCTAAATCACAGGTGCGCACTATGCTCCGAATATGAAATGCATGTACTTCAATGAAGATTGAAGTGCGCACCCCCAATGAAGATTGGGGGTGCGCGTTATACAAAGGTGTGCACTATACTCCGGAAAATACGGTAGGTTCCACTTCGTTTACAATTGTAGAAATGATTGGATTCACTATCAACTATGACAGTCCATTTGTGATATTTGTTTGCCATACACATTCTCTCAAAATCAATGTAGATGTATTCATGGCTTACATCATCTCCGGTCATGCCTTTGAGACCTGCCGCACCAACATCACCTTTCAAACCCTACAGATAGTGCACATACATACACACATACATACATGTATACAGACATATGCCCATATTATAAACAAACACACACACATGCACGTTGGACCTTGGACGCGCTGCCATATTCTGGCTATGCAGAATGCACGTGCACACACACACATACACACACACACATCCATCCATCCGTCCATGCATACACATGCACGCACATGCTGAGTTACTACCTAAATGCTCCTGTCATGCCAATTGTTCCAAGCACACACGCCGAGGCGCAGCTGATTTGCACATCCTCATCAATACATCAGTGTAGCATTGGGAATTGAAGCTGGAGCTGATAGAGATTAGTTGAAGATAATTCCCACAGGTGACTTGCTGACCAGCTATGCTCATGCATGCATACTCATACCTCGCCAGATTGTGAACTGACCAGGGAAACTCTGCTAATGCATACAACTTACCGGCAAGCCACTAATACCTTCCTCGCCAGTATCACCGGGAATTCCCTGAAATGGACACGGCCATGCGGCAAACACACACACACACACACACACACACACACACACACACGCACGCACACACACACACACACACACACACACACACACACACACACACGCGCGCGCACACGATATTTTCACCCTTTTTTTGCTCTGGAATCACAATTCATCTTTTGATTACCATGCATGAAGCATGAAGTCCGCACATTTCGCCAGCAGCGTCATGCAGTCTTGGAAACAACATACACAGTTTACCACCTACCTTTTCACCCGGCGTTCCTTTTAGGCCTTCAAGACCTTTCACTCCTGGGTCACCTTTTGGCCCGCGTTGTCCCACCGTACCTGGTTGGCCCTTCACTCCTTTGTTGCCTCTTAGAAACCGCTGTGCACAACACACAACACACAATCAGACATTCATAATGTTTGTCAGAGGTTCACGACCGTCGGAGTCATCTACATATCTCCGCAAAGCAATGGGATGCTTAGGCTAATGCTGTCAGGGGGTCACCTAACAGTACTGCAGTCAGACACACCTTTGATAGCATGCCAGTAGAATGATGATAGCAGAAGATGAGAGCTGCCATAGTAAACCCCTTCTTGTTTCGGGCGAGGCAAGATTGAAACACATCTACGCCTCTTTTCAAAAATGACACACACTCGCGATGGGCCACACACTAACAGCGGCACACGCTCTCACGTCGCCACATGCCCTTTGCAAACAGGATAACAATGCATACTGGCCAGAGTCCATAAGCAAGAGAATGCAGCTGTGGTTATGGGTCGTGCGCGATGTGCCGCCTTCATTACATAACCCACCTGCATCACACCCTGCGCTCATGCACTCACTATCACTATCTTTCCTACCAGCATATCCATTTGTGCTTCATTTGTTTCAATCCCTTCTGCTTTTACTCAGCTTGTTCAATAATGGAGTCGCACTGCATAACATGAACAATTCTCAAATCAGTGCTCCCGTCATGTACAATGCTGGCAACTGAAATCCGACCCCTGAGCGGTGCGCTCACATCGCAAAGACCCAACACGCGATAGTAAAACTACGAAATAGAGACCGCTACAAAATGTAGAATGTGAAGGCATCGCTAAGGGGTCGGATTTCAGTTGCCAGCTCTGTAGTAAGT
The DNA here is from genome assembly GCF_964019385.1 of Sycon ciliatum. Lineage (NCBI taxonomy): Eukaryota > Metazoa > Porifera > Calcarea > Leucosolenida > Sycettidae > Sycon > Sycon ciliatum. The sequence continues at coordinate 40,026,669 of NC_088644.1, forward strand.
ATCTAGTGCATGTTTAGAAAATCCTTTTGCTGCAGGTATGGTATGTTACTGGTAAGACTGTAAGAGTGGATCATTCACTCTTGATCCAGGATGTACGAGTACTCCATCAGACCCCAGAATGACTGGATGATTGCAGCTGCAGGAGTCACTGGGATGCGATAATTGATTGCTGCTGAGTGCTAGATAACCCTAAACCGCGAAGGCTATTTTTGACACCCGTCCACATCCTCTCCTCCAGATTACAGAGTTTGTATTTTCTGACCACAGCACACTCAGCACTTCAGCAATGCCTTCCCCCCCCCCCCCAACTATTAATTTTTTCTTTCCTAATCTGCGCACGCGAATCTTTTTCTTACCGGTACATCGATTTGTCCTTCCACTGACGATGCAACCAGAACCATGCTGAGCATGGATAGGCACAAAAGCTTTCTTCTCTCCATTGTATCAACTCAAGCGTCCGCACCTCGGCGCCGTCTCACTATCTTCTTGTTCTGGCTTACGACTTGGCGATGCCAGAGAGAATGGCCACGCCGTCAGCAGGCTTCGACGTGGTGCTTCCAACTCTTCTCCGTGTGTGATGCCAGCAGTGGCGATCGGGAAACACTCCCTCACCTTGCCATGCACTTCGTTGGAGTCCTCAGAATCCCGGAGCTGTCTAAAACTATTGCGGTGGCAAAAACATGCACACCTCTTCGATACAGGCTTACGTCTGTGGGTAAAGCTTGCGCTCCGAGGAAACCAGACGGGGCTTACCACCAATGACTTATGTGGGTTCGTTCAAAATTACCAGAGGTTGCTGCTGCCGCTGCTGCTATGCCGGAGTGAGGAATACTTGAAAGACTGAAACGACGTGTTATCAGCCACGCAGTGCGTCCAAGCAAAGGTTGAAACAAACAAATTCACAACAGCGCAGCACGGCAAAGCGGCAGAGCGTATTATTACTGCTATTCGGGCATGTTGGTATGCCGAGTCCAGCAATCCACTGGGAGGCAGAGCCGCACATGCACTGAAAAACAGCTGATGATCCTGTCCTGTCCCAGTAAGACATTGTTCATTCTAACCCGTAACCAGCCAGTAGTGGCGGCTTGCTGGGACAAAAAGCTTCCAATTGACCACCCGGACCACGAACTGGCCGCAACGACTGACAAACTGTCGTAGAAGAATGGCACCCAGGCATGGTGCAGCACGTGAAGGCCTAATCTTTGTCAGCAAGCTGACAGTAAGCGACGGACAGAGTCATTTCTTTACTAGCAGCAAAGCTGGGAGCTTGCACCAGCTGGCAAAGTCTTGTTGACCATGGATAACCAAGATGACATGGCATGCTTTGAAGGGACCCAACGGGAGTTTTCATCTCTCCGCATACCGGTATGCCCGCCACACCAGCAATGCAGAGTAATGACTATGTAGATGAAAGTGCGAAAGCGCGGAATCCTTCCATGCGGAGTGTTGCGGCGTCATCATTGGCGCTCCATGGACATCAGTCACCACTGCTGCCAGGCATCAGTTCGAGTCGTCACATGGATCTCAAGCACCTGCCTAAATCAGAATGGGTAATAAAATAGTAAAATCTGATCTGTGAAGTCCACAGAGAGTGACAGCAAAGATCATGCAAGGACCATACTTCATGCCACTGTCACTGAAAGTGTTGCCGAGGAGAAATACATGTACGGACTCGGATGGAGAGCCATTTTTCTTCTAGAAATACATGTACATGACATTGCAATTAGCAGTCAGGGCTCAACCCAGCCTCCCAGGAATTGAGGTAAGTCAAAAGCGCACATGAGTTCGGTTTGCAAACTCCAATAAAACCAGCCAACCAATCAATCATCCTCTCCATCCTGGCATAGAATCTCTCCACTATGCATGTGACAGCAAAGGCTAAAACCACAGAGCTTTAGTTTTACATGTTCATCCGAATTCAAATTAACACTAAAAATAAAAATTAAAAAAATTAAATGTTGCCTGATGATCGTGACTACATGCAACTCGGAGTTGCAACATAGCTTACCCTTTTTCTCTCTCTTGTGTAAATGTGGGTACAACTATCTTCTGCAACAATCGTAGACGATCAGTGTTCATGAAAGCTGTTACTTGTACAGGGGAGGGAAATGGGTCAAAACTGATGGGATGATATTTTTATAGGAGCGAAAATGGGGTATCAAAAACCCAAAGTGACACGGACACTGTACGAAATGCGACACCAACACCAGGCAACAGCTTCACAAAGTAGAAGCTACGACTCGACTCGTAATCTGAGCAAACACCACAAGCTGCATAGTGACAACGACGTTACGTGACACACATGCAGTAACTAAGAACTGCTACTACTACTTACTACTACACGTACTAGCATGCAATAGGTGTCAAATCCTACACATGCAGAGAGACCTCGCACATGCACATGCACATTCCTGTCTGGAACGGTATTTAAGAGAGAGAGAGAGAGAGAGAGAGAGCTAGAATGTTACAGTTTGAAAAGATTCAAAAGAAGACTGCTATTTTTAGGATAACATTGTTACATTGATCCCACCGGAACAAAAGCGCTAAAATTGCTAGAACACTACAAAGAGCACACAATTCAGGTTCTTCCACATCAAACATGGTGAAAATTTTCACAAGGAAACTTAGAGTAGATGAGAATTAAACTTAGGAGTAGCTTAGTTGCGACTTCGGTGATATTTTTTGATGAAGTAGTTAGTTGGTTGTTCCAACGAGAACACGCCCTTCATGCCGAACTTGACACTTGACTGACTCACGACTGCCATCCGGAGCACACAAGGAGCACGTCGCACCTTCCACTCGGTAAACCTGCAAGAAAGCACCACTCCCTGCTCAATACACAGTGTTTCGGGGCTTTCACCCCTCATCAGTTGAGCTTGAGTAGGCTGAGGAAGATTGTGCCTGAAAAGCACCACTTATGTAGTGCTCTCCAGGCCAAACCATCACCAGGGATAACAACTTACAGAGACGCTTCGTTTCCAGTGCGACAAACACCTATTGAGGCCCCAGCGGCGTGCTGGGGCCTCAGCAGCGTGAGTCAGAGTCGCTCTTGGAGTTGTGCTAAACAGACGTTGAAAGCCATTATCTATTCACAACACTGTCACCTCCAACAACTAGTCGCACATCCGCGTGAGGGACAACAATACAAACTTAGAAGTTGCAACTTCGGCGGTATTACCGGTAGTGATGAAGTCGGTTGTACTTGTTCCAACGAGGAACACACCGTACCACCCTTCCTGCCGAACTTGACACTTGACTGACTCACGACTGCCATCCGGAGCACGCGAGGAGCACGTTGCACCTGTCCTTCCGCTCGGCAAACCTGCAAGAAAGCACCACTCCCTGCTGGTGAGCTGATCTACTCACCTCCCACCGCTTTAGGAGCTGCATCTGCGCCTTGATCCTTGAAGGGTGGTGGCGTTCCTACGGATGCGGAAAACTCGGCCTCTATAATTAACATAATAGAAAAGCTGACAGGATCGCTTTTCTAAATAGAGAAACCGAGTCTCACGCGAACCGTGAATTTTTTTTCTTGACACGTTTCAAGTTGCCGCCTCAGCTTTGCTGTACCGTACTGAACTCATTGTTCTTGTTCCTCTCAGTTCTTACCTATACACCGCCGGAAGAGAAGGCATGACAGTTTACTTGTGGAACTTTTCACAATGTTGGTGTTGAAGAATCGGAACAGTGCTTGTGTAGTGGATAACAGTGTTCCTCTTGTTTGCTTGAGCAAAAACATTTCATCTGAGCCGCGAGTGAGGGCCCAATAAGAGTCCAACGCCACGGTAAACACATACATGTACACTGCCAGTATCATGGATGCGGACTTGCCCTTAGTGGAGAATGCCGCCAGAGAAACCGGCAAAACGTGGTATTTTTGAAATTTCCGGTATGTCTTGTGTTGCATGATGCACATGTACCGGTAGGTCCACCCAACTTGTTTTTCTCCTCACGCCTGATGAACTCCTGCATTGCCGAAAATTTGTTTGAGAAAATTATGAATTTGCAGCGAAGAGACCACTTGCTATGAGGATGGTGTGTGAAGGGTTTTTCATGTAATGTAGTGGCCACAGTGGAGCTTGCGAAATGTTAAATACATGTTTGGCATAATGAGGATGGAGAAGAATTCCAGTACATGTACTTGCCCACCATAAGCTGGTATTACACTGTCAATTTCAATGCTCTTCGAGCAGAAACTGTCCGCGAGCATTACCCCCCCCCCCCCCCCCAATTATTAGGAGCTGGTGTGTGCATGACAAGCGGGTAGTCACGAGTCGTCACTGGTCGTTGATCTGGTGGAGATCTTGTAACTTACTTGACATGTATAATTATTACATTTACTACACAACAGCCCGATTGATCTTCAACAGGAGAGTCACCCAGAGGATAGTTGAAGAAAGCATAAGGATGGTGTCACCGTGTGTAAGTATTTGTACAATGTAGGTTCAAATACTAGCATTGTGAATGTGACACTATTATGAAGTAGAATTGTATTTATTTACTTAAGGATTCCCCAAAGGCTGTTCGCCTGTCGAGGGGTTTTCCTGTTTTCGCTTGAGTGATGAAATACGTGGAATGGGAAAATTGGTAAGAGAGGGAGGAAGAAAAAAGAAGAGAAAAGCAGAAGAATATTATTATAGCGTCAAGGTCAAGTCTTTGCAAGAGTATCGAATAATCGATGCTGTAAAGTGCGCTTACGAAAAGCTGCTTAAATTCGGAGAGAGAGTCTGTTGAGGTAAGGTTGGTCGGAAGTGCTGAAGTAGTACGAAATAATGGTAGCGACTTCGGCGATACATTTATAGGAGCGTTGATCGCTCCCAATACCGGAGTAGCACGACTTTGGCTACCCACCCACCGCAGATGTCCAGTGTATTCTGTCTCGAAACAACCTCACACCCATCACTATCCGTTTCTCCCTTAAACTGTATCTTCTTGTATTCAGATGCGTTCATTCTTCTGCCAGCTCACTTCTGTGCCGCCTTTTCTGCCTTCGTGCCCGTAGCCGCACCTGCACAAGGTCTCAAGTCTCGCTTGGAATTGTACTGCCACGAGCCTCCTCCCGATTTGGTTATTCCTCTCTTTCTTGTTTAGCCGCTGACCCCTGGAACTTAGTTCCGGCATCGGTCCGCCTTGCTGCTTCACCAAGTCAATTTCGTATCGCAATCCTAGATTGGCTAGGGTACCCCGTAAGGAGACCATAGGTCTGTGGGGACTGCCCTAGAAAAATATGAATAAATACTATTAATATACTATACTACGAGAAGTCCATCCCTCGAATCATCGAACCTTCGAAGGAGGGGTTCAAGGTTCGATGGACTTCTCGTGTGCTCTGGATGGCAGTCGTGAGTCAGTCAAGTGTCAAGTCAAGTCAAGTCGGCGGAATAGAGCGAGCTCCGGTATGGGGAGCAACCAACTTTCTGATGAAACAGTGTTATTGACAACGGTTCTGGCCGTTCAGTGGCCTTCACTGATGAGACTTGCTTGATGGAAACAGCTGTGTGGAGGAAGACTTGTGTTGCCAAGATTTACAACAGACTTGAGTCGTGTTGCTGGTGTACTATCAAGAGTACATAACATGAGGGTTATATACTCTTGGTACCGTATACATGTCGGCCAGAGAGCGTATCATGTGATCATTTCGGTTGTGTATGGGATAAACCTACACTCAGTACTGTACGGATGTGGAACTCGGAAGGCCAGTTACATGCAGGGAGTGGTATTGTACTACTCCCTGCATGTAACTGTCGTTGCAACACTACAACACTTGTAGTGCCAGTAGTGGCGTTGCAAAGCAGAAGGCAGACCTCTTTTTTACGGTCACGCGTCGGATAACTTGATGTATGAAATTCACGTGAGACCATGACCGACTATCTAAGGCGATCTTTGCCCTTTGTAGGCTGTAGTAAACCTTCCATGATATTCGTTAGCCCCATCCCTCACACAAACAAGTCAACAAAGAGGCATCTTTGGATTGAGGAGTGCTGGTTTCGAAACAACTGGTTTGAAGCTCATATATATATCAAAGTAGAGCTGGTGTTAGCTCAGAGCAGAGCTGTTAGCTCAGAGCAGAGCTGGTGTTAGCTCAGAGCAGAGCTGGTGTTAGCTCAAAGTAGAGCTGCTGTTAGCTCAAAGTAGAGCTGCGGTTAGCTCAAAGTAGAGCTGCGGTTAGCTCAAGTAGAGCTGCTGTTAGCTCAAAGTAGAGCTGCGATTAGCTCAAAGTAGAGCTGCTGTTAGCTCAAAGTAGAGCTGCTGTTAGCTCAAAGTAGAGCTGCTGTTAGCTCAAGGTAGAGCTGCTGTTAGCTCAAAGTAGAGCTGCTGGTAGCTCAAAGTAGAGCTGCGGTTAGCTCAAAGTAGAGCTGCTGTTAGCTCAAAGTAGAGCTGCTGTTAGCTCAAAGTAGAGCTGCGGTTAGCTCAAAGTAGAGCTGCTGTTAGCTCAAAGTAGAGCTGCGCTTAGCTCAAAGTAGAGCTGCTGTTAGCTCAAAGTAGAGCTGCTGTTAGCTCAAAGTAGAGCTGCAATGCTAAATGGATGTAATATAGCGCAAGGCAGAGCCGCAGCAAATAGCTAGATAACACCAGTTGTGAGAGTGGACCCGATTAGTGGGTACGATAATTATAATGATGGTGTGAATAAGTTGGATAGGGAGGGATGGTGGGAAAAGAAACACTGCTGAAGCACGATCCGTTGTCTGGAAGAGCACAACAGGGCAAGCAAGATTTGTTTTTCTTTTCCGCAAAATGGGCTGGTGCCATTTGTGATTACGCAGCAAAACAAAGCGCATGACGTCAGTCTTGAATGCAATACAAAGCAATGCAGTGCATGCAGTGTGTGCGCTAGTTCGGATTGTTGCTATTACACAAGTACAGTCAAACCTCTTTAGGACGAACACCAAGGGACCGATGGTATTTGTTCGTAATAACGGGAGTTCTTCTTATCCATATTTTATACCCAGTGAGTCATAGTGATTTATCCAACAGAGCTATGAACACTAGTTCTTTTAAAGCGAAATTTGTCTTATCAGTGTTCTTCTTAAAGGGGAAGTCCGGTGAAAAATTTAAATTTCAGGGTCGGTAGAGTTTCGGCCGCTGAGTCGAATGGTGTTGGTCCCACGTGTCTCCGACAAAGCGTTCTTGAGATATTTCCGTTTGAAAAACTGAGTTTCGGGGGCTGCGCCATGACGTCATGCGGCCGCGCCACACCCTCTGCAACGTCATAGCGTGCAGCTAGGTCAAAAGGAGTGCGTGAAAGCAATAGTGTCAGTGCTATTTCAAATGATTTGGCGTGGTGCGAGCGACCCCGAAGACATGTAACTCCTTGTGAGAGTGAGGATGCAGCCATGGCTGACCTTCATGAGTTCGGTCTGGGGCTGAGAACCTCGGTAGTCAGCTGAAGAAATGGCCGCGCGGGCCGGTCAAGAGTGAGCGCTACTGAGTTTCCGACTGATGAAGAAGCAGCAGCTATTGCAGACGAGGCTGATGTAATTATCAGATCGCTGGAGAGCAGGGTCGCCAAAATGGAGAAGAGTGATGCGAGTGCTCTAAATGTTGTTCCATACCGATTAGATTCGCTTAGACTCCAGTAGCCTGCCACATGGTGATGTTTTGGTGCGAACTTGGAATATTTCGGACTGCTCAATTGGAGAACAGTGCAGGCTCTTTGAACCACGGGTACGACTCTTCGCTCGCAACGCTATGGAATCTGAAAGTTCTAGGTCCGAGAGCTGTTCGCTGTTTTGTCACTTGTCACGGTTGTGCACTCATCGCTGTAGCATAAAATAATGAGGCGCCGCGGGTGCGGAAAACTAAAATTTTCTTTCTCAAAGCACAACCACCGGCACCGGCAAGGAGAAACGCACGTTCTCTGACTACATGACTGTACTGATACGAGTGTAGTACATGACAAGTCCGTTAAAGGGGAAGTATACCCTAAAATCAAATTTTCACCAGTTGTAGTCTTCGGGGTGCTGAGTCGAATGGTCGTGGTCCGAGGAAGCTGAGACGCTCCCTTCCTACTTGAATCCCAATCGAACTCGCGCACTTCCACCGAAACTGGGTGACTGCGCCCTACTAGATGGGGATTTGTATGCAAAATATCACTAAAAGCGCCATTTCGTTCTTATAAAAGCACGGATGACCGCCATTGGCCCATATGTTGTAGTCTTTTGGACGCTGAGTCGACTGGTTTTGGTCCGAAAAGGCTGCGATGCAGCGTTCCTCCTTTATTCCCAATCGAACATGGTTGAAGAAGCGGTCACGTGCTCCTGGGTGCCCAAATCACCTGGTCACCGCGCCAGCAGGCGACAACTTTCACACCAAGGTTCAACTCGAGTTCAACTCGAGTGACAGGACTGCACCCAAAAAAGGTCAAACGGGCTAGTAAGTTGTACCCTGCAGGCACGGTGACCAGGTGACTGGTGTACGCAGGAGCACGTGACCGCTTGTTCAACCATGTTCGATTGGGAATAAAGGAGGAACGCTGCATCGCAGCCTTTTCGGACCAAAACCAGTCGACTCAGCGTCCAAAAGACTACAACATATGGGCCAATGGCGGTCATCCGTGCTTTTATAAGAACGAAATGGCGCTTTTAGTGACATTTTGCATACAAATCCCCATCTAGTAGGGCGCAGTCACCCAGTTTCGGTGGAAGTGCGCGAGTTCGATTGGGATTCAAGTAGGAAGGGAGCGTCTCAGCTTCCTCGGACCAAGACCATTCGACTCAGCACCCCGAAGACTACAACTGGTGAAAATTTGATTTTAGGGTATACTTCCCCTTTAAAGGGGAAGTATACCCTAAAATCAAATTTTCACCAGTTGTAGTCTTCGGGGTGCTGAGTCGAATGGTATTGGTCCGAGGAAGCTGAGACGCTCCCTTCCTACTTGAATCCCAATCGAACTCGCGCACTTCCACCGAAACTGGGTGACTGCGCCCTACTAGATGGGGATTTGTATGCAAAATGTCACTAAAAGCACCATTTCGTTCTTATAAAAGCACGGATGACCGCAATTGGCCCATATGTTGTAGTCTTTTGGACGCTGAGTCGACTGGTTTTGGTCCGAAAAGGCTGCGATGCAGCGTTCCTCCTTTATTCCCAATCGAACATGGTTGAACAAGCGGTCACGTGCTCGTGCGTACACCAGTCACCTGGTCACCGTGCCTGCAGGGTACAACTTACAGCCTGTTTTGACCTTTTTTGGGTGCAGTCCTGTCACTCGAGTTGAACTCGAGTTGAACCTTGGTGTGAAAGTTGTCGCCTGCTGGCGCGGTGACCAGGCGATTTGGGCACCCAGGAGCACGTGACCGCTTCTTCAACCATGTTCGATTGGGAATAAAGGAGGAACGCTGCATCGCAGCCTTTTCGGACCAAAACCAGTCGACTCAGCGTCCAAAAGACTACAACATATGGGCCAATCGCGGTCATCCGTGCTTTTATAAGAACGAAATGACGCTTTTAGTGACATTTTGCATACAAATCCCCATCTAGTAGGGCGCAGTCACCCAGTTTCGGTGGAAGTGCGCGAGTTCGATTGGGATTCAAGTAGGAAGGGAGCGTCGCAGCTTCCTCGGACCAAGACCATTCGACTCAGCACCCCGAAGACTACAACTGGTGAAAATTTGATTTTAGGGTATACTTCCCCTTTAACGTTACGTGTGTTGACTAGTTTTCTGAGTCTTGTGTCAGTTGTGACATGAGTTTGTTGACTGCACTACAGCCTTACAGGCAGCTAGATAACACACTGCACGCACTGCATGCACGCAGCGCAGAGCGCATAGACCATGTAGACGGGCTAACGGAAAAGTCCAACTCGGAAACGGCTAAATACGGTATAGCCTCCAGGTTTACCGAGCTGAAAATCACAGGGTACGTAGTGTTTGTAACACTGAATCGAATGGTCTTGGTCCGAAGAAGCTGCGATAAACGGTTCCCCAATCGAACGCGCTCCGAATATGGCCATTTTTGTACACAACTAGATGGTGTGGCTACCTGGCTGCACGCTGTGACGTCATCACCTGGATCTGGGTGATGCGCGCTCAAAGTCGCACATGTTCGATTGGGCGTATCTGACGAACCATAAGCCGCAGCCTCCTCGGACAAAGACCATTCGACTCAGCGCCCCGAACTCTACGGACTGTGAAATTTAAATTTTTCACCGGACTTCCCCTTTAACGAGGTTTCACTGTACTACTACTAGCACAGCTAGTACACCAGTAGCCGTGTCCGTAGATCTACAGCTCTACGCCCACAAGCACAGTGTGGCCGCTGTAGACTCAGCGTCTCAGGTACATGCGAGCATAGAACGTTTCAATGTATAGTCAGCTGTCTGGCCTAACATGTACAAGTAGATGGTTAAAATACTGTTCCCACTTGTTGTGTCAGTCGGAGACTCACGGAGAGTCTGCGTTTGCCGCTATATAAACAGTCAAAACTCGTCAAGCCACTAACTTCGTCTGGCGGTAATTCTGTTAGTCCATCCGCGTACACAGTATTCTATGCTACAAGTGCAAACCGCCAACCTACAGTCAGTAGTTGCATGGATGTCCGTCCGATGACAATCTACTCTAATCGGAACATGGTCTGTATCCATGGTATCGTGCCGCTTAATGGTTTGTGCTGGTCTGGTTACTGCAAGTCCACAACCACAGAGGACAAGACCGGCATGCACTACAGGATTCACACCAAAATGCACACAGCAAGAAGTGCAAGGCACATTCAGCCATTGCCACTGGCCTCGCGTACCGGGGGCAGTGGAACAAGTAAGTAAGTTACCGATAGCAAGTACAGTAACACTTAGTGCACTGCACACGCTATACAAGGACAGTTTGTGTAAGTAACAGTTGTGTCACACATACAAGTAGTAACAATACTCAATCTGCGGACAGCATGCTGTTTCGTTCTTTGTGAACAAGTAGTAACAGGCTAACAATAGTATTTTCTTCCGGACAATCTTGGGGTTTTCAATAAAGGATAGCACCACGGACTCAGTAACATTACTGAGGACTGAGGTATCATGGCCGTGCACGTGATGCGTGGGGCGTTCCACAATCATGAACATAGTCATAGTGACATAGAGTCGACTACGGTCTAGTACTACACGGACTTGGCGATCATGCTTGATGCAGACTTATAGTTATACTTATAGTATGTACATTCACATACTGACATGCCGAGTACAGGCTGTCAATACACCAGTCCTGGTAAATCTACACAGGAGGTGGAGTGACCCAGTCTGCCATGGTCTGCCATGCCAGGGAAACAACACAAAATACTTTGAAATCGGATCGGATCCTGGTGAGCGGCGCCGAAGTAGATCATACTACTAGATGTACGTCTTTGTGCGGCTTCGAAGCTTCAGAGCTTGGGGCGAGCAACGTGGTCTGTGCCAGACAATGCCGTTGACACGTGGATTTGAAAACACTAAAAAAGACTCGGCAGATCTACTGCAACTAAACACCTTACACGATCCAGACAACAGCAGCAAAAGGACAGATCAGAAAAATGCGCGACCGACAAGATGACTGCGGTGTGGCCCCTGTAATTTGTGTAAATATTCCTTCTTCGTGTAGCTATTCCAGGATACGCCGCCGAGATCAGCTGTGAGTTGACTAATCTTGCATGCGCAAACAGGCAGGAAGTGTGTCCTCAGGTGTCGCGAAGAGCCCCTGTTATTTGAATGATTAATTTCTCAATCGTGATAGCAAAACAGTCCCGGCTGTGCGGGAACGCGAAGAAGGGCTGAAATGAGTGCGGCTGGAAATCACCTGCAGCAGCAGCAGCAGCAGCAGCAGAAAGCACCGCTGCCACCAAACCAGCAATGGCGCCGCAGCAGTACGAACCCGTTCGCGTCGCACGATACTTTCGAGTCTCCAGCGGACACACCTGTTGCAGTGAACAGCACCGATGCGTTCGGCATGGCTCCTTGGCAAGAGGACGACGAGCAGCAAGCAGCTGCGGATCGGCGCAGGACGTCGTCGTTTAGCGCAGCTGTGGGACATGGTATTCAGCCACTAAATGGTTTTGGTCCCGGAGCAGCAGTAGCAACAGTCGCAACAATCCCAGTACAATCGACCACCAACACTCGGCAGCCGCCTCCTGGTCAGCCTCAACGCAGGGAAACATTTCATGCTGGTCAAGCTCCGTCCCGGCAGGCGCTGTTACAGGCGGCTGGAGCGAGAGACAACGAATTTCGTGCAGGATCTTCGGCGGTAGCGGCACCGTCATCGACCGCTCAGCAAAGATATCAAACTGCTGCGGTTCCGGACCAGTTCGGTCATCTCCCATTCAACGTGACGACGGACGGATCGGTCAGCACGCATCGCCCTGTTTCGGTAGCTGCAGCACCAGCGACCAGTCCACCACGACAAAACCAGGACACACTTGCTCAACAACAATTGGATCAGCAGCAAGCCGATCTGCTCAGAGAGCAGGAGATACTCAGCTTCAAACAAGAGCAGCTACGCAAGCAGGAGGAACAACTGCAGATCCACATTTCGACATTGCAGAGGAATGCCAACAAAAGGCGGCAACAGTTACAGCAGCAGACAGCACAGAGCACTGGCAGCAGTATGGCCACGCCAGCCAACACCACCGATATGTTTGGAATGGCAGATTTCCAGCCAGGTGCATCGCTTCAGACATCTACTTCGCCTGCTTCAGGAGGAGGACCACTGAGCATGGATGACTTTGGAATGGAACAGTTCACGCCCTCTGTAGCCCCGACTAACCAGGGCACGTTAACACGAAGACAACGGAGCCCAGAGGCAGTCGGTAGCAGTGGAGCGGCAGTCATAAGTGTTGATACTTTGCCGGCTAATAACATTGCAACGGAC